>NC_081553.1:14226642-14902244 GCF_963082655.1 Stomoxys calcitrans
TGCAATATTTTTAAAGATGCCATAGAGGGATGATGAAAATGGTTGTGGATTCTCCTGTTTGCCAAATAGAATAAATGAGTCTGCTGCTGTGACACTGTTGTGGGTAAGTCTGAAGAAGAGAAGGAGCGCGATGATTATTTGGCGATAATATAAAAAAAAACTTTTCCACCAAAGCACTTTGTTTGCCTAAATTGGCTTTTTCTTGTCTATTCGGGGTGATAATGCGTGTGAAGTTTTATTTTTTTCCTTCTTCTCGCCATTGCAAATCTCTTTTGTCTTTCTGGCGAAAGATAAAATATTTGTATTTTTAAAAGTTGGCAGAGTCTGAATTGTTTTCGCAGAATGCTATATAAAGTGGCTGTGCGTGGCATCGATTGGATCCGGTGTTTGGTTGTAAATGGTTTTTTGTGTGGCGTTTATGGCATATAAAAGGGGAGGATTTTTTCAGTAATTGTTTTAAAATGCCTATCGTGATGAGAAGTGGTAATAAATGGGTTTTGCTTTTTTTAATTTTATATAAATTTTTATAGCTTTTATCAGCACAATGTCTTTATTTTATGGTAAGTGATGACAAAAGATGAAAAGAAGACTATTGTAAGGAAACCAGCTAGCAATCATAAATTTAAGAAAAATCGCCTCAAATATGACAACAACAAAACACTCTCACAATTTTTATGGATTTTGATGATGTTTTCAAACCATAAGATGTCCAGCCAATTTATGGATAACGAAGTTCCAATGTACTACGGCTGTTTGGTTTGAGAAACAATAGTTTTGGAAATTCACAAATTTAATGAGGTAATTATAATAATTTAAATGTAATAAATTTAAATATATTTATTTTATTTTCGCTGCGCTTTCATTAACGCCAGGCAGAAAATATGTTTCTCACTTACTATCATATGTATCTCCCCAGTATTACTTATTTATCTACTCACCCTTTATTTGTACTCCATATGGCCATGATTGGCAAATATTTCCATTTGGGGAGGGGTTTTGGAGAGTTTCCTATCACTTGAACCTCAATTTTATTACCATATTCGTAGTCTTCTCCCGAATACCTTTCATTCGAATCCCATATTGTCATGATCGCCCAATATACTTTTTTTTAGGGGATTTTAGGGGATTTTGAGGCCGGGACGGCACACTAGGTACCTGAATCCAATTTTTCCAATTTGTACCACAGTTGTGATGAAGGGTATTATAGATTTGTGCATTTGTTTGCAACGCTAAGAAGGAGAAGAGCTAGACCCATTGAAAAGTATACCGATTGACTCAGAATCACTTTCTGATTCGATTTAGCCATGTCTGTCTGTCCGTCTGTGAGTCCATGTATTCTTGTAATCAAAGTGCAGGTCGTCTTTGCAGTCCGATTGTCACGAAATTTTGCACATGTTACTTTTTTGACCCAAGGACAAACGCTATTAATTTTGAAAAAAATCGGTTCAGATTTAGATAAAGCTCCCATATATATCTTTCATCCGATATGGTTTTTTAGGCTGTAGAAGCCACAATTTTTTACCGATCTTTACAAAATTTGGCATGGGGTGTTTTATTTGAGGTCTACATATGTGTGCGAAATTTCATAAAAATCGGTTAAGATTTAGATATAGCTTCCATATATATCTTTCATCCGATATGGACTTTTAAGGCTCTAGAAGCCACAGTTTTGGTCCGATCTTTAAAATATTTCACGCGAGATGTTTTATTTGACGTCCCTAAATTTGTGGAAAATTTCATGAAATTCAGTCTAGATTTAGACATAGCTCCCATATATATCTTTCAAACGATATGGATTTTTAAGGCTTTAGAAGCCACAATTTTTTACCGATCTTGACAAAATTTGGCATGGGGTGTTTTATTTGACATTTCCATATGTGTGCAAAATTTCATAAAAATCGGTACAGATTTAGATATAGCTCCCATATATATGTACCGCCCGATTTGCACTTAAATGGCCGTAGTAGCTACAATTTTCAACCGATATGCACAAAATTTGGCGCGGACGGCTTTGTTACTGCACTTAATATATCTCGAAAATTTCATAAAAATCGGTTCAGATTTAGATATAGCTCCCATATATATCTTTCATCCGATTTGAACAATTAAAGCTGTAGAAGCCACAATTTTGGTCCGATCTTTACCAAATTCGGTGTGGAGTCGTTTTTGTTAAGTCTCAATGCATGTGCAAAATTTCATAAAAATCGGTTCAGATTTAGATATAGCTACGAAATATATCTTTCATCCGATTTGGCTTTTTAAAGCTGTAGAAGCCACAATTTTGGTCCGATCTTTAAAATATTTAACGCGAGATGTTTTATTTGACGTCCTAAAACGTGTGGAAAATTTCATGAATTTCGGTCTAGATTTAGATATAGCTACCATATATATCTTTCATCCGATATGGCCTTTAAAGGCTATAGAATCCACAATTTTTGCCCGATTTTACATGAGACGTTTAAATTGACATTCCAATACGTGCGCAAAATTTCATTAAAATCAGTCCTAATTTAGATATAGCTCCAATGTGTATATTTCATCCGATATGGACTTTTAAGGCAGTAAAAACTACAGTTTTGGTCACATCTCTACAATCTAGGGCGTGAGATGCTCTATTTGACGTCCTAGTATGTGTCATTAAAATTGGCACAGATTTCGATATAACTCCCATATAATCGTTTATCCCATATGGCCTTTTAAAGATGTGGAAATCCAAATCTTTTGTCCTATGGTAGGAAAATCTTACAAGGTTCTAAATTTCTACTTTAATTGGTATCCAAAATAAAGTCTGCCGAAATGTGGGTTTTATGAGTCTATGACCCTTAATCGGCGGATCGGTATATATGGCAGCTATATCCAAATATGGACCGATCTGGGCCAAATTGAAGAAGGAGGTCGAGGGGCCTAACACAACTTACTCTCCAAAATTTTTGCAAAATCGGACAATAATTGTTGATTTTATGAACCTATGACCCTTGGCAGATCGGTCGATATGAGGGCTATATCAAGATATAGTCCGATATAGCCCATCTTCGAACCCAACCTGCCTAAATTTTAGCTCAATATCTCTATTTTTAAAGACTGTAGCGTGATTTCAACAGACAGGCGGACAGACGGACGGACATGGCCAGATCATCTTAGATTTTTACGCTGATCAAGAATATATACACTTTATAGGTTCAGAAATTGATATTTCGATGTGTTGCAAACGGAATGAAAAAATTAATACACCCCCATCCTTCGGTGGTGGGTATAATATGAGGGAAAATCTACCCCCAAACACAATTAAATTTCCTTGGCAATAATCACTTATCCGAGAATCTCCATAATTTTCATGTAAATCAAAGCAATTCACATTGCAAAAGACTCATAAAGACTAGCGAGGTAATCCCATAAAGAAAAAAGTAAATATCGGCAAACTTCACGATAAGCATCAGCGACAACCTCGACGTTCAAGTCATTAAACAATTCATACCACCAACCAGACGATGAAAATGAGAAAGGCCAAAAATCAAATCAAGGAATCATCCCCCATAACAAGGCAACCAAAATCACAGTCAGTTAATGGAGTACAATGAACATGAATAATTTTCAAGCTAATATCAAATTTCCACAATGGTTTGGGGGGAAGAAGCGGCAGGGGGTGGTTATCACAACACACAAAACTCCTGCTCACGCTTGTTTAGCTATACATCCTTGTTGAATGAACCCAAGAGCAAATATTCCCATTTCCATGGTGGCAATACTCGTAAACATTAAATAATTTTTGTTTGCTTTACCAACACTTGAGCCCAAAAGGACGGAGAACATTGTGCAAAGGATCAAAAAGGACAACAGGGTATAGGAAAAGAAAGAGAGACAATCAAAGGTCCTGTCATATCTCTTGGGGTGATGGGGCCTTACCATCCCCAACGACCAGCAGGAGCAGGTACTGTAAATAACCATGAAACCACTGTGTTGAACGTACCAAAATTAAGGGAGAACTTTTTTTCCCAATCTCATATTCCACCTTCTCCTACTCCTCTCTAGATAGACAAACTGTTTAGCATGTTAACTTTAGATTAATTCAATTTGCAATTTTTATTCACTCCACCGCTGTGTAGGATAACGAGAATGGGGAGTATTCTAACAAAGGATGATGACTTTATGCTCTGAAATTTTTTGTTTGTGGGGGTGGCAAAACAAATATTTGTTAAATTTTTCTTTACCGCAAGTAGGAGGTAAGGGTGGTGGAGGAGAGGGGGGGGGGGGGTTATTTTACCCCCTCTGGCGCCCTTAGGACAAATAAAAACGGAAATATTTTATAACGGCATTTAACACATCCTCGTACTCGGAAAACGTATGTTAGGCATTTTCATTGCTTGTCAATGCTTGGGGAGTATGGCAGAGGAGATGATGGGTGTTAGTAGCTGGCCTTGCCTATTGTGCCCCTTGGAGTGTTTGAGGGTTGCTGGGATACGGTTTGCGGTGATTATTGTTTGCCATCCCAAATTAATGGCTGTAATGAATTTTGATTGTTTTCTAAACGTATCACATGACGCACAGTGGTGAACACTTGGGAGAACTAAACACTGAAAACGTGCTAAGTCGGGCCGAATATTGGGTATCCACAGCCATGAATCACATTTGCCAAGTTCTTTGCATGGCTCTCTTTATAGGCAGCAACAAACAGGAATTTGAGAGGTCACAAAAGGAAATCTCCATGTATTTTTTGGATAAGAACAGCTCCAGATCAAATTGAGAGATCGGTTTATGCGAATGAAATTTTACGTTTATGGGCCGATGCTGATACAGATAGTGGAGGTCGTAGGGGAAATTATTGTGCAATCTTTCAACCAAATGGGACAAAAATTGAGTCCTTTAGAGGCTCAGCAATT
Organism: Stomoxys calcitrans; assembly: GCF_963082655.1. Taxonomy (NCBI): domain Eukaryota; kingdom Metazoa; phylum Arthropoda; class Insecta; order Diptera; family Muscidae; genus Stomoxys; species Stomoxys calcitrans. Next base: position 14,231,520 of record NC_081553.1, read on the forward strand.
ATAATTAGCAAATCAAATTATACCTAATCAGTATTAGGGTCCTCTAGAGACTCGTGAATTAAATCGGTTTATTGTTTTATACATGAACTCTATCCGTGTGGTGTGATTTGGATTACTTGAAAGTCACTACAGAAGTTTTTGAGTCAAATTTCAACTAAATCGGGGTAGATATGCGACCTCTAGCGATACAAGAAATCAAATCGGGATGTTGGTTTAATCAGGAGCAATACCTAAACATGGACAAATTTGGCACTTTTACAACTAAACTAACTCAAACGATTAAAAACAAATTGTTCAAAATTTGGAGTGGCTAGCTTACACGGTCAAAAGCTAGAGTGCTTGCGGACAGACGATGAACAGACGGCCAGGAAGACGTAAAATGACATGACACCATCCTACAGCCAAGGTTAAAAGGTTAACAAGTAAAAAGGCGTTAAGTTCGGCCGGACCGAACTTTGAATACCCACCACCTCGGGTATATATGTAAACCACCTTTCGTCAAAATTCGGTGAAAAATGCATACCTTATGCCCCATAGCAGCTATATCGATATACGTTCCGATTTGAACCAAATACTAGGAAGTACAAATCATTGTTCAATAAACCGATCTGAACCATATACGACACGCATGTCGAAAAGCCTAACATAAGTCACAGTGTCAAATTTCAGTGAAATCGGATTATAAATGCGCCTTTTATGTGGCAAAGACTATATGGCAGCTAAATCCAAATCTGCACCGCTTTGGGCCAAGTTGCAGAAAAAACTCGAAGAGCCTAACATAACTCAAATTTCGATGAAATCGGATTATAAATGCGCCTTTTTTGGCCCCCAAAACCTTAAATCGAGATATCGGTCTATATGACAGCTATATCTAAATCTGGGCCGTTATAAGCCAAACTGGAAAAGAACGTCGAAGGGCCCAACACAACTCAATGTCCGAAATTTTGGCGACATCGGACAATCAATGCGCCTTTTATTGAACCAAAACCTTAAATCTAGAGATCGGTCAATATGGCAGCTATATCTAAATCTGGACCGATCTGGGCCAAATTGAAGAAGGATGTCGAAGGTCCTAACACTACTCACTGTCCCAAATTTCGGCGACATCGGAGAGTAAACGCGCCTTTATGGACCCAAGATCTTAAATTGAGAGATCGGTCTATATGGCACCTATATCCAAATCTGAACCAATCTGTGCCATATTGCGGAAATATGTCCAGGGGCCTAACCTAACTCATTGTCCCAAATTTCGACGATATCTGACGATAAGTGCTCCTTTTTTGGGGCCAAAACCTTAAATCGAGAGATCGGTCTACATGGAAGCTATATACAAATCTGTACCGATCTAGGCCAAATTGAAGAAGTATCTCGATGAGTCTTAAACAAGTCACTGTCCCAAATTTTGGCAAAATCGGACAATAAATGCGCCTTTTATGAGCTTCAGACCCTTAACCGGCATATCGGTCTATATGACAGCTATATCTAAATATTGTCCGATCTGAATCATATTTGGGTCCTATATGATTGGGAGGCCTAAAACTATTTACTGTTTTAAATTTCAGCGAAATCGGTTAAAAAATAGAGCTTTATGGATTTCGGACCCTTTATCGCCAGATCGGTCTATATGGCAGCTCGTATAAGACGATCTAAACTATATTAGGGTCAGATGTTGGTAGGCCTAAAACTACTCAGTGTTTTAAATTTCAGGGAAATCGGTTAAAAAATAAAGCTTTTATGGACTTCAGACCCTTTATCGCCAGATCGGTCTATATGGCAGCTATATCTATATATAGTCCGATCTAAACCATACTTGGGTCAGATGTCGGAAGGCCCAAAAGTTTTTATGGGCATTAGACCCTTTATCGAAAAATAGGTCTATATAGCAGCTATATTCAAATATGGTCCGATTTGGCCCGTTCAAGAACTTAACCAGCGTTCATCAAAAATACGTATCTGTGACAAATTTCAGCTCAATATCTCAATTTTTGAAGGCTCTAGAGTGATTAAAACAGGTGGACGGACAAGCGGACAGACACACGGACATCGTTAAATCGTCTTAGAATGAAGGATCGGAATTTGATATTTCGAGATGTTGCAACAGGGATGATTAAATGAATATCCTACGATGGTGGGTATAAAAATCACTGTGTTGCAAAAATCAAAATTCATTGCTTATCGCAAGAGGGTTAATTGAAATAAATCACACAGAGTTAATGTTTGATGAAGGGTGGGTGGTCGGTGTTAACAGAACATTTCCCTCATACACCAACAAGAATTCATGACGGGGAGAGCACAATGGCTCATTATGAGGAGAGTAATGATGATGGTGGCTATGGCTATTAACTTCTGCCAGCATTTATCTTCGTTTAATTATTTAATGATTGTGCCAACGCCGTCGTTTATTTGCCAAATGACTCCATCCTTTATATGTTTGTTTAACAAATTTGAGAATATCCTTCAACAAAAATCCATCCAAGAGCAAAGCATAGGAAAAAAAAGTGTGAGGCTCTTTGTGTACTCCAAAGGCAGTTCAATGTCTTCGCAGTGTCATCTGAGGAATGACTCTTCGTCGCTCAAGATGTCCTCCAACTCTTTGAGAGGACTACTGTGCCATGTAGAAGGCTACACACAAATGTGTTTGTTTACGTTGTTAATCTTTCAATGTTGCTTCTAGGCTTAATGTTGACTTTTTACTTTTTCTCCTCCTTTTGGCCTTTGTCTGAGAGTTGGTGACTTCTTCAAATGAAGCTTTTAACATTGAAATTTTACTGATAGACAAACAGAAATTAGCAGCAGTCAGTTTCAGTGCAAGTTGGCTCCCTATTCATGTTAGTCACTGCCATCGCTTGTCATCACAGTCAAACAAACAAATAAAACAGTAGTCACTGCCGCCAGTCGCCGCACCGACAGTCATTATTTATTTTGTCAATTTGCAAATAACCGTGCCGCTGCAGCACTAGCAACACCCAACGGCACCCAACGAATGGCCATGTCCAAGCTATCCTTTAAAGAGTTCATTAGTAGCCCAGAAACATAGTCGCGATGGATGGCCGCATAATAAAAGCAAAAGGCCACTCAAAGCGATTTCGACAAAAAGGCAATTTTAACACCAAACAAGCGAGCCAAACCATAGCTTAGCCAAAAGCAAACAGCGCCTACTATTTGTAATGCTCTTGGTTTTAGAGGACCAGATAGTGTCAAAACCTGTCTCCCAACTCAACCATAACCAAGTGGGGCCAATTTTACAGGTAAGCCTGTTTAGACTTTGATTTACCGAAAATATTTCATTGAAACTTTTGATAGTCATAAAGCAAATTTTCAATAAATTTGATTAAAAGCCAGCAAGGAAATGAAATAGTGCTTACTAAAGCCTTAAAAGCCCATATCGGATGATAGTTATATATGAGAGCAATATCTAAATCTGATCCGATTTTGTTCGAAATCAAAAGGACAACATGAACCTTGATTACAAGAATACATGGAGAGATACACAAACAGACGGACCAACGTAAGGACAGACATAGCTAAATTGAATTTGGAAGTGATTCAAAGCCGATCAATATGCTTATCAATGGGTAGAGATGGGCGATGGGTAAATGCCCAAAAGGTATTTACCTGGTAAATTGTGTAGATATCCGGGTATTTACCCATTTACCCCCAAAAGCTGGGTATTTATAATTTTGCAAATATCTTGGGTCTGAAAACATTTAGCAAACAATTTTTGGTTTCGTATTCTTTGTATATAAACCTAAGCTTCTGATCTCATAAAATCGGATTTTAGTTATATATAGCCGCTATATAGACCGATATTTAGACTTAAAGTCTTGAGGCAAAAAATTGGCAATTTTTCTTCCGATTTCGATTAAATTTGTCACAGTGAGTTCTGGTAGACCCCTGCTAATTTTCGTGAAGTGTGGTTCGGATCGGACTATATTCGGTATATTCGGATGCAGCTGCCCAATAGACCGACCGCCATATCTCCCGATATAGGGTATTGAGGCCATAAAAGGTCCATTTCTCACCCAAATTTGGTGAAATTTGGCACAGTGTGTTCTGGAAGACCTCTACCCATTTCTGTCAAATGTGGTCCAGATCGGACCATATTTGGATAAAGCTGCCATATAGACCGATCTCCCGATATAGTGTAATGAGACAATAAAGTATATATATTCTTGATCAGCGTAAAAATCTAAGACGATCTAGACATGTCCGTCCGTCTGTCTGTTGAAATAATGCTACAGTCCTTACTAGAGATATTGAGCTGAAACTTTTTACAGATTCTTTTTTTGTCCATGGTTCGGACTATATCTTGATATAGCCCACATATAGACCGATCCTCCGATTTAGGAACTCAGACCCATAAAAGCCACATTTATTATCCGATTTTGCTGAAATTTTGTACAGTTTGTTGCGTTAGGCCCTTCGACATCCTTCGTCAATTTAGCACAGATCGGTCCAGATTTGAATATAGCCCCCATATAGACCGATCCGCCGATTGAGGGTCTTAGGCCCATAAAAGCCACATTTATTGTCCGATTTTGCTGAAATTTGGGACGGTGAGTTGCGTTAGGCCCTTCGACATCCTTCGTTGATTAAGCCCAGATCGGTCCAGATTTGGATATAACCCCCATATAGACCGATCCGCCGATTCAGGGTCTTAGGCCCATAAAAACCACATTTATTGTCCGATTTCGCCAAAATTTAGGACAGTGGGTTGTGCTAGGCCCTTCGACATTATTCTATGATTTGGCCCAGATCGGTCCAAATTTGGATATAGCTGTCATATAGACCGATCCGCCGATTCTGGATCTAAGGCCCATAAAAGCCACACTTATTATCCGATTTTGCTGAAATTTGGGGCAGTTTGTTGCATTAGGCCCTTCGACAACCTTCGTCAATTTTGCCCAGATTGGTCCAGATTTGGATATAGCTGCCATATAGACCGATCCGCCGATTCAGGAACTCAGACCCATAAACGCCACATCTATTATCCGATTTTGCTGAAATGTGGGACAGTTTGTTGCGTTAGGCCCTTCAACATCCTTCGTCAATTTAGCCCAGATCGGTGGTCCAGATTTGGATATAGCTGCCATATAGACCGATCAGCCGATTCACGGTCTAAGACCAATAAAAGCCACATTTATTATCCGATTTTGCTGAAATTTGGGACAGTTTGTTGCGTTAGGCCCTTCGACATCCTTCGTCAATTTAGCGCAGATCGGTCCATATTTGGATATAGCCCCCATATAGACCGATCTGCCGATTCACGGTCTAAGACCCATAAAAGCCACATTTATTATCCGATTTTGCTGAAATTTGGGACAGTTTGTTGCGTTAGGCCCTTCGACATCCTTCGTCAATTTAGCGCTGATCGGTCCATATTTGGATATAGCCCCCATATAGACCGATCCGCCGATTTAGGGTCTTAAGCCCATTAAAGCCACATTTATTATCCGATTTGCTGAAATTTGGGACAGTGAGTTGTCTTAGGCCCTTTGACATCTTTCTCCAATTTGGCCCTGATCGGTCCAGATTTGGAAATAGCTGCCATATAGACCGATTTCTCGATTTAAGGTTTTGGGCCCACAAAAGGCACATTTTGTTGTCCGATGTCGCTGAAATTTGAGACAGTGAGTTGTGTTAGGCCACTCGACACCTCTCTTCAATTTGGCCCTGATCGGTTCAGATTTGGATATAGCTGCCATATAGACCGATTTCTCGATTTAATGTTTTGGGCTCACAAAAGTCACATTTTGTTGTCCGATGTCGTTGAAATTTGGGACAGTGCTTTGTGTTAGGCTCCTCGACATTTTTCTGCAACTTGGCCCAAATCGGTCCAGATTTGGATATAGCTGCCACTGAAATTTGACACAGTGACTTATGGTAGGCTTTTCGACATCCGTGTCGAATATGGTTCCGATCGGTTCATTTTTAGATATAGCTACTGTACTTATTTGGTCCCAATCGGAACATATTTCGATATAACTGCTATGGGACATAAGGTATCCAATTTTCACCGGATATCAGCATGTAGGGTATATAAATGATCGAAATTTAAAATATGTCTATGGGAGCTGTATGAGGTTATGGACTGATTCGAAGCATGACTGGCATACATGTTGGAAGTCAGCATACAAAATTTCAGCAAAATCTGATAAAATTGCGACCTCTGGGGGTCAAGAAGTTCAGATCGGTAAGGATCGTAGTAAATGCAAAGCATAATGCTAGCATACAGTAGTGCCACTCTGTATGTGGAGGAGGAAGCAACCGCGTACGCTGCTGGCATCAAAAATGCGCAAATTTCAGCACTAAAATAACCCTCGCGTAAGAATTAAACAAGAGTTGAATTCACCGCAAGGCACAATTACCCTTCATGGTAGTGGTTATAGACTCTAATTTTATGAAAATTTTTTGTCTGGAATTTAAAGCTCTTTTCACAGACAGACACAGGAGCCGACCGATTTATGTAATTTCCTGAAAAAATTTCCAGCGAAATTTCAATTAAGGAGGCCTACCTGTCTACATCCAAGCTTTTGCCTTAAAAGTTGACTTGAGATCGCTTAGCAGTAACAGTCTCTGTCACAGCAGCAGAGAATACAATTGCCGAGTTTGTTGTCTGAGACGGCCATGGAGGTTTAAGTTGCTACTCAGAGAGTCATCGTCATCGAATGAATTGAAGTGAATTATTTTGTATGCGACAATTGTATCTTGTTTGCGTCTTGCCTTTAGCCAGCGCTAGGCAGATGCATCCTTTTTGGAGTTTTTCAGCTGAAAATGAGTATCGTTTGTTTTAACTTTATTTCAATTGCAGTTGCGTTTCATTTCGTTTCGTTTTTTTTGCAACATTTTTATCGACACCTTTAGTATGGCTTCCATGGGACATTGGTTTTTAGCATTGGTGTTTTGTTTGGGGGCTACGACATTCAGATTGAATTCATCCATGGCATTGTGGAAGCCGCTAGGATTAAAGATTGTTACTTATTATGATTGTTTAGTGACTGTGGCGGCAATTTGGAGGCGGCATGACCGTCGCATTTGCTTTAGCTTGACGCACATTAAGTGTCGTTTTGCAGCTGCTAATTGACATTGCATACATCGGGAACAGCAACATATCACCATAGTATGCAACAACCTTTTGCTACTTTACGATTTCTAAGGAAATGGTGACAGTGAAATAAGGCAGAGATGCGAATGTATATGGGACAGTGTTTATAGGGCTAGGTTTATGTTTAAGCTTAAGCAAGTCATGATACAACAATTGATGCTACAGATCTTTGTAGGATTTTCAATTAAAAGTTTTTGTATACCCATAACGGAAGGATGGGGGTATATTCATTTTGTCATTCCGTTTGCAACACATCGAAATATCCATTGCCGATCTTATAAAATATTCTTGATCAGCGTAAAAATCTTAGACGATCTAGACATGTCCGCCCGTCTGTCTGTTGAAATCACGCTACAGTCTTCAAAAATAGAGATGTTGAGCTGAAACTTTGCTGAACCTTTTCGAAGATGGGCTATATCGGACTATATCTTGATATAGCCCCCATATAGACCGATCCGCCGATGTAGGGTCTTAGGCCTATAAAAGCCACATTTATTACCCGATTTTGCTGAAATTTGGGACAGTGAGTTGTCTTTGCCTGATCGGATCAGATTTGGATATAGCTGCCGTATAGACCGATTTCTCGATTTAAGGTTTTGGGCCCTTAAAAATCGCATTTATTGTCCGATGTCGCTGAAATTTGTGACAGTGAGTTAAGTTAAGCCACTTGACATACTTCTGCATTATGGCACAGATCGGTTCAGATTTGGATATATCTGCTATGTAGACCGATCTCTCGGTTTTAGGTTTTAGGGCCATAAAAAGGCGGCTTCATTGTCCGATGTCGCCGCAATTTGGGATGGTGAGTTGTGTTAGGCCCTTCGACATCCTCCTTCAATTTCACTCAGATCGGTCCAGATTCGGATTTAGCTGTCACATAGACCGATCTCTCGATTTAATGTTTTGGGTCCATAAAAGGCGCATTTATTGTCCGATTTCGTCGAAATTTGGGACAGAGAGTTAAGTTAAGCCCCTCCACATATCTCTGCAATTTGGTCTAAATCGATCAAGATTTGCATGTAGCTGCTATATAAACCGATATCTCGATTTAAAGTCTTCGCCCCATAAAAGGCGCATTTATAATCCGATTTTACTGAAATTTGACACAGTGACTTATGTTTGGCTTTTCGACATCCATGTTTTATATGGTTCAGATCGGTTTATTTTTAGATATAGCTGCTAAAAAAGATTAATACAATTGTGTATAGTAATATAATTTACTATACACAATTGAACAATGACTTGTTCTTATTATACCCTCCACCATAAGATGGGGGGTATACTAATTTCGTCATTCTGTTTGTAACTACTCGAAATATTCGTCTGAGACCCCATAAAGTATATATATTCTTGATCGTCGTGACATTTTATGTCGATCTAGCCATGTCCGTCCGTTATTATATCCAACAACTGTGCCAAGTATGGTTCAAATCGGTCCATAACCTGATATAGCTGCCATATAAATCGATCTGGGATCTTGACTTCTTGAGCCTCCAGAGGTCGCAATTATTATCCGATTTGCCTGAAATTTTGTACGACGGATTCTCTCATGACCATCTCGATCGATCTCTCTATTTTACTTCTTGAGCCCCCAAATGGCGCAATTCTTATTCGAATTGGCTGACATTTCACACAGGTCTCCAACATATAATTTAATTATGGTCCAATCCGGACCATATCTTGATATCGCTCTAATAGCAGAGCAAATCTTTTCTTATATCCTTTTTTTGCCTAAGAAGAGATGCCGGGAAAAGAACTCGACAAATGCGATCCATGGTGGAGGGTATATAAGATTCGGCCCGGCCGAACTTAGCACGCTTTTACTTGTTAGTATTTTGTCCAAATCGGATCATATTTCGATATAGCTTCTATGGGGCCTGAGGTATGCAATTTTCACCGGATTTTGATGAAATGTGGTTTTTTATATGTACCCGAGGTGGTGGGTATCCAAAGTTCGTCCCGGCCGAACTTAACGTCTTTTTACTTGCTTTTATACCCTCCACTATAGTATGGGGGGTATACTAATTTCGTCATACTGTTTGTAACTACTTGAAATATTCGTCTGAGACCCCATAAAGAATATATATTCTTGATCGTCGCGACATTTTATGTCGACCTAGCCATGTCCGCCCGTCTGTCCGTTCGTCTGTTCGTCTCTTTGCTGAGAGCACGCTAACTTCCGAAGGAGTAAGGCTAGCCGCTTGAAATTTTGCACAAATACTTCTTGATAGTGCAGGTCGGTTGGTATTGTAAATGGGCCATATCGGTCCATGTTTTGATATAGCTGCCATATAAACCAATCTTGGGTCTTGACTTCTTGAGCCTCTAGAGTGCGCAGTTCTTATCTGATTGGAATGAAATCTTGCACGACGTGTTTTGTTATGATATCCAACAACTGTGTCAAGTATGGTTCAAATCGGTCCATAACCTGATATAGCTGTCATATAAACCGATCTTGGGTCTTGACTTCTTGAGCCTCTAGAGTGCGCAATTCTTATCCGATTTGAATGAATTTTTGCACGAAGTAGTTTGTTATAATATCCAACAACCAATTATGCCTCAAATCGGTCCATAACCTGATATAGTTGTTCTATAAACCGATCTGGGAACTTGAGCTTCTAGCGGTCGCAATTCCTATTCGATTTGTCTGAAATTTAGCATGACGTATTTTATTATGACTTTCAACAACTGTGCCAAACAAGGTTCAAATCGGTTCTTAACTTGATATAGCTGCAATATAAACCGATCTGGTATCTTGACTTCTTGAGCCTCTAGAGGTCGCAATTATTATCCGATTTGTCTGCAATTTTGTGCGACAGATCCTCTCATGACCATCAACAGTCGTGTTTATTATGGTCTGAAGCGGTCTATAGCATGATACAGCTCCCATATAAATCGATCTCTCTATTTTAATTCTTGAGCCCCAAAGGGCGCTATTCTTATTCGAATTTTAACTTATTCGAGGTTTAACACTTTCATGTAAAATGTCAACATTGAGTAGAATTATTTTGTCCATAATTGTTTTTGGGGATAAGTTGTGGGTACACATCCCAAAATTGATTACTGAATTGAAATGTCAATATTTGCAAACACATGCGAAAAGCACCACAACTCCAATTCACTTATGTTGAGGGTGATATGTAACACTAAAAGGTAGAAGACACCCTTGTTGTTGATGTCTCATCTTCAGATTCACTGTTGATCTTTTGGTTGGGCTTGAATGATGTCAGAAAACAAACAACTTTTGTAAGTCACATTCAGATGGGAGCAGCGCTTAAGTAAATGTTTCAGATTTTGACTTGGCTTCAGTTGTTTACACAGATTTGTTCAGGTTGAATGAAGGCTGATAAAGAAGACCAAAAGTGGTCAGTTTCACGTAGGAGCTGCTAAGTGTAAGTTTGCTTGGTGTTGACGTTTTTGTCCAGAAGTCATCCAGACGATGATAATTGTTTTCAAGTTGGTGGCCATGGTTACGCAAAAGTGAAACATCATCGAAACGCTTAAAGAAGTTGACAAATAAATATCAATAACTTTAGCAAATATTTATTCGAAAACGAAACCGTTTTGCTTTCGACCTGGATTTGTTGGGTGTATGCAAAAGTTTTGAATGGGAAGTTGATTTGGCAAAGTGAATTTGTCAAGAAGTCACGAAGTAAGGGTAAATAAATGTAAAAAGTTTTCATTCTGAACGCTATATAATTGAAAGTGACTGAGAAAATGTAATACTGTTCAGCAATCAAATGTTAAGATCTGAATTGAATACAACCTACAATAGAACACGTAAGAGCGTGCTAAGTTCGGCCGGACCGAATCTTTTATACCCTCCACCATGGATCGCATTTGTCGAGTTCTATGCTCGGTATCTCTTTTTAGCCAAACAAAGAATATTGAATAGGAATTGTTATGCTATTGGAGATATATCAAGTTATAGTCCGATTAGGACAATAAATGAATGCTGAACATTGTAGAAGTCATTGTGTAATATTTCAGTTCATTCTGATAAGAATTCCGCCTTCTAGGGGCTCAAGAAGCAAAATCGTGAAATCAGTTTATATGGGAGCTGTATCAAGCTATTGATCGATTCAGACCGTATTGGACACGTATATTGAAGATCATGGGAGAAGTCGTTGTACAAAATTTCTTCCAAATCGGATTAGAATTGCGCCCTCTAGAGGCTCAAGAAGTCAAGATCCCAGATCGGTTTATATGGCAGCTATAACAGGTTATGGACCGATTTAAACCATACTTAGCGTTGTTGCTGGAAATGCTACCAAAACACTCGCGTAAAATCTCTGTTAAATCAGACGAGAATTGCGCCCTCTAGAGGCTCAAGAATTCAAGACCCAAGATAGGTTTATATGGCAGATATATCAGGCTATTGACCGATTTAAACCTAATTTAGCACAGTTGTTGGATGTCATTGCAAAACACGTAGTGCAATATTTCATTCAAATCGGATAAAAATTGCGCCCCCTAGAGGCTCAAGAAGTCAAGACCCAAAATCGGTTTATATGGCAGCTATATCAAAACATGGACCGATTTAAACCATACTTAGCGTTGTTGTTGGAAATGCTACCAAAACACTCGCGCAAAATCTCTGTTAAATCAGACGAGAATTGCGCCCTCTAGAGGATCAAGAAGTCAAGACCCAAGATCGGTTTATATGGCAGCTATATCAACACATGGACTGATTTGAACCATACTCAGCACAATTGTTGGAAGTGATACCAAAACACCACGTGCAAAATATCAGTCAAATCGGATGAGAATTGCGTCCTCTAGAGGCTCAAGAAGTCAAGACCCAAGATGGGTTTATATGGCAGCGATAATTCAAAACATGGACCGATCAACTTGGACCGATTTGAACCATACTTAGCATTATTGTTGGAAATGCTACCAAAACTCTACGTGAAAAACTTCAATAAAATCGGATAAGAATTGCGCCGTCTAGAGGCTCAAGAAGTCAAGACTCAAGATCGGTTATATGGCAGCTATATCTAAACATAGACCGATTTAAACCATACTTAGCGTTGTTGTTGGAAATTATAACTTAACACTTCGTGCAAAATTTCAGTCAAATCGGACGAGAATTGCGTCCTCTAGAGGCTCAAGAAGTTAAGACCCAAGATCTGTTTATAGGGCATCTATATCAAAACATGGACCGATTTGACCCATTTACAATCCCAACTGACCTACATTAATAAGAAGTTTTTGTGCAAATTTTCAAGCCGCTAGCTTTACTTCTTCGAATGTTAGCGTGCTTTGGACAGGCAGACGGATGGATGGACGGACGGACAAATGGACAGACATGACTAAATCGACTTTAAATGACATGACGATCAAGAATATATTCACTTTATGGGGTCTCAGAAGCATATTTCGAGGTGTTACAAACAGGTATAGAAACGACATAATATTACCCAAAACAAGCTAAATATTTCCTTCTAGGCAATGGGTCAGTTAAATCAGAGAATTGGATCATATAGGACTTCTACCAATTTGTGGACCTACTTGGTCCGTAACTTTTAATCTGGTCGGTGCAATTCCTCTTCGATTTGCACGAAATGTTACGCCCCACTCGCCGTGCTGGGGAAAAAAACGACGAAATTCACATTCACATTAAGATTTCCCATGACCTGAAAGAGAGTGTTCCAAAGCATATAAAAGAAATTAATCTTCTGACTGATCACCCTATGGCGTTTGCAATTATTTTCTAGTTTGCCTTCATTGTTCAAATAGTCAAACAAAGGTATCTTCCAATAAATGTCCTGCGGTTAGGTGATTTTGGTCATCTACTGGGCAAACACCAAAGATCCCTTAACTCTTGAAATCCAGTCTTTGTTATGCTTCTGTAGGGTAATCTTTAGCATTGGTATCAATCATGTGATGGCATTCGTCTGTCTGTCTGTCCTTCTGCATGTCGTTTTGAATTTACCTTAAGTACTTAAATACTTGGGAAAACAAACTCATATCCTTTTTACCCATTTGTTGGGTTTTGTTTTTGCTAACCATCTCTCCAGTCAAGATGAGTCCCTGTTTACATCTGCTGGTCTGGTCAGATGGTTAAGAATTTATGGGCCTTTTTAAGTGTTGCCTCTCTGTGGGTGAGGGGTTTGCTTTCTACTTTGCTGCTCACGGAAAGATTGCAAAGAAAAGCAGATAAGTGTCTTAGAGAACAAACATCTTGTGCAGAGTGCCATGGCTGATTATTGTCATGCAATAATTACACAAGCCCTTATGACGACTTGAAGATGTCCAAATGTTCAAGAGTTAGTTAGCATGTCCTTGTCTCATTGTTTCTAAAGCCGCTGTTGACTTTCGTCTTCTGTGATTTTTGTTTTTGTCAATTATGACCACAATGTTTTTGTGTAGCTCCCTTTGAAGTGCTTCAAATTCAAGTACTTGTCATAAATCATCATCTTATTTGGGATTTTTTCTTATTTTTTTATTGTAAATATCAGCCACTTTGTTTAATTCGAGCATCATTTACGGCGTCTGAGACTGCGGCACTTTAGACTTGCCTTAATTGTGGCACTTAATATTGAAGATTGTGGTAACACCTACCAATTTATCAGTCGCTGTTTCGTTGGCCACATTAAAATGACTTTTTAAGATAATAACGACAATAATTATGACTCTTTTGAGTCGATAAATTGTCGCTGCCAAGCACTTGAAGCGAGAATGTAATAATCTAGGCATATAATGGTATTTTGATGTTTTCAAATATTTTCAAGTATTTGTGTGAAACATTTTCAAAGTTTGAATATCATTCTTATTATGACCACCGTCGAAGGATGAGGGTATATTCGTTTTGTCATTCTGTTTGCAACACGACGAAATATCCATTTGCGGCCCCATAAGGTATATATATATTAGATAGTCTTAACAAGTAAGAGCGTGAAAAGTTCGGCAGGGCCGAATCTTATATACCCTCCACCTTGAATCGGATTTGTCGAGTTCTTTGCGCAGTATCTCCTTTTTTAGACAAACAATGAATAATGAACAAGTAAAAGAGCGTTAAGTTCGGCTGGGTCGAACTTTTCAGAATGGGGAATAAATGTGGCTTTTATGGGCCTAAGTCCCTAAATAGGCGGATCGGTCTACATGGGCGCTATATCAAGATATAATGCGATATACCCCATCTTCGAAATTAACCTGCTTATGGACATAAAAAAAAAATCTGTGCAAAGTTTCAGCTCAGCATCTTTATTTTTAAAGACTGTAGCGTAATTTCAACAGACAGACGGACGGATATGTCTAGACCGTCTAAGATTTTTACGTTTATCAAGAATACATATACTTAATATATATAGGGTCGGAAATCGATATTTCGATGTGTTGCAAACGGAATGATAAAATGAATATACCCCCATCCTTCGGCGGTGGGTATAAAAAGAGATACTGGAAAGGAACTCGCCAATTGCAATCCATGGTGGAGGGTATATAAGATTCGGTCGGCCGAACTTAACACAATTTTACTTGTAGTTTTTAAACCTTCCACCATAGGATGGAGGTATACTAATTTCGTCAATCTGTTTGCAACTCCTCGAAATATTCGACTAAGACCCCATAAAGTATATATATTCTTGTTCGTCATGACATTTTAAGTCGATTTAGCCATGTCCGTCCGTCTGTCTGTCGAAAGCACGATAACTTTCGAAGATGTAAAGCCAGCCGTTTGAAATCTTGCACAAATACGTCTTATTTGTGTAGGTCGGTTGGGATTGTAAATGGGATGTATCGGTCCATGTTTTGGTGTAGCTGCCGATCTCGGGTCCTAACTTTTTGAGCCACTAGAGGGCACAATTATTATACGATGTGGCTGAAATTTTGCACGAGGTGTTTTATTATAACTTCCAATAACTGTACCAAATATGTTTCAAATCGGTCCATATCCTGATATTGCTGCCATTTAAACCGATCTTGGATCTTGACTTCTTGAGCCTCGAGAGGGCGTAATTATTATCCGATTTGGCCGAAATTTAGTACAATGGCTTCTCCTATGACAACATACGTGTCAAATATGGTCCGAATCGGTCCATAGCCTGATATAGATCCCATGTAAACCGATCTCTCTATATTACTTCTTGAGACCCTAAAGGGCACAATTCTTACTCGAATTGGCTGAAATTTTACGCAATGACTTCTACTATGGTCTCCAACATTCAGTTTAAACCGGACCATAACTTGACATAGCTCCAATATTATAGCAAATCTTTTCGTTTATTTTTTGTTCTCCTAAAAAGAGATATCGGGAAAAGAACTCGACAAATGCGATCTATGGTGAAGTGTATATAAGATTCGGCCCGGCAGATCTTTTTTTTTTTTTTGAGGTGGGTTGGCACTCAAGCCTTTGTTACCAAATTTAGATTCACGGTACCTTAAGATCTTTCAATGGGAGTCCCATGTTGTACGGGTCAGCCATCGTGTCCCTTTGTGAGTGTTTTGGGGGTAGTCCCTTATATTAAACATATTCATGATTTACAGTCAAAAGCCAATCGTTTGAACCGTATAATGGCCCGGTTGTCCTGCTTGCCCATTTGGGTCTTTTATTGGGATGGGGAGGTTGGTCCCCCGTGGTTGGGTTAAATTTAATTTTAAAATAAGTTTCATACTCTACTTTCATTTGATATCCATATTGGTGATTGGTAAACATGTCCGTTTGGATGGGTTTTGGTGTAGTGCGTTCCCCCCGCTTAATTTTTGTAGCAGATTCGTGATTTTGGGAGAAATATTTTAGCTTAAATTGGTTAAGTCGCATACCTAACTTAGACATGGTTTGTAATGCCTTTTAACGTACAGCGCTGCCAAAAACGCCTTTGAAGGCGGCGATAAGATGGTAAGCGTCGACCTGTCCTTCTCTTGTCTTTTCCAGGATTTGGCGCAGTATGATTATGGTGTCCCAGTTATGTCGTTGATTTTGGCTTTTTATACCCTCCACCTTAGGATGGGGGTATATTAATTTCGTCATTCCGTTTGTAACACCTCGAAATATGCATCTGAGATCCCAAAAAGTATATATATCCTTGATCGTCATGTCATTTTAAGTCGATCTAGCCACGTCCGTCCGTCCGTCTGTCTGTCGAAAGCATACTAACTTTCGAAGGAGTAAAGCTAGCCGCTTGAAACTTTGCACAAATACTTTTTATTAGTGTAGGTCGGTGGAGATTGTAAGTGGGCCAAATCGGACCATGTTTTGATATAGCTGCCACATAATCCGATCTTAGCTCTTGACTTCTTGAGCCTCTAGAGGGCGCAATTCTTATCCGATTTGTCTGAAATTTTGCACGTAGTGTTTTGGTACCAATTCCAACAACTGTGCTAAGTATGGTTGAAATCGGTCAAGGTTTTGAGATAGCTGCCATATAATCCGATTCTTGAGCATCTAGAGGGGCAATTCTCATCCGATTTGTCTGAAAGTTTGCACGTAGTGTTTTGGTATCGCATTCAACAACTATTTGTTACGATTCAAATCGGTTCATAATTCATAATATATAGCTGTAATATATACCGATCTTGGAACTTTAGTTCTTAAGTCAATAGAGCGTGCAATTTTCATCCGATTTGGCTGAAATCTAGCATGAGGTGTTTTGTAATGACTTCCAATAACTTTGCTAAGTATGGCGTAAATCGGTTTAGAACCTGATATAGCTGCCATGTAAACCGATCTGGGATCTTGACTTCTTGAGCCTCATCTGATGACCTTCAACATACGTGTCTAATGTGGTCTGAATCGATCAATAGCTTGATAAAGCTCCCATATAAATCTATCTCCCGATTTTGCTTCTTGAGCCCCTACATGGCGCAATTCTTATCCGAATGGACTGAAATATTGCCCAATGACTTCTACTATGGTGTCCAACTTTTAAATCACTTATGGTCCGAATCGGACTATCACTTGATATATCTCCAATAGCATATTAATTCTTATCCATTATTCTTTGTTTGTCTAAAAGAGATACCGCGCAAAGAACTCCACAAATGCGATCTATAGTGGAGGGCTTATAAGATTCGGCCCGGTCGAAGTTACCAGGTTCTTATTTGTTATCATTCTACGTTTTTTTTTGAAAATAATGTAATTTTCTACCAGTGCGGGATACTAGCCCAGCAGCTTAACCTTGAGAAGATTTGTGTTTTGTGGGCACGCATATGTATCCCTTGATGAAGCGAGCCGCTTGCTTCAAGATTCAAAGCTTTCAACCACTCTGAATCTGGGAACTGACGCTGATGATGGGTTTTGGATATTGAAAGGCCGAATGGATATTGTGGCTTCCATTAAGACCATATTCCGCATAAAATCATATCACTATGTGCAAATTTTCAGAGAAATCGATTACTTATTGCGCCTTCTAGAGGCTCAAGAAGTCAAGTCGGACGATTGGTTTGTATTTGAAATGTATCAGAATTCACAACATAACTCCCTAAACAAGGTTTCATCCAAGTCGGACAATAATAGCGACCAAATCTATTGTACGTATATCTGCAAACTTTAGGGTTCTTTTGCATTGGAGCTAAAATTTACAATTAAAAAATACCCCAGATTGGGGATCTATTTTATACTTAAATTTGGGTGTATATCAGTTGGGCACAGTATAATGCGCCCATATTTGGGTTAAAGTACCAAACATAACCTGCACTCCATTTAACATCTTAGGCTCAAAAAGAAGGCATATATTTATAGCTAAATATTTCGCTTGTAGTTTGTTGACAAAGTCTAATAAACGAAATATCACTTTAGAACCCTTGTCTTGTGTTATCCAAATAACACTGCTACTGCACTTTTCTGTCATTTCAAGAGATCTGTAATAAATGGGTAGGTGTGGCACAATCTTCTGCTTAATGAGTAGCAATTAAGAGTGCCATGAAGTTAGTGCTAGCATTTAAAATCTGCCAAATAAGATAATAATTTATTAGGTATTTACAATTTAAATTTGAAAAAAATATAGGAAAAGAACTTCAAGCAGACAAAACCATATTTTATGGACAATTTTCAAGTACCTTATGCAGACGATAGCCCTTGTGGACAACTCCACCACATTAAACAGAAATACAGCGATTAAATGAAGAAAAAATTTATCTAGTGCGGAAAGAAATGGTACATCTTGAAGGACTAAGACCTAAGGATGTGAGTGGCTGGATCGGTTTGGAATTAGAGTTAACTTTCAACCTATAGTGGAGAGGAAACCACATTAAAATTCAATCCCTCATATAACAGTCTAAATTCATTTCAGTATAATATTTCACTAATTGAGCATAACAGCCCGGATGAAATCGTAAAATCAATCGTTATTAATAACTTGCAATTTACTATAACCCTATGGGGTTGCTACAACAAATATTCTAGGGTTGCAAATCACTTCGCAATGTTGAATGAAGTGTTGAAGGACGCTTAAGTGCTTTGCGTCATGCTAGGCACCCTGGCAAATTTAAATGGCAACCATTAGGACAAACTTCAAGTATATAAGGCAATAATTATCCCCTTCTTAATGCATATGCGGCGATAACAGCGGCACCATTAGAAACACCATGGGCATTACGCAGCTCAATATGAGCCATTGTCTTTAATTTTACATAGGCAAAAGTGTGCTCTTTAGAGGTGAGTAGGGGAGAGGGATTTCATGTTAATTTAGCAACAAAAGTACGCCATTTAATCGTTATGTACGAAGCCGCCATTGTGAGAGCACCAACCATTATTGCGCCGCAGCTTCCCAGAATACCAACCAACATTGGCTAGCAGCTTCCCCGGTTTATGCTGTTTAGTGCACATTTAGACATTTATAAATGTCATCGAAATTTTAATTGAATGCGAAATGCTTGTCGTGTCTCTCGATTGGTCCAAATTCATTCGTTTGTCTCACAAAACATCGACATTTGTTTGTTAGCTGCTGCTTCATGCTGCGTTATTAACTTTTCACCAGCATTTGGGAAATACATTCGCGTACAATTGCCGTTAATGTTACTTTCAAATAATGAGATTATTTGAATATGTGCAAACAACACTCTTGTTGAAGTTTAATTTGGGTTAACATGAAGGTGGGTCATGATTGTGTAAGTCATTATTGTGGTAAAGGAAGGTACGCAAAGTCGACGAAAGAAGCTACTACAACTTTTTTGAACATCTATGCAAAATTATGATAATTTTATATTTAAACTAAAGTTATGTGCACCTCACTACTGAAAGTGTTTATTCTGTGATTGATTTCTGTTAAATCAATTTAGTGACGTCCACCCATACCAAAGACCAAATCCCTCACATTATCCACTTTTAAAGGGCTCAACTTAAAGCTTATTTGTCATTATGAGTTATGCTATGATTTCGTATTTCTATGACAAATAGTTCTAAAACCGCTATAGCTTCCATATAAACCGATGTTATTGAATACCTAGACGCTGCAATCAGCTTTGATCAGATTAAGCTCGAATCTTGGCAGCTTCAAGGTATTCAGAATATAGGCACAACATATGGAAGACGATTCCGATAAAGTCCTTATCGACCATTGGCTGGTGCCTCAATATATTTGGCTGGTCCATTTGTTGTCAAGTGAGGTACATCCCTGATCACATGATCTGTTTGATTTCATCCGAGCCAGAATTAACAACAAAAAAGGCGTTAAGTTCAGCCGGGCCGAACTTGAGGTACCCACCACCTCGGGTATATATGTAAACCACCTTTCGTAAAAATCAGGTGAAAAATGTATATTTTATGCCCCATAGCAGCTATATGGAAATATGTTTCTATTTGCACTAAATACTAAAAAGTACCGGCCATTGTTCAATTGTGTTTAATAAAATAGTGATATTTTTAGTAGCTATATCTAAAAATAAACCGATCTGAACCATATACGACACGGATGTCGTAAACCCTAATATAAGTCACTGTGTCAAATTTCAATGAAATCGAATGCGCCTTTTATGGGGCCAAGACTTTAAATCGAGATATCGGTATGTATGGCAGCTTTATCAAAATCTGGACCGATTTGGGCCAAGTTGCAGAAAAATATCGAAGTGCCTAACATAACTCAACGTCCCAAATTTCGGCGACATCGGACAATAAATGCGCCTTTTATAGGCCTAAAGCCTTAAATCAAGAGATCGGTCTATACGGCAGCTATATCCAAATCTGGACCGATCTGGGCCACATTAAAGAAAAATGTCGAAGAGCCTAACACAATTCACAGTCCTTAATTTCGGCGATATCGGACAACAAATGCACCTGTTATGGGCCCAAACCCTTAAACAAAGAGATCGGTCTATATGGCAGCTATATCAAAATCTGGACCGATCTGAGCCATATTGAAGAAGGATGTCGCAGGACCTAACACAACTCACTGTCCCAAATTTTGGCGAAATCGGACAATAAACGCGCCTTTTATGGGCCCAAAACCTTAAAATGAGATATCGGTCTATACGGCAGCTATATCCAAATCTGAACCGATCTGGGTCAAATTAAAAAAGACGTCCAAGGGTATTAAACAAATCACTGTACCAAATTCAGCAAAATCGGAAAATTTCACCAAAATCGGATAATAAATGTGGCTTTTATGGGCCTTAGACCCTAAATCGGCGGATAAGTCTATATGGGGGCTACATCAAGATATAGTCCGATGTAGCCCAAAACCTTAAATGAGATATCTGTCTATACGGCAGCTATATCCAAATCTGAACCGATCTGGGTCAAATTAAAAAAGACGTCCAAGGGTATTAAACAAATCACTGTCCCAAATTCAGCAAAATCGGAAAATTTCACCAAAATCGGATAATAAATGTGGCTTTTATGGGCCTTAGACCCTAAATCGGCGGATTAGTCTATATGGGGGCTACATCAAGATATAGTCCGATGTAGCTTCGAACTTAACCTGCTTATGAAGAAAAAAAGAATCTGTACAAAGTTTCACCTCAATATCTCTTTATTTTTTAAGACTGTAGCGTGATTTCAACAGACAGACGGACGGACATGTCTAGATCGTCTTAGATTTTTACGGTGATCAAGAATATATATACCTTATAGGGTATAAAATGTATACCACGCCCTTATTTCGGTGGTGGGTATAAAAAGTTACCGTCTCGATCATTAAATGGCTTGCTGGAAGTTGTGTTTCAGGATATACGTCGATACCACTCCAACTAATGTGTGATTTTTATACCCTACACGATAGGATGGGGTGTATACTAATTTCGCATTTTGTTTGCAACTACTCGAAATATTCGTCTGAGACCCCATAAAGTATATATATTCTTGATCGCCGTGACATTATTATGTCGATCTAGCCATGTCCGTCCGTCCGTCTGTCCGTCCGTCCGTCTGTCCGTCCGTCCGTCTGTCAGTCCGTCTGTCCGTCCGTCCGTCCGTCTGTCTGTCCAAAGCACGCTAATTTCCGAAGGAGTAAAGCTAGCCGCTTGAAATTTTTCACAAATAATTCTCATTAGTGTAGATCGGTTGGTATTGTAAATGGGCTATATCGGTCCATGTTTTGATATAGCTGCCATATAAACCGATCTTGCGTCTTGACTTCTTGAGCCTCTAGAGGGCGCAATTCTTATCCGATTGGAATGAAATTTTGCACGACGTGTTTTGTTATGATATGCAACAACTGCGCAAAGTATGGTTCAAATGGGTTTATAACCTGATATAGCTGTCATATATTAACAGATCTGGGGACTTGACTGCTTGAGATTCTAGAGGACGCAATTTCTGTCTGATTTGGCTGAAATTTAGCATGGCGGTCTATAGCCCGATACAGCTCCCATATAAATCGATCTCTCTATTTTACTTCTTGAGCTCCCAAAGGGCGCAATTCTTATTCGAATTGGGTGACATTTTACACAGGCCTCCAACATATAATTTAATTGTGGTCCAAACCGGACCCTATCTTGATATCGCTCTCATAGCAGAGCAAATCTTTTCTTATATCCTTTTTTGCCTAAGAAGAGATGCCGGGAAAAGAACTCGACAAATGCTATCCATGGTGGAGGGTATATAAGATTCGACCCGGCCGAACTTAGAACGCTTTTACTTGTTATACCTACCATTGAAGAATAGTGGTATACTCATCTTATCATTCCGAAATATCCGTTTCCGACCCTATAAAGGATATAAATTCTTGATCAGAGTAAAAATATAAGACGATCTTGCCATGTCCGTCCGTCTGTCTGTTGAAATCACGCTACAGTCTTTAAAAATAGAGATATTGAGCTGAAACTTTGCACTGATGCGAAGTTATATTCGAAGATGGGCTTTATCGGACTATATCTGGTATAGCCCCAAAATAGACCGATCCGCCGATTTAGGGTCTTAGGCCCATAAAAGCCACACTAATTATCCGATTTTGCTGAAATTTGGTGAGTTGTGTTAGGCTCCTCGACATATTTCTGCAATTTGGCCCAGATCGGTTCAGATTTGGCTATAGCTGCTATATAGATCGATCTCTCGATTTAAAATTTTGGCCCCATAAAAGGCTCATTTATAATCCGATTTCGCTCAAATTGACACAGTGACTTATGTTAGGCTTTTCAACATCCGTGTCGAATATGGTTCAGATCGGTCTATGTTTGGATATGGCTACCAAAATGACCAATATTTTGTTCTGCAAAATTGAACAATAACTTGTACTTATTAGACAACTCAATATCCATGACGATTTTGAGCCAAATCGGACCAAATTACGATGAAGCTGCTATGGTGGCATAAATTATGCATTTTTCACGGGACCATGACGAAAAGTGGTTACATATTTAACCGAGTTGGTGAGTATTCAAAGTTCGGCTCGGACGAACTTAACGCCTTTTTACATGTTTAATGAAGATTATTTCATGCAAATGTTGATCGTGACTGCGCCACAAATGGTTTATCCGTTTAGTCCAATTTTGGCATACTCTTTCCAACATTTCGGCCGATATCTGAATAAATGATTCAATGTTGTCTTCCAATGGGTCAATTGAAGACAGCTTGTATGTATAGACATGAGCTTTAACATAGTCCCACAAAAAATAATTTAAAGGCGTTAAGTCGCTCTATCTAGTCGGCCAATTGACCGATCCCGACCATGAAATACATTTTTCAAGGAGCTCGCCTCTCAATAAATCCATTGTTACGCATGCTGGGTGGCATGTTGCACCGTGTTGTTGAAACCACATGTCATGCAAGTCAAGCTCTTGCATTTTGCATGATCTTCGTCGATGGAATTGAAGTAGCGCGCAATGGATTTTCTTTACAGAGCACGCATTTTGATATTGAAACTCAATAATTTGCAAGCATAGTTCGTTTGTAAGACGATTCATGATTAAATTGTAGACCAAACTGAAGATATTTCACAGCGATACAAAACATGGAACGTGTGTGAGCTGTTTAAACCAGTGTTGCCAAAAAGATAATAGTTAAAAAATCATTACTACTTTTGGTATAGATTTTTGTATTTGCACAAACATATGAGTCTTTATTAAAAGTCGACAAAAAGTTCTGTGTTAAGTAATTTACTAGTTCTAATTGGAATTTTTAATAATCCATCCTTATCTCGCTCCTTTGTACCAAGAGTGACCTCTATGCAAAATGTGCAGTTTGTAGGTTCAGTCGTTTTGTCTGGGGGAATAGCAGTCGCCATACTACTCTTTAACATAAAAATTTTTAATCTCAAAAATGTTTCTTATTATTAAATCAAACAGGTTGATATTTTTATAATGTAATTGTGGAAGGGTTTATATCTTTCCTTATGCACTAGAAAGTATATTTTATTTAAATGACCTGTTACAGGCATCATAAACTAAACTTAAAAGTTAATTCGGCAAAAAAGGTAATTGTACATTTAGAGTATTGACACGATACAATTAATGTTTTAATATTAAATACCATTTTAAGTAACGTGGAAAAACCTTCGATAGTAGTTTTGGCATTGATTTGAGTAGTATGGATACTAGACGATTGCTACATTCTGATGGTTTTTAGCACATTCTTCGGTGGTATTTTATGCTTTCGAATTTTAAGCTCCAATAAATCTCATAAATGTTTTAGGGGCTTCTTGTTCAGTGATCGAGGGGGTGTTTTCAGTTGATATTTGGTGGTATATAGGAAATACATCTCTACTTACTGCGCGGTATGCTTAGGATCATTATACAGAAGTCCTCTCCTAAGTTCAGTTTTATGCACTTTGATGTAAACTTTTTAGAATGTTTAGATAATCACATCGATCCATTGTGGATTTTATAAACAATAATTTTCTTATGATTCGTGCTGCCAGGCACCACCATAAAATAGAATTTCTTCCGCCTTTATTAAACGTTAGAACCAGGTTTTCTTTGGAGTTCCGTTATTAGGCAAGAATTTTCCCACTTATGTCAAATATGCAGAACATGCTTTCGTCGGTAAAAAGGATCTTCTCCAAAAATTCTGGAGTAATAAGCAAATTCCATTCGTTTTTTTCGGCGATGTCCGATATTAATGGCTTCTTATGTTGTAGCGCATAAAACTATGGTTGCTACTCTTTCTTAATATTTTCCTTATTGTATTGTATCGTCCTGTAGGTTTTTGTCAAGGGAATTTCTTCATCTCTCATTTTGGATGCCGCAATTCCATGATTTTCTTAAACGAAAGCAAAAACAAAGTTCGCTTCTCCCTTTCGGCCGCCAAGTGCTTGGACTGGACAATGCAGAACCTGTTAATTGGAAAGTTTTATTGGTATATTGGGTAGAAGAGTGGCCTCTTCATATATAGTCTCAGCTATTCCTCGCATAGATTTTCCTTATTTCTGCATCTTTATATAATTTCTCTCTAATCAGCTTCAGTTTGGGTCTCATCTTGACTTTTCCCCACAAAAGACTAACCCATTCTAATATTCAATGCACACATCTGATTTGCTTACATTGTATCTATCTGTTCACATATGTTGATGTCATAAATTATGTGCCATTGAAATATGCATGCATTAATAATAGAAAAGTCCCATTTAAAGCCATTTTTGGCCTATCCGAATCACTTACTTTGATTGCATATACATTTTCATTTGAATCATGCAAGCATTTCGCTTGAATATTTATTTCAATTTACTCAAAAGAAAAGCCAAAAGAGATCATGGAAAGTAATGGCGGATGATGTTGTTGAATGGCGGTGTTGCATCGTCTCACTAGTTAATGACTACTTAATGATCTGCTGACACATTAAATTGAGGGTGGAAAACAGGAAAACAGAGGGGGAGAAATGCGCCTGCAGTTTATTCAGGGACCATTAGTTTATGGGAATGTCTTACATTTCAAGTGTTTAGAATTTAATTAAGAAAAATATCCCTATACTGAGATTTTCTTAAATGATTTTTAAAAATGTCCGCCGATTTAGAATTAAATGGCTATTTGGCGCTTAGGGCGTTAAGTAATGACTTCCATTTCCGTGTTTAGAAGAGAACATATTTTGAAAAGATCATATTGAAAGTTAAATACAAAATCCAACAAGTTAAAGTGTGCTAAGTACAGCCGGGCCAAATCTGTCATGCCCTGGATCCATCATGGATCCCATTGGTCAAGTTCTTTACCCGGTATCTCTTTATAACCAAACAAAGGATAAAGATAAGAATTGCTATGCTATTGGTGCTATAACTGGTTGTGGACCGATTTGGGGCATATAGGAGCTATATCAGGTTATGGATTGATTTAGACCATATTTGCACGTATATTGAAGGTCATAGGAGAAGTCGTTGTACAAAATTTCAGTCAAAGCTGACAAAAACTGCCAACTCTAGAGGCTCAAACGGAGGATCGATTAATACTAAAGCTATATCAGCTTTTACACCAATTGCAGCCTGATTGTTCCAACAAGTAAAAAAGCGTTAAGTTCGGCCGGGCCGAACTTTGGATACCCACCACCTCGGGTATATATGTAAACTACCTTTCATCAAAATCTGGTGAAAATTGCATACCTTATGTCCCATAGCAGTTATATCAATAGGTTCCGATTTGGACCAAATACTTATGAGTACTAGTCACTGTTCAATTATGTATAACAAAATATTGGTCTTTTTAGTAGCAATATCTACAAATGAACCGATCTGAACCATATACGACACTGATGTCGAACAGCATAATATGTGTCAAATTTCAGTGAAATCGGATTATAAATGAGCCTTTTATGGGGCCCAGATTTCATATCGAGTTATGGGTTTACATGCCAGCTATATCCAAATCTGAACCGATGTGGGCCAAGTTGCAGAAAAGTGTCGAAGGGACTAACACAACGCACTGTCCCAAATCACGGCCAAATCGAACAATAAATGCGCCTTTTATGGGACCAAAACAAATCTTAATCGAGAAATCGATCTATTGGGTTGCCCAAAAAGTAATTGCGGATTTTTCATATAGTCGGCGTTGACAAATTTTTTCACAGCTTGTGACTCTGTAATTGCATTCTTTCTTCTGTCAGTTATCAGCTGTTACTTTTAGCTTGCTTTAGAAAAAAAGTGTAAAAGAAGTATATTTGATTAAAGTTCGTTCTAAGTTTTATTAAAAATGCATTTGCTTTCTTTTAAAAAATCCGCAATTACTTTTTTAGCAACCCAATATATGACAGCTATATTCAAATCTGAACCGATCTCAGTCAAATTGAAGAAGGACGTCGACGAGTCTAACGCAACTCACAGTCTCAAATTTCGGCAACATCGGACAATAAATGCGCCTTTTATGGCCCTAAAACCCTAAATCGGTGGATCGGTCTATATGGCCGCTTTATCCTAATATGGACCGATCTGAGTCATATTGCAGAAGTTTGTCAAGGGGCTTAACTTAACTCACTGTCCCAAATTTAGGCGATATCGGACAATAACTGCGACTTTTATGGGGCCAAAACCTTAAATCGAGAAATCGGTCTATATGGCAGCTATATCCAAATCTGAACCGATCAGGGCCAAATTGAAGA
The DNA here is from genome assembly GCF_963082655.1 of Stomoxys calcitrans. Taxonomy (NCBI): domain Eukaryota; kingdom Metazoa; phylum Arthropoda; class Insecta; order Diptera; family Muscidae; genus Stomoxys; species Stomoxys calcitrans. The sequence goes on from NC_081553.1 coordinate 14,258,516, forward strand.
AACATGTCAAAGGGCCCAAGGCAACTCACTGTCCTAAATTTCAGAAAAATCGGTTAATAAATGTGGATTTTATGGGCCTAAAACTCTAAATCTATATGGCAGCTATATCAATATCTGAACCGATCTGGGGCAACTTAACGAAGGATGTCGAAGGGCCTAACACAACTCTATTTTCCAATTTTCAGAAAAATCGTATAATAAATGTGTATTTTATGAGTTTAAGACCCTAAATCGGCGGATCGGTCTATATGGCAGCTATATCCAAATCTGGACCGATCGGGGCCAAATTGAAGAGGGATATCGAAGGGCTTAACATTACTCGCTGTTCCAAATTTTGGCAAAATCGGATAATAAATGTGGCTTTTATGGCCCTAAGACCCTAAATTGGCCGATCGGTCTATAGGCAGCTATATCGAAATCTACACCGATCTAGGCCAAATTGAAGAAAGATGTCGAAGAGCCTAACACAACTTACTGTCCCAAATTTCAGCAAAATCGGATAATAAATGTGTCTTTTTTTTGCCTAAGACCCTAAATCGGCGGATCGGTCTATATGGAGGCTATATCAAGATATAGTCCGATATAGTCAATCTTCGAACTTAACCAGCTTATGGGCAAAAAAAGAATCTGTGCAAAGTTTAAGCTCAATATCTCTATTTTTAAAGACTGTAGCATGATTTCAACAGACAGGCGGACAGTCGGACGGACAAGTCTAGATCGTCTTAGATTTTTACGCTGATCAAGAATATATAAACTTTATAGGGTCGGAAATGGATATTTCGATGTGTTGCAAACGGGATGACAAAATGAATATACCCCCATCTTTACGTGGGGGTATAGAAAGTTATTAAGCTCGACCGGGCCGAACTTTCAGACGCTTTATCGGTAGATCGGTCTATATGGCAGCTATATCTAAATATAGACCGATGTAATCTATATTTATATCAGACGTGGAAAGACTTAAAATAACCCACTGTTTAAAATTTCAGCGAAATCGGGTAATAAAAAAAGCTTTTATGGTCTTTAGACCCTTTATCGAGAGATCGGTCTATATGGCATCTATATCTAAATGTGGACCGATCTCATCTATATTTACATCAGATATCGGTAGGCTTAAATTAACCAAAAATTTCAGCGAAATCGGGTAATAAATAAAGCTTTTATGGTCTTTAGACCCTTTATCGGGAGATCTGTATATATGGTAGCTATATCTAAATATAGTCCGATCTGTATAATATTTGGGTCAGATTTTGGAAGGCTTAAAATAACCAACTGTTTACAATTTCAGCAAAATCGAATGAAAAATAAAGTTTTTGTGGGCATAGACCTTTATCGGAAAATCGGTCTATATAGTAGCTATATCCAAATATGGTCCGATTTGATCCGTTCAAGAACTTAACCAGAATGTATCAAAAAGACGTATCTGTGCCAACTTTCAGCTCAATATGTCAATTTTTGATGGCCCTAGAGTGATTACAACAGACGGACGGATAGACGGACAGACCCACGGACATGGTTATATTGTCTTAGAATTTTACTACGATCCGAAATATATATACCTCGTAGGGTCGAAAATTGATATTTCGATGTGTTGCAAACGGAATGACTAAATGAATATAGCCCCTATCCTACGGTGGTGGGTATAAAAATGGTTGTATTTTCCAAATTCGGTGGCCACCTGCCCAGATGTAACCATGCCCACCTATGACGCTGAACGCCTGTTTTCGAAACCTGGCGAGGAAATCGGAATATATTTCGCGGTAATGTTCGACAATGCAAATCTTCACTAAAGTGGTGTCGCCTTGCGGCCCTCCCTTCTAATTTAGCTCCCACTTGAATGCTCATCATTTCTTATGGGACTGTTCAAGGGGAAATTTCCAATATTCTCTAAAATGTCATAGACTTCTCTGTGTGGTTTCGATATTCTTAGTCGATCTTAATATGTCCGTCTGTCCTTCCAAATAGTTCCGCTTTTGTGCACAGAACTCAAACTCGCAAAAAGGTAACTCCATCTGCTGGTAGCTCGAATTTGCAAAATCATTTGGAATAGACATCAGACTTCATTGTCTAACAAAATCCCTAGTTTTCAAAGAGGTTCATTCTAATGAATGCAGTAAGGTCATACAAATTGGCAAATAATTCCTCCAGAAAATAAATCTCAATACATTGCAACAACACCAACTTATAAAAACATAATCTGTCATAAATTTGCGTTTTTTGCCACACACACATTCCATTTTACACCAACTCAAGTGCTGATGCTCTTGAACTTCTTTCTATTTTCCTCAAGGATTCTTGACACTTAATCCTATTTGCCAAAATCTCTAAACAAAGCAGCCAATTGTCAAAGGTGATTTAAAATTCTTGTAAAATCATCATCTAATATGAAAATCCCATTGTGCACTAAGGAGATTTCTTGACACGTACTCAAGGGGCCAGAAGGTAAGGCGCAAACAATGATCTCACATAAGGACATGCGTCAGCGAAACAATTGACTTCTGATTAACTTTTTGAGTGTAGGCGAGTCATGGTGGCCGACGACAAGCGGATTAATGGGATTAAATGTGGCCGGCCAAACAAGAAAAGTATAAGGCAAAATGGGAGATTGTACATACGAAAAACTCCATGAATGAATGAAAGATGTAAATGACAAAAGAAAAAAAAAAAATATGTAAAATATAATGAGGAAAGATTTTTCCATCCACAGTGTCCAAATGATTTTTTTTTGTCCAGCTTTATTGATTTCTTTTAGTACGGGTCACTATCAAAATCCGCTTGCCTCAAATTATTGCTTGCTGACCATTCGAAAGTCAAGACAAAGTCATTTGGAATACAATTCTCATCACCTTCATTATCTCGTCAAAGGAGCAGCTGCTCATTTTTGTTGGGCTAACAAGGTTTGTATGTGCTGCACCACGTTCCCTGAGCATATGTCCCTCTTTGGAAAAATATCCTTTGACATAAAATGTCTTTTGGTTACATTTGTAACCATACATAACATGCGTCGCAAAACAATCATACACTCATGTCAACGATTGGTGTTAAATATGAACTAACAAGCGATCCTTAAAATCTAAACAAAGAAGGAACGACCATCATTTGATAACAAGGACAATACCAAAACTACCACAGTCACATATCTTTCAAAGAGCAATAATAGTTGATGCAACGTGGAAAGAAATGGCCGTAATGCAAGCTGCCACAAAATAAACCTTAGCAGTTATTGGAATTAAATAATCAGCTCAATAGCTGTGTGATGCACAGTGGGAAAAAGTTTATATTTGGTGCATCAAATTGGAAAGTAATATTGTTGAAAATGTAGGATTGAAGCGTTAGTGTTAAAAGTGTTCCACCACCATTCAGGTTTGTCAAGTTCTGTGATTAATACCCGAATTGTCATAGTAGAAAATGGTACACACATCGAAACCAGTAAGGAAGGGCAAAAGTAGGGCGGTGCCGACTGTATAATACCCTACACCTACCGTATAAGTACAACGTGGGAGCTATATCCAATTCTGAACCAATTATTATGGGTCTTGGCGAGCAAATATGTTCAAACTGTAATAACCTATCGTTGACAAATGACATCATTATTATCTGACGAACATATATATGGGATCTATATCTAATTCTAACTAGGGCAACGTAGTACAGAGGTTTGCATATCCTCCTATGACGCTGAACGCCTGGGTTCGAATCCTGGCGAGACCATCAGATAAAATTTTCAGCGGTGGTTTTCCCTAACGCTGGCAATATTTGTGAGGTACTATGCCATGTGAAACTTCTCTCCAAAGAGGTGTCGCACTGCGGCACGCCGTTCGGACTCGGCTATAAAAAGGAGGCCCCTTATCATTGAGCTTAAACTTGAATCGGACTGCACTCATTGATTTTTGAGAAGTTTGCCCCTGTTCCTTAGTGGAATGTTCATAGGCAAAATTTGTATTTGTATGTCTAATTCTGAACCTATTTCGAGCAAACTTCTCAGATTATGTGGTAGTCATCGAGGAAAGCGTTGTGCACAATTTTGGCAGGATAGGTCAAATAATGCGCTTGCAGTGGCTCTTGGTGTGAAAATCTGGCGATATACATGTATGACAGCTATATCTAAATCTGGTCCGATTTCTAAGAAATTCGCCAGTTGTATCGACAGTCATAAGAAAATTCTTCCTGAAAAATTTCGAGAGAATCGGTTACAAATTGAGCACTTTCTTGCAATATTTCTCAAAATCGGACGAACATATGTACGGGAGCTATATCTAAATCTGAACCAATACTGTGGCAGTAGTCGAGGAAAGAGTTTTGCTAAATTTTGGCAAGATTCGTCAATAAATGCGCTTTCTGTGACTCTAGAAGTGAAAATCGGGCGATATATATATATGAGAGCTATATCTAAATCAGAACAGATAACCGTGAAATTCACCACTTATATTAGGAGTCTTAAGAAAATCCTTCCTGCAAAATTTTGAGAGAATCGGTTAAAAAATGAGCACTTTCTTGCAATATTTCTCAAAATCGGACGAACATATATATGGGAGCTATATCTAAATCTGAACCGATTTCAAGCAAACTTCTCAGATACTGTGGCAGTAGTCGAGGAAAGCGTTTTGCAAAATTTTGGCAAGATTGGTTAATAAATGCGCTTGCAGTAGCTCTAGGAGTGAAAATCGGCAATATATATATATGAGAGCTATATCTAAATCTGAACCGATTTCCATTAAATTCACCAGTAATGTTGAGAGTCATAAAAAAAATCGTTTCTGCCAAATTTCGAGGGAATCGCTTAACAAATGACCATTTTATTGCATTATTATTACTGAAAATCGGACGAACATATATATGGGAGCTATATCCAAATCTGAACCAATTTTTTCCAATTTCAATAGGCTTCGTCTCTAGGCCGAAAAACATGCCTGTACCAAATTTTAAGACGCAAAATGCAAATTTTGCCCTTCAATATTTCACTAAGGAACAGGGGCAAACTTATCACATATCAATGAGTGCAATCCGATTCAAGTTTAAGCTCAATGATAAGGGACCACATTTTTAAAGCCGAGTCCGAACGGCATGCCGCAGTGCGACACCTCTTTGGAGAGAAGTTTAACATGGCATAGAACCTTACAAATGTTGTCGGCATTAGGAGGGAAAAACAACCGCTGAAAAATTTTTTTGATGGTCTCGCCAGGATTCGAACTCAGGCGTTTTGTGTCATAGGCGGACATGCTAACCTCTGCGGTACGGTGGCATCTACTCATTTTTAAGACGATCTGATGAAAACTGCGATCTGTTCTTTGTACACAAATTAACATGGACAGATAGGCAGACAGACGGACATAGCTAAATCAAATCAGAAAGTGATTCTAAGTCGATCGGTATACTTATCAATGGGTCTAAAGGGTAGGGTATAAAAAGTATGCTGAAAATAGCAAACACTATCTGCTGACTGTTGGTATATAAATTTGCTGCTATTACAGCAGTAGTTCTGCTATTACAGCAGAAGTTCTGCAATTTCAGAGCAGCAGGCTTACTGATGAAATGTCTGCTGTTTGCTGAAAATGACTGCTGCTTAATTATGACATGGATGTTAAAAGAAACAAGAAAGGGCGTTGAGGTTCGGCCGGGCCGAATCTTATATACTCTCCACCATGGATCGCATTTGTCGAGTACTTTGCACGGTATCTCTTTTTAGGCAAACAAAAGAATAATGGATAAGAAGTGTTATGCTATCGGAGATATATCAAGTTATAGTCTGATTCGAACCATAAGTCAATTGAATGTTGAATACCATATTAGAAGTCATTGGGTAATATTTCAATCCATTCGAATAAGAATTGCTCCTTGCTGGGGCTCAAGAAGCATAATCGGGAGAACGGTTTATATGGGAGCTGTATCAGGCTACAGAACAATTAAGACCATATTGGACACAAATATTGAAGGTCATGGGAAAAGCTGTTGTACAAAATTTCAGCAAAATCGGATAAAAATTTCGCTCTCTAGAGGCTTTAGAAGTCAAGATCCCAGATGGGTTTATATGACAGCTATATCAGGTTATGTACCGATTTGAACCATATTTATCGCTGTTGTTGCAAGTCATAACAAAATACTTCATGCAAAATTTCAGCCACAACGAATGAGAATAGCGCCCTCTAATGTCTCAAGAAGTCAAGATCCAAGATCGGTATATGTGGCAGCTATTGTAGATCAGGCCGTAGCGCAGAGGTTAGCATGTACGCCTATGACTCTGAACGCATTTAGAAAAAAAAAATAAGTAAGAGCGTGCTAAGTTCGGCAGGGCCGAATCTTATATACCCTCCCCCATGGATCACATTTGTTAAGTTCTTTGCGCGTTTTTTTTTTTAATGGAGCTCTATCAACCTATAGTCCGATTCGGACCATAAATTTATGGAATGCTGAACATTGTAGAACATTTCAATTCATTCGGATAAGAATTGCGCCTTGTAGGGGCTCAAGAAGTAAAATCGGGAGATCGGTTTATATTGGTGCTGTATCAAGCAATAGATAGATTCAGACTGTATTGGACACGTATGTTGAAGGTCATATGAAAAGAAGTTGTACAAAATTTCTGCCAAATGCCAAAAGCTAATGAAGTCAAGACCCCAGATCGGTTTATACGGCAACTATATCAGGTTATGAACCGATTTGCGCCATACTTAGCACAGTTGTTAGAAGTCATATCGAAACACCTCAGACAAATCGGATGAGAATTGCGCCCTCCAGCGGCTCAAAAAGTCAAGATCCAAGATCGGTTTATATGGCAGCTATACCAGGCTTTGACCCGATTTGAACCATATTTCGCACAGTTGTTCGAGGTGATACCAAAACAACACGTGCAAACTTTTTGTCAAATCGGATGAGAATTGCGCTCTCAAGAAGTCCAGAAGTCAAGACCCAAGATCGGTTTATATGGCAGCTATATCAAAACATGGACCAATTTGGCCCATTTACATTCCCAACCGATGTACATTGTAAAGAAGTATTTGTGCAAAATTTCAAGGAGCTAGCTTTACTCTTTCGAAAGTTAGCGTGCTTTCGACGGACATACGGACGGACGACGGACGTTATACAAAGAGAATGACGAAATTGGTATACCCCCAACCTATGGTGGAGAGTATAAAAATGTCAGCGGAGGTTTTCCCCTCCTAATGCTGGCAACATTTGTGAGGTTCTATGCCATGTAAAACTTCTCTCCAAAGAGTTGTGGCACTGCTGCACGCCGTTCGGACTCGGCTATAAACTTAAACTTGAATCGGACTGCACTCATCGATATGTGAGAAGTTTGCCCCTGTTACTTAGTGGAATGTTCATGGGCAAAATTTGTATTTGTATATTAGGATATGAACCATACTTAGCACAGTTGTTGGAAGTCGTACCAAAATACCAAGTGCAAAATTTCAGCTTAATAGGATAAGAATAACGCTCTCTAGATGCTCAAGCAATCAATATCCATGATCGGTTTATATGGCAGCTATATCAAAACAATCCCAACCGACCTAATAAGAAGCATTTGTGCAAAATTTCAAGCATCTAGCTTTACTCCTTCGGGCGGAAGGACGGACATGCCAAGATCGACTTAAAATGTCACGACGATCAAGATTATATATACCTTAGGAGTCTTAGACGCATATTTCGAGATGTTACAAACGGAATGATGAAAATAGTATGCCCCCGCTCCTATGGTGGAAGATATAAAAACATATTTCAATGTGTGTCTCAGTGGATGTTTTTTTTTTCTGAAATAGCAGTAATGTCTGCTTTCCCATTTTCATCAGACAAAAACCGCTGTTTTAGCAAACATTTTTGCTGTTTTGAATAACAAATTTGGTTGAATTCTTTCCCCCAGGGAGTTAAGCTGTCAAGTAGTAAGATCTTTTTATACGCAATCATGTTAAAACTTATTCTCTAAAACTGATGTCGCTTAGCGGCAAGCCGTTCGGGCTCGGCATAAAATTGGAGGTCTTATATCGTTGAGCTAAGAGATTTAATCGGACATAACTCATTGAAAAGAGAGAAATATCCCCAGTTCTTTGATGGAATGTCCATTGACAATTTTTTTGTAGAATCGCAATGGACGTTAACATGTAGCAAAGTTGGTAGTGGCTCGGATTACCAGCGCATGGATCTTAGTTTCGAATCCCACTAGAGGCCTGTCTTGTCGCTACCGTTATATGATAATATAATGAAACAGTCTGAGTGAGCCTGGTTAGAAAATAGTCTTACACTCTAAACTAATCTAACGTAACCTCCTCTTTGAAAGAGGAGCTTACGTTTGTCCACAGATGGACAAACGGTTATGGCTGGATCAATTAAAAATGTCACCCTCCCCTTTTGACGTTGAAAGTTAAAGAGATAAATATTTTTTTTTTAATTTCACACCACTGTGCTGCGCATAATTCAGTTACTTAGCTAGCCAATCAAGTCAATTCCTAATGCCAAGCGTTGTTTTTGTGTGACTTTCCCAGTGTGTTTTTTGTTGTAATTTCTCCGTCTTCATTTCATTGCAATGTTTATTGTTTGATGTGTTTTGTTGTGTGTTATTAATGTTAAATGCCTTTTGATTGCATTCAAGTGATAACTCCCAAATTCTCTGCCACACATTGCACATTCCACATTTGATCGATGCAGCATAGGGGAAAGAAGTTCCCCCTCTGCATGTCTGGCCACATTTAGCTGGGCGGCAGATGTGCGAGGAAAGAAATGTTGTTATATATCTTTTTTTTTTTTTTTTGTGTGGAAATCTTTAAGATCACCACTTTAGTACATGCCATGCTACTCCACTTCAGATCACTTCACTGATGGCAGCGTTAGTGGCGGCCTCGTGTGTTTTGGCTGATCTTTTCATTAAAAGTGAATTTATGGTTCACATTTATGGTTCGTTTGGGAAATTTATTGATTATTTTGATTAGAGAAAAGCCTATTTAGTAAAGGTTTGCTTAAATAAAAACCCCTGCTCCGACTTAAGGGATGAATGTGTGCTCTATATGTGGAAGAAATGAAGTCAGATAATTTAAAGCATGATCTACATTGATCATAAAGATATGTACAGGGGTAAAAAAGGAGATAACTCATTAGCCAAAGCACTAAATTGCGTTTGAGGTGAACTAATATAAAATTCTTTTGAATTATTTTAAATAGATTGGAAAAATTGATAAACCAAATTAGCATCCTTTATACGAATATGATCAAAAAGAGACCACAATCTAATAAGCATAAAAATGAGGAGTTTCCCTAATAGGCAGGTGAGGAACTATGTGCCTTGCCTATTTTCAATGGTTTTCAAAAGAAATCCACATTGGTTGTTACCTATCGATAAACATTGATATTCTGTTAATACCATCTTTTGAACTATTTTTATGACCATCACCGATGGATGGGGGTATATTTATTTTGTCATTTTGTTTGCAACACATCGAAATATCAATTTCCTACCCTATAAGGTATATATATTCTTGATCAGCGTAAAAATTTAAGACCATTTAGCCATGTCCGTCCGTCTGTCTGTTGAAATCACGCTACAGTCTTTAAAAATAGAGATATTGGGCTGAAACTCAGCAAAAACTGCTTTTTTTGTCCATAAGCAGGTTAAGTTCGAAGATGGGCTACATCGGATTATATCTTGATATAGCCCCCATATAGACCGATTCGCCGATTTAGGGGCTTAGGTCGATAAAAGTCGCATTTATTAACCGATTTTGCTGAAATTTGGGACAGCGAGTTAAGTTAGGCCTTTCGATATCCTTCTTCAATTTGGCCCAGATCGGTACAGATTTGGATATAGCTGCCATATAGACCCATCTCTCGATTTAAGGTTTTGAAGCCATAAAAGGCGCATTTTTGTCCGATTTCGCCGAAATTTGAGATTGAGAGTTGTGTTAGGCCCTCTCGATAGCCCTCCTCAATTTGTTCCAGATCGGTTCAGATTTGGATATAGCAGCCATATAGACCGATCTCTCGATTTAAAGTCTTGGCCCAATAAAAATCACATTCAAAATTGGATTTCGCTGAAATTTGACACAGTGACTTAGGTCGGCCCGACCGAACTCAGCGCCTTTCTTTATTTGTGTTAATCTCGTACACCAATTGAAGAAGAAATTGTAAATTTTTATTAGCATTTTTATACCCTACACCATAGGATGGGTTCATCATTTCCTTTGTAACGCCTCGAAATATGCATCTAAGACCCCATAAAGTATTGATCGCCATGAAGTTTAAAGTCCAGATACTGGGGGCTCTAGGGCGCGCAATTCTCGTCCGATTTGGCTGAAATTTAGCATGAGGTGTTTTGTTGTCACTTTCAACAACTGTTCTAAGTATGGCGTAAATCGGTATATAACCTGATATAGCTGTCATTCAAACTGATCTTGGATCTTGACTTCTCATCCGATTTGGCTGAAATTTTGTACAACGGCTTCTCTCATGACCTTTAGCAGACGTGTCTAATATGGTCTGAATAGACCAATAGCTTAATAAAGCCCCATATAAACTGATCTCCCGATTTTGCTTCTTGAGCCCCTACAAGGAGCAATAGTTGTTCGATGGACTGAAATATTACACAATGACTTCTACAAAGTTCAGCATTCAATTCAATTATGGTCTGAATACAACTTGATATAGCTCCAATAGAGTAACAGTTCTTATTCATTATTCTTAGTTTGCCTAAAAAGAGATGCCGCGCAAAGAACTCAACAAATGCGATCCATGGTGGAGGGTATATAAGATTCGGCCCGGCCGAACTTAGCACGCTCTCACTTGTTATAACTGGTTTTAATCTAACAAGACAAGACAAGACGAGATATTGTATGCCTCAAGTGGCCTTGTAGGGATTTTTCAACACTATCCTGCAAATAAATTGGAAATCGGACTTCATACGAAGATTTAGCTTACTCAACAAATTTTCGAAATAGTAAGGCGAACAAATTAAAGGGCCTACCAAAAAGGCGCTTGGATAACCTAAAGCCTTGACACTCCAGCTCAAACCACCCCAATTTTGACAGAGATATCTATGGCCGTTCCCATCCGGCATTTTTTTTCAAGTTTTCGATATTCTCCATCTGTGCGACGGTATGCTGTACGACAAACATGACAAGCCGATTTTCCTCGGAATCGGTTCAGATGTTCATATTCGGAATGTTTATTACCCATCTGAACAACTCTGCTGAAGACTATCAAAATCGGTTAAGGACTAGATATAGCAACCATATGATAATATCGCCAGATTTATGCTTATAGGATAGGCATAGGATATAATACAGTGGGCAACGATCCACAATTGCCTTACCTTTTTATACCCACCACCGACGGAGTATATTCATTTTGTCATTCCGTTTGCAACACATCGAAATATCCATTTCCTATAAAATACAATATATATCTTCTTGATCAGCGTAAAAATCTAAGACGATCTAGACATGTCCGTCCGTCTGTCTGTTGAAATCACGCTACAGTCTTCAAAAATAGAGATATTGAGCTGAAACTTTGCACAGAATCCTTTTTTGTCCATAAGCAGGTTAAGTTCGAAGATGGGCTATATCGGACTATATCTTGATATAGCCCCCATATAGACCGATCCTCCGATTTAGGGTCTTAGGCCAATAAAAAGCACATTTATTATCCGATTTTGCTGAAATTTGGGACAGTGAGTTGTGTAAGGCCCTTCAACGTCCTTCATCAATTTGGCTCAGATCAGTCTAAATTTGATTATAGCTGCCATATAGACCGATCCTCCGATTTAGGGTCTTAGGCCCATAAATGCCGCATTTATTATCCGAATTTGCTGGAATTTAAGACAGTGAGTTGCCTTATTCCCTCCGATGTCCTCCGTCAATTTGGCCCAGATCGGTTCAGATTTGGATATAGCAGCCATATAGACCGATCCTCCGATTTAGGGTCTTAGGCCTACAAAACACGTATCTATTGTCCGATGTCACCGAAATTTGGGACAGTGAGTTAAGTTAAGCCCCTTGACATACTTCTTCATTACCGCACAGATCGGTCCAGATGTGGATATAACTGCCTTATAGACCGTTCTCTCGGTTTTAGGTTTTTGGAGCCATAAAAAGCGCATTTATTGTCCGATGTTGCCGAAATTCAGGACAAAGAGTTAAGTTAAGCCCCTCCACATATTTCTGGAATTTGGTGTAGATCGATCAAGATTTGAATATAGCTGCCGTATAGACCGACCTCTCGATTTAAAGTCTTGGCCCCATATAAGGCGCATTTTTAATCCGATTGCACTGACATTTGACACACTGACTTATGTTATGCTTTACAACATCCGTGTCGTATATAGTTCAGATCGGTTTATTTTTAGATATAACTACTATAAAGACCAATATTTTGTCATATACAACTGAACAATGGCTTTTACTTTTAAGTTTTTGGTCCAAATCGGATCACATTGTATATTGATAAAGCTGATATGGGGCATAAGGTATGAGTTTTGCACCGGATTTTGACGAAAGGTGGTTTACATATATACCCGAGGTGGTGGGTATCCAAAGTTCGGCCCGGCCGAACTTAACGCCTTTTTACTTGTTTATTTTATAATTTTCCCAGTCGAAAAGCCATATTCTTTGAATTCCATTATTAAAATGCACTGTACAAAATATAAACACTATTTCCTCCCACATATGATTGGATTATTCAATTAACTTGTTTGTTTGTGTGTGTGCACGTGTGTGTGTATGTACCACAAAAATGACAAAGAGTTATGATAATCTCATAACTGTCCCACATGCACATTTAATATTTCAATTATGGATTGTATTTAGGGCCCATATGCATAGCAACAGTTTGGAGAAAATTAAGCACATTTTGAAAATTATGGTGCTGTGGAATTATGAACAACTTCCGCAACGACTAAGCTGTAGTGATTTTCCAATTACAAACATGCAACGTTTAAGCAAAATTAATTATTTTTAAATGAAACTTAAATGTGGAGAATACAAAATGTAACCAAAAATCTGAAATGAGGAGGGGGTAATGGGGTCAGGGCTGGTTGCTGTATGCTGGTCAAAAATACCAATAGTTTTGGTTAAATGTGATAATTGCCTTAGATTTGTTCTAGCACAAGAGGAAATGGAACTAAAGTCGTTAATTTAGAAAATGATGGTTTTTCCAACGAACTGCAACCTATCATTATTCATATAAAACATTTACAGGCTGTTACTACCCATGGGTGATATATTATCCTGAGCAGATAGAAAACAGATTTTTGATCAGATATGCCTTTTGTTATGTGATGTTGGTGAAAATATTAACAATTTCACGCTTTGCAACAGGTTGCATTGCAATGGCTAGACAATTGCTGGAAGTAGTTTTCCTTACCTCATCCCAGCTCTGTGGAAATGTGTGACTTTTTGTCCGTAGGTGGGCGGCAACTGCTCGAAAAGGCTATTGAGAGCGAACCGCCAAAAACGGAAAAAGAAGTGTGGCTGAGAAACAAAAGAATCTCTTCGGCATTTGAAGTGGAGTTGGAGTGCTGCAATTGTTAGCCAAGTCCTTTGGCTAAACAACAACAAAACACCGATCATACCAAACAATAGAGAGTGAGAGGTTTGTTGCTTAAGTCTTTTGATTCTTGTACTCTTGTAGGCGGCTGGCTGCCTCATCGTGCACATGGTGTTAAGGCTGCTGAAGTGGGTGTTGTAAAATTGTTATACGTGGTACAAAAACAACAAAGTAGTTCAACTCATTGTTGTTGTGGCATTTTCACTGCATTGTTTATACACAGACGCAGAGGCGCTTTGTGTCTTTTCTCATTGTTTTCTAGCTGGCTTTGCGATTTTGGCAAATCTTTGCCATAGTCGCATTGTGTTTAGTTGCTTCTCTCTTTTGGTGGCAACATAATTTTACACTTTCTCATTGCTATTGGCCTGTGTAGGCCTCTGTTGTGTTGCTGGCCTTATTTGTATTGGAAATTTTAAGGTTAAATTGTTTTCAATTGTCTTCTAAATGATTTCTAGTGAAGCTCAACTAATTGGCCATGGAGTGCGTTTTCACACAATAGCTGTCTAAAAATGGGAAAATGGAAAACGCGCCAAAAACCGTTCTCTAATAGTCACAAAGCAATTGTTTTGCGTGTTTTTTTTTAGTTTTGAGCTCTTAGATTTTTAATTAATTGCATTTAGGGCTGTGGCGGCAAAACACAGAAATAAATGATGTTTTTGATCGTGGTTACAACAGTTCTGACCTAGAACTAGAACCAATTGTTAGTTAGTAGCTACTTTGAGAAGGCGACGCTGCACAGTGGGTTAGAATCGAAAAAAAAACTAGTAAAAACCCTTAGGGAAGGGCAAAAGTCGGCCGGTGCCGACTTTATAGTACACCTACCCTATAGGTACAAAGGGGGAGCTATGTCTAATTCTGAAACAATTTTGATGGACCTCGACGGACGCTTTCAGATGGGTTTTAAAACAATCCGTATCACATTTCGAGCAAAAAAGTTCTGCAAATATGTTTCTGAACCGTAGCTATTATAGTTTACTACGGTTCACAAATAACAACATTATTGCAAATTATCCAAAATTTTCAGATAATGTGGTACTTGTCGAGAAAAGCCTTGTGGAAAATTTTGGCAAGATTGGTCAAAAAAAAATTTTTTTTGAATGATTGATGGAATGCGCTTGCAGTGGCTTTTGAAGTGAAAGTCGGGCGAAATATATATGAGGGCTATATCTAAATCTGAACCAATTTCCATGAAATTCACCAGTAATGTCGAGAGTCAAGAAAAAAATCCTTCATAACAAATTTCAAGAGAATCGGTTAACAAATGACCTTTTTATTGCATTATTACTGCAAATCGGACAAACATATATATGGGAGATTTATCCAAATCTGAACCGATTTCTATGAAATCCACCTGTATTGTCGTGAGTAATAAGAAAATCCTTCCTGCTAAATTTCGAGAGAATCGGTTAACAAATGACCATTTTATTGCAGTATTACTGCAAATCGGACGAACATATACTTGGGAGCTATATCCAAATCTGAACCAATTTCTATGAAATTCACCTGTATTGTTGGGAGTAATAAGAAAATCCTTCCTGATAAATTTCGAGAAAATCGGTTTACAAATGACTATTTTATTGCAGTATTACTGAAAATCGGACGAACATATATATGAGGGCTATATCTAAATCTAAATCGATTTCCATGAAATTCACCTGTATTGTCGAGAGTCATAAGAAAATCCTTCCTGCCAAATTTCGAGAGAATTGGTCAACAAACGACCATTTTATTGCAGTATTACTGCAAATCGGACGAACATATACATGGGAGCTATATCCAAATCTGAACCTATTTTTTCCAATTTCAATAGGCTTCGTCTCTAAGCCGAAAAACATGTCCATGCCAAATTTGAAGATCATCGGATGAAAATTGCGACCTGTAGTTTGTACACAAATTATCATGGACAGACGAAATGACAGACAGACTGACTGACAGACAGACGGACATAGCTAATTCGAATTAGAAAGTGATTCTGAGTCGATCGGTGTACTTGTCAATGGGTCTATCTTTCTTCCTTTTGGGTGTTACAAACTAATTTACTAAGTTATAATTCCCTACACCACTACTGTGATACAGGGTATTAAATCTATCCATTTGAGCACGGATAGATAAAACTCTTTGAAATTTAAAATGATTAGAGTTATGGTGTTATCAAGCCTCTTGGCAGAGCCCCAAAATTGTTCGTTCTGCCATCCGATTCATTTGAGTTCCGATTTTCAAATTTTTTTTTTTTTGTTTTGCAGGATAGCGCGAAGAAAAACAAGTAAAAGCGTGCTAAGTTCGGCCGGGCCGAATCTTATATACCCTCCCCCCTGGATCGCATTTGTCGAGTTCTATCCGCGGTATCTCTTTTAAGGCAAACAAAGAATAATGAATAAGAACTGGTATGCTATTCAAGTTATATCACATTATAGTCCGATTCGGACCATAAATGAATTGAATGCTGAACATTGTAGAGGTCATTGTGTAATATTTCGGTGATTCGGAAAAGAATTGAGCCTTGTAGGGGCTCAAGAAGCAAAATCGGGAGATCGGTATATATGGGAGCTGTATCAAGCTATTGATTGCTTCAGACCATATTGAACACGCATGTTGCAGGTCAAAGGAGAAGCCATTGTACACAATTTTTAACAAATCGGATTAGAATTTCGGCCTCCAGAAGCTCAAGAAGTCAAGATCCCGGATCGTTTTATATGGCAGCTATATTAGGTTATATACTGATTTACGCCACACTTAACACAGTTGTTGGAAGTCATCACAAAACACCTCGTGCAAAATTTCAGCCAAATCAGATGAGAACTGCGCCCTCTAGTGGCGGGAGAACTCAAGATCCAAGATCGGTTTATATGGCAACTATATCAGATTATAAACCGATTTCAACCATACTAAGCACAGTTGTTGGAAGTCATAACAAAACATCTCATGCAACATTTCAGCCAAATCAGATGAGAACTGCGCCCTTTAGCGGCTGAAGAACTCAAGATCCAAGATCGGTTTATATGGCAGCTTTATCAAAACATGGACCGATTTGGCCCATTTACCATCCCAACTGACCTACACTAATAGAAAATATTTGTGCAAAATTTCAAGCGGCTAGCTTTACTCCTTCGAAAGTTAGCGTGCTTTCGACAGACAGACGGACGGACGGACAGACAGACATAAAATGTCATGACGATCAAGAATATATATACTTTATGGGGTCTTTAGCGCCTATTTCGAGGTGTTACAAACAGAATGACGAAATTAGCACACCCCCATCCTATGATGCAGGGTATACAAATGCAAATGTTGCCTTGAACAATCCACTAAGGAGCAGGGGCAAACTTCTCACATATCAATGAGTGCAGTCCGATTTAAGTTTTATGCTCAGTGATTATGGGTCTCCTTTTTATAGCCGAGTCCGAACGGCGTGCCGCAGTGCGTCACCTCTTTGGAGAGAAGTTTTACATGGCATAGTACCTCACAAATGTTGCCAGCATTAGGAGGGGAAAACCACTGCTGAAAATTAGTTTCTGATGGAACCCAGGCGTTCAGCGTCATAGGTGGACATGTTAACCTCTACTTTGCGGTGGCCTCCTAGGCGGACATGCTTACCTCTGCATATTATTACCTCCTTACCTTGAAACCCCTTTTAATTTTCTCTTGCTGCAGCTTAATATAATTAAACCGAATGTTCTTAAGGCAATTAAATATTTTACAAGAATCGCAAATTGTGGTCCGCTTGTTTAATCGACCCGCATCTACTGGCAATGCAAACAGCATAAATGAACGAATCGTTAACCTTTTCACATGAAAGCCAGCAGCAATTATGACCACAAACAATGAAAACGAGAAAAATGGACTCCAGATGTCCTGTTGTGGTTAATTAAAGATTTGGCACATATGCTGTTTGTTTGTATTGATGGAAGCAGGGCCAGAGAATCCTATCGTCCTTTGTAAACCACTTTTACATGGACATACATGGTGAGTGTAAATGGCCGGTAATCACACTAAAAAGGATGGGGAAAACAATTCGCCTGCTCATTGTAAACATCATCACCTTAAGGGTGTGGGTGCTTGTTAAAGCGATTTACTTGTAATTCCTCATTACACCCACCCCCAGGATTTTAATCGTCTGATGTTTATGTCGTTGATGTGCTGCTGCAGCTTAAACTGCTCATTATAAAGATGTTTATCAAAAATTCGTTTATTTTATTTCTTTTTTTTTTTTGATTTCAAACAACATTGATGTGGCTTTCTTTTTTGTCGTGCAGGAATATCCATCCAGCCATTCTTCCCTCCCAAATGATTATGAACAGTGTGTTTGTTTCGTTGTGACAACCTTAAAATTCTTTCTACTTGGCATTGAAACCCTCTTGCCTAGAAATTTACTAGGCAATGACAACATATTTTCCATACGTCAAGACTCTTCTCAAAAGCAAGGCATGATTGGCTGGCATATTCTGGATGCCGCTTCCGAATCAATTTTGCCCCTTCCCCTTTTCACATCATTTAGTTACTCAAATTCATAGAATGTTTGGCATATTTTAACAATGACATGAACAAAAAGAGGAATTTTGTTCGTTCGTGATTTTTCTGATAAGGGTGGCTGAGGGAGCCAATATGACTGCCAATTATCAGAAGATTAGAATGTTCGGCGTTTCTCTCTGCCCATGCAACCCCCGCATCATAGCAGAGAGAAAGCAGGAAATGTTGGCAATTTAAATGCATTATAATTTTCCATTTAATTTTTTTTTTCGATGATTCTGTTGCCATTTGCGTTTGAAGGTTTAACAAATAATGATGACAGGATTATATTTAAGGCAATTTGGAGGAATTTCTTTCGTTTTCGGAACTATGAAAATGTACGCCATTATATTTTGTAGGGAAAATGACGAATGACATCCGTATGATGAGGGACTAAGGAATATTGAAATTAATGTCAAGTAGTTGAAATACTCAAATGGGTTGCACTGATTTATGATATTTTTGATGGCATTCGTAAATGCTTCTCACACAATGTCATATTGAATTGAAATTAATAGAAAATTGGTGAAGAGTCCAAGTTATGGCAAGGGTTAGGTTAGGTTAGTATTAGGTAAGAGTGGCAGTCCTTTACAGACGCACTTAGAAAATTTTAGGTCCATTGTGATACCACAATAGCGACAGAGCAAGGCCTCTGGTGGAAATCGAACCCACGACCCTCGCCCTGGCACTGCGAGCAAGATACCAACTCGGCTACCGGGTGACCTAATGGGCAAAGGTTGTATTGAAATTTACACCTACATTTTGAAAAATTCCAAATTTTGTTTATACTCTTCACAAACGGAAAGACGATGGTACTAACACTCAACCAACTTCGGCATTCCGTTTTGTAACACCTTAAATTATAAGTCGAAGGGTTAATAACAATTTTTATTCTCGTTAGCCTTGATATTATACCACGTTTGACTGAAGCACTCTATCTTCCAAAGGCACGGGATAGAGAGCCTCAGTGAGTGGTCGGGTGGTACCGGCTCTTGCTCAAATACCGAGTACCTATTATGCTCGATAGGACAAGGCGATCGGCCCTTAGGACCAGATCGAGCTTGCTCACCTACAGGAGCTTGAGGAGGATCGCCACCTCTACATGAAAATGTCGTTACAACAACAACATCTTCCAAAGGATTATAATTGGCAGCTAATTACTATACCCACCACCGTAGGATGTGGGTATATTCATTTTGTCATTCCGTTGGCAACACATCGAAATATCCATTTCCGACCCTATAATGGATATATATTCTTGATCTAGGACGATCTAGACATGTTCGTCCGTCTGCCTGTTGAAATCACGCTACAGTCTTTAAAAATAGAGATATTGAGCTGAAACTTTCCACAGATTCATTTTTTGTCCATAAGCAGGTTAAGTTCAAAGATGGGCTATATCGGACTATATTTTCACATAGCCCCCATATAGACCGATCCGCCGATTTAGGGTCTTAGACCCATAAAAGCCACATTTATTAGCAGATTTTGATGAAATTTGCGACAGTAAGTTGTGTTAGGCCCTTCGATATCCTTCTTCTATTCGGCCTAGGTCGGTCCAAATTTGGTTATAGCTGCCATATAGACCGATCACCCAATTTAGGGTCTTAGGCCCATAAAAGCCACATTTGTTATACGATTTTGCTGAAATTTAGGACAGTGAGTTGTGTTAGGCTCTTCGATATCCTTCGTTTATTTGGCCCAGATCGGTTCAGATTTGGATATAGCTGTCATATAGACTGATCCTTCGATTTAGGGTCGTAGGCCCATAAAATGAGCATTTATTATCCGATTTTGCTGAAATTCGGGACAGTGAGTTGTGTTAGACCCTTCGATATCCTTCCTTAATTTTCCCCAGATCGGTCCAGATTTAGATATAGCTGCCAAATAGACCGATCCTCCGATTTAGGGTCTTATAGGCACATAAAAGCCACATTTATTTGGGAAATTTGGGACAGTGAGTTGTGTTAGGCCCTTCAACATCCTTCTTCAATTTGGTCCAGATCGGTCCGGATTTGAGTACAGCTGCCATGTAGACCGATATCTCGATTTAAAATCTTGGCCCTATAAAAGGCGCACTTATAATCCGATTTTACAGAAATTTGACACAGTGACTTATGTGAGGCTTTTCGACATTCTTGTCGTATATGGTTCAGATCGGTTTATTTTTAGATTTAGCTACACAAAAGACCAAAGACTTGTACTACTTAGTATTTGGTCCAAATCGGAACATATTTCGATATAATTGCTTATGTCCCATAAGGTATGCAATTTTCACCGAATTTTTATGAAAGGTGGTTTACCGAGGTGGTGGGTAACCAAAGTTCGGCCCGGCCGAACATAACGCCTTTTTACTTGTTAACCTTTAAATTCTAACTTGAATTTTGAATTTTTAATGAAGATAATTTTCTGAAGAATCTCATCAATTCCCTGATCAACCATTACAAAATCATTAAAAACAAAGTACCCACCATGACAAAGTGAATTTCTATGAAAATTCAATCCTTAAATAATCGACATTAAGAGTGTTGTACATGGTCATATGTTGCACTTCATACAATATAATAAATGACAATTTCGATATCAATTTACTAATCCACAAATGAGAAGGTGTTTTCCATCGTTTAGCTAAGAAAGGTCTACCGGCTGATCACATTTCAAATGAAAACCATTCGGCACTTTCCCAGTCTATTGTAGTAAAATACTGAACTGGATTTGTTTTCGATATCATGTGTCCATACCATTTAGGAATGAAAAGGCGTAAAATTCTCAAAATATTTGACACCAACTTCTGACACAACATAAAAAACAATGACCGTAACACAGGACAGAAGTACATCTGAGCTAAACATTTGTCTCATCCTTCATTGGCTATATTGGGACAAAAGATTGACTTCTTCTACATTTTGTCGGCATGACTTTCATGTTTTGGGGAGATATTCATCAATGGGTTCTGCTATAAGGGAAAACTATAGACATTCGGATAAAACGTTTGTGACTCGTGTAAAGTGAAACATGATTCGTTTTTAATCATAATTCTTGGAAATGATAAAAATCCTTGCATGCCCTGCTACTTATTGCGACCGGTGGAGAGAATCAATTTATGATATTGATTTTAAGGGGAATGACGGAGGTGATCTTAATGAATAATGGGGTACAAATGATGGAAGCAGTTGGAAAATTAAAGAATAAAACTCCTACTTATTATGGATTTAGGTCAATGGATGGCCATTATGGACCACTGCGCAGTATCACAGTGTGTCGAAGATCGACACTTTCTTTGGACAGATGCCAGAAAAGAAGCTCATGAACTATGAAGGAACTCGGCATGCGGAAAAAACACGGCTATGAACAGAAATCTTTTGTAGGTACCCTAGGGAAAGCTAAGAAGAGTCTCAAACAACTTGACTCGTAGAACGATTAGAGATTTGTGAGTATTAAAAATGAAAACAAATTTCAGCTTTTACAGAAATTTCATTCCCATTCCTTGAATAATTTGCAGCTAGAACTCATGTCTTTTTTCCCTTGCCGTTTACTTACTCGCTCCCCGAAAAAGGCCATTATTCACATCATCTTTGCTTATCTTCGCTTCATTAATTTCTATAAAGCGCAATTTTATCACTTACAAATACGTATTTCCGACCAGACGCACAATCGTCCATAACGCTTATCCATTTAATTATCCTTAAATGATGACAAACGGTGGTAAGTGAGTGGCTGAATGAATAAAAACCGTTTTGTTGTTCTCCTTACTGCTATTATTTTCTAATATCAGCCATATTTGTTTCACCATGATCCGGCTTCTTTACCCCCTCTCCTTTCGCTCTCTTTTACTGTACGACTATTCGCATTGTCTTTGCATCACAATCATTATTGAAAAGGATTCATTAATAAAAATATTTTACAGCCATTGATATCCTTGTATGTCCTTATGTCTCATTGTTAACTCCCAAGAGTGAAGTGTTGAATTTTTGCCCTGGCAGTTGTCCCCTGTCCCATCTCCAAGAGAGCTGTGGCGGAAAATTTCAACGCTTGGTTGAATAGAAATTCAGTGTTTTTTTGGGAAATTGATTGTTTGTTCTCCTGTTGTTTAGTCCTCTCTAACTAAAGGGAATGTGAAATGTGGAATGTGCTGCGGTGCACATGTGTGCGTGTGAGTGACTATCACATGGTCACAATGATGTAGAAAGTTAATTTATTACACATTTATTTGATATAACGATGCGCATAGTCATTATTATCACTTTTATTAACTGCCATGCAGCTTCTGTTGATGCTGTTGTGCAGTGGCAGAGGCAGCGGCCAATCGAAGTCCCAGCTTCCACAACCACCACTTTGAATGGCTGTATGCCATTATCCTGGCCATTATTTCGTGTTATCGTTTTGCTGTGTCCTTGCCGTTGGTAGTCTCCCAAACCCGCCAGCAGCCAGTGAGTCTATTAAATTTTGGGTGAGCAGCATGTTTTGCTGTTGTTTTCCTTGTTCAACTGAAGTGGCTTTTCAAGTGGCTGTATTTGTGTGCCATCCATGGGTAGAAGGGGACAAATATCCCAAAATCCTTACATACATATGTCATCGTTGGTACATGCGAATGTTTGAAAGCCTATTGAAATGAACATTTGCATTGTCCTTATTGGCTTTGTTTTGTTTTTGTGATGCGCTGCCAGGATCTCTTAAATGGCAATGAGTGATCATGCTGTGTTTGTTTGGCCTTGCAGCTTGAGTTGAATTGATTTTACGAGGGGAGGGTATAGGAGAAGGTGGTTTCAATTTTTTTTTTTTGAAAATTTCATCTATAACGAAAGAAAAAGGAAAATTTTATCAAAATTTCAAAACTTTGGCAAAAATTCGTTATGTAACAAATTTTTGCCAAAGTTTAATTTCTTTAGCACATTTTTCTATAGGAAATTTTGTCAAAATTACATTTCTATAGGAAATTTTGTCAAAATTTCATTTTTATAGGAAATTTTGTCAAAATTTCATTTTTATAGGAAATTTTGTCAAAATTTCATTTTTATAGGAAATTTTGTCAAAATTTCATTTTTATAGGAAATTTTGTCAAAATTTCATTTTTATAGGAAATTTTGTCAAAATTTCATTTTTATAGGAAATTTTGTCAAAATTTCATTTTTATAGGAAATTTTGTCAAAATTTCATTTCTATAGGAAATTTTGCCAAAATTTCATTTTTATAGGAAATTTTGTAAAAATTTCATTTTGTCAAAATTTCATTTTTATAGGAAATTTTGTAAAAATTTCATTTTTATAGGAAATTTTTTCAAAATTTCATTTTTATAGGAAATTTTGTCAAAATTTCATTTTTATAGGAAATTTTGTCAAAATTTCATTTTTATAGCAAATTTTGTCAAAATTTCATTTTTATAGGAAATTTTGTCAAAATTTCATTTTTATAGGAAATTTTGTCAAAATTTAATTTTTATAGAAAATTTTGTAAAAAATTCATTTTTATAGGAAATTTTGTCAAAATTTCATTTCTATAGGAAATTTTGCCAACATTTCATTCCTATAGAATATTTTGTCAAAATTTAATTTTTATAGGAAATTTTGTCAAAATTTCATTTTTATAGGAAATTTTGTAAAAATTTCATTTTTATAGGAAATTTTGTAAAAATTTCATTTTGTCAAAATTTCATTTTTATAGGAAATTTTGTAAAAATTTCATTTTTATAGGAAATTTTTTCAAAATTTCATTTTCATAGGAAATTTTGTCAAAATTTCATTTTTATAGGAAATTTTGTCAAAATTTCATTTTTATAGGAAATTTTGTCAAAATTTTATTTTTATAGGAAATTTTGTAAAAATTTCATTTTTATAGGAAATTTTGTCAAAATTTCATTTTTATAGAAAATTTTGTCAAAATTTCATTTTTATAGGAAATTTTGTCAAAATTTAATTTTTATAGGAAATTTTGTAAAAAGTTCATTTTTATAGGAAATTTTGTCAAAATTTCATTTTTATAGGAAATTTTGTCAAAATTTCCTTTTTATAGGAAATTTTGTCAAAATTTCATTTTTATAGGAAATTTTGTCAAAATTTCATTTTTATAGGAAATTTTGTCAAAATTTCATTTTTATAGGAAATTTTGTCAAAATTTAATTTTTATAGGAAATTTTGTCAAAATTTAATTTTTATAGGAAATTTTGTCAAAATTTAATTTTTATAGAAAATTTTGTCAAAATTTCATTTTTATAGAAAATTTTGTCAAAATTTAATTTTTATAGGAAATTTTGTCAAAATTTAATTTTTATAGCAAATTTTGTCAAAATTTAATTTTTATAGCAAATTTTGTCGAAATTTAATTTTTATAGGAAATTTTGTCGAAATTTAATTTTTACAGGAAATTTTGTCAAAATTTATTTTTTATAGGAAAATTTGCCAAATTTTATTTCTTTAGGAAATTTTGTCAAAATTTAATTTTTATAAAAAATTTTGCCAAAATTTCATTTTTATAGGGAATTTTGTCAAAACTTCATTTTTATAGGAAATTTTGTCAAAATTCCATTTCTATAGGAAATGTTGTCAAAATTTAATTTTTATAGGAAATTTTGTCATAATTTAATTTTTATAGGAAATTTTGTCAAAATTTCATTTTTATAGGAAATTTTGTCAAAATTTCATTTTTTAAGAAAATTTGTTTAAATTTAATTTTTATAAGAAGTTTTGTCGAAAGTTCATTTTATAGGAAATTTTGTCAAAAGTTCATTTTTATAGGAAATTTTGTCAAAATTTAATTTTTATAGGAAATTTTGTCAAAATTTCATTTTTATAGGAAATTTTGTCAAAATTTCATTTTTATAGGATATTTTGTCAAAATTTCATTTTTAAAGAAAATTTTGTCAATATTTCATTTTTATAGGAAATTTTGTCAAAATTTCATTTCTATAGGAAATTTTGTCTTAATCTCATTTCTATGGGAAATCTTATCAAATTTTTATTTAATTTTATAGAAAAACTACCCGAACAGGGCTCACTCCGCCGCGCCTTCTTTAACTCTCTGATATCTTTTTAGGAAGTAAACACTGCATGCGGATTCGTGCCATTGTAGCCTATGACGCTGAACGCGTTCGATTTCTGGCGTGAACATCTGACAAAGCAATGTTTCTCCACTCATTGCACCTGGCCTTAATGTTGGCCACGTTTGCCAGGTGCAATGTTCCCCAAAGAGGAGACGCACTGCGGGACGCCGCTCAGACTCGGCTATAAAAAAAGGTCATTGAGTTTAAACTTGAATCGGAAACCACTCACTGAAGTGCGAGAATTTGCCCATTCTTGGTTCATGGTGGTAATATTCTTCCTCAGGGTAATGCTCTCATTAGGGGAGGGATGGCACCTCAGACATTTCGACTCAAATATGGATATCAAATTCGTGCTGCACTTCCAAATCCCTTTAATTTAAGCCCCATATTGCCATGACCGATAAATATGAACCGTTTGGAGGGAGTTTTGGCGCTAGGGCGGCCACCGGCACTTTTTACTGAAAATATATATCAAATTCGTTCTTTATTCCCAACGGAAATGAAGTTCAGTTTAGGGGGTGCTTTAGGGCGTACCCCAAAACACTTGGCTCCAAAATTGGATATCAAATTCGTTTTCTACTCTCAAATACCTTTCATATGAGTCCCATATTGTCATAATGGATCAAATAACCCATTTGTCGTATCTTTAGGAGGAAAAGCGCCACCTAGACTTGAACGCAAATTTTAATGTCATATTCGTAATCTACTCCTTAACACCTTTCATTTGAGTCCCATATAACCATGGTCGGCTAATATGCCCATTTGGGGTATTTGGGGGTGGGCGACCACCCATTACTTGCACAGCGACGGCCCCGCTGGATACTTGAACCCAAATTTTAATACCATATTCGTGTTCTGCTGTCCATTACCTTTCATTTAATACCCTTATTGTGCCCTGCGGACCAATTTCGGATATGGGTGGTGTTTTTACGGCAAAGGGGAGGGTCCGCCTCCATCCGATATTTAAAAATCATATAGCCTATGTTTCTTTCTAGACAAACGTACACAATCTATGAAAATTCTAAGAAAATCGGTTCAGCCAGGTATCATACAGTCATAATGGGTCTAATGGAGTTTTGGAGGGGTGGCATGACCCCCTATACTTCGATCTGATTGTCAGATGTCATTTGAGCCCTATATTGAAATGAACGTCAAATATGTCTGTTTGGGGGAGTTTTGGGGTTGGGGCGGCCCGATGGGTACTAAGACTCAAATTTTTATACCATATTCGTATTCTACACTTCGATCGGTCGGACTCGGCTAAAAACGCAGCCGCCTTATGAATGAGCTTAAACTCAAATCGAGCAGCACTCATTGATATGTGAAAAGTTTGCCCCTGTTCCGTAATGGAATGTTCATGAGCAAATTTGCATTTGCAAGTAATCCCCCTGGCTGGCTATTCAAGGAGTTCTTCGTTCATTTGCCTAAATTCAAAATTTTATATTTATTTTTCTCTAAATCAAAGTTGACAAAAATTCCTCGAAAATTACACAGCCTACCTTACCTCATTTTTCCCAACTTTTTAAACTGCCCTCGGCGAAATTTAATATAATTAAAATTGTCCCTCATGCTGTTGATTGTCCTTTCGAAATGATTTTTTAATATTTGTTAATTGTGAAAATATTTATAGTCATTTGAGTCGGTCTCTCAGGCTGACTGTCTGCCGCATACTATCAATTTAAATGACTTTGTATGTGTGTGTGTGTGTGTGAGTATGTGTTTCATTAGATGTCTGTTATTTTGCACCTTTCCATTGTCTCATCCAATGGCATTGGTGAATTAAATATCCTTAGAACAGCAGCTAATTAAAATTGTCTTGCTTTCGTGTGAATTCAACCCCTCGATTGTTGTAGTGGCAATGTCATGGCCATTTCTTCAATTGTTGTCGTTTATCCAACTTCGACTACAATTTTGAGTGCGTGTGTATGTGTGTATAAGGGATATTTGAGTCTCATTAGAGGTTGAACTAAAGTGACGATGTATTTCAAATTTTAAACTTGATTTACACCAAAAAAATAAAATTAAATTAATTCCTATTCTGCCAACCAACACCACCATTATGAGCCACCACAATCGCCACCATGTTGGCATCGTCACTTGAGTGTGTTTTGGGAAAAAGTTCTCCTCGGGGTGTTGGCGATGGCAATGGTGATAATGGCGATAATACGTTTTTCAAAATGTTCGTAATTGTGTCGATTTAATGGTCGTTTTTCTAAATTAAGTGTAAATGATTTGTCGCTGTGCATTGTGGGTTGAAAATTAAAGATTGCTATGGCTACTCTCATCTACATTTTGATTTAAGCGATAAGCATTGGTTTTGGTCAGTAGTATTGTATTTGAATAATTCAGTTTTAATAACAAGCAAAAGCGTGCTAAGTTCGGCCGGGCCGAATCTTACATACCCTCCACCATGGATCGCATTTGTCGAGTTCTTTTCCCGACATCTCTTCTTTGGCAAAGAAAGGATACAAGAAAAGATTTCCATTGCTATTAGAGCGATATCAAGATATGGTCCGGTTCGGACCACAATTAAATTATATGTTGCAGACTTGTGTAAGATGTCAGCCAATTCCAATAAGAATTGCGCCCTCTAGAGGCTCAAGAAGTCAAGACCCAAGATCGGTTTATATGACAACTATATCAGGTTATGGACCGATTTGAACCATACTTCGCACAGTTGTTGGATATCATAACAAAACACGTCGTGCAAAATTTCATTCTAATCGGATAAGAATTGCGCACTCTAGAGGCTCAAGAAGTCAAGACCCAAGATCGGTTTACATGGCAGCTATATCAAAATATGGACCGATATGGCCCATTTACAATCCCAACCGACCTACACTAATTAGAAGTATTTGTGCAAAATTTCAAGCGGCAAGCTTTACTCCTGGAAGTTAGCGTGCTTTCGATAGACAGACAGACGGACGGACAGACGGACGGGGTCTAAACACACTCACTGTTTCAAATTTCAGGGAAATCGTGTAATAACTAAAGCTTTTATGGGCTTCAGACCCTTTATCGGGAGATCGGTCTATATGGCAGCATTATCTAAATGTACTCCGATCTGAACTATATTTAGGTCGGATGTTGGTAGGTCTTAACATACTCACTGTTTCAAATTTCAGGGAAATCGGGTAATAAATAAAGCTTTTATGGGCTTCAGACCCCATATCGGTAGATCGGTCTATATGGCAGCTATATCTAAATATTCTATCCGATCTGAACCATATTTAGGTCAGATGTTGGTAGGTGTTAACATGCTCACTGTTTCAAGTTTCAGGGAAATCGGGTAATAAATAAAACTTTTATGGGCTTCAGACAATTTATCGGGAGATCGGTCTGTTTGGTAGCTATACCTAAATATAGTCCGCTCTGGACCATATTAAGGTCAGATGTCAGGAGGCTTCAACTTACCCACTGTTTTAAATTTCAGCGAAATCGGGTAATAAATAAAGTTTTATGGGCTTCAGAACCTTTATCGGGAGATCAGTCTATATGGCAGCTATATCTAAATATGCACCGATTTGATCCATATTTAGGTCAGATGTCGGGAGGCTTAAAATAACCCATTGTTGCGAATTTCAGCGACATCGAGTGATAAATAAAGCTATAAAGGTATTCAGACCGTTTATCGGGAGATCGGTCTATATGGAAGCTATATCTAAGTATAGTCCGATCTGAACCATATTTGGTTCCGATAACGGGAGGTCTAAAACTATTCACTGTTTAAAATTTCAGCAAAATCGGATGAAAAATTATGTTTTTATGGGCATTAGGCCCTTTATCGGAAAATCGGTCTATATAGCAGCTATATCCAAATATGGTCCGATTTAGCCCGTTCAAAAACTTAACCAGCGTGTATCAAAGAGAAGTATCTGTGCCAAATTTCAGCTCAATATTTGAATTTTTGAAGTCTCTAGAGTGATTACAACCGATGGACGGACAGGCACACGGACATCGTCAAATCGTCTTAGAATTTTACGACGATCCGAAATATATATACTTTGTAGGGTCAGAAATTGATACTAAGATGTGTTGCAAACGGAACGATTAGATGAATATACCCCCTATCCTACGGTGGTGGGTATAAAAATCCAACAGAAATGAAATGAAATTTTCTCCAAAAAAATTGTTCTTCTTGTCTATTCAAGAACCATCCGAACTAGAGCATCATCTCATTTTGGACAAAATTGGAAAAATAAATGTTTTACAAATTCCCAAGTAAATGAAGCGTTTGCTCCAACAATTCCTACAATGGTCAATTACCAAAGTATCATAGATGTTTCCCAAGCGGTAACACAACTCCCGTACAACCTCCTGGAACTGACATCGATGATTTATTATTGCGGTCAAAACATGTGTTAGAAATGACAGCTACTTACAACATCCAACATCTATAGCACCGATGGCCATACATGCACCCAGAAGTGATCAGAGGAGGAGCTGCATAGTCTGTTGCTTCACGGAATTATGTTGTTACGGCAGCGCCCAACTTGTCTACCACTAACGATCCTTGAAGCGGCATAGTGTCTAAGGAAACATTGCAGATCGAATATCCGTACAAACGATGCAAGCAACTCTAACTCGAAATGATGAATATGAATTGGAATGGTATCATTCCAAAATGATGCAGCCGGAGTAGGAGGAGGCGCATGAGGCATGCCAGACATTTCCGAAATTCGTTGCGGTTTTTAAACAAACATCGTTTTGTAATTGGAGCACATTTAAATGTGTGTGGCAGGACAGACGATTAGGAAACATTCTTTGGAAAAATTACACTTGAATGGAAACGATAGAGGCGCAGCCTCCATGCATTAGCGCCACATTTGATGAAGGCATTCATTAGTGGCAGTTGATGCATTTTAAGGGAATTAATTAACCATATAAAATATTTGGTTGCCTCTTATATTTCGTTTACTTGGAGTTTTCAGAGAAAGGTGTTTTTATCAGAAATAATTTTTAAAATAATTAATTGTGAAAAAACAGGAAATGGTGTAGAAAATTTGTAATTGCTTTGATGGAATTTAAGGTGCAAAATATATCCGGTTGGTAATATAAAAAAATGTTTATTTTTGAAAAGATAGAGGATATAAAAATTCTATGATAATTTCGGAAATTCGTCTAATATTTGTATACATTCAGCAGTATCCCCACAAACTTAAAACAGGCTTTTATATTTATATTTTATGTTGGTCTGTTGTAATCTAGAGCCTTCAAAAATTGAGATATTGAGCTGAAATTTAGCACAGATACATCTATTTGATGCACGCTGGTTAAGTTATTGAACGGGCTAACTCCGATTTTCCGATAAAGGGTCTAATGCACATAATAACTTTATTTTTCATCCGATTTTGCTGAAATTTGAAACAGTGAGTTGTTTTAAGCATCCCCATATCTGACGTAAATATGGTTCAGATTGGGCTATATATAAATATAGCTGCCAAATAGACCAATCTGCCGATAAAGGGTCTGAAGGCCATAAAAGTTTTATTTATTACCCGATATCGCTGAAACTTAAAACAGTGGGTTATCGTAAGCCTCCCGACATCCAACCCAAATATGGCTCAGATCGGACTATATTTAGATATAGCTGCCATATAGACCGATCTCCCGATAAAGGGTCTGAAGCCCATAAAAGCTTTATTTTTTTAACGATTTTGCTAAAATTTGAAACAGTGAGTTATTTTTAGCCTCCTGATACCCGTACTAAATTTGGTTCAGATCGGACTATATTTAGATATAGCTGCCATATGGACCGATCTCCCGATAAAGGGTCTGAAGCCCATAAAAGTTTTATTTTTATCCGATTTTGCTGAAATTTGGAAAAGTGCGCAGTTTCAAGCCACCCAACATGCGACCCAATTATGGTACAGATCGGACTATATTTAGATATAGCTGGCATATGGACCGATCTCCCGATAAAGGGTCTGAATCCCATTAAAGCTTTATTCTAAATATAACCGATTTCCCTAAAATTTGAAGCAGTGAGTTATTTTTAGCCTCCTGATACCCGATCTAAATATGGTTCAGATCGGACTATATTTAGATATAGCTGCCATATAGACCGATCTGCCGATATGGGAACTGAAGCCCATAAAAGCTTTATTTATTACCCGATTTCCCTGAAATTTGAAACAGTGAGTATTTTAATACCCATCAACATCCGACCTAAATATGGTTCAGATCGGACTATATTTAGATAATGCTGCTATATAGACCGATCTCCCGATAAAGGGTCTGAAGCCCACCGGCGGTGGGTATCCAAAGTTCAGCCCGGCCGAACTTAATGCCTTTTTATACCCACCACCGAAGATGGGGATATATTCATTTTGTCATTCCGTTTGCAACACATCGAAATATCCATTACCGACCCTATAAAGTATATATATATTCTTGATCAGCGTAAAAATCGAAGACGATCTAGACATATCCGTCCGCCTGTCTGTTGAAATCACTCTACAGTCTTTAAAAATAGAGATATTGAGGTGAAACTTTGCACAGATTCTTTTTTTTTGTTCATAAACCAGTTTAGTTCGAAGATGGGCTATATCGGACTATATCGTGATATAGCCCCTATATAGACCGATTCGTCAAATTAGTGTCCTAGGCCCTAAAGCCACATTTATTATCCGATTTTGCTGAAATTTGGGACAGTGAGTTGTGAAAGGCCCTTCGACATCCTTCGTCAATTTGGCCCAGATCGGTTCAGATTTGGATATAGCTGCCATATAGACCGATCCGCCAAATTAGGGTCTTAGGCCCATAAAAGCCACATTTATTATCCGATTTTGCTGAAATTTGGGACAGTGAGTTGTGTTAGACCCTTCGACATCCTTCGTTAAATTGGCTTAGATCGGTTCAGATTTGGATGTAGCTGCCATATAGAGCGATCCGCCGATTTAGGGTCTTAGGCCCATAAAAGCCACATTTATTATCCAATTTTGCTGAAATTTGGGACAGTGAGTTGTGTTAGGCCCTTCGACATCCTTCGTCAAATTGGCTTAGATCGGTTCAGATTTGGATATAGCTGCCATATAGACCGATCCTTCGATTTAAGGTTTTGGGCCCATAAAAGGCGCAATTTAATGTCTGACGTCGCTGAAATTTGGAACAGTGAGTTAGGTTATTCAGCATTATGGCACAGATCGGTCCAGATTTGGATATAGCTGCCATATAGACCGATATCACGGTTTTAGGCTTTGGGGCCATAATAGGCGCATTTATTGTCCAATGTCGCTGAAATTTGAGACAGTGAGTTTAGTTAGGCTCTTCGACGTCCTACTTCAATTTGGCCGAGATCGGTCCAGATTTGAATATAGCTTCTAGCTGCCATGTAGACCGATATCTTGATTTAAAGTCTAGCATTTATAATTCTATTTCACTGAAATTTGACACATTGACTTATGTTAGGCTTTTCGACATCCGTGTCGTATATGGCGACATTTGTGAGGTACTATGCCATGTAAAACTTCTCTATAAAGAGGTGTCGCACTGCGGCTCGCCGTTCGGACTCGGCTGTAAAAAGGAGGCCCCTTATCATTGAGCTTAAACTTGAATCGGACTGCACTCATTGATATGTGAGAAGTTTGCCCCTGTTCCTTAGTGGAATGTTCATGGGCAAAATTTGCAATTTTGGTGGGTATCCAAAGTTCGGCCCGGCCGAACTTAACGCCTTTTTACTTGTTTTAATTTTTCTCGAACATAAAATTTATAATCAAAGCTTACATGAGCGTTCTTCATCATTACATATGGGAAACATTTTCTTTAATTCTCAAATATTTCTTTAATTTATTACTTCGCCTTATCATTGAAAGTTCAATAAACTTCAATTAGTAATTTAAACAAGAAAAGTTCTCGGTTTCTAAGACTTATCTCGTCAGCAAGGCGAAAAAATGTAATATTTCTAATTGTTATAATGACGTAGCAAACAAATAATCATAATAATTAACCGACTATAGGAACGAGCATAACCCCAAGATTATCGATTACAGCCTTGGCTAAGCCAAGGGTGAACACAAAACAACAAATCGTCAAATCAAAAAAAAGAGAATATATATAAAATTTATATTTTATTATTATCAAATTTTATGTAAACGAAATTTTAAAGCCCGCCAGGGGAAAGAGCGGCCAACCAAAGCCAACAAGTCGAGATTTAAGTAAGGATAAGCCCAAGTACCAGAGTCAATTTTAGTGGCATTTATTCAATAAATGCTCAAATTGTCATTTAGTGACTTCCAATATTTTAGGGATGTTCTATGCTACAGCCTAAGCCAAATCTCCATGGCAAGGGGAGATTTGATATTGGTTCTGGTTGTGGAAAACAACTCACATAATAGCTCTCTTATCTCTATTGTGGGGTTTATTTCATGGCTCGTCCCTGGTGGCGGTGGTACTTAATTGATATTGTGTTAATCAGCAGACTAAACGCTTCACTGCATCCTAAACCCAATCCATTGAACTCCAGCACATTATTATGTTGTTGTTTAGTCCCTGATGGGGGGAAAAGTGAAAGTGTATCACAAGCTCCAAATATCAAAGGGGAAACAGTTTGGAGTGAAGACATTAAAATTGAAAATGTATGGGTGAAGAAAAAGTAGAAGAAGATGCTGCATTCATTAAGCGTGTGAAAAGAGACGTCAGTATCGAGTCTTGAGCAGTTAATCTATATCTAGTCTATACGTTAAACAAGTAGACTGGCATTAAGTTTGGCCGGACCGAACTTTGAACACCCACCATTTCGGCTATACATAGTAACCATCTGTTGTCATAATACTGTTAAAATTGCACAATTTATGAACTCATACCAGCTATGTCGAAATATGCTCCCACTTGGACCAAACTCGGCACGGACGTCGAGGGGGTCGAATATAATTTACTGTTGAAGACGGTAAAACAAATACAGTCCTAGCTCCGTCAAATTCAAGAAATGTTTCATTGTACCAAATTCATCGGTTAAAAAATGCACTTTTTATGGGCCTAAGAACTTAAATTGGGAAAACGACATATGTAAAGACTGATCTAAAATATATATGGCAAAGTTTTCAAAGGGCTTTCTACAGCTCACTGTGCCAAATCGGTGAAATCAGACAACAAATGAGCCGTTTATGGGTCCAATACGTGACTGCTCCAAGCCCAAGATCCAGCCCAAACGGCTAAAGCTAGAATCATGACTTTATGCACGAATGTTGGTCTTGGGGTAGGCACGGGATGAGTGATATTCGTGCCAAAATGTACGAATATCACTCATGAAGAAAAAATATTGCAAAATCGTACCTGAAGTGGAAGAAATAGTACGTTTAGTCCCGCAATTGTTAATTTTTTGTCAATAGAGCTTTGAATTTTGTTACTTAGTCACAACCTAAATGAGTTTTGAACTATTGAACATTTAGGTACTAAAAGTACAAAAAAATCTACTAAACAGGCGAAATTTGCACAGGGCGAACGGGTAGAACTAGAATTTCGAAATTTTGCCTAGATTATGCTGTTGTGTACAAATGGGGGTAGAGAGAACAAGTAAAAGCGTGCTAAGTTCGGCCGGGCCGAATCTTATATACCCTCCACCATGGATCGCATTTGTCGAGTTCTTTTCCCGACATCTCTTCTTAGGCAAAACAAGTAAAAAGGCGTTAAGTTCGGTCGGGCCGAACTTTGGATACCCACCACATAGGGTATATATGTAAACCACCTTCCAACAAAATTCAGTGAAAAATGCATACCTTATGTCCCATAGGAGTTACATCAAAATATGTTCCGATTTGGACCAAAGACTAATAAATATAGTAGCTATATCTAAAAATAAACCGATCCGCACCATATACGACACGGATGTCGAAAAACCTAACATGAGTCATTGTGGCAAATTTCATTGAAATCGGACAATAAATGCCCTTTTTATGGGCCCAAAACCTTAATTCGAGAGATCGGTCTACATGACAGCTATATCCAAATCTGGACAGATTTGGGCCAAGTTGCAGAGAAATGTCGAAGAGCCTAACACAAAGCACTGTCCCAAATTTCGGTGAAATCGGACAATAAATGCCCCTTTTATGGGCCCAAAACCTTAAATCAAATCCGGGCAGATCTGGGCAAAATCGAAGAAGGACCTCGAAGAGCCTAACACAACTCACTTCCCCAAATCGCGGCGACATCGGACAATAAATGTATATTTTTTGGCCCCAAAACCGAGATATCGGTCTATATGGCAGCTAAATCCAAATCTGGATCGATCTGTGCGATATTGCAAAAGTATGTCAGCGGCTTATCTTAACTTAACTGTCCCAAATTTCGGCGACATCGGACTATAAATCGGGCTACAGATCTATTCAGACCATAATAAACACGTATGTTGATGGTCATGAGAGGATCCGTCGCACAAAATTTCATCCAAATCGGATAATACTTGCGTCCTTTAGAGGCTCAAGAGGTCAAGATCCCATATTGGTTTACATGGTAGCTATATCAGGTTATGGACCGATTTGAACCATACTTGGCACAGTTGTTGGAAGTCATTACAAAACACCTCATGCAAAATTTCAGCCGATTCGGATAAGAATTGTGTCCTCTAGCGGCTCAAGAAGTCAAGATCCAAGATCGGTTTATATGGCAGCTATATCAAAACGTGGATCGATATAGCCCATTTAGAATCCAATTCGACCTACACTAATAAGAATTAACTGTGCAAAATTTCAAGTGGCTAGATTTACTCCTTCGAAAATTAGCGTGCTTTTGACAGACAGTCGGACGGACAGACGGACGGACAGACGGGGCATGGCTAGATCGACTTAAAATGTAATGACGATCAAGAATATATATTGTTTATGGGGTCTTAGACGAATATTTCGAGGAGTTACAAACAGAATCAAGAAATAAGTATACCCCCATCCTATGGTGGAGGGTATAAAAACAATTCTTTTCGCCTCTTGTAACCAAGTGCAACAGTAATCAACTTCTGTCAGTCCAAATTGGTCGCTCATTTTAGTTGTTAATAAAAACTCATAACATTATAAACAAAATTCTTTCTGAAGGGTGATATAAAGAGATTGTGCCCAGACTCAAAGCAGCGCATACTTATCTAGAAAAAGAAAAGCGTAGATTGAGGCAGTCAGTCTGCGACATAATGATGCTCCATGGTTGAAGGCTATAATTATGTACGATGCAAGTGAAGTGTTTTGTTGTTTGGGTCGTTGTCGCTGTCATTGTGTTTCGTTTATTGTTTAAGGAAATTATTAACAGTTTACAAAATGCTTTTCATATTCCGTCTAAATGATGAACGAACATGCGATAACCTTGGTGTGAACTGATTTTGTTGGTTGGGGAAGAGAGAGGGAGAGGAAAATGCTGCCACGAACCCCAGGCTCTAAATCTTTGGCGGAGTGGGGGCCACATTGATGGCTTTTCCTAGTCAACGTACGTTGACAAACATTACAAGATTTATGGTTTCATTTTTTCGAAACGAATTCTATTAGTATTGGTGGTTAATAAAATTATGATAAGGCTATGCATTGTTTATGTCTGGCCTTTCTTGGGTGGCTCTTCTGCTCCTAGTCTAAGTCTCAGAATCATGGAAGAGGCGATTCTTTGACTGCATTCTGAGATAAGCCCAAAGAAATTGGAAACCACTTTCCCTTCAGTGCAACCACATCACAAATATTCACTGTAACATAAACAATTGTTATTAGTTTAATTATTTGTTGTTGAAAATTGTTTAATTTTTTTTTTGAGTTTGTAGTACCAAGCATCCATAATTGCCGAAACAAAAACAATTAAAATTGTGGTGTGTGTGTGCCAGAAATGCTTACAAAAATTGTCATGATGTTGTGTTTTAAAAATTTTGAGTATTAAGATTTTGGCATCATATTCTTAGGTCTATGGACTTCTTGATGCTTGCTTGAGTTTCAGACAAAATGTCTATGTTTTAATTACAACACGGCGCCAGAGGTGTTGCCTTTGTCACACATTTTGCCGCGAGTAAAGTGTGGATGCGTGGTCGTCTTTTGCATTAATCAATCTCAAATAGATCAAATGACAAAGTATTCTTAACTCGAGGATATTCGTGACACAGAAACTATTAACTCCTCTTTTAGCTACTGCTGCTTAGCTCTAAAGGGATGTGCGCATGCGTTTAAAGAAATATTATTTTTATATTTCCAACAACTTCTACGAATTGGTGTGAAAATCAACACCACATGGATAAATATTTCGTAAAGTGTTCGAAAATATTTTGAGAAATTTATTACTGACGCTTAGGCTCAAAATTACAAAGTAATTCATAAATGTAATTTTGAAAGAAAATTAATTTGAATTTATATAAAAAAGTAAAAGCGTGCTAAGTTTGGCCGGGCCGATTCTTATATACCCTCCACCATGGATCGCATTTGTCGAGCTCTCGCCACGGTATCTCTTTTTAGGCAAACAAAGGATAAAAGAAAATAATTGCTATTGGTTCATTTCGGACCATAATAGAACTGAATATTGGAGACCATTATAGAAGTCGAGGTGTAAAATTTCAGCCAAATCTAGTAAGATTTTTGGGGGCTGAGGAAGTAAAATAGGGAGATCGGTTTATATGGGAGCTGTATTAGGCTATAAACCGGTTCATGCCATATTCAACAAGCACGTTAAAGGTCATGAGAGAAGCCGTTGTACAAAATTTCATCCAAATGGGATGAGAATTGCGCCCTCTAGTGGCTCAAGAAGGCAAGATCCCAGATCGGTTTATATGACAGCTATATCAGGTTATGGACCGATTTGAACCATTCTTAATACAGTTGTTGAAAGTCATAACAAAACACGTCATGCAATATTTCAGCCAAATCGGATAGGAATTGCTCCCTGTATAGGTTCAAGAAATCAAGACCCCGATTGGTTTATATGACAGCTATATCCAGGTTATGGACCGATTTGAGCTATTCTTAGCACAGTTTTTGAAAGTCATAACAAAACATCTCATGCAATATTTCTTCCAAATCGGATGAAAATTGCGCCATCTAGCGGCTCAAGAAGGTAAGACCCAAGATCGGTTTATATGGCAGGTATATCAAAATATGGACCGATTTGAACCATACTTAGCGTAATTGTTAAAAGTGATACCAAAACACATCGTCAGTCAAATCAGAGGAGAATTGCGCCCCCTAGAGGCTCAAAAATTAAAGACCCAAGTTCGGTTTATATGACAGCTATATCACGTTATTGACCGATTTGAACCAAACTTAGCACAATTGTTGGACAAACACCATGCACAATTGATACCAAAACACGTCGTACAAAATTTCTTTCCAATCGGAAGAGAATTGCGCCCTCTAGAGGCTTCAGAAGTCAAAACCCAAGATCGGTTTATATGGCAGCTATATCAATATACCGATTTGAACCATACTTAGCGCAATTGTTATAAGTCATACCAAAACACCACGAACAAAATTTCAGTCAAATCGGACGAAAATTGCGCCTCTAACGGCTCAAGAAGTCAAGACCCAAGATCGGTTTATATGGCAGGTATATCAAAACTAGGACCGATTTGAACCAAACTTAGCACAATTTTTGGAAGTGATACCAAAACATCTCGTGCAAAATTTCTCTTAAATCTGACGACAATTGCGTCCTCTAGAGGCTCAAGAAGTCAAAACCCAAGATCGGTCTATATGGCAGCTATATCAAAACATAGACCGATTTGAACCAAACTTAGCACAGTTGTTGGACAAACACCATGCACAAAATTTCAGTCAAATCGGACAAAAATTGCGCCCTCTAGAGGCTCAAGAAGTCAAGATCCAAGATCGGTTTATATGGCAGCTATATTAAAACATTGACCGATTTGAACCATACATGGCACATTTGTTGGATATCATATGTTGGATCTGGATCTTGGATCTTGACTTCCTGGGCCGCTGGAAGGCGCAATTCTTATCCGATTTGGCTGAAATTTTGCAAGACGTGTTTTGTTATGACTTCCAACAACAGGGATCTTGACATCTTGAGCTTGTAGAGGGCGCAGTTATTATTCAATTTGGTTTAAATTTTGTGCAACGGCTTCTCCCATGACCTTTAATACACATGTGATATATAGTCTGAATCGATCTATAGCTTGATACAGCTCCCATATAAACCGATCTTCCGATTTTTCTTTTTGAGCTCCTACAAGGTGCAATTCCTATCCGAATGGCCTGAGATATTATAAAATGACTTCTACAATACAATGTTTATCATTCATTTCATTTATGGTCCGAATCGGACTACAACTTGATATTGCTCCAATAGCATAACAGTTCTTATTCATTAGTTTTGTTTTTCTAAAAAGAGATAACGCGCAAAGAACTCGGTAAATGTGATCCATAGTGGAGGGTATATAAGATTCGGCCCGGCCGAACTTAGCTCGCTCTTACTTGTTTGCTCTTGCGCAGACTAATTTGGAAGATGGGCTATATCGGTATATATATTGAAATGTCGCACATATTGAGTTGATTTCCCGATTTGCTTCCCAATGAAGTTCGCTGATGAAAAAGATACACTTAAAAAGTGAAGTGTAAATACATTTGCAAATGTTTTCCATCTGTTATTTTTTATACCCTGCATCGTGTCATGGTGGTATACTAATCTAGTCATTCCGTTTGTAACACCTCGATATATTCGTCTAGGTCCCCATAACGTACACATTCTTGATTCTTGATCGTCACGACGTTTTGAGTCTATCTAAACATGTCCATGCGTCCGTCCGTTTGTCGAAACATGGCAAGCGTAAAACGCGTAAGGCTAGACGATCTCCCGATTTTACTTCTAGAGCCATGAAAGTCGCCATTTGTGTCCGATTTGGCTAATATTTTGCACATAGCGTTTTGCTGTGACTCTCAACTACTGTGCCAAGTGCGGTCCAAATCGGTCTATAACCAGATATAACTCCCATATAAACCGAACTCCCGATTTGATTTCTTGAGCCCTTACAAGCCTTAATTTTTATCCGATTTTTTCCGAAATTGTGAATGTAGTGTTCTGTTATGACTTTCATTAACTGCGCCAAGATTATTTAATGGAAATGTTGACTGTGACTGCGCCTCAAATGGTCCAACACTTAGTCCAATTTTGGCATACTCAATCATTCCATTCCAACATTTCGGATGATATCTCACAAATAAATGCTTCTATATTTGAAGCGGGCTTGTATGTATAGACATAAAGGCGTTAAATCGTACGATCAATTGGCTGCCTACAATTGACCGGTCCCAAACGTGAAATAAAATGTTCACCGAACTCGCCCTTCAATAAGTCCATTGTTACGCGTGTTGTGTGGCACCGTCTTGTTGAAACAACATGTCATGCAAGTCAAGCTCTTGCATTTTGGGCAAAAAAAACGTAGGATATCATCTCACGATAGCGCTCACCATTCAGAGTTAAGTTACGATTCTTATCATCATTGAAGAAGTACGTTCCAACGATGCCACCAGCCTATAAACCGCACCAAACTTTGACTTTTTCTGGATGCATTGGTATCTCTTGCAATGCATTTAGCTGATCTTCACACTAAAATCGACAATTCTGCTTATTTGCGTACACATTGAGCCAAAAAGGAGCTTCTTCGTAACATGAAAGAAGTGCGCGATGAACTTTCTTAACTGAGCACGAATTTGCAAGCGTTGTTCGTTTGTAAGACGATTCATGGTTAAATTATAGACCAAACTGAAGATGTTTGAGAGTGAAACAAAACACTAAACGTGTATGAGCGGTTTAACCCAGTGTTGCCAAATAGATAATAGCTAAAAAATCACCCTTTAGTTTTACAATGTACAACTATATCAATAATGTCATGTGGAATAAACATGTAACCTTCATATATAGCGTTTGATTTCAACAAATTTACAAGATTTACCCATCGTGATGGGTATCCCAAATTCGAGCAGACCGAACTTAAACTTGACTTTTCAATCGCTTTTCCTAGTTATATTTACTTTTTATGTTCCCTAATATGGAATATGCTATTTTTCCATATACATTTGCCCCCTTTAAATTTCCAAATTGGTAGTTGTAAAAGACATAATTCGATGATTTAAGTCCATGACTACATTCATTTGGTTCATTCACAACAATCATAACAAAAAAAGAAATCGGGGCATTGAAAACGATTAACAATTTTGTTGTTGATCAGCACCCAACTATGATAGCTAAGATCATTGAAGCTAAACCACAAAAAACGGGGGTATAAATCCAAAGTCGTTTAGTGCAATTAGCCACAATAAAAGCTCATCAAATTAATATCAACGGTGCAGCCCAATCAATGAAGAATGAAAAATCCGTAATGCAGCGTTTAGCGATTGTGGTCATGGCTAAAAA
This sequence comes from Stomoxys calcitrans, assembly GCF_963082655.1. Taxonomy (NCBI): domain Eukaryota; kingdom Metazoa; phylum Arthropoda; class Insecta; order Diptera; family Muscidae; genus Stomoxys; species Stomoxys calcitrans. Next base: position 14,299,899 of record NC_081553.1, read on the forward strand.
GGACAATTCATAAGTTGAGAGCAATTTTCAATGCCATTAAAGGTTGGCTGCTGAAGCACAACCTACTTTGAAGTGGTGGCATGGCATGGCTAAAACATCTTCGATTGAAAAAATCTTTTGGGTGGGGAGGTTCATTCATTTGCAGCCTTTTAGGCTGTAAATTAATGACACTTCAACATTAATCTGTGCATGGCATGGCATGCAGAGAATCCGGAGAAGCAGAGAAGTAAATGTTGAAGGCAAAAGGTTCCTTAAATGGTATTGCAACAGCTTTTCTCTGGTTGGGATGCTGGAATTGTGTTTGAAATTAGTTTTTGATTAGCAACATCCAGGCATGAAGCCCAGCAGAACATGTGTTCTTTGGAATTTTTACAGAAGCTTTCTTTTTTCTTTCATTTGGAGTGTGGAAACGTCCTCAAAAAATTCTTATTCGCTGTGTTATGGCCATAAATCTTGAGTCACATAAGGTACCATAACCAGATGAAGTGTGCTTGGCTTTAATATTTTTTTCTCCAAGATCAGCGTGAAATAAGATTAAAATTGAGCTTAAGCTCTGATATTCGCGCAATGTGTGCAAACAGTTGAATTTTGGTGCACGGGTAGAAGTTCGCAATGCAGTTGGTACTGTATGGCACAAATAAAAAGGAAGCATTTCAACGCCCGCCTCTCAGCAATTATGCTACCATACAAATTAACGCGTTCACTTCATTTGGGGCATTGTTAAGGCCGATAACATATGGTGTTAAGAAAAAATAGAGGATGATATACGAGGACGGTACAATGGAAATGGTGAAGATTCAAGTAGCTAATTATCTTTTTTATCTACCGATAATTATCCTTATTACCTGAGGAAAGAAATAAGGAATTTTAGTTGAAGTCACGAATTAAGGCCCGTTTCCCTCTAGGATGCATTGTTTAGGAGATACAGCCATTTTAAGTTTTCCAAGTGAAATTTCGATTTTTAATGGATTTTTAGATGGAGTCAAAAATTAAGGCCCGTTTCCCTCTAGGACGCATTGTTTAGGAGATACAGCCATTTTAAGTTTTCCAAGTGAAATTTCGATTTTTAGATGGAGTCACGAATTAAGACCCGTTTCCCTCTAGGACGCATAGTTTAGGAGATACAGTCATTTTAAGTTTTCCAAGTGAAACTTCGATTTTTAATGGATTTTTAGATGGAATCACGAATTAAGGCCCGTTTTCCTCTAGGACGGATAGTTTAGGAGATACAGCCATACAGAAATAAGTAGATAATAAGGAGAGCAAGTAAAACCGTACTATGTTCGGCCAGGCCGAATATTGGCATCACACCATCAGGGATTCTGCTAAAAATTTTCTTCCAAATCAGTCGCAGTGGAAGTCGTAACGAAACTCTCAAGCAAAATGTCAGCTCGGAAAACATGAATGGCTTCTATGAGCTCAAGAAGTCAAAATGGGAGATTGGTTTATATGGAAGCTACATGAGGTTATAGACCGATTCAAACCACATATATAACGATTGTTGGCGGTCGCAACAGAACATTATGTGCAAGTTTCAGCTTAATCGGACAATAATTGCGGCTTGTATGGGCTCAAGAAGTCCAAGCGGGAGAGTCGTAACAGAACACTATGTGGAAAATTTCAGCTCAATTGGGCAACACTTGCGGCTTCCAGAGGCTAAAGAAGTCAAATCAGGAGATCGGATTACATAAGAGCTATATCCAAATCTGAACCGATATAGCCCACTTGCAATCCCCAACGATCTACATCTTATAAGAAGTATCAGTGCAAAATTTCAAGCGGCTAGCTTTATGCGTTCGGCCGCTATCGTGATTTCCAAAGGCGGAAAATATATATAACTAGCCGAAACGGGCTCGCTCCGCTGCGGCTTCTTTAACTCTCATATATGTTTTTGGGGTGGGAACACTTCAAGATTGGGTGGGAACACTAAAAGATTCTCCATAAAGAGGTGTCGCACTGCGGCACGCCGTTTGGACTAGCCTATAAACAAGTAAAAGCGTGCCAAGTTCGGCCGGGCCGAATCTTATATACCCTCCACCATGGATCGCATTTGTCGAGCTCTGGCCACGGTATCTCTTTTTAGGTAAACATAGGGAAAAAGAAAAGAATTGCTATGTTATTGGAACAATATCAAGTAACGGTTCATTTCGGACCATAATTGAACTGAATATTGGAGACCATAGTAGAAGTCATTGTTTAAAATTTCAGCCAAATCTAGTACGAATTGCGCACTTTAGGTGCTGAAGAAGTAAAATAGGGAGATCGGTTCATAGGGGAGCTGAATTAGGCTATAAACCGATTCATGCCATATTCGACACGCATGTTAAAGGTCATGAGAGAAGCCGATGTACAAAATTTCAGCCAAATCGGGCAATACTTGTGCCCTTTAAAGGCTCAAGAAGTCAAGACCCCAGATCAGTTTATATGGCAGCTATATCAGGTTATGGACCCATTTGAACCATTCTTAATACAGTTGTTGGAAGTCATAACAAAACACATCATGCAATATTTCAGCCATATCGGATAAGAATTTCTTCCTATGGAGGCTCAAGAAGTCAAGACCCAAGATCGGTTTATATGGGAGCTATTTCAGGTTATAGACCGATTTGAACTATTCTTAGCACAGTTGTTGGAAGTCATAACAAAACACATCATGCAATATTTCAGCAAAATCGGATAAGAATTTCTCCCTGTGGAGGCTCAAGAAGTCAAGACCCCAGATCGGTTTATATGGCAGCTATTTCGGGTTATGAAACGATTTGAACCTTATTTGGTACAGTTGTTGAAAGTGGTAACAAAACACCTCGTGCAAAATTTCAGCCAAATCGGATAATAATTGCGTCCTCTAGTGGCTCAAGAAGTCAAGACCTCAGATCGGTTTATATGGCAGCTATATCAGGTTATAGACCGATTTGAACTATTACAGGACAGGAAACAGCCAAATCAGATAAGAATTGCGCACTCTAGATGCTCAAGAAGTCAAGATTCCAGATAGGTTTATATGACAGTTATATCAGGTTATAGACCGATTTCAACCATACTCTACCTAATGCAAAATTTCAAGATGTCAAGACCCCAGATAGGTATATATGGCAGCTATATCAAAACGTGGATCAATATAGCCCATTTAAAATCCCAACCGACCTACACTAATAAGAAGTATTTGTGCAAAATTTCAAGCGGCTAGCTTTACACCTTCGAAAGTTAGCGTGCTTTTGACAGACAGACGCACGGACAAGGCTCCTCCAAGATCTGGTGTTTTTAAAAATTTGGGTAATGAGAAGTGCTTTTTAGAGGAGAGATGGCACCTCAGATATTTCAACTCAAATATGGATATAATATTGCAATAGTCGGTAAATATGAACCGTTTGCAGGGTGTTGTGGGGCTGGGGCGGCCACATATTGCCGTAGTCGGAAATGAAGTTCAATTTAGGGGACTTGGACACAAACACTTGGCTCCAAAATTGGATTTCAAATTCGATTTCACTCTCAAATACCTTTCGTTTGAGTCCAATAATCAATGGGTCAATGAACCCATTTGACGTATCTTTAGAAGGAAAAGCGCCACTTAGACTTGAACGCAAATTTTAATGTGATACTCGTAATCTACTCCCAAATACCTTTCATTTGAGTCCCATATAGCAATGGTCGGGTAATATGCCCATTTGGTGGTATTTGGGGGTGGGGCGACCTCCCATTACTTGGACTTAATGTTTTATGGCATATTTGGTATCTACTGCCTAATACCTTTCATTTGAGTCCCATGTTGGCATGAACTTCGGATTTATCTTTTTAGAGTAGTTTTGGGGTCTGGGCGGCCCGCTGGGTACTTGAACCCAAATTATTATACGATATTTGTTTTTTTGCCTCTAATACTTTTCATTTGATACCCTTATTGTGCCCATCGGACCACTTTCGGAAATGGGTGGCGTTTTTGGAGAAAGGTCGAGGGTAGGCCCCCTTCCGATATCAACGAATTATATAGCCTATGTTTCCTTCTAGACAAACTTACAAAATCTGTGACAATTTTTAAGAAAATCGGTTCAGCAAGTAGCATATAGTCATAATGGGTCTAATGGCGTTTTTGAGGGGTGGCATGACCCCCTATACTTCGATCTGATTTTTATTGCCAGATTCGAAATCTACTCCCGAATACCTTTCATTTGAGCCCCATATTGAAATGAACGTCCAATAAGCCTGTTTGGGGAAGTTTTAGGGTTGGGGTGGCTCAAATTTTAATACCAAATTCCCACTTCCACTTTTGATTTTGAGTTGTCCGGTCCGTCCCCCATCCGATACCAAAAAATTATATAGCCTATGTTTCCTTCCAGACCAACCTACACAATATGCGAAAATTTCGAGAAAATCGGTTCTGCCGTTTTTCAGTCTATACGGAACAAACACAACGAGTTCCATATATCCGTGATTGGGTAATGTGCCCATTTTTGGCGTTTTTGTGGGGGTGGGATGACCCCCTATACTTCGAGATTAATTTGTATGTCAGATTCGTTATCTACTCCTGCTTACTTTTCATTGGATATCCATATTATCCTATTCGGTCCACTTTAGATTATGGGTGGTGTTTTTGGGTTACGGCTCCCTTCCGATATCAATAAATTATATAGCCTATTCCTGCTTCCTGACCTTATTCGTAATCTACTCCCGAATACCTTTCATTTGAGTCCCATATTGTCATGATCGTCAAATAAACCTATTTTAAGGGGTTTTGGGGTTGGGGCGGCCCCCCAGGTACTTGGACCCAACTTATTATGAAATTCATACTCTTCTTTTGAATACCTTTCATTTGAATCCCATATTGTCCCGATCGGTCCACTTTTATTTTTGGGTAGTACTTTTGGGGTAAGGGGGAGGGTCCGCCCCGTTCCGATATCAAAAATTTATATAGCCTATGTTTCCTTCCAAACCAATCTACACAATCTGTGAAAATTTTAAGGTAAGCGGTTCAGCCATTTTCGAGTCTATACGGAACAAACAAACGAACCGACAAACAAACACAAATTGAATTTTATATATAACATGGGGTCGCAGATCAATATTTTGAGGTGTTAGAAATGGAATGGAATGGTTTGATCAGTATATCCCCTATCCTATGGTGGTGGTCATACAAAGAAGGAAAGAACTTCATGTTCGATTGGACTTCTTTTCCGTTTCCGTTTGGAAACTTCGCAATACAGAAATATTGTTAAGACTTTAATTGGGTGCCCTGCAAAATATTACGCCACCACTTGATGGGCCATCTTACACAATAGTTCCCTAGCAACTCTATTAAGTCTTAAATGCCTTCAAGGGGGTTACAGTGATCAACCATGCCGAATGGCTGAACCAGTTCAAGAGGCATACTCTGCTTGCACATCTGCCCTCGTAACAGTTGCCGCTTTTTTGTGGCACAAGTCGTTACGCAGCAGCATTTGTAATGTCAATTCTAGTCTCAGATGTTGCCTCAGTGCCAATGTCGATCCGTCCTTCCATATGTCCTGCCAGCCGACCAATACATTTGCTCCCTCCCAACCCCTTAGCCATGTCATGGCATGTTTTGCTTAATCACTGCCAAAGCTTTAGTCCAGCATTTCAGTATCGTTCTGAATTAAAAGTGCGATTTGTTTTCGCCAAGATTTATTGAGTTATAATTTGGGTGTAAATTTGCAGTTGCCAAATGGTCGCTGAGAAATGGTGATGAAGCAGGCAATTGTGGTTGTCCGCTCCAAGTGTAGCATGTGTCACTCGGAGTGTGTTGTCTGTGCAGTTGGAAGCATTTAAAAATAGTCCACTTCCAGACTGACGCAAAGTTGAATAATTCGAGTATTTGTAATGGCAATCCCAATAACAGCATATTAAAATAAATCAATGTTTGAGCAGGCTTGAGGGTAGATCATTGGAGCAGCCAACCACTCTCTCGCCTGACCAGACGACATATGGATAAAAGTGGCGGCTGGGGTCTCTCCCGGGCCGAAACAACTGGAATACAAAGCGACACTGTTTAGCAAGTCTTTAGTTTGCTGGGTTGGGAGCCGAGTTCCTGTGAATTGGAGGCAGAGTGGAGGCATGCATGTTATAGCATGTGACATGGGGACAAATTTATGGCGCAATGTCAGTAGAGTCAATGATTATTCATTATATTAATGCCTTTATAATGAATTGTTAATTGGTTGCTAAAAGTTCCACTGCAACCGCAGACACTTTCGAGCTTTAGAAAAAAACTTTTATCATTCGCCGACCCAATAAAACATACGAACGGGTGAACCTCTTTTAATGTTGATTGGACGTGGTGAAGATGAATGAGGCCAAACAGATGTGTTTTTTTCCCCGAAATGAGATGGACATTTATTTCGCATTTATTTGAAATCTGTGAGTATACTTTTGCGGCTGTGATTAGGAAGAAGCCGTAATAGACCCACGAGGCAGTCACATATTTGGGACTGAAGTCCTAGTGACTTTTGATTCCAGCTTTTCTGTATTGCAGTACTCTGGTAGGATATCCTAGCATAAAATACTAACAACTAAAATTGGAGGCCACTGAAGCGCATTTGGATGGTATATAGGAGCTACATCTTGTTATGAACCATTCTTGACGAGTTTGTTGAAGCATATAGGAGAAATTGTTGTGGAAAATTATGGCTGATTCCTAAGAGAATTGTGCTTTCTAGAGGTTCAAGTTAGAGAAGTGCACGTGAGTGATTTTTTACTCACTCTCACACAAGCTCACAAACAAAAATATTCTTCGCTCACGCATGACTTTTTAATGTCGACTCACGTTCAGGCATACTCACGAGACAAAAGATTTTAGCGCTCACGCAAAATTACGTGATTAGATTTGTATTTCACTCACGAGTCACGTGACTCACGCGTGACACGACTTCTCACGACTCATGTGCACACCTTTAGTTCAAGTAATATAATAGTTAGATCCGTTTATATGGAAGCTATATCAGGTTTTTGACCGATTCGAACTTTACTTGGTACTTCTGTTCAATGTCATAAAAAAGTCATGGTCCAAAATTTCAATTAAACCGGATATGAATTGCGCCTTCTAGAGGCTCAAGATGAATAATCTGGAGATCGGTAGATTTTTTAATTGGCTATGACAGAACATTTGTCTCATAAGCCGAACGTAGAATAGCGTTCAAAGTGTCTCGATCTCTGCGCTCCTTTTATAGCGTTTGACACCAAGTTCGAGGTGTCTCTCACTACTTGATCTTTCCATCGAGCTTTTGGCCCTCCCGTTTTACGTGTACCATCGTGATCACCTTTAATCGTCTTCTTCGCTGGAGCTTCTTCATTAATTTTGACAACATGACCTGGCCAACGCAACTGTTGAATTTGATACCGCTGGCATGGGAGCTATATCTAAACATGGGTCGATTGGACCCATTTATAATCCCAAACGACCTGCGCTAATGTTAAGGTTTTGTGCAAAATTTCGAGCACTTAACTTTATTCCGTCAAAAGTTAGAGTGCTTTTGATAGACAAACAGACAGACTGACGGGCGGACATGACTTATAGACTTGGAATGTCAAGACGATCAAATTATGATTTTTGTGATTTTTTAGAACTATAAAAATGGTTTTCAATAAAAACACATAAAATTAAGAAAACTGCGTGAAATCTTTATTTTAATCGATAGAACGGTCCATATAATTTAATGTTTGAAGATTATTTCATGCAAATATTGACTTGACTGCGCCTCAAATGGCCCATCTGCTTAGTCCAATTTTGGCATACTCTTTCCTACATTTCGGCCTGTATCTCACGAATAAATGCTTCTATGTTGTGAACTGAAACGGGATTTACTGTATAGCCATGAGCTTTAACATAGCCCCACTAAAAAAATTGTCTAAAGGGGTTAAATCGCACGAACGTGAAATAAAATGTTCATCGAACACACCTCTCAATAAGTCCATTGTTACGAGTGCTGTTTGGCGTGTGACACAGTCTTGTTGAAATCACATGTCATACAAGTCAAGCTCTTGCATTTTGGGCAAAAATAGTTTGATATCATCTTTTGTTAGCACTCACCGTTTCCGTCACAGTTACGTTACGATTCGTATCATCTTTGAAGAAGTAGGGTCCAGTGATGCCACCAGCCCATAAACCGCATCAAACTGTGACTTTTTATGAAATTCACCAGTAGTGTCGGGAGTCGTAAAAAAAATCCTTCCTGCCAAATTTCAAGATAATCGGTTAACATATGACCATTTTATTGCATTATTACTGAAAATCGGACGAACATATATATAGAAGCTATATCCAGATCTGAACCGATTTTTTCGTCTCTAGGCCGAAAATCATGCCTGTACCAAATTTGAAGCCCATCGGATGAAAAGTGCAACCTGTACTTTGTATACAAATTAACATGGACTGGCAGACAGACGGACGGACAGACAGACACACAGACGGACATAGCTAAATCGAATCAGAAAGTGATTCTGAGTCGATCGGAATACTTATCAATGGGTCTATCTCTCTTTCTTTTGGGTGCTACAAACAATTTCACTAAGTTATAATACCATGTACCACAGTAGTTGCGTAGGGTATAAAAACACCAGCTTTAGGTCCGTCTATATATTACGGATTTTTCCACCCTCCACCATAGGATGGGGGTATACTAATTTCGTCATTCTGTTTGTAACTACTCGAAATATTCGTCTGAGACCTCATAAAGTATATATATTTTTGATCGTCGTGACATTTTATATCGAACTCGCCATATCCGTCCGTCTATCCGACCGTCTGTCCGTCCGTCTGTCTGTCGAAAGCACGCTATGTTTCGAAGGAGTAAAGCTAGCCGCTTGAAATTTTGCACAAATACTTCTTATTGGTGTAGATCGGTTGGGATTGTAAATGGGCCATATCGGTCCATGTTTTGATATAGCCGCCATATCAACCGATCTTGGGTCTTGAATTCTTGAGCCTCTAGTGGGCGCAATTCGTATTCGATTTGGCTGAAATTTTGCTCGCGGTGTTTTGTTATGATATCCAACAACTATGTCAAAAATGGTTCAAATCGGTCAATAACCTGATATAGCTGCTATATAAGCCGATCTTGGGTCTTGACTTCTTGAGCCTCTAGAGTGCGCAATTCTTAACCGATTGGAATGAAATTTTGCACGACGTGTTTCTCTATAACTTCCAACAACTGTGCTAAGTATGGTTGAAATCGGTCAATAACTTGATATAGCTGCCATATAAACCGATCTTGGGTTTTGACTTCTTGAGCCTATAGAGGGTGCAATTCTTATCCGATTGGAATTAAATTTTGCACGACGTGTTTCTCTATAACTTCCAACAACTGTGCTAAGTATGGTTGAAATCGGTCAATAATCTGATATAGCCGCCATATAAACCGATCAGGCATCTTGACTTCTTGAGCCTCTAGAGGTCGCAATTATTATCCGATTTGCCTGAAATTTTGTACGACGTATCCTCTCTTGACCATCAACATACGTGTTTATTATGGTCTGAATCGGTCTATAGCCTGATACAGCTCCCATATAAATCGATCTGTCTATTTTACTTCTTGAGCCCCTAAAGGGCGCAATTCTTATTCGAATTGGCTGAAATTTTACACAGGTCTCCAACATATAATTTAATTTTGGTCCGAACCGGACCATATCTTGATATCGCTCTATCAGAAGAGCAAGTTATTTCTTTTATCCTTTTTTTGCCTAAGAAGAGATGCCGGGAAAAGAGCTCGACAAATGCGATCCATGGTGGAGGGTATATAAGATTCGGCCCGGTCGAACTTAGCACGCTTTTACCTGTTTTACCTTATGTAGCGTTGGTCATTTCAGCATTGAGCCCCATTATTTTGCTCACAAGCCAGAAATTTGTTTATTGTTTATGGGATTAAGGATTCATATGTGTTCTGTTTTGGGTCATTGACGATTTTTGCTTCTCCTTCCCCAATGTATTTTAAGAAGCCTTTTTCCCGGTGTACCCATACTCTATGGTTCTTGTGACCGCATCGCAAGGTTTATAAATTGTTGTCCATATAGTAGTACTAGCTGACCCGGGGCCGCTCCGCAGCGCCTTCTTTTATGGAACAAAAGTTTCCTTAGAATATTTATTTTCGACAATTAAAGATCTTGCTAACTTGACTAACAGTTTAACAATATAAGTGCCTTTATCTGAATCCCATATGATTTTTATTGGTCTACGAATTTAAGTTTAGATGTAAGGTGTACTCCATTCTTAAAATACTTCATTTCAGCCCGATATTCTCATGATGTCTGATTTAGTGGTGTTTTCGTGGCAGAGGTGGTCCCCCAGATACTTGGCCCTGAAAAATATCAATATAGTGCTCTTCTCTCAAATACCATTTATTTAAACCCCATATTGCTATAGCATAAGAGGAGTTTACAGGATGAGGCGTCCCCCAAACACATGGCCCCAAAATAGCTTATCATATTCGTATTCTACTCCTAAATTCCTTTATTTGAGCCCCAGATTGCGATGGTCACTAAAAAATTGCTGTTTGTGGGATATTTTGGGAAAATTGATCCCGAAAGTGGGTATCAATTCTTCCTTTCATTTAAGCTCCACATTGACATGATCGGTAAATATGCCCGATTTAGGGGTGTTTTGGGGATTGGGGTGGTCCCCCAAACACTAAGCCCGGAAAATATATGAGCAACGTACTCTATTCTCATTTGTCTATATATCATTTATTTGAACCCTATATTGCCATTGCCCTTAAAATTTTACATCAAATTCGTTTTCTAAGCTCATTTAAACATTTAAACCTAATAACAATGAATATTAATTTCACACTCTTTAAGACCCAAATTGTCTTGGTGAGCAAATATGTCCTATTTGGGGGTTGTTATGGTGGTGGGACGTCTGCTAGACAGTTGGCCCCTAATATTGATATCAGATACGTGGTCTACTCCCACATACCTTTAATTTGAGCCCCATATTTCCGTAGTCGGCAAACATAACCGGCTTGGGGGGTGTTTTGGGGGATGCGCGTTTTCCACTTCCCTCTGATTTGAGCCTCATATTGCAATAGTCAGAAAATACTTACTATTTGGGTGGTGTTGTGGGGGTGGCGTAGCCCCATAGACACTTTTTCCGAATATTGATATCAAATTCGTGCTTTACTCCCAAAGACCTTACATTTGAGCCCCATTTTGCTATGGTCGTAAATTTGTCCCCTTGGGGGATGTTTTTGGGGAGAGGCGGCCCCCCTTGGTCGCATAGTTGGGTATCAGATTCGTATTCTATATTCAAATACCTTTTATTTAAGACCCATATTCCTATGGTCAGTAAGTAAGTCCAGTTTGGGGGTGTTTTGGGGAAGGGGTGGACCCCCAGAAACTTGGTCCCATATTTGGATATCAGATTCGTATTCTACTCGCAAATACCTTTCATTTGAGTCCCATATTGCCTTGGTCGGTAAATATGTCCGATTTAGGGGTGTTTTGGGGCTTGGGGTGGTCCCCCTAACACTTGGTCCGACAATTGGGTATCATATACGTTTTCTCATCCTAAATACCTTTAATTTGAGTCCCATATTGTCGTGATTGGTCAAAATATATGTTTGATAGGTTTTAGGGTGGGGCAGTCCCCCTAGGTACCCCATCCGAAATTTGGATACCAAATTTTTATTTTTAGGGTACTATATGAGAGCACACAAAATTTCGCTTAAATCGCACAACCCATCTCCGTGATCTGTCGTTTCTGAAATTTAGGGTAAGGGGGAGTGTCCGCCCCCCTTCAGATATCAAAAAATGTAGTACCCTATTTTCACCACGGGGTCATTATGCACCATCTGTGAAAATTTCAAGCCGTTTCTGAGTCTATAAGGAACACACAAACATACAAACAAAGAAACCTACAAACAAACACAAATTGATTTTTATATATAAGATATCATTGACCTTTAAGTTGTTCCTTAATGGAATGTTCATACGCAAATTTGTAATTTGTAGTACTAACAGTAGTATATACCATAGCATTGTCTAATCTTTGAGGTTTTGTGTAATATAGCATCTAGCATTAAAAATCGCTTAAGCTTAGAAGCTTCAGTAATATCTTCAGAATCCATGCCATAATCAGTGTCCGTCCGTTTATTTTGTTCCACTCGAGCATAAAACCATTCATTGGTTATTTGGAGACCTGTATAAGCTACTACGTTTCTTATAGTAGTTGTGGTCCTAAACTGAAAAAAGGTTACTTCCAAACGAAACTTCAAAGGCAAATATACATACACCTCATATGTTGGTGACAAAATTTGGAATAAATAAAGGTCTGATAATGTTATATGTTTCTAAAATAAATTAATTTCCATAACAAATTGAAAATATTATTAAAATATTTTGATACTTATCAATCACATGAAAACAGATATTAAAATACGATGTTAATAAAGCTTTACCTTCCACTGCACTATAAGAAAACATTTATGTAGATCCAGGTGTAAATTTATAACAAACATAGGAAAACATGGCACTATCCCACTGTGAAGATTAAATCAACAATGGCGTTTGTACATGCAAAGAACTTACTCCTCAGCTATTGTTTTACACAAATACCAATATTGATTTTTTGGGAATTACCTAAAAAATAGACAACAATGCCAAACATTGAGCCAGTCAACCGAGTGTCACATTAAATTGGTAACAAATAAACAATAGGTCAGGCAAATATTTGAGATCGTTTAAATTATGTCCCTCAGACTCATGACACAATAACGAAATAGGTGAGTGAGTGACACATGAAGACAATGTTTGAGGGAAGGAAAAAATTTGTACTACTTTATTATTATCCACCACATAATGAAGTGTAACACAAATCACACCACGTAGTGATCTCACATTTTTTGTCTGTCTGTTTAGTTTTGGTTACCATTGTGTCTTATTAACATTTAAGTAATGTCGCTTTTTTGACAATGTATCAAAGTATGTCGGCATTATTTTTGCTTTTTTTTTATAAATTGATCCCATTGACATTTCAGTCAAAAGTCAATACAAGAGAGAGAGAGAAAAAAAAAGAGCAAAACCTAAAGTCGGGTAGAAGTGTCAAAAAAGTGGTGTGATCAAAATGTGATGACAGTATAAAATTGTTTTTTTCCAACTGGTGGATGATTGCTTTGGTATGTTTATGATTGAAATGAAACTGATGAGATGAAATGGTTTTGCCTCGCTTGGTTTCACTTCTAGTGGATAATGTCCATGTCAATTTAATGCGATTATAAATATGGATTATTAACACAATAACATGTAGAACAAGAATATTAGGCTTTGATGTACCTTGGAAAGGGAAAGATGGAAAGAAGTTGAAAATGAAGATTTTCAAATAAAACTCCAGAGGAAGTTGGAACCAGTAAAAAGGCGGGCCGGGCCGAACTTTGCATACCCATCACCTCGGGTATATATGAAAACCAACTTTCGTCAAAATCCGGTGAAAAATGCATACCTTATGCCCCATAGGAGCTATATCGAAATATGTTCCGAATTGGACCAAATACTAATAAATACAAGTCATTGTTCAATTGTGTATAACAAATATTGGTCTCTTTAGTAGCTATATCTAAATATTTATAAACAGATCTGAACCATATGCGACATGGATGTCGAAAACCCTAACATAAGTCACTGTGTCAAATTTCAGTGAAATCGGACTATAAATGCACGTTTTATGGGCGCAAGACCTGAAATCGAGAGATCGGGCTATATGGCAGCTATATCCAAATCAAACCAAACCGATCTAGGCCAAATTGAAAAAAATGTAAAGGGCCTAACACAACTTACCGTCCCAAATTTCAGAAAAGTCGGATAATAAATGTGGCTTTTATGAGCCTAAGACATTAAATTGAGAGACCGGTCTATATGGCAGCTATATCCAAATCTAAACCGATCTGGGCCAAATAGCAGAAGGATGTCGAGTGGCCAAACACAACTCACTGTCACAAATTGCGGCGACATCCGAAAATAAATGCGCCTTTTATGGGCCCAAAACCTCTCGAATCCAAATGTGACCCGATTTAGGCCAAATTGAAAAGGGATATCGATGGGAAAAACACAGCTCACTGTAGCAAATTTTGGCGACATCGGACAATAAATGCGTCATTTGTGGCTCTTAGACTCTTTATCGGCGGATCGGTCTATATGGCAGCTATATCCAAATCTGGGTCGACGTGGGCCAAATTGAAGAAAGATGTCGAAGGCCTAACACAACTCACTGTCCCAAATTTCAGCTAAATCGGATAATAAATGTAGCTTTTATGGGGATAAGACTCTTCATCGGCGGATCGGTCTAAATGGGGGATATATCAAGATATAGTCCGATATAGTCCATCTTCGAACTAAATCTGCTTATGACCAAAAAAAAAAAGAATCTGTGCAAAGTTTCTGCTCAATATCTATTTTTATACCCCCCACCATAGGATGGGGGTATACTAATTTCGTCATTCTGTTTGTAACACCTAGAAATATTCGTCTAAGACCCCATAGAGTATAGATATTATTGATCGACATGACATTTTATGCCGATCTGGCCATGTCCGTCCGTCCTGCTGTCCGTCCGTCCGCCCCACCGTCTGTCAGTCAAAAGCTCGCTAACTTTTGAAGGAGTAAGGCTAGACGCTTGAAATTTTGTACAAATACTTTTTGTTAGTGTAGGTCAGTTGGGATTGTAAATGGGCCAAATCGGTCCATGTTTTGATATAGCTGCCATATAAACCGATCTTGGGTCTTGACTTCTTGAGCCTCTAGAGGGCGCAATTCTCGTCCGATTTGACTGAAATTTTGCACGATGTGTTTTGGTATCACTTCCAACTCTGTATGGCGCAAATCGGTAAATTATCTGATATAGTTGCCATATAAACCGGTCTTGGGTCTTGACTTCGTCTGCCTTTAGAAGGCGCAATTCTTATCTTATATCGCTGTTAATTGTATGATGATCCCTAAATGACAAACATCAAGCATTACAAATTACATTCCTTTTGAAGTGCATGTAACACGGTTAAATGGTTTTGATTTTGAGCCAAAAAAAAAATCAAAAATCTTATCTAGGGCAAGATGAAAGGAAAATCACATTTCATTCATGTCGTCATTGTAATTCATTCATCCATTGACTTCGTTCGCCATTCATTCATTTATTCATTCGCCATGGTATAGTTTGAATGAATTACATTGTGGTTATAAATCAATATGGGATGGTGGCTTGACTTGAACATCATCATTAAGAAGAAAAATTTGCCTCACTTTTAAAGGTATCAAATTTCTGTGACAGCATTCGACAACATTGTATTGCGTATTCGATTCGATTTGTCCCCTGAGAACTATCAATGAAATACTACTTGTACGCTATTCATTCATTGAAGAATTGTCAATTCTTTCTTTTATGTTTGGCGACAACGTTTTTTATTTTTTGGTTTTTTTTTTCTTAGTGGTCACACCAAATTTAATTTATGATTATGTGAACTTAGCACTGTGGTTTTGTTTTAAGACCGGCAAGACAAATTGTGAAAGGAAACAAAAAACAAAAACTTAATTAAAATAAATCAATTTGACATTGTGGACATATATATTATTGGCGAAATGGCAGCATATAATTCACAAGTGAATACTAAAAAACCATATGGGAACTCCCAATATAGAAGAAATAGTTGCAACATGCTAAAAGTTGCATTAGAAATTAGGTACTCCATAAAAATGGTATTTGATATTATGCTTAGGCCCATAAAGCTCACCTTACTCCCAATGTAATCTTTTTAAAAATAATAAACTTTAAGCCAGAAAGAATTTTTTTCGGAGTAGCAATACAAGAGATTATTGACTCACATCAAAAGAGCTAAAAAATGAAATCTGTCTTTATCATTTTGGTTTGGTAAGAAGTGGGCTCAACAACAAAGATATGAAATCAGGCTTAATTTAGTTTATTGTTCATCTACTACACAGAGGAACAATCGATGTTGGCCTTTCTGAGTGGGGTTAAGTACTTAAGTAGACCCTAAGATGAGAGAAGCCGGCAACTACAAGCAGTTCAATATTCATATTCCTTCAGCTGGCTGGAAATTGTTTAAGGGGGTTATGTTATGTTGCACATGATGTCGATGATGATGATGATGATGGTCTAGAATTGGCCAACATTAAAATGCGAATCAGTTTTCTGCTTTTACCTAAATGTAAGTTTATCCCAAAATAAGGTTAAGGCATTCCACATTTATGCTTGAGCTAAACTCATTTGTTAACCATTGATTGCTGTTTAAAGCCCAACATGAATTGTTGCTGTTTTTGTGTTTGGCGTTAATGAAGATATTTTCAATTTTAAATCACTTCCTTAGCTGCGGCATGTTTTTCGCTCTGTCGTTTAAACTAAAAGTGCTATAAAATTAGTTAAAGTTAATTTCAGCAAACTCATGTTGAACACCAATCCAGTCATTCATCCATCCTCCCATTCATGCCTTCAACCATCGACCGTAGCTGTTTGCCATGTTCAAATCAAACTCATAATCAAAATAATAATCATCATTTAAATAAAACATCATAATATTTGTACCTTTAAGCTTTGAAGGCTAATATGAGGGAGGTATGATCATTTAAATGCATAACACTAACATTTTAAATTTAGCCAACGTTCTTTAATGTTTGAAGTCATGACTTGGTTTGGATTAAAATTGCAAATTTGCCCTCAAACGATGTCCATGTATCGCCGTCTGTGTGTCCTTCAGTGGTAATCAAGCTACGGCCTTTAAAAGTTGAGATATTGAGCTGAAATTTGGCACAGATCCATACTTTTTCCATACGCAGGTTGAATTCTTGAACGGATCAAATCGGATTTTAGTTGCCATATAGACCGATATCCCGATTTGGGTTCTTGAGCCCATAAAAGGTGCACTTACTTTCCAATTTTGCTTACATTTCGAATAGTGAGATCATTTAGGTCCTTGACATCCTTGCCAAATGCGGTTCCTATCAGATATTATTAGGTATAGCTGCCGTAAGGCCCACTTACCGCCATAGGATCTTAAGCCCATAACCCTATTATAACCCGGTTTCACTGAAATGTGGAACAGTGTAAGGCACTAGGCCTCTTGGTATCCAAGCTGAGTACGTATGGTCCACATACATCATTATTAAGATATTGACTGATCCGCCGATTTAGGGTCCTAAGAGAATAAAAAAGGCATTTATTAACCGATTATTCTGAAACGTGAAACAGTGAATTCTATTACACCCCTTGAAAACCTATTTATAGCTATATATTGGGTTGCCCAAAAAGTAATTGCGGATTTTTAAAAAGAAAGTAAATGCATTTTTAATAAAACTTAGAATGAACTTTAATCAAATATACTTTTTTTACACTTTTTTCTAAAGCAAGCTAAAAGTAACAGCTGATAAGTGACAGAAGAAAGAATGCAATTACAGAGTCACAAGCTGTGAAAAAATTTGTCAACGCCGACTATATGAAAAATCCGCAATTACTTTTTGGGCAACCCAATATATATATGTCCTCTGACATATATAAATATGTCAGAGGACATATATAAATTTTGTTGAAATTAGAAACTCGGATCAAATTATCAAAATCGCAGAAATAATCATGGATATAGTAATGTTACGAGGGTTGCCTTCTATATTTTTGGACTAGATAACCCTCGGTTTGCAATCTGCCAAATGACAGCTCTAACGTAAAGCTTGAGATTTTTGAGGTTATATGTTCTCACTAATTTAAAAGATTAATCTCTCCTAAAAAATGGAATTACATCGTGAAAATTTTTTGTGCGATTATTATTCTCCACCATAGGATGGGGGTATACTAGTTTCGACCTCGCAATATTCGTCTAAGACCCCATAAAGTATATATATTCTTGATGGACATGATATTTTAAGTCGATCTAGCCATGTCCGTCCGTCTGTCTGTCGAAAGCACGCTAACTTTCGAAGGAGTAAAGCTAGCCGCTTGAAATTTTGCACAAATCGGTCCATGTTTTGATATGGCTGCCATATAAACCGATCTTGGATCTTGACTTCTTGAGCCCTTAGAGGGCGTAATTCCTAACCGATTTGGCATGACGTGTTTCGGTGTGACTTCCTACAACTGTGCTAAGTATGGTGGAAATCGGTCCAAAACCTGATATAGCCGTCATATAAACCGATCTTGGGTCTTAACTTCTTGAGCCCCTAGAGGGCGCAATTACTGTCCCATTTGGCTAAAATTTATCATGACGTGTTTTGTTATGACTTCCAACAACTGTGCTGGTTTATATCAGTATATATAACCTGATATAGCTGACATATTAACCGATCTGGGATCTTGATTTCTTGAGCTTCTAGAAGGCGTAATTATTATCCAATTTTGCTGAAATTTTAAACAACGGTTTTACCCGTAACCTTCAACATACGTGTCGAATATGGTCTGAATCGGTCTGTAGCCTGAAACAGCTCCCATATAAACCGATCTCCCTACTATACTTTCTGAGCCTCTAGAAGGCGCAATTTCTATCCGATTTAGCTGAAATTTGGCATGACGTATTTTGTTATGACTTCCAACAACCGTACTAAGTATGGTTCAAATCGTTCCATAACCTGATATTGCTGTCATATAAAATCCGATAAACCGATCTTGGGTCATGAGTTCTTGAGCCTCTAGAGGTCGCAATTCTTATCCGATTTGAATGAAATCAACATACGTGTTTATTATGGTCTGAATCGGTCTATATTCTGATACAGCTCCCATATAAATCGATCTCTCTATTTTATTTATTGAGCCCTCTAGGGGCGCAATTCTTATTCGAATTGGCTGGCATTTTATACAGGTCTCCAACATATAACTTATTTGTGGTCCGAACCGGACCATATCTTGATATCGCTCTCATAGCAGAGCAAATCTTTTCTTTTATCCTTTTTTTGCCTAGGAAGAGATGCCGGGAAGAGAATTCGACAAATGCGATCCATGGTGGAGGGTATATAAGTTTCGGCCCGGCCGAACATAGCACGATCTTACTTGTTTGCCTATCATCTGCTTTACCTACTATCTGGTTTAAGCAGCTCACGAACGTTTCGTGATTTGTTCCACTGTCAAACATCTATAAACAAACGTCTATAATTTAACCATGAATCGCCTTACAATTTATTGAATTTTTGTTATCAAAATGCTTGCTCTCTCTCCTTGCTGCTCTCGTTCATCGTGTTCAGCGATGAAGCTCATTTTTAGCTCAATGGGCACGTAAATACGCAGAATTTTCCATTCCGGAGTGAAGATCAGCCATAAACATTGTAAGAGCTATCAATGCATCCAGAAAGAGGTAGCTTGATGCTGTTAATGGGCTGGTGGCATCATTGGACCGTACTTCTTCAAAGATGATGCGAATCGTAACGTAATGGTGAGCGCTAACGTGAGATGATATCCAACTTTCTTTTGCCCAAAACGCAAGAGCAACAAGACAGTGGATTTTTATCCACAACGTGGATTTTTATCCACAAAGTGGATTTTTATCAACAACGTGAATTTTTATCCACAACGTGGATTTTTGTGCACAACATGAGTTTTTATCCACAACGTGAGTTTTTATCCTCATTGTGGATTTTTATTCACAACGTAGATTTTTATCCACAACGTGGTTTTTATCCACAATGTAGATTTTTAGCCACAATGTGGATTCCAACGTGGATTTTTATCCACAACGTGGATTTTTATCCACAACGTAGATTTTTATCCACAACGGGGATTTTTATCCACAACCTGGATTTTTATCCACAAGTTGTATTTTTGTTCGAAAAGTGGATTTTTATCCAGATTGTGGATTTTTATCCACAACGTGGATTTTTGTCCACATCGTTAGTTTTTATCCACATTGTGAATTTTTATCCACATTGTGGGTTTTTATCAACGTGGATTTTTATCCACAATGTGGATTTTTATCCACAATGTGGATTTTTATCCACAATGTGGATTTTAAACCACAACGTGGATTTTTTATCCACAACGTGTATTTTTATCCACAACGTGGATTTTTATCCACAACGTGGATTTTTATCCACAACGTGGATTTTTATCCACAACGTGGATTTTTATCCACAACGTGGATTTTTATCCACAACGTGGTTTTTTATCCACAACGTGGATTTTTATCCACAACGTGGATTTTAAACCACAATGTGGATTTTTAACAACAACGTGGATTTTTATCCACAGAGTAGGTTTTTAGCCACAATGTGGATTTTTATCTACAACATAGATATTTATCCACAACGTAGATTTTTAGCCATAATGTGGTTTATATCCACAACGTGAAATTTTATCCATAATGTGAATTTTTATCCACAAAGTGGATTTTTATTCACAACGTTGATAATGGACTTAATAATAATGGACTTATTGAGAGGCGACAACATTTGCATGATAATCTTCAAACATGAAATTATATGGACCGTCCTATCGACTCATATGAAGATTTCGAAATTTTTTTTTTTTTTTAATTTTAAGGGTTTGGTTTTTTTTTTGAAAATCTCTTAAAAATCACCCCTAATATCAATCTTATTTTTTAAAGTCAGGGTCGTACTTTACTTCCAAATAAACTTTCCTTTGGATCCCATAATGTCATTCCTCTTCTACATAACCTCTTGGAAGGTTTTGGGTTGGGGCGGTCGCCCCTATACATTTGACTTCAAATTTGGATATCAAATTTATGTCAATATGTAGGTTAACCGGGCGGGATATAGGCGCAAAAGTAAGGATAGACTTTCTTATTTTACCTGCCTGGTAGCCAGCCCTCTTAAAAACTGATCGCAACGATCGCTCTAAATATTTTCGTTCCTTTTAGAAAAAATCCACTATGATCCGTTTGCTGATGACGAACATTGTTTGTAGCAATCAAAAATACATTTTGTGTTGTTGAGGTGTTGAGAGGTGTTGCTCGATTATTGTGATTAGTGATGTTGTACTCTGTCCATTCCTTTGGTGTGGCTGAGATAGACAACAGTCACTGGACACTGGTTGTGGGCAACAATTGCTCACGTTGATTGACTCATTAAATTTTATTGTTTTTATTAAATTAGTATAATTTTCCCAAATTGTTTTCAAACCAATTTTTATATAAATTTATTTTTGTTTTATCTTTCTAAAAATAAATTAATTGAAGCAATTTGCACTTGTATGGCAAGAAATGAACAAATTTATCTGAACATGCGATCGTTAAAAAAGGATGTGAGAGGTTTTTGTGGAATTGTTGGCTAGGGCAAGATGTACTGCAAAAACATTGATAAAGTGATCTTCATTCGAGGGATCATAAGATTCAATACTTATTTTTTATTTTAAATATTCTTTTTTTTTAATTAAAAAAAAAAAAAAATCAATTAATTTTAAACTAAACACTAACATCCTCCGAAATAATTGCGTTTTAAATCTTTTGAAAAAATCCCTTCCCACTACTTTACTCCTTCTTAACATGATGTGTTCACATTCATTTAAAATATCTTCGTTCTGATTAGCCGCTTAGTTAACATTCATTCATAGCCCAAAAATCCACTTAACTTAAGCCGATTACCATTTTTGGTGTAAATTCGAAAAAGGTCAAAAAGAGATAAACAAATCTAAAAATTGAAAACGAAGCGCATCACAAATCCTGAAGAGCAAGGTAAAATGTTGTTAAATTTTTGTAACAGCCTAGCAACAAAGTCGTCCACACACTGTGAGAGTGTGGACAACAAAAGACCCACAAAAAGATTCATCATAAATTTTAGGAAGCACAATTGAAAATTATACTCAAATTTATATGAGGATTTAAACATTCTAATTCTAAAATACTAAGCACTTATCGTAATAATAGTATCTACCATGTGTGGCTGTGATAGTTCTCAATGAAACCATTGTGCCAAAGAGCCAAATACAATGATGCCAATCACCAACCAAATCTTTGTCAGAGAACACCATTTCCGTCATTACGAGCACAAGTAAAGTAAACCAAAATACCTTAAAAATGGACGGACTGAAATCGCGCATAGTTCCTCAATCTCGATTATTATAAATTATCAACCAGATTCAGATCTATTATCCAGATCCATGTTTCTTTGATTGGTGTACATGGTGGCAGATTGGTTAACTTTGAGTTCTTCATACCCACCACCATAGGATGGGGTATACTGGTCTAGTCATTCCGTTTGTAAAACCACGAAATATTCGTCTAAGATTCCATAAAGTCTGTCGAAATCACAATAGCGGTCGAACGCGTAGAGCTAGCCGCTTGAAATTTTGCACAGATTCTAAATATAGACGTAGGTCGTTGGGGCCATATCGGTTCAGATTTAGATATAGCTCACATATAAACAGATCTCCCGATTTGACTCCTTACGCCCTTACAAGCCGCACTTTTTGGTCCGATTTGGCTGAAATTTTGCATGTGGTAATCTGTTACGACTCTCAATAACTGTGCCAAGTGCGCTCCGAATCGGTCTATCTGATATAGCTCCCATATAAACGATCTCCCGAGTTGACTTCTGCCGCCCTTACAAATTTAAATTTTTGTCCGATTTGGCTAAAATATTGCGTGTAGTGTTCTGTTACAACTTCCAATAACTGTGCCAAGTATGGTCCGAATCGGTCTATAATTTTTGAAAATCTTAATAGCACACCACATCGTAACAGCACACCACACCAAATTTCTGACAAATTGGACAAAAATTGCGGCTTGTAAGGGCTTAAGAAGTAAAACCGGGAGATCGGTTTATATGGGAGCAATATCAGGTTATAGACCGATTCAGATCGTAATTAACACAGCTGTTGGAAGTCATAACGGCACACCACATCCAAAATTTCAGCCAAATTGGACAAAAGATGCGGCTTGCAAGGTATCAAGAAGTCAAAACCAGAGTTCGGTTTATATGGCAGCTATATTAGGTTATGAACCAATTTGAACCATACTTGGCACAATTGTGGGAAATCATATCAAAACACCTCATTTCATTCCAATCGGATAAGAATTGCGGCCTCTAGAGGCTCAAGAAGTCAAGATCCCAGATCGGTTTATATGACAGCTATATCAGGTTATTGACCGATCTGAACCATACTTAGCATAGTTGTTGAAAGTCATAGCGAAACACGTCGTTCAAAATTTCATCCCAATCGGATAAGAATTGCGCTTTTTTTTCGGATACGAGTTTTTAAGTTTCTATAAGAACCCCTTCTACTACCACCCAGATTTGGCGTGTTTGAATTTATGATTAAAGGGAAGGTCCGTCTCCCATACGTGAAGCCACCTAGATTTCTATGTTGTGTAACCATATTGCTGCCACAAACACCAATCTTTCGAATTGGGGTCTTGAGACCTTAAAACTGTGCCATACTATGTGTACCATGTTTTTACGACAATGCTGTTGCTTTATTGTGTAAGTACTGGGAAATGGTGCTGCATCGCAACAGATCTGTGTGGCATGCAATGAATTTTACAGCAGCGATACCAAATGGAAAGCAAAACACAAAAGGAAGTGAATGCTAAAATGATGCTCATAAAATAGGATTAATTTCATTTGATTCACACTTAAATTGTCAAAACGCATTTAAATAAAACGGAGAGTCCTAAATGGAGCAGCATTCAAATGTTGGACCCATTATGTGGTAAGCCTAAAGCGAGCATCTGAATCTGCATACAGCAGTAAATGAATGAATATGGCTTTTAGTCATGAATGGAGGGAGTATGACCATGAATTATTCCCTGTAGTTGCCCAAGGAAAGTTAAACCATCCGAGTTTCATATGGGATATGCATGATGCACGCATTTGCAGTGTGGCTTTGCATGACAGTTTAGTTGCGATTCGTTACGTTACGTTATGCGGTTTCCTGGGTGGAAGATCGTGAACGTGAGTGTTTAAGGTGCGTGGGTGACAATGTGTGTTTTCGCAAATGAATTGGCTCTGTAATTGAAATCACAATAAAAATTTAAGCGATGACATCTGGTAGACAATAAAAGAGACATACAACCAACAAACATGGAGGATATATAGCACTGGAACACAAAGCATGCAAGGACTGCTACGAATATAAAGCCCCTAATAATTCACTCCAAATGCCTGCATGCCTTCTGGCTAGCAAATTATGTGTGTGTGGGCGTTTTTGTGGTTTTATAATCATTCAAATAATCACGAAATAATGAAAATTATAACATGAAACGTTGCTTCATCAAAAAGCTAAAAAAAAATTTTTTTTAATAAAATGCAAGCAGTTTGGTTTGCTGCTTTTTATTTACGAAAGCGTTTGGATAATAGGAAATAATTAATATCAATAACCTTTTCTTTTTTCAATTGATGGTAATTTATAGCCATACAACGCATTCCCATGATGTTTAATTAACCATTTGGTAGTGGATATAATGAGAACTTTCTAAGTTGTTTTCTACAATACCATTAACGTATGGGTCACTCCAAATGTAAAAATGGCAAATAAAGGCAACTGCAAGAGAGCCATTGGCAATTGTTGAAAGTGTAATCCTACTAGAATGATTGGGAGCTATAGGACTTATAAAGATATGTAATACAAATCTTAACCTTATGCGGCAATAGTTGGATGCAATTTTTACTGGACATCTTTTCCATTAAAACAAGTAAACAGATGTTAAGTTCGGCTTAGCCGGACCGAGTAGAGCCAAATTGAAGAAGAATGTCGAAAGGTTCAACTTTACTCACACTCCCAAATTTCCAAATCTAAACCGATTTTGGTCAAATTGAAGAAGTATGTCGAATGGCCTAACACAACTCAGCGTCCCAAATTTCAAATCGGATAATAAATGCGCCTTTTATGGGCCTAAGATACTAAATCGGAGGATCGGTCTATATGGCAGCTATATCCAAATCTGAACCGATCTGAGCCAAATTGATGAATGTTTAGAAGGGCCTAACGCAACTAACTGTCGAAAATTTTAGCAAAATTGGATGATATATATGGCTTTTATGGGCCTAAAACCCTAAATCGGCGGATCGGTCTATATGGGGGCTATATCAAGATATAGTCCGATTTAGCCCATCTTCAAACCTAACCTGTTAATGGACAAAACAAGAATCTGCGCAAAATGTTAGCTCAATATCTTTATTTCTAAAGACTGTAGCGTAATTTCAACAGACAGACGGACGGACATGTCTAGATCGTCTTAGATTTTTACGCTGATCAAGAGTAAATAGGATATTCGATCGATTTTTATAAAGTGCGGAGGAGATTTTAGCGACATCATTTTAGTAGAATGTAGACAGTTTTTGGAATATATAACAATTCTGGTTGCTTAATGTATTCACTTTCGATTTTTTCAATAGGCTTCGTCTCCAGACCGAAAAACATGCCTGTACTAAATTGCAAGACGTCGTATGAAAACTGCGACCTGTACTTTGTACAAAAATTAACATGGGCAGGCAGACAGACCTAAATGCCTAAATTGAATCAGAAAGTGTTTCTGAGTCGATCTGTATACTTATCAATGGGTTTATCTCTCTTCCTTCTGGGTGTTATAAACAAATTCACTAAGTTATAATACTCTACACCATAGTAGTGGTGTAGGGTATAACAAAAGTTGAGATATCTTTAACAATTTCATAGTAATAGAAGAATTTTTGCAATTTTTCGATTTTGAATAAATGAGGGGTGGCCCCGCCCTAAATAAAATCCTGGCTGCATCCCTGATGACAGCTATATCTTAATCTAAAGCGAATTTGATGAAATTCACTTGTAATTACTGTCATAAGTAATAACTGAAAGCTCTATTTTGATTTTTTGATTTTATATCCATTTTCACAAAATGTATTTCAATTTGACCCACACCAACCACCCATCCCATTATTAATCTTGGCAATAACTTGAAACGTTTGAACGGGTACAGATATGTCCACAAAACTTTACGTAGTCAATGTTGAGGTGTTTCTAATAAGTATCCAAAGTTTGACCATAGTCGGTCCAGAGGCTGATCCATGGGGCTTGAAAGTATGTCAAATTTTGTTCTGCTTGCCAGACGCTCTTAAAATGCAAAAAAAACAAAACAATACAAAAAACATGTGGAAATGTCCAGTATATTTCTAACGGTTTATGAGTCGTTGGACTTACAACGATTTCTTTTGAAAATTTTTGTGAGGCTATGGTTCGCGATCTTACCGTCCTGGTTGTTATTGCCCTTATGGCTTGTTTACTGTCCGTAAAAATGTTCATATGGTCAGGCAGTCTAAAACAGAACTTAGTCCCTGGGTTCTCAATGTAGACCCCAGGCCTACTCTGTCCTCAAGCTTTGATCCATACGTGTAACATGATCTTCAAGATGCATTGGATTGACTTGACCCTAGTATTGGTTCCGTCAATCCAATATTGTGCCGCTGGCAGCACAGGCATATTTCAGTCTTCTCAGAGTTAACATTGAGACCTCTGGGTCTAGCCCAGTCATATGCCATATGCCACACCCTTTTAGGCCCTTCAGCATAGGATTCGGATCCTTACCCTTTAGAAGTCTTAAAACATCATCGACGGGTGCAAATCCCTCATTTATGGTTGTCACCCTTGCGCCACTTTTTCCCTTATATTTATATCTTGGGACACATCTTGGATAAACCACCTGTTCCTTTGCATATGCTTTATCCACTCTCTAAGGACCAGGTCCACCCGGTATTGGACTAATACCGGGTGGACCTGGACTGATACCAGGTAATACTAATACCGGTCCGCACATTTACCGCTCCACCTCGATACGTCTACGTTTTGGCATTGAAGGATTTCTATTTTATGCACAACCTCATGCAGGGCAGTCTCCATCGACCTTCCCTTGGCATAAGCATGCTGTTAGTATTAAAGCAGTTCGCTGGATGTCCTAATCTTCATCTTGGTGTCCACAATACGTTCAATGGTTTGGAGGACGTAAGGCTTATTGCTCTGTAGGTTTTTGGTGTCGCATAACTTGCCTTGTCTGGCTTGGGTATAAATACCACCCTTGCCTCCCGCCAGACTTTCGGACTATATGCAAGTCCCAGGCACGTTGTAAAAATACTGCCCAGGTGGGGCGCTAGATAGTCTGCCTCCTTCTGTAGTAATGCCGGAAATATTCTAACAGGTCTAGGAGACTTTAATGGTTTGAAGCTCCTCAAGGATTTCTTCATCATAAACTCCGTAATTAAAAATCTTCGATCGAAATCGATTATTCCAAGATTACGGTATCTCCGTGAATTCCGTTGTATCCTATAGAAAGTGGGTTTTCATTAAAAGCCTCAACGTGTCCTTCATTATTTCTGCTCTCACTTTCATGTCGTCTATTAAAGTTTCAGTTTGGGGATTGGTTTTTGAGTAAACATTTTTTTGTCTTGGCGGTGTGATTAACTCTATCGATCTGTTCGCAGAAAGGCTTCCACGCGGCACTCTGGTAATCTTACTGTATTCCTTGAGCCGTGTGTAATAAACATCCCAATATACTCCCGTTTTTTACGACGAGCTCCGTTAAAAAGTCTGCGGACATCTTTCCCAATATTGGGAGTCTCCTCGGTCGTCCAGGGCTTTATTTGGGCGGATTTCCTCTCCCGTAGAGGACAACTTTCTTCGAAAGATCCCACCAGTGCAGTAGTAATCCTCTTAACATTGTCGTCAATGTCTTCTATGCTTGGACAATCTAAATTATTTTGTCAAAATCCTCTTCTGAGTAGTCTTCCGAATTTTCCCCAATTGGTTTTCAACTTATACCGGAAGCTTATCCCATTCGACGCTGCGTTTAGCCTAAGCTTTATTAATCTTCTCAGTTTATATAAAGAAATATGGTGAGTATGTAAAGCCCCATATTGTTAAAATTTGTTTTGGATTTCAATTAAACAAATTTCAATAAGAAGAAAAGCTTTATAATGATGATGATGATGGTGATCAAACAAAATAGTGAATTTATCCAACAACAAAAACAGTGTCGGTGAAAGAACAAATAAATGTTAACAATCACATTCACACTTGCAATCGAAATCGTACTCAAAGTGTTCGCATTCAAAATGATTGACGAGAAATAATTTTTCATCATTTCAATTATTCAAAATTGTTTCGGGCATTCCATTGCCATCTTCACCACCGCCAACACCGCATCACCACCTCCACTTGGTAAAGCCCAGTTACATTTACATTTCTCTACGGTCATTGCTGGTCATTATCTTTGCTTCAACATCTCAACATGGGCTACATGATAAACGAAGATCGGAACACTTGTATCATTGTTTGTTTATAAGTTCGACAGACAACTCATTGATTGGTGGTGGAATTGGTGTTTTTTCTCTCTCTCTCTCTCTACACTTCGATGATCATCGGCCACAATAAATCAATCAGTTGAGCTGAATTTGAACTTTGGGACCCCGGTAAGGTACTCCAGGTAAGTGTCCAAAGAAGTAAGCGCTTCGAATGATTAGTGATCATCAAAATCTTGACTTATTACATTATTCACACTTCCATTGCCTACCATGATGGTGCCATTGTAGTGCCGCTGCCGCTGCTGTTGCTGCTCCCGCCGCACTCTGGAAAGGTAACATATAGGGAGAAAGAAGAACCCAATCATCATCATTTTGAGTTGCTGGTGAATTGAATTCAATTGAATTGAATTGGATACACAATTAAAAATTGATTTTGTATGCCCCCAAAAGAATCAATGGCTCTATTCAAAACATTCACCATTGGAGATTGAAAATGAAAAAAAAAGAAAACAACAACAAATGATGAAAACCATGCGAAGAGTAGTGTGGAAAAAAATGGGTAGTAATTGTCATGAATGCATAACGAATTGAATTTAGGACTCCTCACACCGTTCCCCTTATTTAGCCTTCTTTACCTCTTCACCCAGTCAGCTTTCAATTAATAAAGGGCTAAAAAGATTCTGATCTTCTACCGAAAAGAACCACTTATCATCAATATGGCTAATCTTTGTATTTAACGTTGTGTGTGTTGAAAGTGATCCCAAGAATCCCATAGCCATCATCAGGTTAACTCTCAGGCAAAGTGTAAGGGCAGACAGTTTGGAGCCGCTTTGTCTGGCAGTTAAATTACAATATGGCATATCATGATTACTAAGCATTTTCCCGGTTCATCTTATCAGAGGCCTTTGTGGGCGAGTAGACTTTGGGGTAGCCTTCGATTTGCTTATTGTCACAAATCACCAGTTTTTATGTATGCTAATGATTGCTCTGTTCCCTGCATCACTTCTCGAATTGGTGTCATTAATTTTGGTTTCTTTTTGTAAATATTGATTGAAAGTCATATCGTTCAGGTTAATTTTTGACAAAAGGCCACCGAACTCGAAACTATTAATCAGTATTACCAAAAGAAAACATTGAAGTCATTCAAACGGGCTTGAAAATATTCTTAAAGAAAAGTGGAATTTAAAAGTTTTAGGTGTTAAAATAATTCGTCGAACACTAAAATACGTTGTTTCAGGTTTAGTCAAATGAATGACGGGTTAGCCACAACTTGGTTAAAGGAGAGTTCCAATGTCTCGAATTCGGGGTACAAGGGCATAAGGCGAGGAAAAGGCAGATATGCTTGAGAGTCTGGAAGTAAATCTAGCCATGTTGTCGGTTAACAGATGCATAATTCACTGCTCTCGGAAATCATCTGTATATATTCGGAATGCGTTACAAGGAAAGATGTTTTAACCGCTGGAATGATGCGGAAGGATGCTCGCAGACGAAGAGCCTATGGGACCGACCTTCCGTTTATGAAGAAGACCTTCTGTCTATGAAGAAGGCCCATCTAAACGGCATAATAGGAATCATAAAAGGACCCAACAAGTTAAATAAAAGATGTCAATGGTGTCACTACAATGAAGATCCTGAAGAAAGCCTTAAATGATGGAGGATGAAAAATTACCAATTTATTGCCTCAAGACTTAAAGTCTGGATATCGGTCTATATAGCGGCTATATATAACTAAAATCTGAGATCAGAAGATCAGGTTTATATACAAAGAATATGAAATCATCAAAAATTGTTTGGTAAATATTTGTATGTCCGAGATATCGGCAAATTTATAAATACCCAAGCATTGGGTATTTACCAGGTAGAAACCCATCTCTAGAAATACCCCGTTGTATGCTCGAGGCTGCAGGTGGCCAAGGCTCTGGAACGAGGATGTCCATTATGCTTGAGCTAGGAAAGCGCGCCATTGTATTGTTGGTGGAATTGCTAACCGGCCAATGCGATGTCAGGTCGCTGACATTGCAATGGGCTCGGGACGATGAGGATTTCTGGTCTGTGGTGATGAGGAGGGATTGGAGATGGTCGATGCCCTGTGCCAATGCTCCGCGATTCCGGGGAACATAATATAATACCACTCTCGTCTTTCTCACACTCTTTTTTATACCCTCCACCATATTATGGGGGTATACCAATTTCGTCATTCGGTTTTTAACTACTCGAAATATTCCTCTAAGGCCCCATTAAGTATATATATTCTTGATCGTCGTGACATTTTATGTCGATCTAGCTATGTCCGTCCGTCTGTCTGTCGAAAGCACTCTAACTTTCGAAGGAGTAAAGCTAGCCGCTTGAAATTTTGCACGAATACTTCTTATCAGTGTAGGTCGGTTGGGATTGTAAATGGCTCATATCGGTCCATGTTTTGATATAGCTGCCATATAAACCGATCTTGGGTCTTGATTTCTTAAACCTCTAGTGGGCGCAATTCTTATCCGATTGGAATGAAATTCCAATAACTGTGCTAGGTAAGGTTTAAATCGGTTCATAACCTGATATAGCTGCCATATAAACTGATCTTGGGTCTTGACTTCTTGAACCACTATTCTTATCAGATTTGAATGAAATTTTGAATGAAGTATTTTCTTATGATATATAACGACGGTGCTAAGTCGGTTCAAATCGGTTCATAACCTGATATAGCTGCCTTATAAACCGATCTGGGATCTTGACTTCTTAAGCCTTAACAGGTCGCAATTATTATCCGATTTGTCCGAAATTTTGTACTACGGATCTTCGTATGACCATCAACATACGTGTTCATTATGATCTGAATCAGTCTATAGCCTGATACAGCTCCCATATAAATCGATTTCTCTATTTTACTTCTGGAGCCCCCAAAGGGCTCAATTCTTATTCGAATTGGCTGACATTTTACACAGGTCTCCAACATATAATTTAATTGTGGTCCGAACCGAACCATATCTTGATATCGCTCTAATAGCAGAGCAAATCTTTTCTTTTTTCCTTTTTTTGTCCTAAAATGGAATGCCGGGAAAAGAACTCTACAAATTCGATCCATGGTGGAGGGTATATAAGATTCGGCCCGGCCGAACATAGCACGCTTTTACTTGTTCATTTCTTACTTCGACAAACACAATGGACCAGAGATATGGGTCCTGTAACCTAACTTCACCTTACCTACATTAATGGGAAATACACTTGCAAAATGTCGGTTTATAGCGCATGAATTGTTAGACCGTCAAATGGACGTATATCGAAATTAGGCAATAAATGGGCTATTTTGGGAGTAAGGGCTAAAATATCTATTTTCAAAGACTGCAGCGTTAGCAAAAGTTTTATTCTTAATTTCAACAACAAGAGTTTACAATACATTGAAAATAATTTACATTCAAAAAGTTCATAAATAACATTCTTAACATTTCCTTTATACACCACATTTCCACAAATTAATTGAGGTGCTAACAAAAATTCAAATAAATAAATTAACATGTTAAAATTGTTAAATGCACCAAGACATGACAAAAAGTTAAATCCAACCCACGACCAACCCCATGTCCGATTATCGTTGACCAACAACATAAAAAAAAACAATAACAAAACACCCAACCAAACCGGCAGCACCCTGAAGCTGGTGGTGTTATTCCAGCACATTATTCTAGCTTTGAACGGAAAATAAATAGTACCACACAAAAATATTTTGCATATGAGTTGCATAGTCCACTGCAAAGTCCCTCCTTGTTGTAGTTGCTGGACATGCCGAATGATCACTCATACATCATGCAGCCAAATGTCATAAAAAAGGAAAAAATTGTGCTAAAAAGCCGTCATGATTTATCGGTCAACAACAACATATGAGTTAATAAATTCCCCAAATGAATAGCCGTCCGACTTGACTCTAGATGTGAGTGAGTGATTGTAAGGGCGGGCGAACAGGCGGACACACAGACGGACAGGAGATACTGGACTAAATGCATATGAGGCCAAAGATACAGACCGCTACGATATGCCATGCCATTTATTTGCAACACTTGAAAAATAGAGAAATTCAATTTTGTTTAAATTGGTTTGGGAACGATTAAGAAGAGGCAATATTGCAATATTATGATTATGTCCATAAAACACTCATAACCCCAAAAAAAAGAAAAAAAATTGCGGAAATGAAAAAAAAAACAAGTAAAAAGGCGTTAAGTTCGGCCGGGCCGAACTTTGGATACCAATCACCTCGGGTATATATGTAAACCACCTATATCGAAATATGGTGCGATTTGTCTCAAATTTGTCACAGACATTGAGTGGTCTAATAAGTACAAGTCATTATTCAATTTGAGAACAAAATATTGGTCTTCTTTGGTAGCCATATCCATATATAGACCGATCTAAACCATATACGACAGGGATTTCGAAAAGCCTAAAATAAGTGAATATAAGTACTGTCGACATCGGACAATAAATGCGCCTTTTATGGGCCCAAAATCTTAAATAGAGAGATCGGTCTATGTGGCAGCTATATCCAAATCGGAACCGATCCGGGCCAAATTGAAGTTGGATAGCGATGGGCTTTATACAACTCACTCTCCTAAATTTCAGTAAAATCGTAAAATAAATGTGGTCTAAGACTCTACATCGGCGGATCGGACTATATGGCAGCTATATCCAAATCTGGACCGATCTAAGCCAAATTGAAGAAGAACATAGAACATAACACAGCCCACTGTTCCAAATTTCAGCGATATCAGACAATAAATGCGCCTTTTATGTGTCGAAAACCTTAAATCGAGAGATCGGTCTATATGACAGCTATATCCACATCTAAACCTATCTGGGCCAAATTGAAGAGAGATGTCGAAGGGCCCAGCACAACTCACTGTTCCAAATTTCAGCGATATCGGACAAAAAATGTGCCTTTTATGGGTCGAAAACCTTAAGTCGGCGGATCGGTGTATATGGCAGCTATATCCAAATGTGAACCGAACTGTACAAAATTGCAGAAGGATGTCGAAGGACAAAACGCAACTCACTGTCCCAAATTTTGGCAAAACCGGACAATAAATGCGCCTTTTATGGGACCAAGACCCTTAACCGGCGGATCGGTCTATATGACAGCTATATCCAAATCTGGACCGATCTGGGCTAAATTGAAAATAGATGTTAAGGGGCCTAACGCAACTTACTGCCTTAAATTTCAGCAAAATCGGATAATAAATGTGGCTTTAATAGGCCCAAATCCTTAAATCGAGAGATCGGTCTATATGACAGCTATATTCAAATCTGAACCGATCTGGGCCAAATTGAAGAAGGATGTCGAAGGGTCTAACACAACTCACTGTTCCGAATTTCGACGACATCAGACAATAAATGCGACTGTTTTGGGCCTAAAACCTTAAATATATGGCAGCTATATCCAAATCTAAACCGATCTGAGCCAAATTGAAGAAGGACATAGAAGGACCTAACTCAACTCAATGTCCCAAATTTCAGCGATATCGGACAATAAATGCGCCTTTTATGTGTCGAAAACCTTAAATCGAGAGATCGGTCTATATGACAGTTATATCCAAGTCTAAACCGATCTGGGCCAAATTGAAGAAGAATATAGAAGGACCTAACACAGCCCACTGTTCCAATTTTAAGAGATATCGGACAATAAACGCTATATCCAAATCTGGACCGATCGGGACCAAATTGAAGAACGATGTCGAGCGGCGTAACACAACTTACTGTCCCAAATTTTAACATAATCGGAAAATAAGTGTGGCTTTTGTGGACCTTCGACCCTAAATCAGCGGATCGGTCTACATGGGGTCTATATCAAGATATAGGCCGATATAGCCCATCATTGAACTTAAATTGCTTATGGACATAAAAAAAGAATCTGTGCGAAGTTTCAGTTCATTATCTCTATTTTTAAAGACTGTAGCGTGATTTCAACAGACAGACGGACATGACTAGATCGTCTTTATAGGGTCGGAAATGGATATTTTGATGTGTTGCAAACGGAATGACAAAATGAATATACCCCCATCCATCGGTGGTGGGTATAAAAACTGGCGGAAATATACAATGCTTTGAACTCGACTGAGCCAAATGAACACAAAACTAT
The DNA here is from genome assembly GCF_963082655.1 of Stomoxys calcitrans. Taxonomy (NCBI): domain Eukaryota; kingdom Metazoa; phylum Arthropoda; class Insecta; order Diptera; family Muscidae; genus Stomoxys; species Stomoxys calcitrans. Next base: position 14,334,154 of record NC_081553.1, read on the forward strand.
GAGGGAAATTTTTATGGATATTGTTTTATATAGAAAGGGCTTCTAAGAGACGAATGCAACTTTCATTTCAAGCTGTCAGGTGTAGCCAAATCTTCGTACCCAAATTTTATCTCCAAGCTCATCTCCAACTATTTAAAGTGTAAAATCTCTAAACATAGATGATTGAATGCATATTTCACCAGAAAGTGATTCAATTCAAATTCTATTGAAATTCGAGTTCATAAATCACAAAGTTATGATGATGTTTTCATATGTTTGTTAAAATTTTTATTTTTTTGCTTTTTTCAAATCCATTCGTCGTAGTCATCATCTGCTATGAATTCGCAAAGTTGTTGATCTCCCCCAACGATTTGAGCTTTGACCATGGAAAGTTGTGTCGTCAGCTTGGATGGGAAGACAGAGCCAAGTGACTCCTACACGTTTTATTGCCATTTAAAAAGTTACAAATTCTTGTCAATACATAATTGTTTTTTCAATGAAGCAGAAGAACAAGAATGCGATGCATAAGCTAGCATACTATGTGCATGGACCTTAGGCCAGGCAAATGTCTGCCACCAATATCACATCACCATCCGCACTGATTCAGTGCTTGGGCTAAACATATTGCAGTACAACATAATTATGCCATGCCTCATTGCTAATGCATTCACTTGATTAAGGCAATCAGGATAAAAAGCTTGCCACTAAATACAAAATACTTGGCCCCTGCACAGTGGTAAAAAGGAAGTTCTGGTATGCTGTCCACAAAGATATTCATACTCGACGTTTTCTTCTCAGCGTAAAAATTTAAGACGATCTGACCATGTCCGTCCGTCTGTCCGTCTGTCTGTTGAAATCACGCTACAGACTTTAAAAATAGGGATATTGAGCTGAAATTTTCCACAGATTTCTTTTTTTTGTTCATAAGCAGATTAAGTTCGAAGATGGGCTATATCGGACTATATCTTGATATAGCCCCCATATAGCCCGATCCGCCGATTTAGGGTCTTAGGCCCATTAAAGCCACATTTATTATTCGATTATACTGAAATTTGAGGCAGTGAGTGGTTTTAGGCCCTGTAACATATTTTTTTAATTTGGTACAGATCGATCCAGATTTGGATATAGCTGCGATATAGACCGATCCGTCGATTTAGGGTCCTAGGACCATAAAAACCACATTTATCACCCGATTTAGCTGAAATTTGGGACAGTGAGTTGGGTTAGGCACTCGGACATCTTCCTTGAATTTTGACCCGATCGGTTCAGATATGAATATAGCTACCATATAGACCGATCACTCGATTTAAGGTTTTGAGCCCATAAAAGGCGGAACAGTGAGTTGCGTTAGGCCCTTCGACATCCATCTTCAATTTGGCCCAGATCGGTTCAGATTTGAATATAGCTTCCATATAGAACGATCTCTTGATTTAAGGTTTTGAGCCCATAAAAGGCGCATTTATTGTCCGGTGGCGCCAAAATTTTCGACAGTGAGTTAAGTTAAGCCCCTCGAAATAATTCTGCAATGTGACCAAGATCGATCAATATGTGCATATAGCTGCCTTATGGACCGATCTCTCGATTTAAGGTTTTGGTCCCATAAAAGCCACATTTATTGTCCGATGTCGCCGATATTCGGGACACTGCGTTGTGTTAATATCTTCGACATTTTTCTTCGACTTGGGCCAGATCGGTCTAGATTTGGATATAGCTGTCATATAGACCGATCCGCTGATTTAAGATCTTAGGCCCATAAAAGCCAAATTTATCATTTGATTTTGCTGAAATTAAGAACAGTGAGTTGTGTTATTTCCTCCGACATTTTTCTTCAATTTGGCTAAGATCGGTCCAGATTTGGATATAGCTGCCATATAAACCGATCTCTCGATTTAAAGTTTTGAGCCCATAAAAGGCGCATTTATTTTTCGATGTCGTCGAAATTTGGAACAGTGAATTACGTTAAGCCCCTCAACATATTTCTGCAATTAAGCTTAGATCGATCATGATTTGCATATAGCTGTCATATAGACCGATCTCTCGATTTAAGGTTTTGGGCCCATAAAAGCCACATTTATCATCCGATTTTGCTGAAATTTAGGACAGTGAGTTGTGTTAGGCCCTTCGATATTTTTCTTCAATTTGGCCCAGATCGGTACAGATTTGGATATAGCTGCCATATAGACCGATCTCTCGATTTAAGGTTTTGGGCCCATAAAAGGCTCATTTTTTTTTCGATGTCGCCGAAATTTGAGACAGTGAGTTAAGTTAAACCCCTTGACATACTTCTGCTATATGGCGCAGATCGGTCCAGATTTTGACATAGCAGCCATATAGACCGATTTCTAGATTTAGGGTTTTGGGCCCATAAACGGCGCATTTATTGTCCGATGTCGTCGAAATGTGGGACAGTGAGTTATGTTAAACCCCTGCAGTATGGCCCAGATCGGTCCAGATTTGAATGTAGCTGCCATATAGACCGATCTCTCGATTTAAGGTTTTGAGCCCATAAAAGGCGCATTTATTTTTCGATGTCGCCGAAATTTGAAATAGTAAGTTAAGTTAAGCCCCTCGACATATTTCTGCAATTTGGCCTAGATCGATCAATATGTGCATATAGCGCCATATGGACCGATCTCTCGATTTAAGGTTTTGGCCCCATAAAAGGCGCATTTATTGTCCGATGTCGCCGATGTCGGGACAGTGCGCTGTGTTAGGCTCTTCAACATTTGTCTGTGACTTTGCCCAAAACGGTTCAGATTTGGATATAGCTGCCATACAGACCGATATCTCGATTTAAAGTCTTGGCCCCATAAAAAACGCATTTATAAACCGATTTCACTGAAATTTGACACAGTTTCTTGTGTAAGGCTTTTCGACTTCCGTGTCGTGGATGGTACAGATCGGCTTATTTTTGGAAAAAGATACTTAAGAGACCAAAATTTTATTATACACAATTGAACAATGACTTGTACTTATTAGTATTTGATCCAAATCGGAACATATTTCGATATAGCTGCTATGATGCATAAGGTATGCATTTTCCACCGGATTTTGACAAAAGATATTTTACATATATACCCGAGGTGGTGGGTATTCAAAGTTCGGCCCGGCCGAACTTAACGCCTTTTTACTTGTTCTGGCTTTAAGTCATCCGTGTAACTAACATATGGCAATACCAGAGTTCCGCCAATCCAACACCGTGTCACTCGCTTATCACATCCTAAAATTTCATGGTACTCCATCGAGAATCATTACAGAAATCCAAAAATTATTAAATCCACTTGCTAGTCTTCGTTCTTTGCCAAATATGGAATTATAAATTTTTGCAATCTTAATTTTTATTTTAATTTTCCCTTAGGCCCTTGGCGACCACTATGAATGGCATCTTGTTGTATATGCTCATATTAATGCGGTTAATGATAATGTAAAACTATTATGAAAAATTATACATACATTCAGAAGGTTGGACGGACAGACAGACGACCATGGTCTTTCGTGAAGCCAACAAAAAAAAAAAAAATCAATTCGGGAAAAACAACACAAGACACAAAACTAACAACATAATCATAAACATTCCATTAAAAGCGAGCACTAACAGCAGCAGAGCTACTCCATGCAATTCATAAGCCATTGGGATAGTTGGGCATGGGCTTAGAAAATAAAGTCCCGACTTTAACACCATCATCACCAGCACCAGCTTCAAAACCACACCAAACCATACACACACTCGCCAGCTCTCTCTCCCTACATGAGTAGTCATGCTTTGCTCCTAGAGATAACCATCAGTGTAAAACCTTAAAACTTTTGTAAGCCCCATTCTCCAACGATGAACGAGTGAACAGCTCGGGCAGCAGCAGCCGCGCGTTTCATGTAACCACGGGCAAGCTCTAAAAAAACGGACAATCGCATAGAGGACCCGCGCTTGGATGATGGCATGCCATTGTATGAGTTGTAGATGAAGCTGCAGTTGAACCTTTATCTGGCAAGAATCGCTGTTCGAAACATATATATGCAAATAAGAGTGTTTAATCCGCACACACACACACACACACACACACTTATACACCCATATCACTCTTTGCTGATGTTATGGTCTTTGGCATGGTTCAATTTGAGATTATCAGGATATGAAATCACATTTGTTTTCCTATGACCATGCCGTGCCATTATAAATCAGAGAGGGGCCATATACTGATAGCCCCTCTTGGGGTGAGCGAAAGGAAGTTAAGCGACAACATTCCGTAAATGTTGAAATTGATTATTAGTAATGGGTTAAAACACCACAGATCGATAAAATTTACCTTGGAGGATTGGGAGAAGTATGAATAGATGAAAGGTTGAGATATTTTTGAATTTAGTGGGATCAATGTTTGCAGTTGACAAGAGAAAGCCAAGTTTTGATTTTAATAGAATCAAATGATAAATAAAAGAAAATAATTTTTGGGCGGCATAAGAAATTTTGGGGTATACCAAAGGGAAAAAAGTGCTCCGGCATATCTACAACCAAACTTAATCCACATATTTCAAACCAGGCGATACATTTTAGTAATGCCGTAATGCCATTTGTTTTGGAAAGGTACGAACAACCTTTGCCTTTGTAAACTAATCCCTGGGTAATCTAACGGTTGCCATCACAAGATACTGCGCGAAGGACCAAATAATGACCATCAATGGAATTCCATATTATGACTACATTAGCAGCCTTTTTGATAAGGATGAAACTATCGAGCATACATTGTTCATGTTGGGTCAACAAGAGTACAGGCTCTCCAACTTAGAAAACTGAAGTTTCTTCGATCAAACTGATCAAGAAAGTGTTATAAGGTGCCTACTCAAATACATTCACAAGACGCCAATGAAGGGATTAGACTTTCATACATCATAACCGTTGACCACTTAAAGTAAAGTCTGAATTAATTAATAAGTGAAGAAATCGTCTTAAGAACTTGTCTAATGTTATGTATGTTGGGAGGTATAAAAGATTCGTAGAATTTTTGCTTAACGCTTCTTTGACATGTCCATTGTAAAAAGAGAATGTCTTTACAATGGACACGTCATGATTTTAAAGTCATAGAAGAGTCCTGCTGATAGGAAACAAGAATATCGTGGTAATTTTGCCGCAGTCTGATAACATTGAGGTCCGTATTGGAAAGTGACCGAGTTGGATGTGACTGTGAATCTTTTCCCAATAGCTGATAATATTTCGGCTATTTGGAATGGATTCACATCCACAATGAAATCACCCACTTTCTAATATGGACTTTAACAATATCGACATCTTAAATGAATCCCAATTCCCAGCAAATAGATGCAGGCTGTGGAGTAATGGCTCCTTAAACTACCCATACGGACAAATCTTAAACTCATTCATAGGGAGTGATTTAGATAATAGATTGGATTGATGTTACGATCTAGCTGTGGGATTCTGTCACCAGAGCTTCTTTTAAACGGCTATGGTTACCGTCATCAGGTTACACTCCAGGCAGGGCTTGGAGATTTCTCTGAACCAATTAATCCTCCTCCTTACTATCCGATTTCAAAAAGAATCCTCGAGCTCTACGCTAAAGTTGATTACATTGTCGGGAAGATGCAACAATTTGAAGACAAACGGGCGGAAATTCAAGAAGGTCCATCAAAAATATTAACACATGCTAAGTTCGGCAGGGCCGAATCTTGGCAACCAACCACCATGGATTAATCTTAAAATTTTCACAAAGTAAAAAAGTTGGAGAGCATATGTGTGTGTATGCTGTTTATGTGTGTTTCTGCCAAATCGGTCTTAAATTTGAGCTTCGAGGGGCCGTAGAAGACAAAACCGGAGGTCGGTTATTATGGGAGCTATATCACGTCAAGGACGTGATAAGGATAAAATTTCAGTTACAAGCGATTACAATGGTACCTCCATAGATTCAGAACAAAAAATCGGGAGATCGGTTTATATGTCAGCTATATCAGGTTATAGACCCATTCGAGCCAAAATCGGATACAAAGCAAGGCCTTCTAGAGCCTCAAGAAGTCAAATTTCGCGATTGGTTTAAAGTGGGGTTTATATCCAAATCTACAATCCCTAACGACCTACATCAATAAGAAATATCTTTGCAAAATTTTAAGCGGATGTCTTCCTTCGTTCGATCGCTTTCCTGATTTCGACAGACGGACAAACGTACGGTTGAACGGACATGGAAAGATCATCTTAAGGGGACGCAAATCAAGCCATGTCCGTCCGTCTGTCTGTTGTCTTCCAAAATGGAGATATTGAGCTGAAAATTTGCACAGATTCTTTTCTTATGCAGGTCAAGTTCGAATATGGGCTATATCGGACTATATCTTGATGTAGCCCCCATAAAGACCGATCCGCTGAATTAATGTCTCAGGTCAATAAAAGCCACATTTACTATCCGATTTTGCTGAAATTTGATTCAATGGGTGGTGTTAGGCCACTCGATGTCTTTTCTCAATTTGGCTCAGATCGGTTCAGATTTGGACAAGCTGCCATATAGACCGTTCTCTCGATTTAAGGTCTCTGGCCCATAAAAGCCACATTTACTATCCGATTTCGCCGAAATTTGGGACAGTGAGTTGTGTTAGGCTCTTTGACATCTTTCTGCAATTTGCGCCAGATCGGTTCAGATTTGGATGTAGCGGTCATATAGACCGATCTTTCGATTTAAGGTTGTGACACCATAAAAGGCGCTTTTATTGGCCGATTTCGCCGAAATTCGGGATAGTGCGTTGTGTTATGCCCTTCGACATCCTTCTTTAATTTGGCATGGATCGGTTCAGATTTGGATATAGCTGCAATATAGACAGACCTCTCGATTTAAAGTCTTGGCCCCTTAAAAAACCCATTTATAATCCGATTTCGTCGACAGTGACTCATGTTAGGTTTTTCGACATTCGTGTCGTATATATATAGAGCGATCTGCCGATTAAGGGTCTTGAGCAAAAAAAATTTGCATTTATAACCCTATTTCGCTGAAACTTGAAAAACCGAGTTGCCTACAACCATCACACTTGAATATGGTTCAGATCGGACTATATTTAGATATAGCTGCCATATAGACTAATTTGCCGATTGAGGGTCTGAAGCCAATAAAAGCCGTAATTATTGGGTTGCCCAAAAAGCAATTGCGGATTTTTCATATAGTCGGCGATGACAAATTTTTTCTCAGCTTGTGACTATGTAATCGCATTCTTTCTTCTGTCAGTTATCAGCTGCTACTTTTAGCTTGCTTTAGAAAAAAAGTTTAAAAAAAGAATATTTGATTAAAGTTCATTCTAAGTTTTATTAAAAATGCATTTACTTTCTTTTAAAAAATCCGCAATTACTTTTTGGGCAACCCATATTATCCAATTTCGCTAAAATTTGAAATGGTGAGGCAGACATCCGACTTAAATATGGTTCAGATCGGTCTATATTCAGATATATCTGCCATATAGATCGATCTGCCTATTAAGGGTCTTTAGCCCATAAAAGCTGCATTTATTAGCTGATTTAGCTGGAAATTCACACAGTGACTTGTATTAAGCCCACCGTCATCCGACCAGCATATGTTCTAGATCGGACTATATGTAGACCGATCTTCCAACTTACGTAAAAAGCGGAATTTTGCCCGATTTCGCTGAAACTGTGACTGGTTTAAGAGTTCTCGGGACCTGAATGAAATTTGATCCAGCCCAGCTCAAATTTCCATATTACAAAGGACATGGTAGTGGAGTTGTATTATTTCCTACTTTTAACGTAACCAATTAGGGTTACGGTGTCCTATAAAGAAAGCTGGTTGGTGGGTTTGGGTGGGCTGGTATTATTAAGAGTGGTAAAAAGGATATCTAAACATTTATTACCCCAATTTCTAAATTTAAATTGTAGAAAAAGCTTACATTTGCCCATACTTTAAATGAACTTTTAAACCCTAATAGGCAATGATGGAAATAATTTGCCTTTTGCATCGATTTAATTTAATGCCGATATATCTGATGGCACTCAAATTTCATGAATTTAGAGTTCTTAAAATTTCACTTAATTTGCGCTTCTATTTAATATTCCAAGAAAACTGCCATATAGCATGCTTAGGATCATTCTCCATAACAAAACCGTGCCATGTTTTTTGCATACCTCACAACAATCATAATCGAGTCATGACTAATCGCAAATAGTGAGAAGCGTTTTTGGATTTTCCAAGTTTTTTTTTTTTTGCTTTTTTAATCTGGCTTTAAAAAACCATTCGAAACTCCAGAACCCACTCAGTCTAGGAAGACAAAGTCCTTTGTTAACACATGTACACACGTCCATTTGCACGTCTATTCCTCGACCTATTCGAATGCATGCAATGTTGGTGTTGTTTTTTTTTTTGTCCCTAAGACGCTATGGAAAACCATGGCAATTTCAAGCAAGCGACCAACCATTGAATTGAACGCCTAAAATTAAGATGTTTCACTTGGAGATTTTGGGTACCCAAAAACAATATGCAAAATTATTGTTTTTATGAGTAAATGACAAAACACACCATTGAAGCTAATGGCAAGCGGAATTTGCTGCAGGGTAAAATTTCAAGGGGTTAGGTGCCACAAGAAAACGAAAAACAATAGTTACAACAAAAATACATAAAACAAGTAAGGGCGTGCTAAGTTCGGCCAGGCCGAATCTTATATACCCTTCACCATGGATCGCATTTGTAGGGTTCTGTGCGCGTTATCTCTTTTAAGGCAAACAAAGAATACAGAAAAAGAACTGTTATGGTATTGGAGCTATATGAAGTTATAGTTCGATTCGGATCATAAATGACTGCTGAACATCGTAGAAGTCATTGTGTAATATTTCAGTTCATTCGAATAAGAATTGCGCCTTGTAGGGGCCCAAGAAGCAAAATCGGGAGATAGGTCTATATAGGAGCTGTAGCAAGCTATTAATCGATTCAGACCATATTAGACACGTATGTTATGAAGGTTATGAGAGAAGCCGTTGTACAAAATTTCTGCCAAATCGGATTAGAATTGCGCCCTCTAGAGGCTGAAGAAGTCAAGATCCCAGATCGGTTTATATGGCAGCTATATCAGGTTATGAACCGATTTCCACCATACTTTGCACGGTTATTGGAAGACATAAAAAAACACCTCATGCAAAATTTCAGCCAAATCGGATGAGAATTGCGTGCTCTATTCGCTAAAGAAGTCAAGATCCAAGATCGGTTTATAGGACAGCTATACCAGATTATGAACCGATTTGAATCATACTTAACACAGTTGTTGAAAGTGATACCAAAACACTACATGAAAAATTTCAGTTAAATCGGATTGCGCTCTCTAGAGGCTCAAGAAGTCAAGACCTAAGATCGGTATATATGGCCGCAATATCAAAGCATGCACTGATTTGAACCATACTTAGCGCAGATATTGGAAGTAATACAAAAACACCACGTGCAAAATTTCAGTCTAATGGGATAAAAATTGGGCTCTCTAGAGGCTCAAGAAGTCAAGACCCAAGATCGGTTTATACCCCCATCCTATGATTTAGGGTATAAAAATAGAAAACAAGCAGAAAATGTTAAGTTCGACCGTGCCGAACTTTGGATACCCACCATCATGGATATAATAATCATCCTAAATTATTAAAACTCCACTACCATATCCATAGTTATATCTAACTAAGGGCTGGTCTGCATCATATTTGATTCAGGTCCCAAGAACTCTTATTTATACAAGTCACAGTTTCAGCGAAATCAGAAAATAAATCCGTTTTTTATGGGCTTCAGGCTCTTAATCGGCAGATCGGTCTATATGGCATCTATATCTAAATTTAGTCCTATGTGAAGCATATTTGATTCGGATGTCGGGAATCTTTATACTTCTCACTGTTGCAACTTCAGCAAAATCGAGTAATAAATGCAGCCTTTATGGGTTTCAGACCGCAAATCGGCAGATCGGTCTAAATTGCAGCTATATCTAAATATGGTCGGATTTGTCCCATGGCAATATTAAACTCAAATAAAAAGTGTTCGTGAGTAGATTTCGAATTTGAACAGAAAGGAGAAATAGACTTCATAATTTGTTGATTTCGGAAGTAGGCGGACCCTCCCCCGTTACCCAAATACACCACCCAAAATCAATAGTGGACCGATCGCGATAATATGGGATTGAAATGAAAGGTATTGGTAAATTCAATACGAATATGGTATTACAATTTGGGTCTTAGTGCCCATCGGGCCGCCCCAAGCCCGAAATTCCCCCAAACAGACATATTGGACGTTCATGTCAATATGGGCCTCAAATGAAAGGTATTCGGAAGTAGATTACGAATCTGGCATACAAAATCAGTTCGAGGTATAGGGGGTTACCCTAACTTAATGCCTTATGCCTTAAATCGGCATATGACCCATCATGACTATATGGGACTCGGTTTGTTTTTAGTTTGTTCCGTAGCATCAAACATGGCTGAACCGATTTTCCTAAAATTTTCACAGATTGTGCAAGTTTATCTGGAAGGAAACATCTTATATATAAAAATCAATTTGTGTTTGTTTGTAGGTTTGTTTGTTTGTATGTTTGTGTGTTCCTTATAGACTCAGAAACGGCTGAACCGATTTTCTTGAAATTTTGACAGATGGCGCATAATGATCACGTGGTGAAAATAGGGTGCTACATTTTTTGATATCTGAAGGGGGGAGCGGACCCTCCCCCTTACACTAATTTTCAGAAACGCCGGATTTTGGAGATGGGTGTTGCGATTTAAGCGAAATTTTGTGTGCTCTCGTATAGTACCCTAAAAATAAAAATTTGGTATCCAAATTTCGGATGGGGTTCCTAGGGTTCCACCCTAAATCCTACCAAACATAAATTTACACCATTCACGACAATATAGGACTCAAATGAAAGCTATTTAGGATAAGAAAACGTATCTGATATCCAATTGTCGGACCAAGTGCTAGGGAGACCACTTCAAGCCCCAAAACACCCCTAAATCGGACGTATTCACCGACCATGGCAATATGGTACTCAAATTAAAGGTATTTGCGAGTAGAATACGAATCTAATATCCAAATGTGGGACGATGTTTCTGGGGGTCCACCCCTTCCCCAAAACACCCCCCAAACAGGACTTATTTGCTGACCATGGGAATATGGGGCTTAAGTAAAAGGTATTTGAATGTAGAATACGAATCTAATATTCAAATATGGAACCAAGTGCTTGAGAGCCGCCTTTCACCAAAAACATACCCCAAAGGGGACAATTTTACGACCATAGCAATGTGGGGCTCAAATGAATGGTCTTTGGGAATAAAGCACGAATTTGATATCAATATTCGGGAAAAGTGTCTATGGGGCCACCCCACCCCCACAACACCACCCAAATAGTAAATATTTGCTGACTATTGCAGTATGAGGCTCAAATAATAGGGTTTTTAAAGTGGAACACGAATCACCGAAACACCTCCAAAGGAAAAAAAAATTTCGACCATGCCAATATGTGGCTCAAATAAAAGGTATTTGAGATTAGAAAACGAATTTGATAACCTATTTCGGGGCCATGTGTTTGGGAGTTGCCTCATCCTGTAAACTCATCTTAAGCCAATGGCAATAGGGGATTTAAATAAATGGCATTTGAGAGAAGAGCACGATGCTGCTATTTTTTCAGGGCCAAGTATCTGGGGGACCACCTCTCCCCCGGAAAACACCGCTAAATCAAAAATCATGAGAATATCGGGCTGAAATGAAGTATTTTAAGAATGGAGTACACCTTACATCCAAACTTAAATTCGTAGACCAATAAAGATCATATGGGATTCAGATAAAGGCACTTATATTGTTAAACTCTTCGTCAAGTTAGCATGGTATTTCACTAAAAAATCTTCGAAAATAAATATTCCAAGGAAACTTTTGTTCCATATGAAGTAAAAGAAGGCGCAGCGGAGCGGGCCCGGGTCAGCTAGTAGGCTATATAATTTTAAGATATGGGATGGGGTGGTCCCTCATATTAAAATTTTGGTCCAAGTACCCAGCTGGCCGGCCCAATCCCAAAACTCCTCTAAACAGATATATTCGGCCATATTTGGCATATTTGGTCCAAGTAATGAAAGGTCGCCCCACCTCCAAATACCCCAAAATGGACATATTAGTCGACCATGGCTATATGAGACTCAAATGAACGCACATTTTAATGTAATATTCGATCAACCAAAGTCAAATAGGTTGATTGACCCGTGATTTCAATATGGGACTCAAATGAAAGGTATTTGAGAGTAGAAAACGAATTTGATATCCAATTTTGGAGCCAAGTGTTTGGGGGTACGCCCTAAAGCACCCCTAAACTAAACTTCATTTCCAATTATGACAATATGGAGTACAAATCAACGGTATTTGGGAGTAAAGAACGGCATAGTGCCGGTGGCCGTCCAGCCCCAAAACAACCTCCAAACGGTTCATATTTTCCGACCAACGCAATATGGGACTTAAATTAAAGGGATTTGGGAGTTGAGCACGAATTTGATATCCATATTTGATTCGAAATGTCTGAGGTGACATTCCTTCGCTAAAAAGCACTTCTCATTGCCCTTATTTTCAAAACGCCATGTCTCGAAGATTGGTAATACGATACATTCAAAACTTTTTTGCACTCTTACGGTCAACACAAAACATGGTCGGATGCCTCGGGGGCCGTTCAAAAGCCGCCAGTCCAGTCACGACAATTTAGAGCTCATACGAAAGGTGGTTGAGAGAAAAAAAAAACGAATTTGATATCCAATCGAAGAGCCATGTATTTGGGGAGCCGCCGCACCCCAAAATACCTCCCACTTATACAAAAGCTACTTAGGGTGGAAATTGATCGATTTTCGGGATATTGATACTCATTTTCAGAACAAAGACCCTGGGGTCCACCCCAACCTCAAATAGAACTTATCATGCCATTATGGGATCATGCCATTATGGGGCTCATACAAAATGTTTTTGAAAGTAGAGCATGAATCTTATATCATTATTAAGGGCCAAGTGTCTGGGTGGCCACTCCACCCCTGAAATTCCCCCTAAACCCAAATATTTACCAATACTGTAATATGGGACTCAATAGAAAGGCATTTGGGAGTAGAGTGAAAATTTGCCCAGTCACCAAGCAGAATCAAACTTCTCACACATCAATGAGTGCTTTCCGATTACAGTTGAGTTTATCAACGATAAGGGACCTTTTTTATAGGCGAGTCCGAACGGCGTGCAGAAGTGCGACAACTCTTTGGGGAGTATTTTTTACATGACATGCTTGGCATAGTACCTCGCAAATGTCGCCAGCAATAAGAGGGGATAACCACCGCTTTTAATTTTTTCTGAAGTTCTCGCTAGGATTCGAACGCAGGCGTTCGGTGTCATAGGTGGACATTGGCTACAGTAGCACGAATTCGATATCTACATTCGGGGCGAAGTGTCCCCCACCCTTAAAAGATATTAGAGAATTAAAAAAGCGTGCTAAGTTCGGCCGGGCCGAATCTTATATACCCTCCACCATGGATCGCATTTGTCGAGTTCTTTTCCCGGCATCTCTTCTTAGACAAAAAAGATATAAGAAAAGAGTTGTTCTGCTATTAAAACGATATCAATATATGGTCCGGTTCGGACCACAATTAAATTATATGTTGGAGACCTGTGTAAAATTTCAGGGGCTCACGAAGTAAAATAGAGAGAACGATTTATATGGGATCTGTATCGGGCTATAGACCGATTCAGACCATAATAAACACGTTTGTTGATGGTCATGAGAGGACCCGTCGTACAAAATTTCAGGCATATCGGATAATAATTGCGACTTCAAGGGGGTCAAGAAGTCAAGATCCCAGATCGGTTTATATGGCAGCTATATCAGGTTATGAACCGATTTGAACCTTATTTGACACAGTTGTTGAAACTAAAAATAAAATTACGTCATGCAAATTTTCAGCCAAATCGGATAGGAATTGCGCCCTCTAGAAGCTCAAGAAGTCAAATCCCCAGATCTGTTTATATGACAGCTATATCAGGTTATGGACCGATTTCAACCATACTTGGCACAGTTGTTACGATATCATAACGAAATACTTTGTGCCAAAAATTCATTCCAATCGGATAAGAATTGCGCACGTCTAGAGGCTTAAGAAGTCAAGACCCAAGATCGGTTTATATGGCAGCTATACCAGGTTATGGACCCTTTTCAACCATACTTGGCACAGTTGTTGGGTATCATAACAAAACACGTCAGTGGCGAAATTCCATTTCAATCGGATAAGAATTGCGCCCGTCTAGAGGCTCAAGAAGTCAAGACCCAAGATCGGTTTATATGGCAGCTATATCAGGTTATGAACCGATTCTAAACCCATACTTGGCACAGTTGTTGGGAAATAATAACAAAACACGTCGTGCAAAATTTCATTTCAATCGGATAAGAAATTGCGCACGTCTAGAGGCTCAAGAAGTCAAGATCCAAGATCGGTTTATATGGGCAGCTATATCAGGTTATGGTCCGATTTGAACCATACTTGGCACAGTTGTTGGATATTATAACAAAACACGTCGTGCAAAATTTCATTTCAATCGGATAAGAATTGCGCACTCTAGAGGCTCAAGAAGTCAAGACCCAAGATCGGTTTATATGGCAGCTATATCAGGTTATGGACCGATTTGAACCATACTTGGCACAGTTGTTGGATATCATAAAAAAAACACGCCGTACAAAATTTCATTCCAATCGGATAAGAATTGCGCACTCTAGAGGCTCAAGAAGTCAAAACCCAACATCGGTTTATATGGCAGCTATATCAAAACATGGACCGATATGGCCCATTTGCAATACCATCCGACCTACACTAATAAGAAGTATTTGTGCAAAATTTCAAGCGGCTAGCTTTACTCCTTCGGAAGTTAGCGTGCTTTCGACAGACAGACGGACGGACGGACGGACGGACGGACAGACGGACGGACATGGCTAGATCGACATAAAATGTCACGACGATCAAGAATATATATACTTTATGGGGTCTCAGACGAATATTTCGAGTAGTTACAATGACGACGAATGACGAAATTAGTATACCCCCCATCTTATGGTGGAGGGTATAAAATTAAAAAGCGGAGCGGGCCCTGTCCAGCTAGTATGCTATATCATTGACATATTTGAACCATATTTCGCACGGCTGTTGAAAGTCTTGGCAAAACTTAACGTACACAGTTTCAGCCAAATCGGTTAAAGAATCAAACTAAGAAATCAAACCTAAAGATAGGTTCATCCGCTAAATCAGGTATCATGAACACCACCACCATATTATTGATGCCATATCTGAAATACGTCTTAAATTTTGGATTCCATCCCCACGTGTTGCCTTGAAAACGGTGAAAGTAGTGTGCTGTGTATGTAAAATTCGAAGGTGCAAGCCCTTGCAACTATCCTTTGGTTGAGGATATAATAAAATATTCTGAAAAAAATAATTTTGAATTCTACTCTACCCCTTACTGCTCAGCTCAACCCAAAAAATAAATAAAACAAAAATTGACGTCACCTACTTCGCCTACAAAATTTCGCGTTTAAACGTTTCTTAGCTTTTTGTTTTAATGTTTGCCTTTGTTTTTGTTAAACGGAGAAAAGTCGTGAGCTAAAAGCACGATTTGTTTTTATTCAAACATTAGCTCCTTAAATCATGTTGCACCAGCACCAGCACCAAAAGCGCTAAACACTGCCGCAACAGGAGTAGAGTAGTAATCTCAACAGAGATTCTATAGGATTTTCATCAGGCCAGTAAGCAAACAAGCAAAGGCAACTCCAAGTTCCTAAAGTTAAGTTGTCTCCGCCGTTACAAAAAAGTGATAAATTTTAAACATTGTCGCTGACATTGAACGAACAAACCTGAACAAATGCATTGCTGTGTCAGTTCAGTGGCCAGGACATAAGGGTTGGTGGGAGATGCTTTGCGCGAGGAGATGTGGTAAATAGAAGGCGTATTATTTGGATTATTTGGCAGCGTGGCAAGCTGCTGTGACATGCTCAATTATCAGGCCGAAAAAAAAGCGTTAACAGCACCACTACCATCACCTAAAGACCAAAAAAGTCAACAACAACTAGAATAAGACCATTATTCTAGCGCAGACTTTTTAGCTTAGGACATGAGTGATAGAATGGCGTAAGGCTATTGTAAAGTGTTTATAGAGCAATACGCTTCCGCACAGATGGCTAGCATGTAGTGCTGCTTTCATAAAATAGGGAGTTTTTTCTTGCAATATTTCCTCCACAAAAGTGGCCAGCCTTATAACCATTACCTTATCCCCTTACTTCAGCCTTACTGAATAAGAATAATAGCATCTACATTTTTAATAAATTATAGTTAGCTCCATTTCTGGCGTAGCTCAGCTCCTTAATATATAAACTCAAATTGCAAATTTCCCTATGAATATTACATTAAGGAACAGGGGCAAACTTCCACATATCAATGAGTTCAGTTCGATTCAAGTTTAAGCTCAATGATAAGGGGTTTCCTTTTTATAGCCGAGTCTGTACGACGAGTCGCAGAGCGACACCTTTTTGGGGAAAAGTTGTTACAAGACAAGAGGTGGCCCGTTG
The DNA here is from genome assembly GCF_963082655.1 of Stomoxys calcitrans. NCBI lineage: Eukaryota > Metazoa > Arthropoda > Insecta > Diptera > Muscidae > Stomoxys > Stomoxys calcitrans. Next base: position 14,350,699 of record NC_081553.1, read on the forward strand.
TCTTGTAGCGCAGAGGTTAGCATATCAGCCTATAACGCTGAAAGCCTGGATTCGAATCCTGGCGAGACCATCAGAAAAAATTTTCAGCGGTGGTTTTCCCCTCCTAATGCTGGCAACATTTGTGAGGTACTATGCCATGTGAAAGTTCTCTCCAAAGAGGTATCGCACAGCGGCACGGCGTTCGAACTCGGTTATAAAAAGAGGGCCACTTATCATTGACCTTAAACTTGAAACGGACTGCACTCATTGAACTTCAATGTAAAATTTGACCTAGATATTATCATCTTTAATGACACTAGAGTGAATTTAACAGTTGGATGGGAAACATGTAAAACGACTTTAAGTTCGGTCGTGCCGAACTATGGACACCCACCTCCTCGGGTAAATGTGTTAATTACGTTTCGTCAAAATCCGATGATATATGCATAATGTATGCCCCCATAGCAGCTAAATCGAAATATGGTCCGATTTGGACCAGATTCGACAGGTATATTGAGTGGTACAAAAAGTACAAGTCATTGCTCAATTTTATAGAACAAAATATTGTTTTTTTGGCAGCTATATCCAAATATAGAATGATCTGAATCATATACAACACGGATGTCGAAAAGCCTAACATAATACACTGTGTCAAATTTCAGCGAAATCGAAATATAAATTCCGCCTTTTAAGGGGCCACTATTTCAAATCGACAGGTCGGTCTATATGGCAGCTATATGCAAATCTGGACCGATCTGGGCCCAATTGAAAAGGGATGTCAAAGGGCCTAACGCAGCTCACTGTCCCAAATTTCGGCGAAATCGCACAATAAATGCGTCTTCAATGGACCCAAGACTTTAAATCGGGAGGTCGGCGCTATATTCAAATCAGGACAACTTGAAAAGGGATGTCGAAGGGATGGAAAAGGGATGTCGATCTCGAGCAACTTGAAAAAGGATGTCGAAGGCCCTAACACAGCTCACTGCCTCAAATTTCGGCGACATCAGACTATAAATGCGCCATTTATTGGTCCAAAACCATAAATCGGACATCGGTCTATATGGTAGCTATATCTAAATCTTGGCCAAATTGCATAACGATGTTGAAGAGCCTAGCACAACTCACTGTCCCAAATTTTGGCAAGGTCGGACAATAAATGCACCTTTTATGGGTCTAAGACCTTAAATCAAGAGATCGGTCTATGTGGCAGCTATATCCAAATCTGATCCGATGTTGGCCGAATTAAAGAAGGATGTCGAAGAGCCTAACACAACTCAGTGTCCCAAATTTCAGCAAAATCGGATAATAAATGTGGCTTTAATGGGCCAATCGGTGGATCGGTTATTGGGGCTATATCAAGATATAGTCCGACGTAGCTTATTTTCGAACTTATCCTGCTAATGGACAAAAATAGAATCTGGGCGAAGTTTCACCTCAATATCTCTATTTTGGAAGATAATAGCGTAATTTCAACAGACAGCCGGTTAGACGGACGGACGGATGGGCGGACGGACGGAAGGACACACGGACGGACACCCAGACGGACAGATGGAAGGACGGTCGGACAGACTGTCGGACAGACGGACGGACACACGGACGGATGGACAGACGGACGGACGGATGGATAGACGGACAGACATTGCAAAATGAATATTTAATAGCCCATGTTTGGAATGTGTTTTAAATCCTTCCCCATTAACATATTCTCTCTTGTAGATCTTAATGCGTGGGCTGACATTCAAACGAACTTTATGGAAAGGTCGAAACTTTCCTTTTTATTATGCCGCGTTAGTAGGGAGGTTATAATATCTTTCATATACTTTTACCACTGAACCTAGTGCAACAAAGACAAGTGAAAATTTGGTAAACCGAGAGAGAACTTTAGGTTTCCACATTATTTAACATTGTAATTGCGCAAATGACAATAAGAAACAAAATGCTGATATAGAGTCCTGCATCAAAGGAATCGTATTACATTATCGTCGAAGCGACGATATGTCCCTGTGCCATGTGTGAAAATTCAGTAATTCTTTGTTATTGTTAAACTGAAAATGGCATTGTTCGAGATTGCTCCATACCGCAAGACAGAAATCCCATTTCCTCTAGTGAAGGGGTTTAGTATCAGTTCGAAAACATAGTAACCGATGAGGGATCCCACATCTCATATTTTTTAAATGCAAAGACGACATATGCACACAAAACCGCCTAAAAATTTAAAATAAATTCGTTTTCAATTAAAAAATGTATTTATTCAATCAGTTTTTTATTTGAATATGATTTTTTTACAGTCGTGATTGAAAATTTTGCAGTTTTCAATTAAAAAATCTGAATCTGAAAGAATTTTCAATCACAATCGTAAACCAATTAAAAAATGAATTAAAAGTTTCGAAAATTGTCAATCATTTTTTAATTGGATTAATTAAAAAATGAGTGAACATTTCAAAATGTTCAATAATATTTCTAGTTGAATATTCAACTTTTTTAATTGAAAATTTTTCAATTACTCTTTCAAAATGGTGATTGATATTATCATTTTCGTGATAGAAGCAGTTTCAATTAAAAGATTTATTGAATCAATAAATTTACTGATTGGAGGCGATTTTAATTTTTTCTGTGTACATACATACAAGACGATAATCGGCACAATTCTTTAACTTCAGTTGCTATTAAGTTATTAAGGAAAAAAGTATAACAACAACTTTAATAAGAGGAAACAACAAATAATAAGAGGAAACACTCAAGTGAATAAGGAAACTGTGTGCAAAAATTGTTTTCCCACACCATATTTAATACGAATTTCAAAGGGTCTAACATAACCCACTTTGCCAAATGTCAGAGATCGGGTAATAGTTGCGCCTTTTATGGGACCAACAACGAAAATCGGAAGATCGCTGTATATGGCAGGCATATTCAAATTTGAACCAATCTAGACCACACACGGATATCGACCTACAATAGAACTTCTCATTGTGCCAAATTTTACAGAAATCGGGTAATAAATTCATGGCCTAGCACAGCTCACTTTGATAAATTTTGAAGAAATGGGGTACTAAATGCACCTTCTATGGGGCAATGACTTTTAATCGGGAAGTATAAACCGATTTCAACCATATTAAATACACATGTCAATGGGCCTAACATCTGCGCCAAATTTGAGCAAGATTGGGTATTAAATGAGCCATATATAGACTCCATAACTTGAATCGGGAGATCGGTGTATAATGCAGTAACATTCAAATATGTGAGGCCACCGTAGCGCAGAGGTTACCAGGTCCGCTTTTGACTGAATGCCTGGGTTCGTATCCTGGCGAGAACATGAAAAAAAAAAATTCAGCAGTAGTTACCCTCTCTAATGCTGGCGACATTTGTGAAGAACTATGCCATTTAAAACCAGTAAGGAAAGGCAAAAGTCGAGCGGAACCGCCTACATAATACCCTACACCGTAGTACGCACATACTACTTTCAATACATGAAACCTATGTTGAAATCAGACATTAATTTTGTGCAGCTATTGACACATTTAAAGATTGAACGATTTTCTTACGATAGGACCCAATTGTGGTCACTGTAGCCTTAAATGGCCATATCGGATGAAAGATATCTATGGGAGTTATATCTAAGTCTTAGCCGATTTTTATGAAATTTTGCACATTTTTGTAAGGCCACACCGGATGAAAGATATATATGGGAGCAATGTCTTGATCTGATCCGATTTTAATGAAATTTTGCACACGTATTAAGAAGTCAAATTAAACATCTGTTGCTTAGTTTTGTAAAGATCGGACCGAAATTGTGGCCACTATAACATTAAATGGCAATATCGGATGAAAGATATATACAGGAGCTATATCTAAATGGGGAACGATTTCTATGAAAATTGGGAGTTGCACACGTATTGGGAGGTCAAATAAAATATCTCTTGCAAAACTTTTTAAAAATTGGCCCAAACTGTGGTTTCTACAGCCTTAACAGTCCATATCGGCTGAAAGATATATATGGGAGCTATATTTTAATCTGGACCGATTTATGCGAAATTTTACACACGCATTGGGACGTCGAATAAAACATATCGTACCTAATTTTAATTAAGATGGGACTAAAGTTGTGGCGATAGGCCATATCGGGTGAAAGATATAAATATATGGGAGCTATATCTAAATCTGAGCCGGTATTGATGAAATTTTGCGCAAGTATTGGGAGATCAAATAAAACATTTCATGCAATTTTTTTTAAGATCGCACCAAAAATATGGCAGCTACGACCTTTAAAGGTCATATCCGATAAAAGATATATATGGACCCGTTTTTGTACCCACCACCGAAGGATGAGGGTATACTCATTATGTCATTCCGTTTGCAACACATCGAAATATCCATTTCCGGCTCTATAAAGCATATATATATTCTTGATCAGCGTAAAAATCTAAGACGATCCAGACATGTCCGTCCGTATGTCCGTCTGTTTGTTGAAATCACGCTGCAGGCTTCAAAAATAGAGATATTGAGCTGAAACTTTGCACAGAGTCTTTTTTTGTCCATAAGCAGGTTAAGATGGGTTCGAAGATGGGCTATATCGGACTATATCTTGATATAGCCCCCATATAGACCGATCGGCCGACTTAGGGTCCTAGGCCCATAAAAGCCACATTTATTACCCGATTTTGCGGAAATTTGGGACAGTGAATTGTGTTAGGCCCTTCGATATTTTTCATTAATTTCGCCCAGATCGGTTCAGATTTGGATATAGCTGCCATATAGACCGATTCTCCGATTTAGGGTCTTAGGCCCATAAAAGCCACATTTATTATCCGATGTTGCTGAAATTTGGGAGAGTGAGTTGTGTTAGGCCCTTCGATATTTTTCGTTTATTTGGCCCAGATCGGTTCAGATTTGGATATAGCTGCCATATAGACCGATCCCGCGGTTTTAGGTTTTGGGGCCAGAAAAGGCGCATTTATTATCCGATTTTGCCGAAATTTGAGACAGGATCTTCGGCGTCCTTCTTCAATTTGGCCTAGATCGGTGCAGATTTGAATATAGCTGCCATATAGACCGATCTCTCGATGTAAGGTTTTGGGCCCATAAAAGGCGCATTCATTGTCCGATTTCGCCGAGGTTTGTTACAGTGCGTTGTGTTTGGCTTTTCGACATCTGTGTCGTATATGGTTCAGACCAATATATTGTTAAACACAATTGAACAATGCCTTGTCCCGATTAGTATTTGGTCCAAATCGGAACATATTTCGATATAACTGCTATGGGACAAAAGGTATTTAATTTACACCGGATTTTGATGAAAGTTGGTTTACATATATAACCGAGGTGGTGGGTATCCAAAGTTCGGCCCGGCCGAACTTAACGTCTTTTTACTTGTTTTCAAAATGAATAGCGTTTGTCCTTTGAGTGCAAAAATTACTTGTGCAAAATTTCATGAAATTCGAACAACAAATGCGACCTGCACCTTAAACACAACAATACATTAGTAAATCGAATCAGGAAGTGACTTGAAGCGATCGGTATACTTATCGAGGGTCTAGTGCTTCTCCTTCCTAGCGTTGAAAACAAATGCACCCTGTATCCCAGTGGGGGAGCAGGGTATAAATGTGAAGTCGCCCTATTCTAAAATTTCGCCCCAAATGGACATGTAGACCGATCGGGACAATATGGGATTCAAGCGAAAGATACACGAGAGAAGAGTAAAAAACGTACATAAAAATTTGTGGGTTTGTTTCCAAGCGGGGAATTCTAATGAAAGGTATTTGAGAGTTAATTATGAATATAAATTACATGCAAATTTGCACCATGCGAAGCACCCCGGGCCAGTTAGAAACTTTCACCCAAGAAATGGTGGGCCATAAACTGTGCCCAGAATAAAATAAAGAGGTCACAAATCAAATCGAATACAATTTTCCAATCAAAAATGTGCTCCTTTCGTTTGTGTTTGCTCAAATTTGCAAATGAACTGCCATTGATTGAAAGAAAATTATTATGGCATTGCCAGAGATACATTGTCAGGAAGCTGTCATATCAAGTGGGGAAAAAGAAGAAGAAGAGGAATTCAAAATAACGCAATAATAAATGAATACTCAAAAAGGGCGAAGGACTATTAAAAAGAGGAAGGGAAAAATATTTTATGACATATCATATACCAATCAATGGCGACAACGAGGACAATGATGATGATGATGAGGACGAGGACGACGATGAAGGTAATGATGGCGTCAATGATAACTGAATGGCAGGCAGAACCAATGAAACCTCCCCTACCCACAAAACATGCCAAAGGATCCAAATTCAGACATCTTTCGTTTTTTATTTATTTATAATTTATACACATTCGCTTTGTTGAGCTTCCCTTTCAATTTTTTCTACTTGCATTCAAAAAAGGCAAAACAGCCAAAGGATATCATTCACCACTCCACCATAAAAGCGGAGAAGCGGAGGAGGTGGGACTTTTTTTGTGACGATTTTCCTCTCTTTTTGTTGTGCAAGTGTCACAGATACTTTTAATGGGAAAATTATATCACATTGATGAATTCCCCATGCAACCCCCCAAATCCTTTTTTCTGTAAAGTGGGCGTTTTGACCAAATACCATGGTTGGAGAAACAGAAAAAAAGTTTTGTTTGAATTTTTTTATAACCAAGCCAGACCACTGCTGGGTACAAAAAAAAAATCACTATAAACATTGTTAAAGAACTCTCCTGTCGAAGCATTCATCAAAAAATGGAAACTAATTTCCTGTCAGTTGTTTGCGGAATATTGCCTTTTTTCGTTTTGTGTTTTTTTATTCTCTTTCGCTTCTCCACAGCAACAATCATGTGTTTTTTATTGTTGTTTTCTCCATAGCCTAGAGAGTGTTGGGGGAAAAAAACATCGTGGAACACATCAGAACTCATTCATGCGCAGATTTTATGATACCCAAACTCAAGAGCTAACTATGAAATGCTATCAAATAAATTATTTATACAATATTTATGTATGCCCACATATACAATCGTATGAAGTTATCCGATTATGGGACACTCCATGAAAACACAAATTAAATGTTTAATTGTAAGCAAAGCTAGAAAGTTGTAAAGTATTTAATGAATTTTTCAATAGGGAACTCCCGAAATTAATTTTTTGTTGGTGCATATACAAAAAGTTTTTTTTTTGTTATACCCTCCACCATAGGATGGGGTATACTAATTTCGTCATTCTGTTTGTAACTACTCGAAATATTCGTCTGAGTCCCCTTGATCGTCGTGACATTTTATGTTGATCTAGCCATGTCCGTCCGACACAGATTCTTTTTTTTTGTCCATAAGCTGGGCTATATCGGACTATATCTTGATATAGTCCCCATATAGAACGATCCGTCGATTTAGGGTCTTAGACCTATAAAAGCCACAATTATTATCCGATTTTGCTGAAATTTGGGACAGTGAGTTGTGTTAGGCCCTTCGAAGTCCTTCGTTAATTTGGCCCGGATCGGTCCAGATTTGGTTATAGCTGTCATATAGACCGATCCTCTGATTTAGGGTCTTAGGCCCATAAAAGCCACTTTTATTATCAGATTTTGCTGAAATTTTGGACAGTGAGTTGTGTTAGGCCCTTCGATGTTCTTCGTTAATTTGGCCCAGATCAGAACAGATTTGTATATAGCTGCCATATAGACCGATATCTTGATTTAAAGTGTTTGCCCCAAATAAGGCGCATTTATTGTCCGATGTTGCCGAAATTTGGGAAAGTGAGTTAAGTAAAGCTCCTTGATATACTTCTGCATTATGTCGCAGATCGGTTCAGATTTGGATATAGCTGCCATATAAACCGATATCTCAATTTAAAGTCTTGGCCCTAAAAAAGACGCATTTATAATCCGATTTACCTGAAATTTGACACATTGACTTATGTTTGGCTTTTCGACATGCATGTTGTATATGGTTCAGATCGGTTTATTTTTAGATATAGCTACTAAAAAGACCAAAAATTTGGTTATACACAATTGAACATTGACTTGTACCGATTAGTATTTGGTCCAAATCGGAACATATTTCAATATAACTGCTATGGGACATAAGGTATGAAATTTTTGCACCGGATTTTGACGAAAGGTGGTTTACATATATACTCGAGGTGGTGGGAATCCAAAATTCGGCACGGCCGAACTTAACTCCTTTTTACTTGTTACTTGTTAATCTTATTTTATTCATACTATTCATAGAGTAGGTTCCCATATGCCATATATACATATATGTTCTTTTGAGTAACTCTATTCGATGTCCTCCCAACCCGCCCTCTTTATGCTGACTATATAAATATCAATGGAAAATGTTGGTGATGGAAAAGAAGTATCGCCTCGAATAAAAGGTGGAAATTACGGTTGCCATAGAAATTGAAATGTATGGATGTTTGCTTGATGGCGCACTGTATGCAGGATACAAAATATGTGGTTGAGAAAGAGAACGAATGAAATGGGTTTTGGATTCTGCGGTCAACAGTTTCCAAAAAACGATAACAAAAAACACTATCACATCAAACAAGTAGTGGGAACAACACAAAACAGTCATTTAATTGAAAATTGTTTTGCATATTAAAGCATTTTTTAATAATTTCATATGGAGACAGTGGTTTGAAGGATGATATATGAAGGAGATTGCATTTCTAATTGAATGGATACGTTTTTATAAACTCCACCATCGGTTGGGGGTATACTAATTTCATCATTCTGTTTGTAACACCTCGAAATATGCGTCTGAGACCTCATAAAGTATATATATTTTTGATGGTCATGTCATTTTATGTCGATCTAGCCATGTCCGTCTGTATATCCGCCCGTCTATCCGTCCTTCTATCCATCTATCTGTCGAAAGCACGCTAACTTTCGAAGGAGTAAAGCCAGCCGCTTGAAATATAGCACAAATACTTTCTATTAGCTAAGTTCAGTTGGGATTGTAAATGGGCAAAATCGGTCCATGTTTTGATATAGCTGCCATATAAACCGATCTTGGGTCTTGACTTCTTGGGTCTCTAGAGGGCGCAATTCTTATCCGATTACAATGAAATTTTGCACAACGTGTTTCGCTATGGCGCAATTCTTATCCGATTTGAATGAAATGTTGCACGAAGTATTTTGCTGTGATAACAAACATCTGTGCCAAGTATGGTTCAAATCGATCCATAACCTATAAACCGATCTTGGGTCTTGACTTCTTGAGCCTGTAGAGGGCGCAATTCTCATCCGATTTTAATAAATTTTTGCACGAAGTATTTTGCTGCGATACCCAACAATTCTGCCAAGAATAGTTCAAATCGATCCATAACCTGATATAGCTGCTATATAAACCGATCTTTGGTCTTGATTTCTTGAGCCTCTAGAGGGCGCAATTCTTATCCGATTTTAATGAAATTTTGCACGAAATATTTTGTTATGATATCCAACAACTGTGCTAAGTATGGTTTAAATCGGTTCATAACCTGGTATAGCTGCCATACAAACCGATCTGGAATCTTGACTTCTTGAGCCTCTAGAGGTCGCAATTGTTATCCGATTTGCCTGAAATTTTGTGCGACGAATCCTCTCATGACCATCAACATACGGGTTTAATAAAGTCTGAATCGGTCTTTAGCCTGATACAGCTCCCATATAATTCGTTCTCTCTATTTTACTTCTTGAGCCCCCATTTAACACAGGTCTCCACAGGTCTTCTTACTTTCAACAACTGTGTCAAATAAGGTTCAAATGGGTGTATAACCTGATATAGCTGCCATACAAACCGATCTGGGATCTTGACTTCTTTAGCCTCTAGAGGTCGCAATTATTAACCGATTTGGCTAAAATTTTGTACGACGAATCCTCTCATGACCATCAACATACGGGTTTATTATGGTCTGGAGCGGTCTATAGACTGATACATCTCCCTTATAAATTGTTCTCTCTATTTTATTTCTTGAGCCCCCAAAGGGCGCAATTCTTATTCAAATTGGCTGACATTTAACACAGGTCTCCAATATATAATTCAACTGTGGTCCAAACCGGACCACATCTTGATATCGCTCTAATAACGGAGCAAATCTTTTCTTTTTTCCTTTTTTGCCTAAGAAGAGATGCCGGGAAAAGAACTCGACAAATGCGATCCATGGTGGAGAGTATATAAGATTCGGCCCGGCCGAACTTTGCACGCTTTTACTTGTTAAATAATTTCATATGGAGGCAGTGGTTTGAAGGAGATTGTATTTCTAATTGAATGGCTACGTTTTTGTATAAAGATCGATTCTTTACTATTTTGATTTTACATACATATCTATGAAATTCGAGTATTGGTACGAATAAAAAATTGTATATAAATATTTTTTCAAGCTAAAGTTTCTTATGCCAAGACATTCGTTATTCAGGCTTCGTCTGCTTGAACGCAAAATAATTTTTTTTTTATAAAATAAATGGAGGCATTATTTAACAAGAGTTGCAAAAGACTGCAATTTGCTATATTTAATATTCCAATAAAATGCCTCATTTTTAGGATTAACCGAAAGTATCGATGCCGCCTTTGCGTTAAACCCTTAAGGATATTTTTTAAATGGATAAAAAATTTATTTAAAATTGTATGGTGCTCCGAATTCTTCTCACCCCTAGGCGGTGGTTGTTGATCACATTTTTATTGGTTCAAATAATAGGCTTTTAAAGTGCTCTGCAACAAATATACCGCCGTTGTAACAAGAAACAGAATTATGTTTTTTTTTTGTTCTTTTTGAATGATTACCAAGAACCAAGTCCAAGTAATAAAAAATCCTAAATAATCGTTTTTCCCTCCAAGTGAATATCCTTAACTGCAGTGCATAACAGCGACAGTTATAGCCCGTATAGACTTTAACACGGCCTTATACAAAAAAAAAATCGATAATGAAGCCATTAATGAACTACAATAAGCACCTTATCCATTGGCGTTGCGTCGGGCCACTTTGTACCGGTAATGTTGTGTTGTCGACTGTTAAGGTTAGCTCAAAGTAGAATAGGGCGTCTTGTTGCCCAGGTTTAGAGGTGTACAATAATTGTGGTAATAATGTGAACCAAACTGTGCCGCAACACAGAGGGATATTGCAGAGGTTTCGAAAAATAATAAAGTCATTAAATTCAAGTGCTGAAGAGTTTTCAGGCAAAACTCCCGCTTAAACCACAAAATGCCACATCTAGTGCTGGTTAATTATGCGAACAGCTAAGAAGGTTTTGCTAGTGGAAATATTGAATGTAAATAGGGTGTAACGTGTGGAGTGAAAAGTCAGTTAGACAAACTGTTTCAATTAAAAGTTGGGCTTCAAAACCCCCCCCACCGTGGTTTTGGTCAGGCGCTTGTGAGCCGATCCTTACATAAGCAAAGTGAACTGTACACTGACAGATGTACTGGTGACCCATGACTGACAGATGTACTGGTGACAATGTTACTAAGTGACGGATACATGACATTTGTTTCATTTACACCTCATTACATTGTTTTTACAAGCTACCAAAAGCATTTGCTTCTGAGATTATTTAAAAACAACTAAGAGCGTGCTAAGTTCGACCGGGCAGAATCTTATATACCCTCCATCATGGTCACATCTGTCGAGTTCATTGCGCAGTATCTCTTTTTAGGCAAACAAAGAATAATGAATTAGGACGGAGGATGCCCTATATCAAGTTATAGTCCGATTCGGGGCTCAAGAAGCTAAATCGGGAGACCGGTTTATATGGGAGTTGTATCAAGCTATAGATCGATTCAGACTTGGAAGTGATACCACAACATCACGTGCAAAATTAAAGCCAAGTCGGATAAGAATTGCGCTATATCAGGTTGTGAACCGATTTCAACCATACTTGGCACAGGTGTTGGATATCATAACAAAACACGTTGTGCAAAATTTTGTTCCAATCGGATAAGAATGGCGCCCTCTAGAGGCTCAAGAAGTCAAGACCTAAAATCGGTTTATATGGCAGCTATATCACGTTATGAACTGATTTCAACCATACTTGGCACAGTTATTGGTCATCATAACAAAATACTTCGTGCAAAATGTCATTCAAATCGGATAAGAATTGCGCCCTCTAGAGGTTCAAGAAGTCAAGACCCAAGATCGGTTTAGATGGTAGCTATATCTGGTTATGAACCGATTTCAACTATACTTGGCACAGTTGTTGGACATCATAACAAATTACCTCGTGCAAAATTTTATTCCAATCGGATAAGAATTGCGCCAAGACCCAAGATCGGTTTATATGGCAGCTATATCACGTTATGAACCGATTTGAACCATACATGGCACAGTTGATGAATATTATAACAAAACACGTCGTGCAAAATTTCATTCCAATCGGATAAGATTTGCGCACCCTAGAAGCTCAAGAAGTCAAGACCCAAGATCGGTTTATATGGCAGCTACATCAAAACATGGACCGATATGGCCCATTTACAATCCCAACCGACCTACACTAATAGGATGTATTTGTGCGAAATTTCAACAGCTAGCTTTACTCCTTCAAAAAAAAGCGTGCTTTCGACAGACAGACGGACAACCGGACTGACGGACGGCCATGGCTAGATCGACATAAAATGTCACGACGATCAAGAATATATATACTTTATGGGGTCTTAGACGAATATTTCGAGGAGTTACAAACAGAATGATGAAATTAGTATACCCCCATCCTATGGTGGAGGGTATAATAAAGTTGTTCGTGATAGATTCTAAGCACAAGAGTGTGATTGCGTTAGATTTGACTGTAAAATCACGACCCGGCTATTGCTTGAGAACTCAAACATCTCAAAGTAAACAAAATGTTTAAGTATCGCATCATGAACTGTGAAAATGATAGTGGTAGAATTGCCAAACGCAATGGTGGAGGTCAAAAATAGACCAGTAAAACCTTAAATGGTTCAGCGAGTGAAATATCTCGTGTTATGGTGCAACATACTCTGCGGTCCACCAGGAGGGAATCACTGAAATATTGGCTGAATGAAGCGTCTCATTATGAGAGTAATGCAACTTACAGCACTCGACAAAACAAGTAAAAAGGCATTAAGTTCGGCCGGGCCGAACTTTGGATACCCACCACCTCGGGTTTATAAGTAATCCACCTTTTGTCATAATTCGGTGGAAAATTCATAATTTATGCCCTCATAGCGGCTATATCGAAATATGGTCCGATTTGGACCAAATTCGGCACGGACATTGAGTGGTCTAATGAGTACAAGTAATTGTTTAATTTTGTGGAACAAAATATTGGTCTTTTTGGTAGCTACAACCAAATATAGACCAATATGAACCATATGCGACACGGAAATCCTGACATAAGTCACTGTGTCAAATTTCAGCGAAATCGAATAATAAATGCGCCTTTTAAGGGGCCAAGACTTAAAATCGAGTGATCGGTCTATATGGCAGCTATATCCACAACTGGATCAATCTGGGCCAAATAGAAGAGGGATGTCAAAGGGCCTAACACAACTCACTGTCCCAAATTTCGCCGAAATCGCACAATAAATGCGCCTTTTATGGGCTCAAAACCTTATATGGAGAAATCGGTTTATATGGCAGCTATAATCAAATATGGACCTGCTATATAGAACGATCTGCCGATTAAAGGTCTAACGCCCATAAATGATTTATTTTTTATCTTATTTCACTGAAATTCGAAACAAGAATAGTTAAAGGCTTCTCGACAACTCACCCAAATATGGTTCAGATCGGTCTATATTTAGATATAGCTGCCATATAGACGGATCTCCTGATGGTCTGCAGACCATAACAGCTTTACTTATTACCTGATTTCGCTGAAATTTGAAACAGTGGGTTATCTTAAGCCTCCCGACATCTAAAGATAATATGGATTAGATCGGTCAACATTTAGATATAGCTGTTATATAGACCGATCACCCGATAACGGGTCTGACCCCATAATGGCTTTATTTTTTATCCGATTTCGCTGAAATTTGGAACAGTGCGTAGCTTTAAGCCTCCTATCATACGACCATAATATGGTACAAATCGGACAATATTTCGATATAGCTATCATATAGACCGATCTGCCGATAAAGGGTCTAAAGCCCATAAAAGATTGATTTTTTAACCGATTTCGCTGAAATTTGAAACAGTGAGTAGGTTAAGGCCTTCCAACATCCGACTTAAATATGGTTCTTATCAGACTATATTTAGATTTAGTTGCTATATAGGCCGATCTGCCGATAAGGGGATTGAGGCCTATAAAAGCTTTATTTATTACCCGATTTCGCTGAAATTTGAAATAGTGAGTAGGTTAAGACCTGCCAATATCCGACCTAAATATATATTTCTGATCGGACTATATTTAGATATAGCTGCCATATTGACCGATCTGCCGATAAAGGGACTGAAGCATATAAAAGCTCTATATATTACCCGATTTCGCTGAAATTTGAAACGGTGAGTTGTTCTGAGCCTACCGATATCTGACCTCAATATGTTTCAGTTCCGTTTATATTTGGATATAGCTGCCAAAAATACCAATATTTTGTTCTACAAAATTGAATAGTGACTTTTATGTATTACACCACTCAATGTCCGTGGCGAATTTGGGTGCTTAAGTTATCCAATTTTTACCGGATTGTGACGACAGGGGGCTTACGTATATACCCGAGGTGGTGGGTATTCAAAGTTCGGCCCGGCCGAACTTAACGTATTTTTACTTCTTTTTAGTTCCATCACTCCAATTTAGGTTCACCTCTAATATTTCGATATTTAAGGAACACAAAGCACCTCTCGTTAGCCAAAGCAACAAAAAGTGTTAACTAAAGGTGGTGTTTTAAAGTTGGTAAGAAGAAATTAACATTTCTAACACCAATTAAGGCATTTCATTGCAGTGCCCTACAGTTTCGTGGTTTTTATGTCTTTTCTTCTCATCGGCTAGTTTGCTGTATAAGAATTGCATCAGTGTGGCAGGTTGCTTTTTCTGCGCCCGATTAAACGGAAATAATTATTTTTCTTTTTGTGAAGAGGCCAACATTTAGTTCTTACCTAATAGCAAAATAATAAAAATTGTTTTCACATTTTCAGCTTTATGCATAATTATAATTTCTGTAATTATCACTTTGTCAGTTGTTTTTGGAAAAAAGAGGGTGCATAACTCAAAGTTGTTATTTTAAGTTCATAATTGGAGTTTAGGAGATGTAGCTGTCGATTAGTCTGGAATTGGAGTTTCAGTGATGTTGCAGTCGATTCGCCGTTATTGAAAGGAGAATTAGGTAAAAATGGTTAAGAACAAGTAAAGAGGCTTTAAACCGATCTAAACCATATACGACACGGATGTCAAAAAGCCTAACCTAAGTCACTGTATCAAATTTCAATGAAATCGGATTATAAATGCTGCTTTTATGGGGCCAAGACTTTGAAGCGAGATATCGGTCTACATGGCAGGCAGCTATATCCAAATATGGATTGATTTGGGCCAAGTTGCAGAAAAATGTCGATTAGCCTAACACAAAGCACTGTCCCAAATTTCAACAAAATCGGATAATAAATGTGGCTTTTATGGGCCTAGGACCCTAAATCGGAGGATTGGTCTATATGGCAGCTATATTCAAATCTATACCGATCTAGGCCAAATTAACGAAGGATGTCGAGGGGACTAACACAACTCACTGTCCCAAATTTCGGCCAAATCGGATAATAAATGTGGCTTTTATGGGCCTAAGACTCTAAACCAGTGGATCGGTCTACATGGCAGCTATATCCAAATCTGGACCGATCTGGACCGAATTGTAAAAAGACATTAAGAGGCCTAACACAAAGCACTGTCCCAAATTTCAACAAAATCGGATAATAAATGTGGCATTTATGGGGCTAAGACCCCAAATCGGAGGATCGGTCTATATGGCAGCTATATTCAAATCTGGACCGATCTGGGCCAAATTGGCGAAGGATGTCGAAGGGCCTAACACAACTCACTGTCTCAAATTTCAGCAATATCAGATAATAAATGTGTCTTTTATGGGCCTAAGACCCTGAATCGGCGGATCGATCTATATGGGGGCTATATCAAGATATAGTCCGATATGGCCCATCTTCGAACTTAACTTGCTTATGGACAAAAAAAGAATCTGTACAAAGTTTCAGCGCAATGTCTCTATTTTTAAAGACTATAGCGTGATTTCAACAGACAGACGGACGGACAAGTCTAGATCGTCTTAGATTTTTACGGAATGACAAAATGAATGTACCCCCATCCTTCGGTGGTGGGTAAAAAACTTAGTCCTGTCCCTGTTTCTGTCCGTCCGTCGGTTCTAATCACTCTCCAGCCTTCAAAATTTGAGATATTGAGCCGTAATTTGGCACAGATACGTGTTTTTGGTGCTGGTTAAGTTCTTGAACGGACCATATTTGGATATCACTGCTATATAAACCGTTTTCCCGATTAAGGGTCTAATGCCCAAAAATGCTATATTTTTTAACCGATTTCGCTGAAATTTTAAACAATGAGTAGTTTTAGGCCACCCAACATCCCACTCAAATACCGTTTGGATCGGACTATAATTAGATATAGCTGCCATATAGACCGATCTCCCGGTAAAGGGTCTGAAGTCCATAAAAGTTTTATTTTTTAACCGATTTCTTTGAAATTTAAAACAATGATTAGTGTTAGGCCACCCACACTAGCTGCCATATAGACCGATCTGCCGATAAAGGGTCTAAAGCCCATAAAAGATTTATTTTTTAACCGATTTCGCTTAAATTTTAAACAGTGAATTTCTTAAGCCTTTATTTGTGCCACATATAGAAAGAACTCTCGATTTAAAGACTTGGCCCTATAAAAAGCGCATTTATTATTCAACTTCGTTGAAATATGACGCAGTGACTTATGTTAGGCTTGTCCACATCCGTGTCCTTTATGGTTGAGATCAGTTTATATTTGGATATAGCTGCCAAAAAGACCAGTATTTTGTTCTACAAAATTGAATTTCGGTGCATAAGTTATTCAATATTCACCGGATTGTGACGAAAGAGGGTTTTTATATATGTACCCGAGGTAATGGGTATTCAAAGTTCGGCCCGGCCGAACTTAATGCCTTTTTACTTGTTTTTTTTTTCTTTTAGTTTTTATATCCTCCACCATGAGATCGGGGTAAACTTACATCGCTATTCCGTTTGTAACAACTCGAAATATTATTTTAAGATACTTAAAAGTTTAAAGTATTCTCGATCGCCATGACCTTTTAAGTCGATGTAGCCATGTCCGTCCATCCATCTGTCTGTCGAAAGTACTCTAACTTTCGACGGAGTAAAGCTAGGCGCTTGAAATTTTGCTCAAATACTTCTTATTAGTTTAGGTCGGTTGGAATTGGAAATGGGTCCATGTTTTGGCATAGCTGCCATTAATCGATAAGTCGGATCTTGATTTCTTTAGCCTCTGGAAGGTGCGATTCATATCCGATTTGAAATATTTCACGTAGCGCTTTGTTATGACTTCCACACATGTGCAGGTTCAAATCGGTTCATAACCTGACATAGCTGCCATATAAACCGATCTGGGATCTTGACTTCTTGAGCCCCTAGAGTGCGCAATTATAATGCCACTTAGCTGAAATTTTGCATGAGGTGTTTTGTTTGGATTTTCAACCACAACTATAAGTATGGTCAAAATCGGTTTATTACCAGATATAGCTCTCATACTAACCGATCTTCAGATTTGATTCCATGGGCCTCTAGGGGATGCAATTCTTATATTATTTGACTGAAATTTTGTACAATGACTTCCCCTATGACCTTCAACATACATTTCAAATTTGGTTTTATTCGGTCTATAACCTGATATAGCTCCCATATAAACCAATCGCGATTTTTCTTTTAGAGCCCTTATAGGGGCCCAATTCTTATCCAACTCGGCTCAATGACTTCCACACTCGAAATCAAGTATGGCCCGAATCAGTCCAAAACTTGATGTAGCTTTAAAAGCATGGCAAATTTTATCCGTAATCCTTTGTTGGCCTATAAAGAGATATTGAAATACTTCAAAAATGCGATCTATGGTGGAGGGTATATATGATTCGGCCCGGCCGAACTTAGCACGCTTTTAATTGCTAGTAGTTTATTATATTCATCACCATAGGAAGGGGGTATACTCATAAAGTCATTCCGTTTGTAACACCTCGAAATATTAATCTGGGACCTCATAAAGTTTATATATTCTTGACCGTCTCGACATTCTGAGTCAATCTAGCCATATCCGTCCGTGTGTCTGTCCGTCTGTCATTTAAAATCACGATAGCGGTCGAACGAATTAAGGTATCTACTTTAAATTTGGCACAGATACTTCGTTGGGATTGCAAATGGTCCATATCCGTTCAGATTTGCATAAAGCTCCGTATAAACCGGTTTCCCGATTTGATTTCTTGAGCCTCTGGAAGCCGCAATTGTTATATGATTTGGATGAAATTTAGCATGAGGTGTTTTATTACGACTTCCAACAACTGGGCTGAGTATGGCTAAAATTGGTCGATAATCTGATATAGCTGCCATATAAACCGATCTCGGGTCTTGACTTCTTGAGCCACTAGAGGGCACAATTCTTACCGATTTGGCTGATATTTCGCACTAAGTGTTTTGATATTTGACTTTGACTTACAATTAATGTGGCGGTCTCCCGAATGGTCTTCTACTTCAATTTGTGGCTGATTTGGTTGAAATTTGGTATGCAAAACAGAGGGATGTCTTCAAGTAAGTTTGTTTGGGGGGATTTTTTTCATAGAATCCAAGATTCGTCCCGGCCATACTTAGCACGCTTTTACTTGTTAAATTATTCGATTCCACTTTATTTTGTTTTTCTTTATTATATTTTGCTATTATTTTGTATTTCAAAATATTTCTTCTCTCAATTCTTTATTCTGTTTACTCGATTTGACTTTTTGTTTTCGAATTGTTTTTTCTAGGAAAATTAGAGTCACATAATGTTGGGCTCGTTATTGCAAATGCCAAATACCAAACAAAGTAAATTTGAATAAATCACTGAACAACTGAAATGCGAAATACAAAGTCAATTCATTTTCCATGATTAGAACCATTTTTAGATGTAACTGATACCAATGCTGTTGCAAACAAATGCAGATTCATCATTCATTGTATCCATGGAACAATGAACCAATGACATGACAGGAGAAACATGCCAAGGAAAAAACAAAACCAAAAACAAGCAACAAGCCTTGACGACTGACAGAGTCTTAACAACTTTATTAACCAAATCAGCCTGTAACAAATCTGCCAATTAGTTGCAAATAGCCTAAACAAGGAAATGTAGACCAAATTGAATGGTTCTGTTTTTAAGTGAATTAGGGGGATAGAATTTATTATTGGAAAATTCTGGGATCTTTGAATAGAAATTGCAGAGCTCCTACATGAATCGATGGTACAATATTTTAGTATTCTCGTTTGGGCTTTTAATACAAGCCTAGTAACAGTCCTTGAATGTTAGGGGCTGTTGGCTACATTTTTGACTACAATCAGTTTATTACAAAGCAAGCTATTATTAAGTCAATTAGTTTCAAACACTTTGCAAAATCGATCAGCAACCTTAGAAATTATCTACTTTTATTGTGGATATCAGATTCATATTCTACTCGCAAATACCTTTTATTTGAGTCCCATATTGCCATGGTCGGTAAATATGTTCGATTTAGGGGTGTTTTGGCGATTGGGGTGGTCCCTCTAGCACTTGTTCCGACAATTGGATATCAGATACGTTTTCTTATCCTAAATTCCTTTCATTTGAGTCCCATATTGTCGTGATTAGTCTAAATATATGTTTGGTAGGTTTTAAGGTGGGGCAGCCCCCCTAGGTACCCCATCCGAAATTTGGATACCAATTTTTTTATTTTTAAGGTATTATATGAGAGCAAACAAAATTTCGCTTAAATCGCACCACCCATCTCGAATATCTGGCGTTTCAGAAAATTAGGATAAGGGGGAGGGTCCGCCCCCTCCTTCAGATATCAAAAAATTAAACTTTCCTCTAGCAATATTTATAAGCTTTTTTCTTTACAGTTACTTCCCAAAATTTATTGCCTGCAGTTATGTTTAATTAAGACATTAAAATTCGTTGCAAATCATTTACTACTTGACATAAAAACTAAATTGCTCACGAAAAGTGAAGCTGCAACTTCTTGCGATTTCCCTAAGCTGTATAAAACTTAGCGGTGAGGCAAAAACATAATTTCGACTATAGAATTGCGAACAAAATGGTTTAAGTGCATTTTCTTGTGCATGTTTAAAAGTTCCTCCTACAGATTCCCATAAAAGAAGATAACAATTAACTTTCAGTAGTGCTGAACCAATGGTTCATCGTCATTTATACCCAACCATACACTGCAGGAATACAAAAAAGAAGCCAAACGGTTTGTTGTCCTAAATTAACTAAAAATCACGGCATGTAATGGGCTGGCTATTCACTAACATGATGCAGGCCTCAAATAATGCGGGAGACGTCTTAATGCTAATATTCACAAGACATACTGTTTTTTATTTAAAGTCATAAAAATGTACTTGAGAATGCACACTGGATGGTTTTGAGAAATAATGCAGTTTTTTTGGTGATCTCAAAATGTTTAAAATATTATTTTGTTTCCCCCTTTTTATCTCCAAAAGGAAAATTTTTTTATAGAGTTTGAACAAATGTCTAAATATCTGATTCCAAAAGCCTTAAATGGTTTAACCTTCGCAAAGGGATCCCAATGACGATTTTTAACTAATCGATTAATCGACTTTTTGTGTACAAAAGTCGAAACGTCGAAGTCGACTTGCAATGATTAAAATGTCCAACAATCGATTTTGAATTCGAATAGTCGAAAAGTCGAAACGAACGATGCATAGAGATACAAGTTTGGCTTTGCTAATTTTGCTGCTAAGTTGTTTGGTAAGAATTGTTTCCAATTTGTTTACCCAATACTATTATTGGGGTACAGGGTATTATAACTTAGTGCATTTGTTTGTAACAACAACAAGGAAGAGAGATAGACCCATTGATATGCATACCAATCGCCTCAGTATCTCATTCTGATTCGACTTAGCTATGTCCGTCTGTCTCTCCGTCTGACTGTCCGTCTGTCATTCCGTCTGTCCGTCCGTCTGTCTGTCCGTCTGTCTCTCCGTCAGTCTGTCCATCTGTCTGTCTGTCCGTTTGTCTTTCCGTCAGTCTGTCCTGTCTGTTCTGTCTGTCCTGTCTGTCCTGTCTGTTCTCTCTGTCCGTCTGTCTGTCTGTTCGTTTGTCTGTCTGTCTGTCTGTCTGTCCGTCTCTCTGTCGGAAAACATCTGCCGAGGTCCATCAAAATTGATCCGAAATTGTCTGTCTGTCCGTTTGTCTCTCCGTCAGTCTGTCCTGTCTGTCCGTCTGTCTGTCTGTCCGTCTGTCTATTCGTCTGTCTGTCCGTCTGTCTGTCGGAAAACATCTGCCGAAGTCCATCAAAATTGGTCCGGAATTTTCTGTCTGTCTGTCCGTTTGTCTCTCCGTCAGTCTGTATATCTGGCTGTCGTGTCTGTCTATCTGTCCGTCTGTCCGTCTGTCTGTCCGTCTATCGGAAAACATCTGCCGAGATCCATCAAAATTGGTCCGGAATCGGATATAGCTTCCACATTGTACTTATAGGGTTGGCACCGCCCCACTTTTTCCATTTCTCACTGGTTCTGAGATGAAAATGGAATTTAGAATTAAGTAAAAACAAGTAAAAGCGCGTTAATTTCGGCCGACCAGAATCTTATAAAGCCTACGTCATGGATAGCAATTGTCAAGTTTTTTTAGATGATTTTTTCAAATATATATGAGCTATATGAAGTAATTGACCGATATGGACCGTACTTGTCATGCCGTACAAGTCATACAAAAATATCACCCCCAAAAATTCATGCAAATCCAGTAATAATTGCGCCTTTAAGAGGCTCTGAAAGTCAAATTGGGAGATCGGTTTCTATGGCAGCTATGTCAGGTTATGAACCGATTGGCATAGTTGTTGGAGGTCATACCAAAACGACATATGCAAAATTACAGCCAAATTGGATTAGAATTGCGCCGTCAATAAATCAAATCAGGTGATCGATATATAAGGCGGCTATATCAGGTTATAGACTTATTTAGACGATACTTGTCACAGTGGTTGGTTGTCATACCAAAACGATATGTGCAAAATTTTAGTCAAATCGGATAAGAATTGCGCCCTCTAGAAGCTCAAGAAATCAAGACCCAAGATCAGCAACCATATCAGGATATAGACTGATTTTGACCATACTTGGCACAGAAGTTGGATGTCATACCAAACTGATATGTGCAAAATTTCAGCCAAATCAGATGAGAATTGCGCCCTTTAGAAGCTCAAGAAGTCAAGACCCAAGATCGGTTTATATAGCAACTTTATCATAACATGGACCGATTTGGCCCATTTACAATTCTAACCGACCTACTCTAATAAGAAGTATTTGTACAAAATTTCAGCCGAATCGGATAACAATTGCGGTTTCCAGGGACAAAAGATGTCAAATCGGGTGTTCGATTTAAATGGAAGCTGTATAAAGTTACTTACAGATTCGGACCACGCATAGCATGATTGTTAAACGTCATAACGGGATACAACACAAAAGAAAAAAATCGCAAAATTTTTTTTGATTAAAAATTTAATTGAAAATAAAATACTTGAAAAAATGATTGAATCAATTTATATTTTAAATGAATAAGATTTTTTTTTCATTTCCAGTGATTGAAATTTTTGTCATTTTCAACTAAGAATATAATTTATTCAATTAATTTTGTAATAGAATCTTCACCAGAAAATTCAATTACTAGCATACCCCCATCCTACGGTGGTGGGTATAAAATTAATAATAGCCGTGCTCATTGTATGAACCACTGTCTTCTTACATTCGCGTCATGCGAATTTAAGCTAAATGTTTATTATCTCTCATGTCCATGTGTTATTTGTAACTTTAACAAGATAATTTTATTTTAAAACGCATTTAATGGCCAACCAACCAGCCATCCATTGAACATAAAAACAGATGGATGGTGTTCATCAAACGATCACCTAACAAGCCGAAGGCCATGTCTTCAGCACAACTGATACATACAGTTGCGTAGAACACGAAAGAAGGATAAACGAATGTAGTCAACTGCGCGGTTGGTTATAACCATTCCACAGCTAAAAACAATTAAACCTAATCCGCCATAGAAACCGATATTCAGATTACATTCTTGAACAGCTGAAACTGGAGGCCACCGTAGTGCAGAGGTTAGCATGTCCGCCTATGACGTTGGACGCCTGCGTTAAAATTCTGGGGAGAATATCAGAAACCAAAGAGGTGTCGCACTGCGGCACGCCGTTCGGGCTCGGCTTTAAAAAGGAGGCCCCTTATCATTGAGCTTAAACTTGAAGCGGACTGCACTCATTAATATGTGAGAAGTTTGCCCCTTTTCCTTAATGGAATGTCCATGGGCAAAATTTGCCATTTGCAAAAAATTCAATTTGCAAATTTTGAATTGGAGCTATATTAGGTTATGAATCGATTCAGGTTTAGATGTTGGAGAGGCTCAAGAAGTATAATCGGGAGATCGGTTTATAAGGCAGCTATTCAGGTTTTCAACCGGTTCAAGCCATATTTGACATGTAAGTCCGACGTCATAGGAGAAGTCAAAATTTGAGCAAAATCGGAATCGCTCTCTAGAGGCTCAAGATGTATCATCGAAAGATCGGCTTATAAAATAGCTATATCAAAACAAGGACCCATATGGCCCATTTACAATCCCAAACGATCTACACCAATAGGAAGTATTTGTGCAAAATTTCAAGCGATGTTCAAAAAAATATTTATACTTTGATAGGTCTCAGTTCAATTTTTCGATGTGTTACAAACTGCATGACGAAGTTAGTATGCCCCCATCCGATGGTGGATGGTATATTAGGGAATGAAAAAATGACGAGAACATCAGAAACAAGTAAAAAGGCGTTAAGTTCAGCCGGGCCGAACTTTGGATACCCACCACCTCGGGTATATATGTAAACCACATTTCATCAAAATCCGATGAAAATGGCATACCTAATGTCCCATAGCAGTTATATCGAAATAAGTTACGATTTGGAACAAATACTAAATACAAGTCATTGTTCAATTGTGTATAACAAAATATTGGTCTTTTTAGTACCTATATCTAAAAATAAACCAATCTGAACCATATACGACATGGATGTCGAAAAGCCTAACATAAGTCACTGTGTCAAATTTCGGTGAAATCTTATTATAAATGCGCCTTTTTTGGGCCAATCGAGATATCGGTCTACATGGCAGCTATTTATATCTAAATCTGGATCGATTTGAGCCAAGTTGCAGAAAAATGTCGAAGAGCCTAACACAACTCACTGTCCCAAATTAGGGCGAAATCGGACAATAAATGCGCCTTTTATTGGCTCAAAACCTTAAATCCAGCGATCGGCCAATATAGCAGCTATATTCAAATCTTAACCGATCTGGGCCAAATTGAAGAAGGACGCTAAAGAGCCTAATACAACTTACTGTCACAAATTTCAGCGACATCGGAAAATAAATGCACCTTTTATGGCCCCAAAACCTAAAACCGAGAGATCGGTCTATATGGCAGCTATGTCCAAATCTTGACCGCTCTGGATGTGGAAGGGCCTAAAACAACTCACTGTTCCAAGTTTCAGCAAAATCGGATGATAAATGTGGCTTTTATGGGCCTAAGACCTTAAAACGGAGGATCGGTCGATTTGGCACCTATATCCAAATCTGGACCGAACCGGGGCAAATTGATGAAGGATGTTGAAGAGCCTAACACAACTCGCTGTCTCAAATTTCAGCAAAATCGGATAATAAATGTGGCTTTTATGGGGCTAAGACCTTAAAACGGAAAATCGGTCTATATAGCAGCTATGACCAAATCTGGACCGATCAGAGCTAAATTTGGATTTCGAGGGTCCTAACACAATTTACTGTCCCAAATTTCAGCAAAATCGGATAGTAATCTGTCTATATGAGGGCTATATCAATATATAGTCCGATATAGCCCATCTTCGAACTAAACCTGCTTATGGATAAAAAAAGAATCAGTGTAAAGTTTCAGCTCAATGTCTCTATTTTCAAAGACTGTAAAGTGATTTCAACCGACAGACGGACGGACGGACTCCGGTGGATAGACCAGGTGGAACAAGTAAAAGCGAGCTAAGTGTTCGAAAAAATTAAATCTTCTAGGAATCGAACAAAGACGATCGAGAGACTGCTTTACGTGGGAGCTTAATCAGGTTATACACTTATTTGAACCATTTTTGGCACAGTTGTTGGAAGTCATAACAAAACACTACATGCAAAATTTCAGCCAAATCAGACAATAATTGCGGCTTGTAAGGACTCAAGAAATCAAATCAGGAGATCGGTTTATATGGGAGCTATGTCAGGTTATAGACCGATTTGGACCGTACTTGGCACAGTTGTTAGAAATCTTTGCATGCAAGGTTTCTGCCAAATCGGACAAAAATTGCTGCTTCCAGGGGCTCAAGAAGTCAAATCGAGAGATGGGTTTATATGTTAGCTATTTCGAACCGATATGGCCCATTTGCAGTACCCAGCGACCTTCATCAATATTTAGTATTTTTAAAACAAGTTGCTAGCTTTACGCGTTTGACCGCTATCGTTGTTTCGACAGACGGTGGGACATGACTAGATCGACTCAGAGCGTCGAGAAGATCAAGAATATATATATTGGGTTGCCCAAAAAGTAATTGCGGATTTGTCATATAGTCGGCGTTGACAAATTTTTTCACAGCTTGTGACTCTGTAATTGCATTCTTTCTTCTGTCAGTTATCAGCTGTTATTTTTAGCTTGCTTTAGAAAAAAAGTGCGCGAAATTTTGTTTACATTTGTTTGTTTGGCGTCAATTTTATGTGGGCACCACATGTATTGAAAGAAATTTATTTAACAAACCGAATCAACGCTTGTGATATGCACCTTAAACGCAATGAATTCGATCTGTTTTTAAAACGAATCACAACTGGAGATGAAAAATGGATTGTTTACAACAACGTTAGTCGAAAACGATCATGGTCCAAGCATGGTGAACTAGCTCAAACCACTTCAAAGGCTGATATCCATCAAAAGAAGGTTATGCTGTCTTTTTGGTGGGATTGGAAGGGTGTGGTATATTTTGAGCTGCTTCCAAGGAACCAAACGATTAATTCGGATGTTTACTGTCAACAATTGGACAAATTGAATACAGCCATCAAGGAGAAGCGACCAGAATTGGTCAATCGTAAAGGTGTCATATTCCACCAGGACAACGCTAGACCGCACACATCTTTGGTCACTCGCCTAAAACTTGGCGAACTTTTGATGCATCCACCATATAGCCCTGACCTTGCACCATCAGACTACCATTTATTTCGATCTTTGAAGAACTCCTTAAATGGTAAAACTTTCGGCAATGATGAGGCTATAAAATCGCACTTGGTTCAGTTTTTTTGCAGATAAAGGCAAGAAGTTCTATGAGCGTGGAATACTAAATTTGCCAGGAAGATGGCAAAAGGTTATCGAACAAAATGGCAATTATATATTTGATTAAAGTTCATTCTAAGATTTATTAAAAATGCATTTACTTTCTTTTAAAAAATCCGCAATTACTTTTTAGGCAACCAATACTTTATGGGGTCTTAGACTAATATTTTGAGGTGTTACAAATGGAATGACTAGATTAGAATACCCCCATCCTATGGCGATGGGTATAAAAATCACTGGAACCGTAGTGTGAACGGGTTTTAGAGGTTATCTCAAATCAAGTGGACTTAGGCTCTAGAGTAAACGTGGTTTTACGCGTGACGAGCTCGATGTAATTATCCAATTTACTTTTACACAATTTACTAGCTACGCATAAGCCATACACATTTTTCTAAGACTACGATGATATTTTGGCAAACCCGGACATTGTGTATGTCATAAGTTTTGGCTTACCAACTAATTTTGTTTTCCCATAGCTTACTCCAATTTAGGCAATTTTTAAAGTTTACTTTCTTTGTGATTATTTAAACAAACTACGTTATCATCCATTATGATACTTCTATGCATATTTGAATTTCTTCCCTTACCAGTCAATCAAATTTCCAAAACAAAACTGAAATCTCAACTTGCATAAGAAGATGAGCCATTGTTTTCGAATGAACATAAAATTCAAAATGGGGTAAAAGAACATCTGTCTTGATCGCCTCCAGTGCCTCCTTAAAAGGCGTCTCAATTTAATTGCCTTGTGAAACGATCAAAACTAATTAAGCCCCACAAGTTTGTGATCGTTTTTGGTTTGGAAATGTTAATTATGTGGGAAATACAAATACAAGGAGGCTATGGAGGCCATCATTTACGATCATCAATCTGTGGCCTGGCCAGTAGACTCTATTTTCTTTGGTTGGTTGTTTGGGATTCTGTGGTACTACTGGTCGGCTGTGGCGATTGGGATGGCTGATGTTGTTGAAAACAATGCTCAACAACGATCCACCATGTCCGTTTGGCTAAGGCTACTAATGAAGCTGTCAAATATTGACATATTTCTTTCGTTTTATAGTGACAGCCATAAAATTCCACACAATAACAACGGAAAACGATCACAACGACAACAACTTCAGCCGCAGCAGCAGCAGCAGCATCAGCAGAATAACAAGAACAACTGCAACAACAATGACAAACCCTTTTTCCTGGATTTATGTGATTTGGATTTCTCGCTTTTGCTGTTGGCCAATTGTTAATTTTCTACAGACACACGGAAAGACAGACAGTTGAAGTGATTCTGCGAATTTTCTTGAGATGCAACTGCTATGGCTGGCCAAATGTAAGGTACAACCAAGATACTTACTTAAGTGTATACAAAATGTTTATAAATCAGTTATTGGCAGCATATTTTTGCACCCAAAATGGTTGGTTTGACGATCGCATTTGCATAGTGGGGCGAGAGAGGGGAAAAAACAGAAAATAGTATGAACAAGCAAAAATTTGGTCAAGGCAAACTGAAGTAACCATCCCATTGATTAAATTTCATGGAAATTGAATGAAACATTTGTCTATTATAGTCTCAAGATGTTTAATGTGTAGATCGTTTTATTGTACGTTAAGGGGGCATAAAAACCTCCCTAAACGGACAGTGCGAGCTCCAGGTACGAATATAATGCCTCGAAAACCTTCGTTATCCAAGTTTCAGTTTAACTTACTTACTTAAAACGTTGCTAATTTACTTACTTAATTACTTACTTACTTCCTTACTTACTTACTTGCTTGCTTACTTACTTTCTCATTTACTTACTTACTTTCTTACTTCCTTACTTACTTACTTACTTACTTACTTACTTACTTACTTACTTACTTACTTACTTACTCACTTACTTACTTACTTACTTACTTACTTACTTACTTACATACTTACTTACTTACTTACATACTTACTTACTTACTCACTTACTTGCTTACTTACTTACATACTTACTTATTTACTTACTTACTTGCTTATTTCCTCACTTACTTACTTAGCTGCTTAGTTACTTATTTACTTACTTGCTTATTTCACTTCACTTACTTACTTAGTTACTTATTTACTTACTTTGTTACTTACTTACTTACATACTTATTCACTTACTTACTTACTTACTTAATAACTTATTTACATACTTACTTACTTACCTACTTACTTACTTACTTGCTTACTTACTTATCTATTTACTTACTTACCAACTTACTTACAGCGGTCAAAAAAAGTATTCATCATTAGCAAAATTGATAATAAATTCACTTATTTTGGGTAATTGAAGAAAATTTAAAGTAAACAAATAATGCAGTTTTATGCAATAGTTTATTTTTCGTAATATGTTTTAAAATAAATTCAAAAAATAAATTTAATTAGCGCAAAAAATGCAATTTTATATAATAACACCAAAAACAGAACAAAAAAAGTATTCATCATTGATGTGCTATCATCAAAGTCAAATTCAAATATTATTTGGGAATCCCCCTTTTCTGTTTTATTTAGTAAAGGAGGCTTTGCCCTTGACAGCAAATATTTAATTTCATTGAAAATATAGTTTTTGTCAAAATGGGTCGTAAGCAAAACGAGGTTTCTGATGAGGTAAAAGTTTTGATAATAAAACACCACAGGAATGGTTTAACTCAAAAAACTATCAGTGAAATAATAAATAGACCACGATCTACTATACAATCCATCATCAGAAAGTGGACAGAAACGAAAACTGTTGACAATAAACCAAGATCTGGTCGACCAAAAGCACTTTCAGTTGGAGATGTGCGTTGGCTAGTGCGGCAAGTTCAGAAAACTCCGAAGACAAATGCGACCATTCTTCGTAAAAACACTATGGAATATTTAGGGAAGGAAGTTACTACACAAACAATTCGAAATACACTCAAAAGGCATAGTTACAGAGGAAGAACTGCACGTAAGAAGCCCTTTATAAATAAAATAAACCGAGTGAAAAGGCTAAACTTCGCAAAAATGTATGTAAAACAGCCCGAATCATTTTGGAAAACAGTCATTTTTGCAGACGAGAGCAAGTTTAATCTTTTTGGGTGCGATGGAAAGGTCATAGTGTACAGAAAACCAAATACAGAGCTTGAAGAACGAAACACAGTTGCTACTGTAAAACATGGTGGAGGTGGTTTAATGGTTTGGGGGTGTATGGCGGCTTCAGGAGCGGGAAATCTTGAAATTATTAATGGAGTAATGGATCATAAGTATTACATTGACATTTTAAAGAGGAATTTAAAAGATAGTGCTGTAAAACTTGGGCTTGGTAATAACTTTCAATATTATCAAGATAATGGCCCCAAACATTCTGCTTTAAATACCAAGATGTGGATGCTGTATAACTGCCCCAAAGTCATTAAAACTCCTCCTCAAAGTCCCGACTTGAACCCAATTGAACATCTTTGGGAACATCTCGAACGCAAATTGAGAACGCGCAATTTTTCGAGCAAGAGTCAAATGCAACAGGTGATAATGGAGGAATGGACTAATATAGACCAAAATATAACCGCTAAATTAGTCCAATCGATGTCAAACCGTTTAAAAGAAGTTATAAGACGCGGTGGTCGAATAACAAAGTATTAATTTTTTTAAATTATGTTATTTATTTTTTTGTTTTTTTGCAATGATGAATACTTTTTTTGTTTAATTTTTTGTGTTCAGCTGTAAAATGGCCCTTTTTGTTCCAATAAATACTATTTTTTTCTTTAAAAACAATGAAATTGTGTACATATATATCACACAAGCACTACTGCATCATTAGTTTAATATGTTTTTATTCCAATTGTCTTTTGTAGACTTTTTAAAAAAAAAACATTGAATGATGAATACTTTTTTTGACCGCTGTACCTACTTACTTACTTAATTACTTACTTACTTACTTCCTTATTTAGTTACTTCTCTGGGTTAATATTGGGACCCCCTAGGTCTGGCCCAATCGTGTGCCATCTGCAATACCTTTTCGAACCAGGTATGCAGAAGGGTCGAAAGGGTCTTGCAGATGGCACACAACTAGGGGTCACAATGTTAATAAAGAGAAGAATGAAATCTGCCTGTTCACAAGGAAGACGAAGGTGGGACGCAACTTGTTTCCTCAATGGAACGATTTCGATATCTGAAAAGGTCAAATACTTAGGCGTTATCTTGGACAGGAAAACGAATTGGAAGTCTCACATTCAGGAGCGTACCGAAAGGGCTCACAGATATTGGGCGCTAACTATTACTCTTCAGTAGTTTGGTGGACTGCGATAGAGAAAAAGTGCAACGTAAGGACCATACAACAAGTTTAGAGAACATGTTATCTTGGCATAGGTGGAGCGATGAGAACCACGCCCACTAGGGCGCTGGAGACTGTTTTAGATATATTATTCTATGGTATGAGCAGCTCCTATCCTCAATTGGTTGCCTCTCACTTAATCTGTATGCCCATAGACATACAGATTAAGTGCGAGGCACTTTATTGAGGATAGGAGCAGCTCATACCATCGTCATATAATAGAGGCGACGATAGGTAACCTGGAAGGAATGGAAGAATTTTCCGATCGGATACCTGAGACGACACTTGAGGTCGAGTGCGAGGCGCAGTCTTGGATTGAGGGAACCCTAGTATTGTCATCTGGAAGATCAAAGCTATAGGACAGAGTGGGCCTGGGGGTCTACATTCATAACCCAAAGACTGAGATCTGTTCTAGACTGCCTGACCATAATACGGACCTGCAGGCGGAGGTTCGGGCGAGAGGACTTCCAATGTGAACATCTTTACCGACAGTAAACTGCCCATAAGGGCAATAACAACAGAACGGGTAGATCATGAACAGTCTCGGAATGTAAGAAGGAGATTAACTCTTTCTCTGAGTACGACACGATCCGCATCGTTTGAGTGCCGGGCCATAGCCGACTAACTGGGAATAAAATAGCAGACTATTTGGCAGTGAAGGCCAGAGGACTGCCGTCAATAAACTTGGTTAACCCGAAGCCTTTCGAGTCGACGCAGTGCGAGTTAAGGGCGTGGGTGACGAATGCGCATGTGACCCTTTGGAACAGCGAAACGATTGGAAGGACAATGAAAATCCTATGGGGGGATCCAGATCGTTATTGCTAAAAGAAAGTAGGAAGGAAGTCAGTATAGCTTTCGGTATCATAATGGGACACATAGAACTACAAGTTCACTTATGCAAAATACCCATCGCCATAGGTTTATTCATTTATTCATTCCGTTTGCAACACATTAAAATATATATTACCGACCCTACAAAGTATATATATCTCGGATCGTCGTAAAATTCAAAGGCAATTTAACGATGTCCGTATGTCCATCCATCTGTTGTATACTGAAATTTGACACATATGCGTCTTTTTGTTGCACCCAGATTATCTTCTTGAACGGGCCAAATTAAATATAGCAGCCATATTGACCGATCTGCCGATTTAGGATCTGAAACCCTCAAAAGTTGCACTTATTGCCCGATTTCGCTAAATTGCAAGCAGTAAGTTGTACTAAAACTCCCAACATCTGACCCGAATATTATACAGAACGGACTATATTTAGATATAGCTGCCATATAGACCGATCTGCCTGTAAAGGGTCTGAAGCCCCTTAAAGCTGCATATATTACCCGATTGACGGCAAATCAAATTGGTACAAAAACTGACTTCTTGAACCCTAACATGTGTCACCACCAAAATTCACACCGAATCACAACACAGGTCCTTTAATACACCTGCACCTTGTATGACCTCCAGAAGCTCAATTGGGATTTCTCTGAAATTTCAAGCAGTAAGTTGTACTAAGACTTTTAACATCTGACCCGAATATGATACAGAACGGACTATAAGATATAGCTGCCATATAGACCGATCTGCCAGTTAAGGGTCTGAAACCTATAAAAGCTGCATTTATTACCCGATTTATGGCAAATCAAATTGGTACAAAAACTGACTTCTTGAACCCCAACATTCGTCACCGCCAAAATTCACACCAAATCACAAGATTGGACCTTTAATACACCTGCTCCTTATATAACCTCCAGAAGCTCAATTGGGAAATTCATCTTCAGTTTCAATTCAATTCAATTCTAAGTCCACCGTAGCGTAGAGGTTATTGCACTGAATGACTGGTTTCGAATCTTGGCGAGAACTTCATAAAATTTTCAGCGTTGGTTATCCTCTCCTAATGCTGGTGACATATGTGAGGTACTATGCCATCTAAAAACTTCTCCTAAAAAGAGATGTCGCAATGTAGTACGCACTGCGGAGGCCCCTTATCATTGACCTCTCATTTATATGAGAGAAGTTTGCCTGTTCCTTAATGGAATGGGCAAAATTTGCAATACATATGACTTTTAATTAATAAAACTTTGTTGCACAAGTTGCACAGACCCATTGTGCAACTTGCAGCCATGAACGGGGGCTATTAGCCGTCAGTCAGCATTCAATTTCCAAGAATTACGAGCATGTGAAATAATTCACCTCACACACAAACAAACATCACGGTGCTCACATCTCATGACATTCACGAGAGTCAAGCCAATCCCAAATGTCTGAGATCGAGTCAAACCAATCCAAGACAATTCAATTCAATCTGCCTGCAATCGGCTAAAAGTCCAAAGCAAAACCAACAACAAAATTAAAGTCCACCATTTTTGCGGTGTTTTGACACCATCTTGGCAAATATTAACGCAAAAACGTGATTATTCAAGTTTCGCGCTTGTTTTTTTTTTTTTTTTTGTTCTGCTTGGCCAAAACAATAAATTGTAAAACTGGCCACTATTATTGGAAGCAGTGAAGCAGCTAAGCTCCGCCCCAAAACGAATAGGCGTTTCTCAAAAAGGTGTTGCTATCAAGCAACTATTGGGAAAAATTAAAGGCCAACAATGGAACCAGTTTTACCAACACATGGACAAAATCAATTCAAAGCCATGACTGGGTAAGCTTAGCCCATAACTCATGAAGTCTTGGCTAAACTCAAAACTAGTTTTGACCAACTTGTAAATAAAGAGGGGAAATTCAACACATCTTACACTCGGAGAGCCCATAAAGAGTGTTTTCAGCTGAGAGGGAATGTAATTTGGTGAGAGCTCTCAATATTGAGCAATGTTTGTTTAATGGGGCTTTGTGAGCGCCCTCAAGTTGGGGATTCTCTTACCTCTACCAGCACCCAATATGTTGCAAAAATTAAATTGCATCAATGTTTCTCATCGCTTTCAAATAAATTCACTCTTGTGGTGTCAACTAAGCCGATTGCAGTGGCAGATGGACGGACATCTTTCTCTCTCTCTCTCTCTCTGTCTATGTGTGACTGCACTGACCATGGTTATTTGTTTGGCTTTTATTATCAGTTATTGTTTTACAGCTGTTAAGGCCATTAAAAACGCGGTAACAATGCCGCGTGTAAGCCTTGCGGTGCACTGTTACACAGAAATATTTACGTCAAAATGGAGTCAAGTTTCAGGCTGTTAGCCAATATTGTTCCGTCGGAAATTCAAATAATATCCAGCTACTTAAACTAAGAATTTAATTCCACAAAACATTTCTTGAGAATTTTTAAAGACAAATTGGTGAAAAAATGTATTCAAATCTTTCTTAATGATCATTATTAAGTTAAAAGCCACATGAGTGCATGAATTGCATCGAAATTAAAAAAAGCTATATCAGGTTATTAACCGATCTGAAGCATTCTTGGCACAGTTGTTGGATATCATAACAAAATACTTCGTGCAAAATTTCATTCAAATCGAATAAGAATTGAGCCCTCTAGAGGCTCTAGAGGCTCAAGAAGTCAAGACTCCAGATCGGTTTATATGACAGCTATAACAGGTTATAAACCGATTTGAATCATACTTGGCACAGTTGTTGGACATCATAACAAAACACGCCGTGAAAAATTTCAGCCAAACCGGATAAGAATTGCGCCCTCTAGGCTCAAGAATTCAAGATTCAACATCGGTTTATGTGACAGCTATATCAAAACATGGACCAATTTGAACCTTATTTGGCACAGTTGTTGAAAGTCAGAGCCAAATACGTCATGCAAAATTTCAGCCAAATCGGATAAGAATTGCGCCCTCTAGAAGCTCAAAAAGTCAAGACCCCAAATCGGTTTATATGACAGCTATATCAGGTTATGATCCGATTTGAAGCGTACTTGGCACAGTAGTTGAAAGTCATAATAAAATACATCATGCAAAATTTCATTCAAATCGGATAAGAATTGCGCCCTCTAGTGGCTCAAGAAGTCAAGACCCCAGATCGGTTTATATGACAGCTATATCAGGTTATGAACCGATTTGAAGCATACTTAGCACAGTTGTTGGATATCATAACAAAAAACGTCGTGCAAAATTTCATACCAATCGGTTAAGAATTGCGCCGTCTAGAGGCTCAAAATTCAAGACCCAAGATCATTTTATATGACAGCTATATCAGGTTATTAACCGATTTGAACCTTATTTGGCACAGTTGTTGAAAGTCAGAGCGAAATACGTCGTGCAAAATTTCATTTCAATCGGATAAGAATTGCGCCCTCTAGAGGCTCAAAAATTCAAGACCCCAGATCGGTTTATATGACAGCTATATCAGGTTATTGACCGATTTGAACTATACTTGGCACAGTTATTGAAAGTCATGATAAAATACGTCGTGCAAGATTTCATTCAAATCGGATAAGAATTGCGCCCTCTAGTGGCTCAAGAAATCAAGATTCAAGATCGGATTATACAGGGTGGCTGATGAAAGCCGCTACCAAAAAAAAATGTAATAACTTTTTTTCTATTTAATAATAATAATTTAATAATTAATTTAATTAATTAATTAATTAATTTAATTAATAATAATTTAATAATTAATTTAATAATTTAATTTAACATGAATAAAAGAAAAATGTATTCCATACACCGAAAAAGTATGACAGCTATATCAGGTTATGAACCAATTTGAACCTTATTTTTCACAGTTGTTGAAAGTCATGATAAAATACGTCTAGAGGCTCAAGAAGTCAAGACCCAAGATCGGTTTATATAGCAGCTATATCAAAACATTAACCGATATGGCCCATTTACAATCCCAACCGACCTACATTAGATAAGATGTATTTGTGTAAAATTTCAAGTTGCTAGCTTTACTCCTTCGAAAGTTAGCGTGCTTTCGACGGACGGACGGGCAAAGGGACAGACGGACGGACATGGCTAGATCGATATAAAATGTCACGACGATCAAGAATATATATACTTAATGGGGTCTCAGACGAATATTCTGAGTAGTTACAAACAGAAAGACGAAATTGGTATTGCCCCATCCTATGGTGGAGGGTCTAAAAATGTGAAAATTTGTCCTTGAATATTCCAGTAAGGATCAGGAATGAACTTCTCACATATCAATGAGTCTCAATGACGTGGAGAAGTTTTAACGTGGCATAGTACCTCACAAATATCGCCAACAATAATTGGGGATAACCATCGAGGAACATTTTGTTCCAGCCAGGATTCGAATCCCGGCGTACAGAATCATGGGGGGACATGTTAACCTCTGCGCTACGGCGGCAGATGTAGACTGACAAATATTTCGACATACATAACATCTTTGTGATTGGAAAATCGATTTATCAGTCAGTGATGTTAATTCCTATATCAAATATTGTGATTTCTTCCCTCCCTTTAGTTAACCACCGAAATTCCATTTTACACTTCACTTTTCGTTGTTTTCATGAAACTGCTAGTCGTGCAAGTTTTTTAAGTTAATCAACCACCGAGTCAGTGGTATGTTGTATGGCGATGAAGAAAAAGTGCTTTATAAGGACTTTACAACAGGTTCAGACAACAACCACGCCTACTGGGGCATTAGAAGCTGTTCTAGATATCCCACCCATAGATATATATTAAGTGTAAAGCCACTACCACTGCCACTGCGGAAGAAATTAGGGGGAAATTAACTTCTCTCAATATCAATTGAGTGCTGCCCGTTTCAAATTTAAGCTCAATGATAAGGGGACCTCCTGTTTTATGCCGAGTCCGAATGGCGTGTCACTGAAAAGTGGCACCTCTTGGTTGAGAAGTTGTACATGGCTGAAATACTCACAAATGTCGCCAGCATTTGGCGAGGGAATAACCACCGCTGAAAAATGTTTTAAGGTGTTCTCGCCGGCAGGATTTGAAACCTGGCGGGCATGCTAACCTATGCACCACGGTGCCTCCCTCCATCATATGGTAGTGGGTTTGAAACAACACAACAATTATTTTATATTACCGCCTGCAATGTAAACTCTTATTCTAGTATATTTAATAAAAAAAAAAAACATTAATAACTCATCGCCATAAGCTTATAAACAAATCTCCAGTCTTCCCGCTACTACGAAAGTTAATTAATTACTGCCTACAACGGCAGTTTGTAATCCTTCTAAAATAAGCATGACTCTTTAGCATTCTCAATGGTTTTGCCAACAATTATTCCAAAACGGAAATTATTCATAATTATGGTAAGAATGGCAAGGACTTTTGATTAATTGCTTTGATTTCCCGTAGTTTTGAGAATTCTTGTTCAATTCCAATGCAAAGCTTATGACAAAGAGTGAGAATGAAAGAAACTTGTTCATAAGAAACCGGCAGTTATAGACAAAACCAAAACAAATTTGGTGGATTTTGAAATTTTAATGAGTTTCCTGTAAGAAAATATCAAACAATGGTTATCCAAATAACCAATTATAACAACCAAAGTATGACAAAGTGAAGATTTGTATCGTACAATTATAATTGGCATTGTTAATAGTTGAATAATTAGCGAATTGTATTGGTTTAGAAGTAAAGAAGATATAAGAGGTTTGGGGGAGGGAAAATTGCTAATTATAGGGTTGCCCAAAAAGAAATTATGGATTTTTTAAAAGAAAGTAAATGCTTTTTTAATAAAACTTAGAATGAACTTTAATCAAATATACTTTTTTACACTTTTTTTCTAAAGCAAGCTAAAAGTAACAGCTGATAACTGACAGAAGAAAGAATGCAATTACAGAGTCACAAGCTGTGAAAAAATTTGTCAACGCCGACTATATGAAAAATCCGCAATTACTTTTTGGGCAACCCTATATATTTAAAAACCAGCAGTCTGAAAAAGATGTGTTTGAATATGTAAAATATTTGCAAAAATAATGCAACCATTTTCTATAATAAATCAGGAATTGGTTGCATTGTTTTTGCAACATATTCTCTGTAGAGAACAAACCTATTTTGAATGCGCTGAAACGAACACTTTATCCACGGTACCTCATTCACCTCCAGAACATGGTTTTTAACGATACAACGTGAATCAGAACTTCGCCATCCAGGTGATGTGCTCTCCATGAATGCAAGAAATGAAATAAAGACATCGAATTATATGAAATCTGCATCAGAGTATCTCCCAACTAGGACCATACCCCCAATGGATAAGGATTGCGCTTTCTAGGGACACAAGAATACATGATTATACGGGTGCTTTATGTAACCGTGGACCAAATAAGACCATTTATAACTACTGACGCCTATATCAATAAGGAATATATGTGAAAAGCTTCCATTTGTTATTTCAAAAACAGGTAAAAAGGCGTTAAGTTCGGCCGGGACGAACTTTAGATACCCCTCCTCCCTCCCCACCACGAGTATATACCTAAACCACCTTTCATCAAAATCTGGTGAAAAAGGCAAATCTTGGATAACCCCCACCCCGAGTATATACGCAAACCACCTTTCGTCAAAATTCGGTGAAAAACGCATACCTTATGCCCCATAGCAGCTATATCGAAATATGTTCCGATTTGGACCAAATACTATTAAGTACAAGTCATTGTTCAATTGTGTATAACAAAATATTGATCTTTTTAGTAGCTATATCTTAAAAATAAACCGATCTGAACCATATACGGCGTCGATGTCGAAAAGCCATAGACCGATTTGGGTCAAGTTGCAAAAAAATGTCGAAGAGCCTAACACAACTCATTGTTCCAAATTTCGGCGAAATCGGGCAATCAATGCGGCTTTTTTTGGCCCCAAATCCTTAAATCGACAGATCGGTCTATATGGCAGCTATATCCAAATCTGTACCGATCTGAGCCAAATTGAAGAAGGATGTCGAAAGTCCTAACACAACCCACTGTCCCAAATTTCAACGAAATCGGACAATAAATGCGGCTTTTATAGCAAAAAATCCTTAAATCGAGAGATCGGTCTATATGGCAGCTATATCCAAATCTGGACCGATTTAGGCCAAATTGAAGAAGAATGTCGAAGGGCCTAACACAACTTACTGTCCCAAATTTTGGCAAAATCGGACAATAAGTGCGCATTTTATGGGCGCAAGACCTTAAACCAAGAGATCGGTCTATATGGCAGCTATATTCAAATCTGGACCGATCTGGGCCAAATTTAAGAAGAATGTCGAAGGGTTTAAAACAACTCACTGTCCCAAATTTCAGCAAAATCGGACAATAAATGCGCTTTTTATGGGCGCAAGACCTTAAAGCGAGAGATCGGTCTATATGGCAGCTATATTCAAATCTGGACCGATTTGGGCCAAATTAAAGAAAGATATCGAAGAACATAACTTAACTTACTGTCCCAAATTTCGACGACATCGAAGAACAAATGCGCCTTTTATGGGCCCAAAGCCCTATATCGAGAGATCAGTCATATGGCAGCTATATTCAA
This sequence comes from Stomoxys calcitrans, assembly GCF_963082655.1. Taxonomy (NCBI): domain Eukaryota; kingdom Metazoa; phylum Arthropoda; class Insecta; order Diptera; family Muscidae; genus Stomoxys; species Stomoxys calcitrans. The sequence continues at coordinate 14,389,882 of NC_081553.1, forward strand.
ATCTGGACCGATCTAGACCAAATTAAAGAAGGATGTAAATGGGCCTAACACAACTCACTGTTTCAAATTTCGGCGACATCGGACAATAAATGTCCTTTTTATGGGCTTAAGATCTTAAATCGAGAGATCGGTCTATAGGGCAGCTATATCCAAATCTGGACCGATCTGTGCCATATTGCTGAAGTATGTCGAGGGGCTTAACTTAACTCACTGTCCCAAATTTCGGCGACATCGGACAATAAATGCGGTTTTTATTGCTCCAAATCCTTAAATAGGGAGATCGGTCTATATGACAGCTATATCCAAATCTGGACCGATCTGGGCCAAATTGAAGAAGAATAGCGAAGGTTCTAAAACAACTCACTGTCCCAAATTTCAGCAAAATCAGACAATAAATGCGCCTTTTATTCGCTTAAAGTCCTATATAGAGAGATCGGTCTTTATGACAGCTATATCCAAATCTGGACCGATCTGTGTCATATTGCTGAAGTATGTCGAGGGTCTTAACTTTACTCACTGTCCCAAATTTCGGCGATAAATGCGCCGAATGGGATCAAAGCTCTATATCGAGAGATCGGTCTATATGGCATCTATATCCAAATCTGGGTCAAATTGAAGAAAGATATCGAGTGGCCTAATACAACTCTCTGTACAAAATTCAGCAAAGTCGGATAATAAATGTGGTTTTATGGACCTAAGACCCAAAATCGGCGGGTCGGTCTATATGGAGGCTATACCAAGATATGGTCCGATGTAGCCCATCTTCGAACTTAACCTGGTATTGACAAAAAAAAAAATCTGTGCAAAGTTTCAGCTCAATATCTCTATTTTTAAGGACTGTAGCGTGATTTCAACAGACAGACGGACTGACATGGCTAGTCTTGGATTTTTACGCTGTTCAAGAATATATACACTGTATACGGTGGGAAATGGATATTTCGATGTGTTGCAAACAGAATGACAAAATGAATATATCCCCATCCTTCGGTGGTGGGTATAAAAATATTGAGGTGAAACTTTACACACATTCTTTTTTTGTCCATTGGAAGGTTATGTGTGAAAGTGGGCTTTATCAAACTATATCTTGCTATCACGCCGAATAAGTTTCAGATCGGACAATATTTGTACATGCTGACATGTATACTGTTCTCTCGATATAAGGCCTAAACTAATTGCGCTGAAACTTTGCAGAGTGAGTTGTCTTAAAACTCTCGACAACCATATCGAATATGGTTCAGATTGGACAATATTTTGATGTAGCCCATATATAGACCGATCTCTCCATGTAAGGTCTAAGGCCTATAAAATCAGCATTTATTATGCAGTTTCGCAGAAATTCAGCACCGAGAAATGTGTTAGATTTTTGGTTGTCCGTGCAGAGTATGGTTCTGATCGGCCCATATGTGGATATATCTGTCAGGGACGCAGCCAGGAATTAAGTTTGTGTGGAGGAAGGGGTCATAATAGAACTACAAAACAATAATAAGAACATAAATGCGATAACATTCGAGAAGTAGGAATATGGGGTGTGGGCTAGGGTCCGATAGTCTTCCCAACCCCTCACCCTGGCTACGTCCCTGGCTGTTATTTACGCCGATCTCCCGATTTACGGTATTTCCGATTTCGCAAAATTTTGGAACAATGTGTTGCGTTTGTCCCTAAACGTGCTGGGTTTGGCGTAAACCAGACCATTATTCGATATAACTGCCACCGGTTCAGAAATGGTTCATTTTCACCGGATTTTGTCGAAATTTGGCTATTACATATACCTGAAGTGGTGGTGAAGAAAGAATTTTTATGAATTTTCAAAAAAAAACAAAATTTTGAACGCAATCTTCTTTAAAGACAAAAGGCAAGCGAAAATATTGGCCTTTTTGGTAGCTATATCCAACTTTAAAGTAATTGGCCAAGACTTTAAATTGAAAGATCCGCCTACATGGGAGTTATATCCAAATCTAGACCGATCTGGGCCAAATTGTAAATGGATATCAAAGGGCCTAACACAACTCACTGTCCCAATTTTTGGCAAAATCGGACAGTAAATGCGCCATACCCCCACGGGGGATCATTTGGGTGAAAATTATATAATAGCTCTTTACCACGATCTGAGATGGAATATTAAAGCTACCCAGGGATCGTGTTGTTTTGGAATTTCCTTAGCTATTGGGTACGAAACAACGTGGGATAGAAGGCTGATAAACGTAGTAATATGGCGTAGGATGGGGGTGGTAGGAAGATAGGCAGGGAGGACCGCTGAAGCGATGGGACGATGGGTGTGTGAGCTGTTGGTAGGCTGCATCGAGCTGAGTCGGTGAGCTGAGAATGGCTGGACCATGAAGGCTTGGAGCTGGTCGAGTGTGTGTGTGGATTTCTGATGTTTTGAAAGTTTTAACACGGTGTCGATGTTATTTCTCGTGTCTAACATACTGTATACCGTGTGTGTGAATGTTTCGGTGGCACTCCTGTTTTGGCTCAGTCATATGCTGAGTCATTTCGGGTTATGCCACCTGATTTCTGAGGGTTTCGTGTTGCTATGGGATGGTGCTTGCATCATCCCATAAGGTGACCAGTCAGGAACTGTCTGGAGTTCAACTGGTAGTAGTTGGACTACGTGGCCGAACCAAAGACCTTAATCTGGTACCACGGGAGTCAGGAGCCCCTGGAACTTCGGTTCCAGCCTGACAATTGCTGAGGCCCCAGTTAGGAGCAACATGGTGGCTGTGGTTTAACACCTAAAATCGCAGTATGCTCGGTGTGGAGTTGCATGTACTCAACTGGGTGCCGTGGCTTATAGAACGGAAAGAGTTTTGCATAATGCTCTGCTCCTAACCAAGGGGGAGAACACATCCAGACAACATGAACTCGAATTGGTATTCATGCAAGCTTCGGCTATGTATGGGGGCGTTGGTAGACGCATCGTTTTCACCCGGGTTTGAGAGACCTGAAGGATTAAGCCATCATGGCAGGTGTCTGCATAAAACACCATTTGATCCAAAACCATAAATCGAGAAATCGTTCTATATGGCAGCTATACCCGAATTTGAACTGATCTAGGCCAAACTGCAGAAATATATGGAAGAGCCTAATACAACTCACTGTCCCAAATTTCGGAGAAATCGGACAATAAATACACCTTTTATGGCCCGAAACCATAATAGAGATATCGGTCTATATCGCTACACACACACAGCTTGTGACTCTGTAATTGCATTCTTTCTTCTGTCTGTTATCAGCTGTTACTTTTAGCTTGCTTTAGAAAAAAAGTGTAAAAAAGTATATTTGATTAAAGTTCATTCTAAGTTTTATTAAAAATGCATTTACTTTCTTTTAAAAAATCCGCAATTACTTTTTGGACAACCCAACATATCGGTCTATATGGCAACTTAAAGTGATTCTGTCAAAGCCTTAATGGTTATGTACATGCTAAACTAAAATTCTTGTTCAACTGTTGAAGAATAAAGTTGAAAAACCAAAAAGTCGCTGTTTTACTTCGAAGGGCATTTTAAATTATATACGAATGAAACCATATTATTCACTCAGACAAGGGAAGATCTTTTAGTCTAAGACGAATATTGTGCTGTATTGCCTTATTCATGTCTAGGTATAATATTACAATCAAATGAAAACCGTTAACCAGACAATTACCCTGACGAAGAGGACTCGACCCTTACAACACAAAATTTCGATAAAAATGATTCAAAGAACAAACTTGAATTAAACTTTCTGTAGACAAAATGTTGATACAATTTTCCCTTAAGAACCTAAAAACCGGCAGTAAATACTTCAATGAAATAGAAGTGATAATTATCATAAGAAATGTTTAGAAATAAAACCGAATTGATCACCCTAGCATTTTGTACACAAATTAACATTGACATCCGGACATCGCTAGATCGAAACCGAAAGTAATTCCGGGACTTATCAACACTTATGCCGTACACAAAAGAATTCTAACAAGCAAAAGCGTGCTAAGTTCGGCCGGGCCGAATCCTCCACCATGGGATCAATATCCCAAATCGGTTTATATGGCAGCTATATCAAGACATGGACCGATATGGCCGATTTAAAATCCCAACCAACCTACATTTACTTCTTCGAAAGTTAGCGTGCTTTCGACATACGGACGGATGGACAGACGGACGGACATGGCTAGTTCGACTTAAAATGTCATGACGATCAAGAATATATACACTTTATGGGGCCTTAAACGAATATTTCGAGGAGTTACAAACAGAATGACGAAATTAGTATACCCCCATCCTATGGTGGAGGGTATAGAAATCTCTTCTTATTGGGGGTTAAAAACCAATCAGTGTTTGGAATTTTTTAAACCAAATCATAGCTAGTATATGGTATCAACTGAACGAGGTTTATGCCCATAAAATCGACTATTTCAATTAGAGTTTGTGTTAGGAATTTGGTGAAATTTGTTAATGTCAATCAATATGGCATTGAAATTTACATCTTTTTTTATTACAGTAAAATATAGAAAATATTATGTTTTGGAACATTTGATTTAAAATCGCTAGGAAAAAAAACTTTAAAACTTTTGCAAATATTAGCGATTAAAACTTATTTTGGATAATTTGTAAGCATTCAATGTTAATTTTTCATAAACACATTAATGGTTTTGACACGACCTAATGGTTGCGGACCAGTCCGTTAACACAGAGCATTAACTATGAAATGTAGGTCATCTTACGCATACTTTAGAAGCGACATCTGCTCCAGATAGATACCTAAGGCGCTGAAGAAAGTGTCATGGTGATAAATATTTATATGCACACACGCACGCACGCACCCATAAACATATATTTATGAATATTTAATAAATAAAAATTTTATTACCAGTGTAGGAGTTGAAATCAGAACAACAAAAGCACAAAGCGATCATTGAAATTTTACGATCCAACAACGCCACACACTAAAACGAAACAAAATAAATGTCTTGCCTAATTCGAAACCCAAAAAGGCTGGCAATGAGTTCGAACCATCATCGATTGATCGTTAACTGCGATAAAAGAAATCAATTTCACTATCGGTTACAGTAACTTAATATCGTTTGAGCCAAAGAGACAAATTAAAATAAAATTTAAGCATCTCATTGTGGCGATCGCCGTAAATCACTCACCACAACATACTCACTCTAGCGATGAACGACGACGAGCGACAGTTGTACTGACGGCTCGAGGGAACGAAACGAAAACGACGCTGAAACTATGGCATAAACGAACAATAAACAAACATCGAAATGGTCGCATCGAGACAATCGACAAAACATCAGATCGAGATTGTCAAACTTAGATAACAAGGCAAACTATAGAAAATTAACAGCATTTAAATGCTTCCACATTTCCATTTACAAATGCTCAAAACAAAATATTTTCCAATTTTACGAGATTTTTGTTTTTCCTCGCCTTCCTCTTCTTCTCTTTTCAGCTAGACAGCTGGCTGGACCAGAAACGAGTCGAAGCTCAAGTCGAGAGAGATAAGCATCAATGGGAACTCTCTAGTCAAAGTCAATAAACAAACACAAAAATGCTTCACCATAACGTTCTTGTTTCCTATCATCGAGTTCATAGGCATAATCTCTGTCATCGGCATTCCCAAGAATTATATTAGAACTTGAAAAAGAATATGCCGTCACAAAAATTAAGAAAAATTATTTTATGACAGAAAATTATTAGTAAAAAATTTAATGGACACAAGACATATATTAGTTCATGACTTAAAATTTATTTAAACTCATTGAAAATCAGTAAGGCAAGGCAAAAGTCGGGCGCTGCCGACTGCATAATACCCTACACCTATCCTATAGTACAATGTGGGACCTATATCCAATTCTGAACCAATTTTGATGGACCTCGGCGAGAAAATATGTTCAAACTGTAAAAACTACGGTTGACAAATGACAACATTATGGCAAAGTACCCCAAATCTGACGAATGGGAGCTATATCTAATTCTGAACCGATTCCGAGCAAAATTCTCAGATAATGTGGTAGTCGTCGAGGAAAGCGTTGTGCAAACTTTTGGCAACATTGATCAAACAATGCGCTTGCAGTGGGTCTTGGGGTGAAAATCTGGCGATATAAATACATATATGACAGCTATATCCAAATCTGGGCCGATTTCTATGAAATTCACCAGTAATATTGATAGTCATAAGAAAATCCTTCCTGCCGAATTTCGACAGAATCGGATAACAAATGATAACTTTTTTGCAAAATTTCTCAAAATCAAATGAACTTATATATGAGAGCTATATCTAAGTCTGAACCGATTTCGAGCAAACTCCCCAGATACTGTGGCAGTCATCGCAAAAAGCGCTTTGCAAATTTTTGACAAGATGGATCAATAAACGCGCTTGCTGTGACTGTTGAAGTTAAAATCGAGTGATATATATATATATGAGAGTTATATCTTCATCTGAACCGATTTCCATGAAATTCACCAGTAATATTGTGAGTCAAGAGAAAATCCCTCCTGCCGCATTTCGAGAAAATCGATTAACAAAAGACCATTTTATTGTAATATTACTGCAAATCGGACGAACATATATATGGGAGCTATATATAAATCTGAACCGATTTTGACCAAACTCTATGTATATTGTGGTAGTTGTCGAAGAAAGCGTTGTGCAATATTTTGGCAAGATTGGTCAATAAATGTGCTTTCAATGGCTCTAGGAGTGAAAATCGGCCGATATATATATGAGAGCTATATCTTAATCTGAACCGATTTCCATGAAATTCACCAGTAATGTCGAGAGTCGTAAAAAAATCCTTCCTGCCAAATTTCGAGAGAATCGGTTAACAAATGACCATTTTATTGCATTATTACTGACGAACATATATATGGGATCTGTATCCAGATCTGATCCGATTTTTCCAATTTCAATAGGCTTCTTCCCAAGGCCGAAAAACATGCGTGTACCAAATTTGAAAACGATCGGATGAAAACTGCGACCTGTACTTTGTACACAAATTAACATGGACAGACGGACAGACAGACAGACAAACAGACAGACGGACATAGCTAAATTGAATCAGAAAGTGATGCTGAGTCGATCGGCATACTTATCTCTTCCTTCTGGGTGTTACAAACAAATTCACTAAATTATAATACCCTGTACCACAGTGGTGGTGTAGGGTATAAATACAACGGCTATACATACTAGCATTTTTTGATGATTTATCGTTCAATTTCGTTCTTTTTATACCCACCACCGATTCTGATAAATCCGATTTCGGCGAAATTTGAATCAAAGAGTAATTTTAGGCCTCCCAACATATGATCCAAATGTGGTTCAGATCGGACTATATGTGTAAAAAGCTGCCATAAAAGCTTTATTTATTACCAGATTTCGCTGAAATTTAAAACAGTGAGTTATTTTTAGCCTCCCGACATCCGACCTAAATATGGTTCAGATCGGACTTTACTTGGATATAGCTGCCATATATATCGATCCACCATATCGGTCCATGTTTCGATATAGCTGCCATATAAACCGATCTTGGGTCTTGACTTCTTGAGCCTCTAGAGGGCGCAATTCTCGTCCGATTTAACTGAAATTTTGCATGAGTTGTTTTGTTATGACTTCCAATAACTGTGATAAGTATGATTCAAATCGGTTCATAATCTGATATAGCTGTCATATAAACCGATCTTGGATCTAGACTTCTTGAGCCAATACAGCGCGCAATTCTCATCCGATTTGGCTGAAATTTTACATGAGGTGTTTTGTTATGACTTCCAATAACTGTGCTAGGTATGGCGTAAATCGGAACATAACCTGATATAGCTGCTGTATAAATCGATCTTTATTCGATCGATCGATCGAATTTATTGTCCGATTTCGCCGAAATTTGTGACAGTGTTGTTAGTGTTGTTAGGCTCTTTAACACTTTTCTGCAACGTGGCAAAAATCGGTCCAGACTTGAATATAGCTGCCATGTAGACCGATATCTCAATTGATAGTCTTGGCCCCATAAAAGGCGCATTTAAAATCCGATTTCACTGAAATTTGACACAATGACTTATGTTAGGCTTTTCGACATCCGTGTCATATATGATTCAGATTGGTTTATGTTTAGATATAGCTGCTGTACTCATTAGTATTTGGACCAAATCGGAACATATTTTGATATAACTTCTACGGGACATAAGGTATGCAATTTTCACTGAATTTTGATGAAAGGTGGTTTACATATATACCCGAGGTGGTGGGTATCCAAAGTTCGGCCCGGTCGAACTTAATGCCTTTTTACTTGTTTTTAATTCAATTAACGAACGAAAATAAAACTTTTCGTCGGCAGCGGCAGCTTGTCCAAAATCTTGATCGGCGGCTCTTCGACTAGGCCAGGACAGTTAGGTCACGAACAGTCTTGCATTGCAAGAAGGAGTTTAACTCCTTCTCTGAGGATGGCAAAATCCGCATCGTTTGGGTGCCGGGTCATAACGGAGTAAGGGGGACGATTTGGCGGTAAAGGTGGGAGGACTGGCGTCAATGAATTTCATTAACCCGAAGTCTTTCGTGCCGACGCAGTCCGACAAATATCCTATGGAGGAACCAGATCGTGAGAAGATGAGACTATTACTGAAAGGAAGTAAGAAGGAGATCAGTATAGCTTTCGTTATCTTAACCGTACACATAGGACTGCGAGCTCTCTTGTGCAAAATCGGTGCTGCAAGTGATTGCATATGTAGGCCATGTGTGGAAGATGATAAGAAGTTGAAGCATTTCCTATGAAGTCTAACAGACACCGGTACTTAGGTGGGTACAAAAGTTTCGTGGTAACTTTTCAGCATTTATAACACACAAGAAGCTGATTACTGGTGACATGGGGCGGATTAATATCCGCACCCTCTTTTCACCCTAACCTATCCGAATGAGGTCCAAATAGCAGTGAAACGGCAGAAGAGCAACAAAGCAACAGAAGCCGATGGGTTGCCACCTGAACTATCTAAGACTTGAAGCAACGGGCTTATGAGTAACGAATTACTGATGATTCGTATGAGAGTTATAAGTATCCTTCGCATTACATTCAAAATACTTTTGTACGTACTGTGTGAAAGATTAAAGTCTCAGGGCGACGAGAGAATTGGGCCCTATCAATACGACCTAAGAACTTGTAAATCTTCTCTTGGAACCGCTCAATATCAAACCACGTTTCAGAAAGGGAGGGATAATGTTTGATCTATTAATCGGTTACAGTATTATGATGAATATCCTGCAAGCCAGTTCTGTGTGAAAAGGTTGTAAGTGGATCGATGATGTTTTGTCAAATCGCGTCCATTAACATCTAGATAATGCTCCTACATGACCCAAAGTTGGTTCCAGCTCTGTATGTTGAAAATTTGGGTTATTCTAATGGTGGGAGCTCACTGTTGAGAGAGAAGCTAACTGTGATCTTTAACTTAAAGGATCTTCTTGTCCTGGTGCAGATGGTAGGTGTTTGTCATCTGTAGGCAGCCAGTGGTTCTTAAGTTAAATGGGGGCGGGGAGAGAATATCCCCGTAGTGAATTTCCCTGTTTAACTCCACGAGACTTCGCCTTCTTGTTTACAAACTTTAGGTAGGACCGGCAAACGCACAGGTAGGTCAGTATGTACCTCTTATTCCTGTTGGGGAGATCAGATTCAATGATGTCTTATAGAGGGTAATGTGAGTGATCGTATCAAATGCTTTGAGAGATCAAGAGCCATGAAGACGGTTCGTCCACAGGACCTTTTCTGGTTCGGAACGTGGCATATAGATGATTGAAAGCGCATTGGTCGTGCTGTGCACCATCCTTAATCCATGTTGGGTATCTGCTGGAAGAAGGAACGAAATGAAACCGGATAGAAGTAACAACTCAAGTGTCTTTGGGATCGTGGATAGGAGAGAGATCGGTAGTTATGACTCCCATTGTACGGCATGTTTCCCTGGTTTGAGATTAGGAACAATAGGAACTTCTGGTATTATTTAGTTGCAGATACATAGATCGAGGGTTGGTCCATGATAGCTTTAACCAAAAGTCCGATTTGACTCAGTTAGAACAGACTAACGGACATTTTTTAAACAAGTATTTGTTATGGATGTCAAAAAAATATCAAGAGTTGTGTAGTTCCAACTTTTACCAACTCAATGATGGGATTAGTATGCCTCCATCCTTCAGATGAGGAGATGAAAAACTTGTACGAAGTCCATATTGGAGCCTTAATTTATTTGAAACCTTAAGATCTTACAAATGTCCTCATTTGATTACTGGCTCTTCTTTGCTCTCCCCACAAATTTTAATGGATTCAAGGAACACAACACCGAAAAACCATGAATGAAATGCAAACACCAAAAAAGTAGCCTAAAAACCAAAAAAACAAATCATCAAATCAATACTCAAAACTCAAGATCCAAGACGACTACTTGGAACAAAATTGTTTCTCTTGTCTACAACTCTACTAAGGGTTCCAAAGGTTTGGCGCTGTCGAAGAGCCATGGATGGATGCCACAACAGCAGAACTTCCAATTTGAGGAGAGGGAGAGAGAGCGGTAAGAAGCCAAAGACGCATCATTGTCGTTGGGTGATTCGACCAAAACGATACACTATGTTTCGACTAATTAGCATTTCTACTAAAATTCCACGAGGCCAATTAAAAAATACATTGGAAAAAACTACAACAACAGCAGCAGCAACAGAAACAACAACATTGCCATCGCCAGCAATAACAACAACGCCAATAAAACCGAATGGCGATAATTTACCTACATCATCTCAATGGGTTTAGGTTTGGAGGTTTTTTATTTTTATTTACATGCAGATGTTTATCTTTTTGAATGAATTGTGATTGAGAAGGAGTCGTTTAGACTTGTAGTTGGAAATCGCATAGTCTTTGCTGTGAGGATGATGATGATAATGATGATGGTGTTGGTGGCAGCTGCAGAGGATGCCACTGAAAGTCATAGTCAATGTGGTTTTGTGGCAACTTGGACTTCAGCTTGCCGCCTCGCGGCAATGGTTCTGATTTCACAGCAGGTATGATACACATTCAAGGCGATCACAACACCACACCAAAACTACTGTTGGGTGCTGTTGGAATAAACAGCAGCAGATAACCCAGCGAACTAAGTGGAAATTATTTTAGAAAAAACAAGTTAAAGCGTGCCATGTTCGGCCAGCTCAGGAGGGCACGGTAGCGCAGAAAAAACGGGTTCGAATCTTAACGGAAGCATCAAAAAACGTTTTCAGAGGTAATTGCCCCCTCCTAATTATGGCGATATTTTTGATGTACTATGCCATGTGTACTTGAATCAGACAGCACACATTGATATGTGTTTCCTGTTCCTTAATGGATTTGCATTTCAGGTTATTGGTTGGTTTGGACCATTCTAAACATTGATGTTGAAAGTCATAGTAAAAGACCAGGAAACCAATTTGGACCATGCTAGCATGGATGTTTTAAGTGATTTCGACAGACGGACGGACGGACGGACCTTTTTAACGATGTATATATTGTACATAACATATTTTATATTCTGCGCCAAAATCGCTATATAATGAGCACATCTCTACGATTTTATCACTCGGTAGAGTATAATTGTGTAGAACATTTCGAAAGGAGGGTTTTTCCTCTAATTTGTGAATTGCAATATCAAAATATGGCAGATTTGGCAGCCCAACAATTTTTCGGAGTACAGAGGCAACCCACTTTAGGGGACTGCCAAGAGGCGCTCGGACCACCAAGGGACTTGAAATTTTGCACACCTCATCTCTAATAATTTCAAATCTCTGCCCGTTCTCACACAGCATAATTTTTATTCGTTTTTTTTTTCGATTTTCTCCCACTTCTCATATATCCTTCGATGTCTCCAGCCGCTTGCTTCAAGCCGCCTCTGAGCCGGGAACAGACGTTGATGTTGACCACTGGTTATTTAAAAGCGCGAATAACTCGCCCTGTCATATCAAGTATCATTGGGTCTCAGTATTTAAGTAAGGGTCAATGTCAACAGACCCCTTACTGAGACTTTCGTCCCCAAATCGCTGTCTGCCTGTGGCCGCATTTGCAGCTACTCGGGATAAATACGAAGCATTCCGTTATTCGCAACCTGTGGAAGCGTCCGATGAAGGTCACCGTTGCTCAGAGGTTTGCATTTTCGCCTATGACGCCTGGGTTCGAATCTTGGCGCAAACATCATCATACAAATGCTGGCGACATTTGTGAGGTACTTTGCCTTGTAAAAACTTCTAACCAAAGACCTGTTGCGGCTCGCCGTTTGTACTCGGCTATAAAAAGGAGGACCCTTATAATTGAGCTTAAACTTGAATCGGACAGCACTCATTGATAAGTGAGAAGTTTTCCACTGCTCCTTAATTGAATGTTCATGAGCAAATTTGCATGGACGCTCCCGGTAGCTTTATGCTAAGCTTCCCATGATAATTCTTCAAAGTTCCAGCTTATGTGGTGCTCACTCCCAAATATATTTTTCATGATTTCAAAACGTTTGCTGGTCTTATTTCATGGCAACACAATCAACTCTTAATCCTCATTTGTGATATCACAACATTTTAAACGATTCATAATTAGAAAAACAAAATTTCTTATATGTTCCACAACATGCAAATTCACATCCAGCAGGAATACCTGCCTGGCTGCCTGCATACATATATATTAGGGTGCTCATCTTCCTCCCCATTTTGCCCCAACATTCGTGACAATCTTGTATATGATTTGCGTTTTCTTCTCATAGCACATTTCCAAACGCCGATGGTGGTATCCCTCGTCTGCCTGTCAATAAAGTACAACAACATTGTGGAGACAGTTAGGCGTAGAGACGGACAGACTAAGAAATGAAATCGGGAACATGACACCAGGTAGGTGCCTAAATTAGCATATGACAACCTTGTCAGCCTCCACACAAACATCCTCAACTATGAGCACTGACTCAGTCTTTCGCTGATGATAATGACGATCAAGGGGAGATGTTGGCTAACCAGCCAGCCATGGTCCATAACATCAAAATGAGGCAAGGTAAATACATGTAGCCACTTAATACTCAACATCGACTATCCCTTGTCTTGTAAATGTCGTGTGAATATCCACCTGGATTGGGATTTCTCCGTCTGTCCGTCCCGTCCATGCACCCTTGCTTGGATTATGGATTTCATAAATTCTTAACATAATCACCGAAAATTAAACAGACAGCCTGACTAGAATTAATTCTCACCTTTAACTTATGTTACAGCACAGCCAGCAACCCAAGGAATTGGATTTCATATCATTAAAAGATGAGCTCCTTAATTTGACATACCAATGGAAAGAAAAAAAAAGAGTTGGTTCGGTTTTGAAAATGGAGGGAAGTTAAACAGAAGTCCTTTTAATGTAACAAAAATAAACCATGAAATATTTCAAATTATACAATTAAAAAATTATTTCATAAAATATTTATAAAACATTAATTAATCTAGTTATCAAAAAAAAAAAATCATAAAATCATGGTAGAGTTTGGGCTCCCGGTGAAAATAAGGTACTAAATCTTTTGATATCCGAAGGGGGGGCGGACCCTCCCCCATATCCCAATTCTCAAAGACGCCAGATCTCGGAGATGCGTGCTCCGATTTTATGCCACCTTATGGTACACATAAAACACGAAATTGGTATAACACTTTGGGGTCAAATAACCTGGGGGGACGCCCCATCCCAAAACCCACCCGGACGGACATGTTAACCAATTGGGTCAATTAGGGTATCAAATGAAAGGTATTCCATAGTAGAGTACGAACTCGATATACAAATTCCGCCCAAAGTGTTCTGGGGGGTCCCTACCCCCAAAAAACCCACCCAACAGGACTCTTTCACCGCTTTGGGCAATATGGGTATCAATTGAAAGGTATTTAAAAGCAGAGTACAAATCTGAAATAAAAATGTATTGCTTAGTTTCAGAAGGGCTTCCCCACCTGCCAAAACCCCCGTGCGAACATGTTTACCGATTGGGACAATATGGGTATCAAACAAAAGGTTTTTAAGAGTAGAGTACGAACTTGATATAGAAATTTCGTCCAAAGTGTTCTGGGGAATCCCCACAAAAACCCAACCAAAAAGACTCTTTCATCGCTTTGGGCAATATGGGTATGAGTAGAGCAGAAATCTGACATAAAAATTTATTCCTTGGTGTGTGCACATCTGTTACGGGGCCTCCACAACCCCAAAACTCTTTAAACGGGCATGAATGTCCAACAAAAAGGGTATCGAATGAAAGGTCTTAAGGAGTTGGCTACGAATTTGGTATACATATTTGGGATAGAGTCTGGGACTGACCCACCCACTAAAAAACCTTCAATAGGACGTGTAGTTCGGGCGGGACAATATGTGAATTAAAAGAAAGGTTTATGTCAGTAGAGTTCAAATCCAACGTTGATATAAGAATTTAAGAACCTGGGTCACGTCCAGCTGTCTTGCCATTCAGCAGGTCATGTATATCGCGACAACAAAAACAACACCAAACTGTCATGTCGGACTATCGAGAATAAATTGTACTCAAATTAAAGGATGTGACAGAGTGCAATCACCCTGCCAATATCCTATCCAAGAAAAAGGGATTAAAAATAATATATAGTGGCCGATCAGGATAGAATAGGACAGCGATAAAAGGTCTTTGGTAGTAGAGTGCACTTTTTACTCACAAATAGGGATAGGCACAGGAGGACTTACGGATCTTTAAACATGTGGTATCCCAAGTGGTAGCTTTGACATACGATTTTGAATGTAGGTAACCAAATCAAAAGAAGAGTCTAACTAAACTCACTGTCTCAAATTTCAGCGACATCGGACAATAAATGAGGATTTTATGACCCCAAAATATTAAACCGATAAATCGGTCTCTATGGCAACTATATCCAAATCTGGACCGATCTGTGCCATGTTGCAGAAATATGTCAAAATTTCAGCGACATCGGACAATAAATGCGCCTTTTATGGGCCCAAAGCCCTATATCGAGAAATCGGTCTATCTGGGCCAAATTGACGAAGGATGTCGAAGGGCCTAAAACAACTCACTTTCCTAAATTTCAGCAAAATTGGATAATAAATGTGGCTTTTATAGGCCTAAGACCCTAAATCAGAGGATTGGTCTATATGGCAGCTATAACCAAATCTGGACCGATGTAGGCCAAATTGAAGGTGGATGTCTATGGGCCTAACACAACTCACTGTCCCAAATTTCATCAAAATCAACCAATTAATGTGGCTTTCATGGGCTTAAGACCTTAAATCGGAGGATCGGTCTATATGGCAGCTATATCCAAATCTTAATCGATCTGGGCCAACTTGAAGAAGGATGTCGCAGAGCCTAATATAACTAACTGCCCCAAATTTCATCAAATCGGATAATAAATGTGGATTTTATGAACCTAAGACCCTAAATCGGAGGATCGGTCTGTATGGCCTAACAGAGCCTAACATAACGCACTGTCCCAAATTTCAGCGACGTCAGATAATAAATGTGGCTTTTATGGGCCTAAGACCCTAAATCGGAGGATCGGTCTATATGGCAGCTATATCCAAATCTGAACCGATCTGAGCAAAATTGACGAAGGCTGTCTCAAATTTCAGCAACATCGGATAATAAATGTGGCTTTTATGGGCCCAGGACCCTAAATCGGAGGATCGGTCTATATGGCAGCTATATCCAAATCTGGACCGATCTGAGCCAAATTAACGAAGGATGTCGAAGAGCCTAACTGTCCTAAATTTCATCAAAATCAAACAATAAATGTGGCTTCAATGGGCCTAAGACCCTAAATCGGAGGATCAGTCTATATGGCAGCTATATCCAAATCTGGACCGATCTAAGTAAAATTGACGAAGGATGTCGAAGGGCCTAACATAACTCACTGTCCCAAATTTCAGCAAAATTGGATAATAAATGTGGCTTTTATAGGCCTAAGACTCTAAATCGGAGTATCGGTCTATAGGGCAGCTATAACCAAATCTGGACCGATCTAAGCTAAATTGAAGAAGTATGTCGAAGGGCCTAACACAACTCACTGTCTATATGGCACTATATCCAAATCTGGACCGATCTGAGTAATATAGACGAAGGATGTCGAAGGGTCTAATACAACTCACTGTAACAAATTTCATCAAAATTGGATAATTGTTAATAGTAGCTCAAAAACAGAAATTTGGTATCCTCCGCGCCACCTCCAAAGCCCGCTAAATGGAAATACAAACCAATAACGACAATATGCGGTTCCAACTAAAGGTATTTGAGACTAGAGAACGAATCTAATATATGGAGGTCCACCTCGCTTTTAAATATACTCCCATTTCGAACTTATTTACCGACCAAAGGAATATAAGGCTCAAATGAAAGGTATTTTCGATTAGAGCACAGATATGATATCCACATTGGGGCGAAATATCTGAAAGGCCGTACCAGTACCCCCAAACAGGACTTTCCTGACCGTGCCAGTATAGATAAAATAAGTGAGTGAGAGAAGGCGCAGCGGAGCGGGCCCTGTCCAGCTAGTCTTATATATAAAATTCAATTTGTGTTTGTTTATTCCGTATAGACTCAAAAACGGCTGAACCGATTACCTTGAAATTTTAGCAGATTGTGTAGGTTGGTCTGGAAGGAAATATAGGCTAAATAAATTGTTGATATCGAGAGGGGGCGGACCCTCCCCCTTACCCCAAATGTACAACCCAAAAATAAAAATGGACCGATCGGGACAATATGGGAATGGAATGAAAGGTATTCAAGAGTAGATCACGAATTTCATAATAAAAGTTGGTTCCAAGTACATGGGGGCCGCCCCAGCCCCAAAACCCCTTAAAATAGGTTTATTTGACGATCATGACAATATGGGACTCAAATGAAAGGTATTCGGAAGTAGATTACGAATAAGGTTAGCAAGTAGGAATAGGATTTATAATTTACTGATATTGGAAGGGGGCCGTTATCCAAAAACACCACCCAAAATCTAAAGAGGACCGGTAACGACAATATGGGTATCAAATGAAAAGTATGCAGGAGTAGATAACGAATCTGACATACAAATTCATGTCGAAGTATAGGGGGTCACCCCCATCCCCACAAAAACGCCCAAAATGGGCACATTTACCAATCACGGATAATGGGACTCGGTTTGTTTGTTACGTATAGACTGAAAAACGGCAGAACCGATTTTCTCGAAATTTTCGCTAATTGTGTAGGTTGGTCTGGAAGGAAATATAGACTATATAATTTTTCGGTATCGGAAGGGGAACGGACCCCCTTATACCAAAAACACAATCAAAAATCAAATGTGGACCGATCGGGACAATGTAGATATCAAATGAAAGTAATTGGAGAGTAGAATACGAATATGGTATTAAAAATTGAGTCTAAGTACCCATCGGGCCGCCCCAACCCCAAAACTCCCCCAAACAGACATATTGGACGTTCTTATCAATATGGGGCTCATAAGAAAGGTATTCGGGAGTAGATTTCGAATCTGGCATACAAAATCAAATCGAAGTATTGGGGGTCACGCCAATCCTCCAAAACGCCATTAGACCCATTATGACTATATGATACTTGGGAACCGATTTTCTTAAAATTTTCATAGATTGTGTACATTTGTCTGAAAACATAGGCTTTATAGTTTTTTGATGTCGGGTGGAGGCGGCCCTCCCCCTTAACGCAAAAACGCCACCCATTTCCTAAAGTGGTCCGATGGGCACGATAACGAATATGGTATTAAAATTTGGGTCCAAGTAACCAGCGGGCCCCCTCCAACACCTAAACTCCTCTAAACAGATATATTCGAAGTTCATGTAACTATGGGACTCAAATGAAAAGTATTGGGCAGTAGATTACAAACATGACATAAAACATTAGGTTCAAGTAATGGGAGGACGCCCAACCCCAAATACCCCCAAATGGTCATATTAACCGACCATGGCAATATGGGACTCAAATGAAATGTATTAGCGAGTGCGAATATGACATTAAAATTTGCGTTCAAATCTAGGTGGCGCTTTTCCTCCTAAAGATACGGACTCATTATGACCATGTGGGACTCAAATGAAAGGTATTTGAGAGTAGAAAACGAAGTTGATATCCAAATTTGGTGCCAAGTGTTTTGAGGTACGTCCTAAAGCAACAACGTTAAGTGGGGATAAACACCGCTTTGTCCGATGTTCTCGCCGGGATTCGAACGCGTTCAGTATCATACGCTACAATGGCACGACTTCGATATCCACATTCAGGGCGAAGCGACCCACCCTAAAAAGATATTAGAGAGTAAAAGAAGGCGCAGCGGAGCGGGCACGGTTCGGCTAGTATATATTTTGATTTCACCTTTATCTACTGAAAAATGTTTTAACCAAGCTCATCTTCATTAAAATGTTTAAACAAAACTCTAATACCAAGTCATTGACATTTAAATGAAATCAAAGTGAGGTCTTATGTGTGGTACACAATGAAGCCAATTCAAAATTAATGAATGAATCGTTGAGTATCAATCCAAAATATCCAATTGTAGTGCCACGAATAAAACAATCTCCCCTTTAAATAAATTATGTCCATTTAACTATTATTGCTCGTAGAAAAAAATCAAGTTCCTTTAACTCCACCAGGCCATGTTATACCAAATTGGGTTTTAATATGTTAATTCGATGGCGTTTTATTTTCGGAAGCCGGGCCAATTAATTGCCGAGAAAATTACATAAAAATCTACAAAACATAAATAAACTGGAACAACAAAACATTTCCAAAAAAACAAACACAACAAAGAAAAAATACCCAAATCTAAATCTGTTATCGATAGAGATTTTGTCGTTTTTTAGATTTTCTTAATGAAAACCAAATTAATACAAATACATATTGAAGAGAAAAAAAAACATAGAAAACAAACAAATAAAATCACAATGGACACAATGGAGGCTCTTGTGCATGGATGTGACTGACATTGGCGCTGTAGATTTCTAATGAGCTGTGAACCTTTTAGGTGACCACTAGGGTAATGCCATAACTCAAGGCAAGGTGGCCCGAGAATCACTAAATGTAATTCTAAGAAACGATTTAATTAATATCATTAGGTTGGTTCATTTGGAAAATGACCCACCAAATTAAGGAAAGAAAACCGACAAATTCCAGGAAAAAGAAAATTTCTGGGTTTTTTTTCTATAAAAAATTAAAGCAACAAAAAATTAAAAAAAAAAAAAAAAAACAAGTAAAAGCGTGCAAAGTTCGGCCGGGCCGAATCTTATATAATCCCAACATCTCTTCTTACGCAAAAAAGGATATAAGAAAAGATTTGCTCTGCTATTAGAGCGATATCAAGATATGGTCCGGTTTGGACCATAATTAAATTATATGTTGGAGACCTGTGTGAAATGTCAGCCAATTCGAATAAGAATTGCGCCATTTGGGGGCTCAAGAAGTAAAATAGAGTGATTGATTTATATGGAAGCTGTATAAGGCTATAGACCGATTCAGACCATAATAAACACGTATGTTGATGGTCATGAGAGGATCCGTCGTACAAAATTTCAGGCAAATCGGATAATAATTGCGATCTCTAGAGGCTCAAGAAGTCAAGATCCCACATCGGTTTATATGGCAGCTATATCAGGTTATGAAGCGACTTAAACCTTATTTGATACAGTTGTTAAAAGTAAGAATAAAATAAGTCATTCAAACTTTCAGCCAAATCGGATAGGAATTGCGCCCTCTAGAAGCTCAAGAAGTCAAGTCCCCAAATCTGTTTATATAACAGCTATATCAGGTTATGGACCGATTTGAACCATACTTGGCACAGTTGTTGAATATCATAACAAAACACGTCTTGCAAAATTTTATTTCAATCGGATAAGAATTGCGCCCTCTAGAGGCTCAAAAAGTCAAGACCCAAGATCGGTTTATATGGCAGCCATATCAGGTTATGTACCGATTTGAACCATACTTGGCGCAGTTGTTGGATATCATAACAAACCACGTCGTGCAAAATTTCATTACAATCGGATAAGAATTGCGCCCTCTAGTGGCTCAAGAAATCAAGACCCAAGATCGGTTTATATGACAGTTATATCAGTTTATGGACCGATTTGAACCATACTTGGCACAATTGTTGGATATCACAAAAAAACACATCGTGCAAAATTTCATTCCAATCGGATATGAATTGCGCCCTATAGAGGTTCAAGAAGTCAAGACCCAAGATCGGTTTATATGGCAGCTATATCAAAACATGGACCGATATAGCCCATTTACAATACCAACCTACCTACACTAATAAGAAGTATTTGTACAAAATTTCAAGCGGCTTGCTTTACTCATTCGAAGTTAGCGTGCTTTCGACAGCCAGACGGACGGGCAGACGGACGGACAGACGGACGGACAGACGGACGGACAGACGGACGGACAGACGGACGGACAGACGGACGGACAGACGGACGGACAGACGGACGGACAGACGGACGGACAGACGGACGGCAGACGGACGGACAGACGGACGGACAGACGGACGGACAGACGGACGGACAGACGGACGGACAGACGGACGGACAGACGGACGGACAGACGGACGGACAGACGGACGGACAGACGGACGGACAGACGGACGGACAGACGGACGGACAGACGGACGGACAGACGGACGGACAGACGGACGGACAGACGGACGGACAGACGGACGGACAGACGGACGGACAGACGGACGGACAGACGGACGGACAGACGGACGGACAGACGGACGGACAGACGGACAGACGGACGGACAGACGGACGGACAGACGGACGGACAGACGGACGGACAGACGGACGGACAGGCGGACGGACAGATGGACGGACAGACGGACGGACTGACGGACGGACATGTCTAGATCGACATAAAATGTCACGACGATCATGAATATATATACTTTATGGGGTCTCAGACGAATATTTCGAGTAGTAACAAACCGAATGTCGAAATTAGTATACCCCCATCCTATTGTGGAGGGTATACCAGTTTTAATTTTTAAAAGCCCAAGCAAACAGAAATACAAGTAAAAGCGTGCGTGGATTTTGCTAAAATATAAGAATTATATCTGGTTATAGACCGATTTGGGCCGTACTTGGCACAGTTGTTCAGACGCTTAACATGAAATTTCAGCCAGATCGGAAAAAAAATCGCAGCTTGTAGGGGCGCAAGAAGTCAAATCGGGCGAATGGTTTATATGGGAGCTAGATCAGGTTATAGACTGAATCGGACCGTACATGGCACAGTTGTTGGGAGTCATAACAGAACACTATGTGTGAACAAAATATCAGCTAATCAGATGAAAACTGAAAATTCCGGGGGCTCAAGAAGTCAAATCAAGAGGTTTATTTATATGAGAGCTATATCAGGTTATAGACCAATTCGGACCGTACTTGGCTCAGTTATTGGAAGTCATAACAGAACACTATGTGCAAAAATTCAGCCAAAACGGACGAAAATTGAGGATTCCAGGAACTCAAGAAGTCAAATCAAAAGATCGGTTTATATGGGAGCTTTATCAGGTTATAGACCGATTTGGACGGTACTTAGCAAAGTTGTTGGATGTCATAACAGAACACAAAATTTAAGCCAAATCCGAGTAAAATTGCGGCTTCCAGGGGCTCAAGAAGTCAATTCATGAGATCGGTTTATATGGGAGCTATATCTAAATCTGAGCCGATATGTCCCATTTTCAATCCCCAACGACCATCATCAATACCTAGTATCTGTGCTAAATTTCGATTTAAGGTCTTGGGCTCATAAAAGGCGCATTTATTGTCCGATTTTGCTGAAATTTGGGACAGTGAGTTGCGTAAGGCCCTACGACATATTTCTTCAATTTGGTCTAGATCGGTCCACATTTGAATATAGCTGTCATATAGACCGATATGTCGATTTAAAGTCTTCGGCCCATAGAAGCCACATTTTTTGTCCGATTTTGCTGAAATTTGGGACATCTTCAATTTGGTCTAGATCGGTCCACATTTGAATATAGCTGCCATATAGAGCGATCTCTCGATTTAAGGTTTTAGGCCCATAAAAGGCGCATTTATTGACCGATGTCGCCGAAATTTGGGACAGTGAGTTATGTTGGGCCCTTCGCAATCCTTCTTCAGTTTGGCTCAGTTTGGTCCAGTTTTGGATATAGCTGCCATATAGACCGATCTCTTGATTTAAGGCTTTGGGTCCATAAAAGGCGCAGTTATTGTCCGATTTTACCAAAATTTGAGAGTGTGAGTTATGTTAAGTCCCTCGATATAATTCTGCAATAAGGCACAGATCGGTCCGGATTTGGATATAGCTGCCATATAGACCGATCTGTCGATTTAAGGTCTTGGGCTCATAAAAGGCGCATTTATTGGCCGATGTCCCCGAAATTTGGGACAGTGAGTTGTGTAGGGCCCTTCGACATTCTTCCTAAATTTGGCTCGGATGGGTGCAGATTTGGATATAGCTGCCTCATAGACCAATCTCTCGATTTAAGTATTTGGGACCATAAAAGAAGTATTAATTGTCCGATTTCACCGAAATTTGGGACAATGAGTTGCTTTAGGCTCTTCGACATTATTCTGCAATTTGGCTCAAATCGGTCCAGATTTGATATAGCTGCCATTAGACCGATATCGCGATTTAAAGTCTTGGCCCCATAAAAGGCGCATTTATAATCCGATTTCACTGAAATTAGACACAGTGAATTATGTTAGGCTTTTCGACATCCGTATCGTATATGGTTCAGATCGTTTTATTTTTAGATATAGCTACTAAAAGGATAAATATTTTCTTATATTCACTTGAACAATGACTTGTACTATTTGTATTTGGTCCAAATTGGATCATATTTCGATGCATCTGTTGCGGGGCATAAGGTATGCGTTTTTACCGGATTTTGACGAAAGGTGGTTTACATATATACTAGTGGTGGTGGGTATCTGAAGTTATGCCCGGCCAAACTTAACGCCTTTTTTCTTGTTATAATATTCCTACCACCTCATTCACCAGCACGAATAAATCAATATATGTATTCTAAAATTATTAAAAAAGATTTTATCTGCTCAAATTAACAACAGACTAAGTGACTCGACTCAATATTTCAAACATGTCCGTGCCTTCGGACTTTAATTAGCAGACGTTTAGCGGAATTGCTTTAACATTCCTTAATTAGAGAAAACATCTTCTATTGTCCACCATCTCTAAACTCAAACTCCTGAATATTCGAAAATAATTTTTTTTTAATCTATGATGTCATTTCTCATAAGAAACAGGCAAGCGAATTTGTCTCATCGTTTATATATGGCCCCATATTTCATTCGATCGCAATGCACATTTTTTTCGGTTTTGGAAGTAAATCACGAAATTTTGGTTAATTTTCACCCCTCAAACATTCCAAATAAATCATTTGCGAAATTTATTCAATTTTTAAAGTTGAATTAAAGCAAATTGAGATATTAGGTAATGCCATAAAAAGGCTACTAACCAGTTTTATAATCTCTCAGTTTCCCTGGTTGCTACTACAGCAAAACCCCTAAAAGTGGTGAGTAAGAAATTTCAAAATTTCCTAATTGATATTTTCCATAAAATATTTTGACGTTTCGATTCGATTAGGACACGCACAAAAACAATTTGTCCCACACAGACAATCGTTCTTAATTGAATACTGGGGATTTTGGGGTTTTTTTTTGTTTTGTTTAATCAACGCTCAATCATCGTAAAACTCCCAATGGACCACAGATATGCAGCCAGCCCATGGCGAGTTCCTGGGAAAAATGCGAGCGCAACTACTTTACAATCAACCACATCGCCCAATCTGAGACAGAGATTAAGAAATAAAGGTTAATGTTGTGACAAAAATCTTAACAAATCCCCCATAATCATAATTTGTTTGGTGTCGAACTACCTGCTTACTTGCCATAAACATAATGAGCATTCAAAAAACCCAACGAAAAAAAATCGTTGAAATCACCACAAAAACTCCACGGACAGACATAGAAAATTAATTATCAACCAAATTTGGTGGAAACGAAACAGAAGAAAAAAAATGACATAAAAATCAACGAATTATTAATAAACTTATCAATGCATAATGATCTCTAAATCGCTGAAAAATGTGAGTTTTTTATATCAAACGTAATCAACCAAAATATTTTTATTTTCTGTTTTTAGTGTTTACTGAGAGATCAAACCATAACCAAATCTCAAAACAGAAGTCCACTTTCATTGGGGACTTTGTGTCAGTTTTTGGGGATATCAAAACGTTTGACAAATTAATTATCCAAATTTGAGACTGGATGGTTGTGGTGATAACGTTTAATTGTGATGGAATATCTAAGGCAGGTGAATTTTTGAGTCAAAGTCTGAAATGCAACATTCGTATGAGGGCTTGAACGAAAGGAGACTTTATAAGACCTTTTGGTGAAACAATGTGGATTTGAGTTAAAATGTCATGTTGACAAAAATAAAACAACAAATAAAAGCTTGCTAGGTTCGGCCGGGTCGAAAATTATATACCCTCCACCATTGATCGCATTTGTCGAGTTCTATGCGCTGTATCTTTTTTTAGGTAAACAAAGAATATTGAATAAGAACTGTTATGCTATTGGAGCTATATGAAGTTAGAGACCGATTCGTACCATAAATGGATACTGAACTTTGTAAAAGTCATTCGGATAAGAAGTGCGCACTGTAGGGGTTCAACAAGCGAAATCGGGAGATAGGTATTTTATGGGAGCTCTATCAAGCTATAGATTGATTCAGACCATATTAGACATGTATGTTGAAGGTCATGAGAGAAGCCTTTGTATAAAATTTCTTCCAAATCGGAGGAGAATTGCGCCCTCTAGAGGCTCAAAAAATCAAGATCCCAGATGGGTTTATATAGCAGCTATATCAGGTTATGAACTTATTTGCGCCGAATAACACCTCAGGCAAAACATCACCCAAATGACATGAGAATTGCGCCCTCTATTGCCTCAAGAAGTCAAGATTTAAGATCGGTTTATATGGCAGCTATATCAAAAACTAAACCGATTTAAAACATACTTAGCTTAGTTGTTGGAAGTGATACCAAAACACAACGTGCAAAATTTCAGTCAAATCGGACGAGAATTACGCCCTCTAGAGCCTCAAGAAGTCAAGATCGCAGATCGGTTTGTATGACAGCTATACCAGATTATAAACCGATTTAACCATACTTGACACAGTTATTGGAATAGATACAAAAACACTACATGAATAATTTTAGTCAAATCGGTCAAGAATTGCGTCCTCTAGAGGCTCCAGAAGTTAAGACCCAAGATCGGTTTATATGGCAGCTATATCAAAACATGGACCGATTAAAACCATAGTAAGCGTAGAACCATACTCACCTTCCACCATAGGATGGGGGTATACTAATTTCGTCATTCTGTTTGTAACTCCTCGAAATATTCGTCTAAGACCCCATAGAGTATATATTCTTGATCGTCATGACATTTTAAGTCGAACTAGCCATGTCTGTCCGTCAGTCCGTGTGTCCGTCCATCCGTCCGTCCGTCTGTCTGTCGAAAGCATGCTAACTTTCGAAGTAATAAAGCTAGCCGTTTGAAATTTTGCACAAATACTTCTCATAAGTGTAGGTCGGTGGGGATTGTAAATGGGCCACATCGGTCCATGTTTTGATATAGCTGTCATATAAACCGATCTGGGATCTTGACTTCTTGATCCACTAGAGGTCACAATTCTTATCCGATTTGGCTGAAATTTTGCATGAGGTGTTTTATTATGACTTCCAACAATTGTGTTGAGGATGGTCCAAATCGGTCCATGACCTGATATAGATGTCATATAAACCGATCTTGGGTTTTGACTTTGACTATCCGATTTTTATGAAATTTTGCACGACGTGTTTTGTTATGAACAACTGTATTAAGAATAGTTCAAATCGGCCCATAACCTGGTATAGCTGTCATATAAACCGATCTGGGGTTTTGACTTCTTGAGCCATTAGAGGGCGCAATTATTATCCGATTAAGCTGAAATTTTACATGAGTTGTTTTATTATGACTTCAAACAATTGTGTTGAGGATGGTCCAAATCGGTCCATGACCTAATATTGATCTCATGTAAACCGATATTGGGTCTTGACTTCTTGATCGACTAGAAGTCACTATTCTTATCCGATTTGGCTGAAATTTTGCATGAGGTGTTTTATTATGACTTCCAACAATTGTGTTAAGTATGGTTCAAATCGGTTCATAACCGGATATAGCTGTCGTATAAACAGATCTGGGATCTTGACTTCTTGAGCCTCTAGAGGCCGCAATTATTATCCGATTTGCCTAAAATTTTGTACGATGGATCCTCTCATGACCATCAACGTACGTGTTTATTATAATCTGAAACGCTCTATAGCCTGATACAGCTCCAATATAAATCGTTCTCCCTATTTTACTTCTTGAGCCCCCAAATGGCGCAATTCTTATTCGAATTGGCTGACATTTTACACAGGTCTCCAACATATAATTTAGTTGTGGTCCAAACCGGACCATATCTTGATATCGCTTTAATAGCAGAGCAAATCTTTTCTTATATCCTTTTTTGCCTAAGAAGAGATGCCGGGAAAAGAACTCGACAAATGCGATCCATGGTGGAGGGTATATAAGATTCGGCCCGGCCGAACTTTTCACGCTTTTACTTGTTTTTTATCCTTTTTTTGCCTAAGAAGAGATACCGTGGAAAGAGCTCGACATATGCGATCCATGGTGTAGGGTATATAATATTCGGCCCGGCCGAACTTAGCACGCTTTTACTTGTTTTAGCTAATTTTTAAATTTTCTTCCACTGTAAGCTGGCTTAACTTGAAGCGGTAACTTCATTAAATGAAGTAAATATTTTAATGAAATACATTTTTAATGAAATACCTTTGATATGTGTATTTCTCAATCAAAAACTTGGTTACAAAAGATTCTTAATTGGCTAACATTAATAAAGAATTCAATTCGCAACACGTTTTCGTGTCAAGATCATTGTTTTTTTGTTTATTTGCGCGATACAAAAAACGCTATTTTTTAAGAAAACCACACAGGACTAATTAATCAGAGTTAACAAATTTGTCAGCACTAATAAAACGACATGATAATGACCAATAAAAAACAAAACAAAATCAGAGAAACGGAACAGAAACACGAAAACTAAACCACATAAAAATAATTAACCTCAAAAGGCATCAATATGGCAAAAATTAAACAGTGCCCACCGTTGTTTAAATAACAAACATAACAATTCCCAATAACATTTGCACGATTTTGTTTATTATGAATTCATTGTCTCGCCCCTGCTTCAACAACCTCCTCTAACCGCCCAACAATTGAACTGTCTGCCCGTCGATCCATCGCCATCGAATGCAAATTGCAATCAAAATTAATTAACAGACATTTTAATTTGTGTAGTTTTTTTGAATCAACAGCAGAGTTGTTTTTTTTTTTTTTTTTGTTGAATTCATTGTAGAGAATCATAAATAGCCAGCCAGCCCTCCCTTGATATGAAGTTGGGCAGCGGCTCAAGTCTTAGACCTTACGGCGGGGGCTGTCGGCTGGGTCGGGGGAAACTCATTCGAATATTTCATGCCAATAAAATTCACATGAGGTGGAAAAGAGGGGCCATGATGTGTTTCGCTTCGGCATGACATGAATTCATTTCAATTTGCATAGGTAATAAAATTATAACAAAAATTAATAATAATCTTATATCAGCTGCTATGATGCCGATGCCAACGTTAACGTTAACGTTGCTGCTGCCCCTGCCACTTTATAGACAGTCGTTTTTCAATATTTAATAAAAATATAAGTCTCGACTATATGATGGGATGTCAAATTCAGGGCTATCCGCCCAGCATGAATGTTGTCGTTGTTGCAGATGACGGATCCCGATAAGAGAGCGCCCAAGACTGAACACAGCTTCGGCTGAGCAGAATTTGAATATAAATTGCCACCATGGCTGGCGTGTGTAGAGCATTAAATGATCAAAAAGTCAAGACGGGCCATAAAATTCGAACACTCAAGTCAAAACAAACAAATAATGATTGGGAAACACAAGGCGAATATTGATAAATAAATGATATGGTCAGCAACCCATTAGAAATGCATGGTGCGATTCAATTGGAAGGTAGCATATCACATTACACTGAACTAGATCATCGAAAGGGTTATTGAAAAGCGAGTGTAATAAAATAAAACATAAAGGGTTATAATATTACAAAACAACATTTCTTATTGCATGGTAAAATAAGTTTAGGTTAGGTTGAATAGCGGGTGAGGATATTAATCGGCCTCACGCCACTATGGACATACACCTAAGCCAGTAATCGGCTTGTTGTGCGCTCTAAATACTAACAAGTAAGAGCGTGCTAAGTTCGGCCGGGCCGAATCTTATATACCCCTTCACCATGGATCGCATTTGTCGTGTTCTATGCGCAGTATCTCTTTTTAGGCAAATAAAGAATATTGAATAAGAACTGTTATGCTATTGGAGCTATATCAAGTTATAGTCCGATTCGGACCGTAAATGAATGCTGAACACTGTAAGTCATTGTGTAATGTTTCAGTTCATTCGGATAATAATTGCGCCGTGTAGGGGCTCAAGAAGCAAAATCGGGAGAGAGGATTATATGGCAGCTGTATCAAGCTATTGATCGATTCAGACCATATTAGACACGTATGAGAGAGAAGCCGTTGTACAAAATTTCTTCCAAATCGGATGAGAATTGCGTCCTTTAGAGGCTCAAGAAGTTAAGATTCCAGATCGGTTTATATGGCAGCTATATCAGGTTATATACCGATTCAGTCATAACGAAACCCCTCATGCAAAATTACAGCCAAATCGGTCGATAATTGCGTCCTCTAGAGGCTCAAGAAGTCAAGATACCAGATCGGTTTATATGGCAGCTAAATATATCAGGTTATGTACCAATTTGCGCCATACTTGGCCCAGTTATTGTAAGTCATAACAAAACAACTCAACAACTTGAAAATGATACCAAAACACCATGTGCAAATTTTCAGCCAAATCGGACGAGAATTGCGCCCTCTAGAGGCTCAACAAGCCAAGACCCAAGATCGGTTTATATGGAGCTATATCAAAACATGGATCGATTTGAACCATACTTAGCGCAGTTGTTGAAAGTGATACAAAACACCACGTGCAAAATTTCAGTCAAGTCAGACAAGAATTGCGCCAAGAGCCAAGATCGATTTATATTGCAGCTATATCAAAACATGGACCGATTTGGCCCATTTATAATCCAAACGGACCTACATTAATAAAAAGTATTTGTGCAAAATTTCAAGCGGCTAGCTTTACTGCTTCGAAAGTTATCGTGCTTTCGACAGACAGATGGACGGACGGACGGACGGACGGACGGACGGACGAACATGGCTAGATCGACTTAAAACGTCATGACCATCAAGAATATATATTCTTTTTGGGGTCTCAGGCGCATATTACGAAGTGTTACAAACAGAATGACGAAATTAGTATGCCCCCATCCTATGGAAGAGGGTATAAAAAGTAAGCTCGAAATAGAAAATCTAAATTAGGAATTCCTTGCTTGTTGCTAAATCCTTAAATGTTTTCCATACCACGCCCGTAAGTTGTGTCCCCATCTAAGTACTGTTGTCTGTTGGCCGCGAAAACCGATCAATGACATAGGAAATGCTCCAAAGTCTCATCATCTTCCCAACATGACCTACACTTGCTATCACATACCTCATTGATTTTGCATAAGTTAGCTCTCAGTCCTATGTGTCCTTTTATGATACCGAAAGCTATATTGACCTCCTGCTTACTACCTTTCAGCAATAGCCTTGTCTTCTCACAATCTGAATTTCCTCATAGGATTTTTGTCCTACCGAACGTATCGCTGTTCCACAGATTTCGTAGCCCACGCCCTTATCTCGAACTGCGTCCACCCAAAAAGTTTCGGGTTAACCAAGTTTATTGACGGCAGTACTCTGGCCTTCACTGCCAAGTCATCTGCTTTTTCATTCCCCCTTACTCCGCTATGGCCCGGCACCCAAACGATGCGGATTGTGCCTTACTCAGAGAAAGTGTTAATCACCTTCTTATACTCCAACACTGTTTGTGAACTTACCGTTTACTGTCCCTAAAGGTGATCACACCTGACGTGCTCGCGTTAACACCACACTACCTCAGGCATTCCGTGATCGGATCTCTGCCTGCAAAATCGTGTTATGGTCAGACGAAAAGTCAACTTTTAGACTTCAAGACTTTATTCGAAATAGCAAAAGTCCATTTTTCGACTTATTGTTGCAAAAAGTAGACTTTTACAAAAAGTAAACGTTTATCGGATAATAAATGTGGCTTTTATGGGCCTAAAAACATAAATCGGAGGATCGGTCTATATGGCTGCTATATCCAAATCTGAACCGATCATGGCCAAATTGACGAAGGATGTCGAAGGGCCTAACACAACTCACTGTCTTAAATTTCAGCAAAGTCGGATAATAAATGTGGTTTTTATGGGTCTAGGAGCCTAATCGGAGGATCGGTCTATATCGCAGCTATATCCAAATCCGCAAGTGAGTTGTGTTAGGCCCCTAGACATCCTTCGTCAATTTGGTCCAGATCGATCTAGATTTGGATATAGCTGCCATATGGACCGATCCTCCGATTTAGAGTCTTAGGCTCATAACAGCCACATTTATAATTCGATTTAGCTGAAATTTGGGACAGTGAGTTATGTTAGGCTCCTCGACATCCATCGTTAATTTGGCCCAGATCGGTCCAGATTTGAATATAGCTGCAATAAAGACCGATCTCTCGATTTAAGTTTTTTTTGCCCATAAAAGGCGCATTTATTATACGATTTTTCTGAAATTTGGGACGTTCAGTTCTCTTAGGCCCTACGACATCTTTCTTTGGCCCAGATCAGTTCAGCTTTGGATATAGCTGCCATATAGACCGATTTCTCAACCTAAGGTTTTAGGCCCATAAAAAGCCCACTTATTGTCCGATTTCGCCGAAATTTGGGACAGTGAGTTTAGTTAAGTCCATTAACATACTTCTGTAATATGGCATAGATCGGCCCAGATTTGGATATAGCTGCCGTAGAGACCGATCTCTCGGTTTTAAGTTTTGGGGCCATAAAAGGCGCATTTATTGTCTGATGTTGCTGAAATTTGAGACAGTCAGTTTAGTTAGGCTTTTCAACGTTCTTCTTTAATTTGGCCCTGATCGGTCCAGTTTTGGATATAGCTGCCATATAGACCTATCTCTCGATTTAAAGTTTTGGGCCCATAAAAGGCGCATTTATTATTCGATTTCGCTGAAATTTGGGACAGTGCTTTGTGTTAGTCCAGATTTGGATATAGCTGCCAAGTAGACCCATATCTTGATTGGCCCCATAAAGGGCGCATATATAATCCGATTTCACTTAAATGTGACACAGTGATTTATGTTAGGCTTTTCGACATCCATGTCGTATATGGTTCAAATCGGTTTATTTTTAGATATATTGTAGCTGTTAGATATAGCTACTGTACTTATTAGTATTTGGTCCAAATCGGAACATATTTCGATATAACAGATATGAGACATAAGGTATGCAAATTTCACCAGATTTTGATGAAAGGTGGTTTACATACAGGGTGGCTGATGAAAGCCGCTACCAAAAAAAAATGTAATAACTTTTTTTCTATTTAATAATAATAATTTAATAATTAATTTAATTAATTAATTAATTAATTTAATTAATAATAATTTAATAATTAATTTAATAATTTAATTTAACATGAATAAAAGAAAAATGTATTCCATACACCGAAAAAAAAATGTAGCAATATTCATCATTGTAGCAATATTCATCAGCCACCCTGTATATACGTGAGGTATCCAAAGTTCGGCCCGGCCGAACTTTTTTCTTTTTTACTTATTTTTGATTCCAAACTTAAAAAAAAAATCGCTCAGCGAAAAAAAATTGCCCAGAAATGATGCGTTCAAGGTTGCTGTTGAGGAACTAGACAAACATGTAATAGAATCTATTAAAAATCGCATTAAAAGGAGCTTATATTGAGAAGAAAAGATAGTTTGTTCTCTTTGTAGGGTTATCTACTTTTGGGAGCACCCTCGTATATTGTCCCATTATTGTCAGTTTTAGTACCACTCACCTATGGTGAAAACATGTTCAAAAAATATTTGGAAAAAAGTGACTCAAATACTTATTAGCCAAGCCGCCAACAAAAGCCTTTCTGGTAATCTCTTGTGATATCTTCACGGCAAATGTTTTCCAACTATGTGAGTTCACATCTTACACCTTCAAATCCCAATCTAAATTCATTAGCCAATGCAAGGGCACATTAAAAGAAATCTTTCGAATTAAACAACTCATTACGGAAGTTCCCTCCTTACCATAGGTCCATCCGCCCTTCTGTCTCCCAAATCCAAGAATGTGGCATAATTAAAATGAATAACAAAAACAAAACAACAAAGAAGAAAAGAAAAGAAATAATCAAACACTAAAACAGTTCAGGCGATTAAAAGCTGCACAACACAACATTCTTAAGAAATTTCCATCTTTTTTCAATAAAAGAACCATAAAATCAGGGTTTATCACTGTCACATAAACGAAGACACCAACGGCAGACAGCCACGACAAATTCAGCAGATAAACGCGGATGAATTCAGGTCTGCCAGAAACGTCGCTTGGATGGACAAAAGGAGAGTAGACAGGAGGGGGATGGACAGACATCAGCATCAGAATCAAACATAAATATTACCAAATTAGCTGAACGCTTTGGCCATATCTCTGGAAGTGTATCTTTCGTTTAGTGGCTACAGAGCTACTGTTCGACGCTGTTTAATTCAATACAGCTTGAGCTGAGGCGTTTGTCTTATTTTTTGTTGTTTCCTTTATTTTTTCGATGCATTTATTGTTGTTGTTCTGTTTGGAACTGTTCTCCCTAATTAATAACAAGTTAAGAGTTCTCTTAATTGCTTTTCGTGATGCATTTCATTTGTTTTAAACATTTTTTTTAGGGCTTGCAAGTTGCCATTTAAGTCTTTTGAGGAGGTTCTTTCTAAGAGATAATGATGGGATATTCGAGATTTCGGAAGGCGGTTTATTGATAAAAATCGATATTGGACTTAACATGTGAGTATGTTTTGGCTTTTAGCATAATTTTCAAATTTCTAGAACGGAAGCATGTGTGAAGGGAAGGGTAAAGGATGTTTTTATCCATTACCCTTAAGGGGCAAGCATTGATGCTATCCGCCTTAAATTGTACTGAGAATATTTCCATCTAATATTTTATCATAGATAAGGGTGTCCATGTCCATTCTATGGTATGAGGTTTCTAATTCTTGTATAATGTAAGTTAATCAGTTCACTCAGGCTTTAGTAGGGATATGGGCAAAGATTCGACTGAAGTTGGATGGAAATATGCCAAAAAGTAAGGTAAAAGTTATACCAGTTCGATTTTCATTGACATAAGGTGACGAATGCTACAAAAACTGACATATTATAAAACGATTCTACCAACTACTTTTATTACATGGAGCCTTTGCCTAAATCAGATATCTATGGAAACATTGAAGCCAAAATTGAGGTACGAGGGTTGCCTTTTATATTTCGGGATTGGACAACCCTTGTGTTGCAATCTGCCAACTGACAGCTCTATCGTAAACATTGACATCTGAACATTTTGACATACAATCGCTATTTGTGTTGCTTACAGTAACTTAAAAAATTCATCTCGCCCAAAAATTGGAATTAAATCGCGAACATTTTCATGCGATTATTTTTTCAACTTTCGACGTGGATTAACTCATCAATACAATTTTTAGCGATGAAGCACCATCAAGGACCAGTGTTTATCGATGGTATGGCGAATTCAACCGAGGTCGTAGTTTACCTCAAGACGAATATCGTGAAGGTCGTCCAAAATCAGTTGTTGTTCCAAAAACCATTGATGCTGTGCGCCAACTGACAAGATCGTCATATGACCTATAGTGAGATTGAAGCAATCTTAGGCATTAGTGGACCAAGCATATAGTTAAGATTGAATCAACATTTGACCGTCAAAGTTGTTCTCGTTGGATCTCACACAATTTGTCAATCGCTCAAAAAAAAAAATGCTCCTGTCGATGGGTCGAAAAAAATGCTACAAAAATACGATCGCGGGGCTTCAAGACACGTTTATGACATCGTGACAGGTGATGAATCGTAGATTTACGCGTATGAGCCCGAAAATAAACAGCAGTCGACTGTATGGGTGTTTCAAGATGAACCAAAAGACCTTCCAAGCAATTCTGTCAATTCTGAGTGGTACACAACCATATGTTTGCCAGTATTCTTCCGAGAAATCAGGAAAACCAAACGTCGAAGACGGATCACTGTTCACCACGACAATGCGATCTCTCTCACATCGGCATTAACAACTGCTTTTTTGTGCATTCAAACACCGATTTGATGAGTCATCCGCCGTATAGTCCTGACTTGACACCGAATGATTTCTTTTTATTCCCGTACGTAAAAAATAACATGAGAGGTCAACATTTTTCGACACCTGAAGAAGCGGTTGATGCAGTCAGAATGCATGTTTTAGAGGTACCTCAATCAGAGTGGCAAAAGTGCTTCGACAATTGGTTCAAACGCATGCAAAAGTGTATAGACCTTAATGGGAATATTTTGAAAAACAATAAAGCGATTTTAATATTTTTTGTTTGTTCTCTAATCCCGAAATATAAAAGTCAACCCTCGTATTTTAGACTTAAACAAGTAAAAGCGTGCCAAGTTCGGCCGGGCCGAATTCTATATACTCTCCACCATGAATCGCATTTGTCAAGTTCTTTGAATGACATATTGAAATAAAACAAGTAAAAGCGTGCTAAGTTCGGCCGGGCCGAATCTTTTATACCCTCCCCCATGCATCGCATTTGTCGAGTTCTTTAAGCGGTATCTCTTTTTAGGCTAACAAAGAATATTGCATAAGAACTGTTATGCTATTAGAGCGATATCAAGTTATTGCCCGATTCGGACCCTAAATTAATGCTGAACATTGTAGAAGTCATTATGTAATATTTCAGTTCATTCGTATAAGAATTACGCCGTGTAGGGGCTCAAGAAGCAAAATCGGGAGATCGGTTTTTATGGGAGCTGTATCAAGCTATTGATCGATTCAGACTTTATTAGACACGTATGTTGAAGGTCATGAGAGAAGCCGTTGTACAAAATGTCTGCCAAATCGGATAATAATTGCGACCTCTACAGGCTCAAGAAGTCAAGACTCAAGATCGGTACCGATATCAAAACATGTACCGATTTAAACCATACTTAACACGGCTGTTGGAAGTGACACCAAAACACCACGAGCATAGTTTTAGTCAAATCGGACGAGAATTGCGTT
Organism: Stomoxys calcitrans; assembly: GCF_963082655.1. Taxonomy (NCBI): domain Eukaryota; kingdom Metazoa; phylum Arthropoda; class Insecta; order Diptera; family Muscidae; genus Stomoxys; species Stomoxys calcitrans. Next base: position 14,425,260 of record NC_081553.1, read on the forward strand.
GAAGTTATTTAATTTGCTTTTCAATAATTTTTTTTTCTGTGTATTTTAATTCTTCCATAAGCAATAACAAACTTATACAAATACAAAAAATTTATTTGAAGTATGTAATCATGTTATCACCAAACACACGCACACACTCAGACACTCATGCGAGTAATATGGCCAATTAATGGCTGGAAACAAGCAACAAATTAATTTAACAGATTTGTGAGAAAGAGGTGTTGACACCTATGGTAGCGAATACAAGTGCAGCCGATAATCTACATACCCCATGCCATTGCAGCAGCAGCATTAACAGCCAGCCGCAGCCTACTACTGCCACCGAACATAACCACAAAGTCATAGCAAACACTACGAACTGCGTTCTTGTGCGACATAGACATCAGTGTACGCTTAGATAATGGGAATCGAACCCCATTGCAGTGGGTTTGTAAAAATAAAAAAATGTCGACCTATGAAAGTAGTTAGTGGCCATGCACAAAGAAAGAGAGGAGCTATGGAAGCCATGCAGGAAAAAAACACTAAACACGTTAATGGCACCACCAAAAGCGAGTTACACACACTGATGCAGACGCCCGATAAGCCCACGTAAAGTAAGTCGCATAAACATTTGGGGCCGCGTTGGATAGCACCGACCATGGCAAATATGCGAGCGAATGTACTGCAACTGCTGTTGGAAAAAAAAACAATAAACGTTAAAAGTTAAACTATTAACAAATAGAAATGTAAGCTAATCAAACACAATGGGATGAAATTTACAAAAAAATTCATCTTCTTATAAAAGAGTGCTAAGTTCGGCCGGGCCGAATCTTATATACCCTTCACCATGGATCGCATTGGTCGAGTTTTTTTCCCGGTATCTCTTTTTAGGCAAACAGGAAAGGAAAGGATAAAAGAAAAGAATTGCCATGCTATTGTAACTGTAATGGAATGAATGTTGGAGACCATAGTATTGGGTTGCCCAAAAAGTAATTGCGGATTTTTTAAAAGAAAGTAAATGCATTTTTAATAAAACTTAGAATGAACTTTAATCAAATATACTTTTTTTACACTTTTTTCTAAAGCAAGCTAAAAGTAACAGCTGATAACTGACGGAAGAAAGAATGCAATTACAGAGTCACAAGCTGTGAAAAAATTTGTCAACGCCGACTATATGAAAAATCCGCAATTACTTTCTGGGCAACCCATAGAAGTCATGGTGTAAAATTTCAGCCCAATCGAATAAGGATTTTGCCCTTAAGAAGCTTAAAAAGTAAAATAGATCGTTTTATAGGGGAGCTGCATTAGGCTATAGACCGATTCAGACCATCTTTGACACGTATGTTGAAGGTCATGGGAGAAGCCGTTGTACAAAATCTCAAAAAAATCAGATAATAATTGCGACCTATACAGGCTCAAGAAGTCAAGATCCCAGATAGGCTCATATGACAGCTATATCTGGTTATGGACCGATTTGAACCATAATTTGCACAGTTGTTGAAAGTCATAACAAAACACGTAGTGCAAAATTTCAGCCAAATCGGATAGGAATTGCACCCTATAGAAGCTCAAGAAGTCAATATCCCAGATCGGATTATATGACAGCTGTATGAGGTTATGGGCCGATTTCAACAATACTTAGCACAGTTTTGGGAAATTATAAGAAAAACACCTCAGCCAAATCGGATGAGAATTGCGCCCTGTAGTGGCTCAAGAAGTCAAGACCCAAGATCGGTTTATATATGGCAACTATATCAAAACATGGACCGATATGGTCCATTTACAATCCCAACAGACCTACACCCATAAGAAGTATTTGTGCAAAATTTCAAGCGGCTAGCTTAACTCCTTCGAAAATTAGCGTTCTTTCGACAGACAGACAGACGGACATGGCTAGATCGACATAAAATGTCATGACGATCAAGAATATATATACTTTATGGGGTCTGAGACTTATATTTCGAGGAGTTACAAACAGAATGACGAAATTAGTATACCCCCATCCTGTGATGGAGGGTATAACAAATCAAATCTTACTTCGCTTATTCATATCCAACTTATCCAACAATGCCAATAGAAACAAACACTAACGTCTTTTGCAAAATCCTTTTGCTCTTCGCACGGCGACCACAGGTTGATGCTGCCAATGCTGTTTTATATCGAAATATGATCTTACTTGGATCAAATACTTACAAGTACAAGTCATTGTTCAATTGGGTATAACAAAATATTGGTCTGTTAAGTATATATCCAAAAATTAACCGATCTGAAACATATACGACATGGGTGTCGAAAACCCTAACATAAGGTACTGTGTCAAATTTCAGTGAAATCAGATTATAAATGCGCTTTTTATGGGGCCAAGACTTTAAATCGAGATATCGGTCTATATGGCAGCTATATCCAAATCTGTACCGATCTGAACCAAATTGAACAAGATTATCGAAGCGCTTATCTTAATTCAATGTCCCAAGTTTCGGCGAAATCGGACAATAAGTGCGCCTTTTATGGTCCCAAAATCTTAAATCGAGAGATCGGTCTTTATGGCAACTATAACCAAATTTCGACCGATCTGTGCAATATTGCAGAAGAATGTCCAGGGCTCACTGTTCCAAATTTCGGCAACATCGGACAATAAGTGCACCTTTTATGGGCGGAATACCTTAAATCGAAAGATCGGTCTATATGGCAGCTATATCCAAATCTGGACCGATCTGGGCCAAATTGAAAAAGGATATCGAAGGGCCTAACACAACTCACTGTCCCAAATTTCAGCGAAATCGCCTAATAAATGTGGCTTTTATGAGCCTAAGACTCTAAATCGGTGGATCAGTCCAAATGGGGGCTATATCAAGATATAGTCCGATATAGCTCATCTTCAAACTTAACCTGTTTATAGACAAAAAAAAAAATAATCTGTGCAAAATTTCAGCTCAATATCGCTTATTTTTTAAAGACTGTAGCATGGTTTCAACATACGGAGGGACATGGCTAGATCATCTCAGATTTATACGCTGATCAAGAATATATATACTTTATAGGGTCTGAAATGGATATTTCGATGTGTTGCAAACGGAAAGACAAAATGAATATAACCCCATCCTTCGGTGGTGTGTATAAAAAAAACAATTTTACAAGCATCTTAAAACTACCCCAAAGACAAATATAAACGCATTTTAATATCGAAATATGAAGCGGTCTGGATCACACTTGGCACCGAGAAGACTTATATAGGTCACAGCTCCAAATTTCATAGAAATCGGTGAAAAAATTAAACATTTATGGGTTTTAAACCCTCAATCGGCAGATCGGACTATATGACAGATATATCCAAATAATATCTAATATGGACCATACTCGTATGTCACTACGATCGGGTTATAAAGTGTACCTTCTATGGGCTCAAGGCCCAAAATCGGAAGATCGATCTGTAACTATATCCAAAAATGGTCCGCAATAAATGCGGATGTTATGAGCTCAAGACCTCAAATGTGCAGAACAGTCTTAATGACAGCTATACCTAAATATGGTCTCATATGGATCTTATTAAGTTAGGATATTGGAGTGCCTAATGAATCTTACTGTTCCAAGTTTCAGCGAACAATAACTGTGGTACATATAGGCCTAAGACCTCAAATTGGCAGGTCGATCTACATGACAGCTATATCTAAATATAATCTGATATTGACCATATTTGTTTCGAAAGTCTGTGGGCCTAGTCAAACTGACTGTTCCAAATTTCAGCGAAATCGATCAATAAATGCGCCTGTTATGGATCTGAGACACTTAATCGGTAGATGGGTTTATAAAGTAGCTATATCCAAATATGGTACGATGTGGACCATATTCGGACCGGATATCAATTTCAGTGAAATCGAATAAGAAAGTATATCGGCAGTACAATTTTTCCCTCAATACCCTCACAAAATCCCTCCATGAAATGTCTATAAAGGGATATATACCCCCATATAAACCGAACATGGTATTTGATTGTTTGATCCCGAAGCAGACTACATTTAAATCCAATTTGCATGAAATTTGGTATGTGATGTTCGTTTATGTCTTTCCAAAATAACAGTAAGTCTGGTACAGATAGGCCCATAAAAAGATATAGCCTATAAACCGATCCCAGGATTGAATCTTGAGTCGCTAAGGAAGGCTAAAGATTGGGCCAGACCGAAATTAGCATGTTTTAAATTTTTATAGCTACCATATAAACCGATCTCGTGTCTTGACTTCTTGAGCCTCTAGAGAGCGCAATTCTCGTCCGATTTGACTGAAATTTTGCACGTGGTGTTTTGGTGTCACTTCCAATAAATGCGATAAGTATGGTTCAAATCGGTCCATGTTTTGATATAGCTGCCATATACACCGATCTTGGGTCTCTTGTTCTAGAGCTTCTAGAGGGCGCAATTCTCATCCGATTTGACTGAAAATTTACATATATTGGTTTGGTATCACTTCCAACAACTGTGCAAATAATGATTGAAATATGTTAATAACCTAGTATAGCTGTCATATAAACCGATCTTGGATCTTGACTTCTTGAGCCAATAGAGCGCGCAATTCTTATCCGATTTGGCTGAAACTTTGCATGAGGTGTTTTGTTATGACTTTCAATAACTGTGTTAAGTATGGCGCAAATCGGTACATAACCTGATATAGCTGCCATATAAACCGATCTGGGATCTTGACTTCTTGAGCCTCTATAGAGCGCAATTCTCATCCGATTTGGCTGAAATTTTTTACAACGACTTCTCTCACGACCTTCAACATACATGTCTAAAAAGGTATGAATCGATCAGCTTGATACAGCTCCCATATAACCCGATCTCCCGGTTTTGCTTCTTGAGCCCCTGTATGGCGCAATTCTTATCCGAGTGAACTGAAATATTTCATAAAGACTTCTACAATGTTCAGCATTCATTAATAGTCCGAATCGGACTATAACTTGATATAGCTCCGATAGCATAACAGTTCTTATTCAATATTCTCTGTTTGCCTAAAAATTCTTGCAAATTCATTTAATACACTTCCCAATTTGTCTTTCTCAATCCCACTGTATTGATAGCTTCTAGCACTCAGTTTTGCCCGGATAGTTAGTCAGGTTAACAAATTTGTTTAATTCCACTGCGTTCACTTAAACGTTTTTTGTCTTCCTTCTTCACTTATTCTCTCCTCATGTTAGGGTAGACAATTGGATATGGGGCCGTTTGCATTTGAAGCATGGCACATGGAGCGCCCATAAATGATGTCTCTGTTTTTGGAGTTTTCTTTTCATTTTCATTTTCAGTTCATTTGTTTTGTTTTTGCGACCAGTGCCATTTTTCCTCCCATTCCAAATCCGACTCCCATGTGAATGGTGAAGTTCATGCCGGATTATGGCCCCCACTTGGGAGTAGTACAAATAAATTGATCACTTTGTTTGGCGTCGCTGTATACCCCCGCGCATTTAGTCTTGCTGCTGTTGTTGTTATTGCTGTTGCTTTTTGTTAAATTAAAGCGTTTAATTAGTTTATTGTTATACAAATGTAACCATAAGTTGTATGGTTTTTGTTCTGTCTTTTCTCCATTTCGATTGCATTCGATGTTGGTCGTTCACTTGGAAATTAATGATGCCATAACATCGCTGTCGTAGTCATCATCACCATCAGAAGTTGCAATGGGGGCAGCAACAACAGCAGCGTTGGGAATATTTTTGCCATGTTCTCGGTTGGCAGTTGAATTTGTTGCAATGTCTACAAATCACGGGCAATTTATTCAAATTTGCAAGCAATGCAATGCTCGTAAACTTTAAATTTACACATTAATGTTGTCTGCCTTTAACATACCTACATATTTACATTTTTATTGTACACAGAGAGAAAAATATCATAAAAACTCATGAGAAAGCTTATGGAAGAACTTAAATTCAGCCTGGCTGAATAAGGTTTTCTATGGGAAAACTTTAATTCAGCCAGGCTGAATAAAACTTTAATTCAGCCTGGCTGAATAAGGTTTTCTATAGAAAAACTTCAATTCAGCCTATAGAAAACCTTATTCAGCCAGGCTGAATTGAAGTTTTTCTATAGAAAACCTTATTCAGCCAAGCTGAATTGAAGTTTTTCTATAGAAAACCTTATTCAGCCAGGCTGAATTGAAGTTTTTCTATAGAAAACCTTATTCAGCCAGGCTGAATTGAAGTTTTTCTATAGAAAACCTTATTCAACCTTCAATTCAGCCTGGCTGAATAAGGTTTTCTATAGAAAAACTTCAATTCAGCCTGGCTGAATAAGGTTTTCTATAGAAAAACTTCAATTCAGCCTGGCTGAATAAGGTTTTCTATAGAAAAACTTCAATTCAGCCTGGCTGAATAAGGTTTGCTATAGAAAAACTTCAATTCAGCCTGGCTGAATAAGGTTTTCTATAGAAAAACTTCAATTCAGCCTGGCTGAATAAGGTTTTCTATAGAAAAACTTCAATTCAGCCTGGCTGAATAAGGTTTTCTATAGAAAAACTTCAATTCAGCCTGGCTGAATAAGGTTTTCTATAGAAAAACTTCAATTCAGCCTGGCTGAATAAGGTTTTCTATAGAAAAACTTCAATTCAGCCAGGCTGAATAAGGTTTTCTATAGAAAAACTTCAATTCAGCCTGGCTGAATAAGGTTTTGTATAGAAAAACTTCATTTCAGCCTGGCTGAAGAAGGTTTTGTATAGAAAAACTTCATTTCAGCCTGGCTGAATAAGGTTTATTCAGCCAGGCTGAATTGAAGTTTTTCTATAGGAAAATTTCAATTCAGCCTGGCTGAACAAGAATTTCTATAGAAAAAGTTTACATTTAGATTGATTAAAAAAGTTTTTCTATAGGAGAAATTAGATTCATCCTCGTAGAATGAGTGATTGTGTAAAAAAAATGTTCTTCAGCGCGCCTGATTTATTTACAGTGTGCTTAAAGAGTTCATTACGGATGCTCCATAACATTTTACATACCCAATACCACATGAACAACAAACCCAAGTACTTATGTTTGGTTAGCATAGCAGATATACGAGCAGTACAATTGGCCATACCATTCATTGCAGTAGGTTACAGCCAAAACTAAAAAAAAAGGCTGCGCTTAGGCCAATGCGCATGTGTAACAACATACGAGTGAATACAACAACCGAAAATAAAAACCCCATCGAATAAACTTTGGAGTATTTTAAATTGTTGAGTTGTTACTTTTGTTGTTTGCAGCTAAATAGCCCAGGCAGCTCCTGCCTTGGAGCTGTTGGTGGAGCCTTGGCTTCTCTGGAGGCGAGTGTTGGCCGATATTGGCTTGGAGGGGTCTCCGTTCTTTATGTTGGCAACTGCTCAGTTAGCTGAATAGTTGGTTGTTGGCGTTGTTTGCAAACAATTAATGTCACGATCGAGTCTAAATTAAAATATTTTGCATTAGAAAATAGCAAATAAAATGTTGGCAATTAAGTTAATTTGTAATTGCTTAATACTTGTTGGCTTTTTTTGGGCCTCTGTTTTGTTTTTTCTTTTTATTTGTTTTGAGTCCGTTCAGCTGTGTTGTAGTTTTGTATGTTTCAGTTTGTAGCTCCAAGAATGAGAGGGAGGTGGTGACATTTGCAATTTGTGAACGGAGATCATTGCCTGTTGGTGGTGGAGCTGCACTGTGACTTGGTCGCTGTTTTCATTACTCGCCTTAAGTTGTGAGCCTTAAATTTTGTAGTTTTTTTGTTTTCCTCTTTTTTTTTGGAAATTCATAGCGACCAATATGGTCATATTGATACTTGGTGGGGGCATTATACGTTTCGTTTATGGCATAGTCTCTGAGGTGTGCTTTATGGCCATATGCGTTTTTGTGTGTGTGTATAAGTGTATGCGGCTGTGAGTGTGTGTGTAAATGGTTTGTTGCCATCTTTGGTCTTAAACAGTTTTGTAAATGTTGAAAATTTTGGCGCAAAACTTTTGGCAAATAAGGAATGTTAATATGTTCGCTCATTCGTTCGTTCGTTCGTGCGTCCGTTTTTCGATTTCCCAAAATGAGAAAAATACCTCTTTTTGGCTTTTATTTGGTCATGCACAATGTTGCGTTGACAAATTTCCAATTAATTAAAGAGAATCATTGCCTTCATCATCTTGCTTAACGACAAAATCATGGAAAATTGCTGAGGTGAAAGTTTGTGTTGGTTAATATTGGAGTTGAGAAAAGGGAAAAGGATTTAAGGTTGTAAGATTAAATGTAGCCATTCTAATATTGTAGATTAACAATCAGACAGGATCGAAATTTTAGCTTTCATAAACACTTGACCCAATTATCTTCAATAAAATATGAGTTTTAGAGCCTGATGGATAGACAGTCACCCATCTATGGGTACAACATTTTAAAGACAACTGCCTTCTGTGGTAGTATTCTACCTATTCGTAGCTAAATCCGACAAGTATTCAATAAAAGTGGGACTTCTTCTGTTTGTGCAACAGCACATGTTACTCAAAGCATCTTCAGAAATTCCTACAAGCAGCCTTTGTACAATCAGCAAGTGTTTTGATCATGTTAAAGATAGCGATAGCTCACTTCTTATTATTATTGGGCGACATAATAAAGGAGGATTCACTTGGGCCTTATCTCGAAAAATAAGCTTTCATGTCGCAAGAGAGTAACCCTCCGCTTCCTGGTATATCGGACTATATCTTGATGTCGCCCCCACATAGACCGATCCGCCGATTTAGGGTCTTAGGCCCATAAAAGCCACATTTATTATCCGATTTTGCTGAAATTTTGGACAGTGAGTTGTGTTAGAAGCTTCAACAGCCTTCTTCATTTTGGCTCAGAACGGCCCAGATTTGGATATAGCTGCCATATAGACCGATCTCTCGATTTAAGGTCTTGCGCCCATAAAAGGCGCATTTATTGTCCGATTTTGCCAAAATTTAGGACAGTGAGTTAAGTTAAGCCCCTCGACATACTTCTGAAATATGGCACAGATCGGTCCAGATTTGGATATAGCTGCCATATTGACCGATTTCTCGATTTAAGGTTTTGGGCCCATAAAAGACGCATTTATTGTCCGATGTCGCCGAAATTTGGGACAGTGAGTTAAGTTTAGCCCCTCGACATACTTCTGCAATATGGCACAGATCGGCCCAGATTTGAATATAGCTGCCATATAGAGCGATCTGTCGATTTAAGGTTTTGGACCGATCTCTCGATTTAAGGTTTTGAGCCCATTTGGGGTTATAAAAGGCGCATTTATTGTCCGATCTTGCCGAAATTTGGGACTGTGAGTTGTGTTAGGCTTTTCGATTTTTCTGAAACTTGGCCCCGTAAAAGCGCATTTATAGTAAAATTTCACTGAAATTTGCCACAGTGACTTATGTTAGGCTTTTCGACATCCGTGTCGTATATGGTTCAGTTCGGTTTATTTTTAGATATATCTACTAAAAAAATTTTGTTACACACAATTGAACAATGACTTGTACTTATTAGCATTTGGTCCAAATCGGAACATATTTCGATATAGCTGCTATGAGGCATAGGGTATGTGGTTTACATATATACCCCAAGTGGTGGGTATCCAAAGTTCGGCCCGGCCGAACTTAACGCCTTTTTACTTGTTCTCATTTAATCGTTTTTCTTGGTTTGAGCAGTCGCCAGAATTATGTCCAAAATTTGGATTTCAAATTCTTACTCCACTATCATCTTCCTTTCTTTACAGTACCATACAGACCCGATCGGCCAACATGTACGTTTCGATTTTGTTCCCTCAGAGACTTGTCAAAGTCCTTTTCTTGAAGTCCCTTATTGTTGCGATATACATGTCCTGTGGAAGGTTTTGGTCCCTCACACTAATATCAGATTCATGCACTACTGTCAAAGACATTTTTTCCATGTTCCATATTGTCCCGTAGTCTTCTCCCTAATACATTTCATTTCATGTCGTTGGCGATATAAATATGCCCGCTTTCAATATCCAAAGTGGGGTTGAGCGTAGTCAAAAACCCTTTTGACTATACTAATTTCGTCATTCTTTTTGTAACTCCTCGAAATATTCGTCCAAGACCCCATAAAGTATATATTCTTGAACGTCGTGACATTTAAAGTCGATTTAGCTATGTCCGTCTGTCTGTCGAAAGCAGACAGATTTGCACAAATACTTCTTATTAGTGTATGTCGGTTGGTCGGTTCCAACAATTGTGCTGACTATGGTTGAAAGCTGTCATATAAACCTATCTGGGGTCTTGACTCCTTGAGCCGCTAGAAGGCACAATTCTTATGCAATTTGGCTAAAATTTTGAATGATATGATGTGTTTTGTTATAAATTCCAACAACTGTGCTAAGTATGGTTGAAATCGGTTCATAACCTGATATAGCTGTCATATGTCGATCTGTGGTCTTGACTTCTTTAGCGTCTAGAGTGCGCAATTCCTATCCGATTTGGCTGAAATTTTGCACGTCGTGTCTTGTTATGACTTACAACAACTGTGTTAAGAATAGTTCAAACCGGTCCATAACCTGATATAGCTGCCATATAAACCGATCTGGGGTCTTGACTTCTTGAGCCTCTAAAGGGCGCAAGTATTAACCGATTTGGCTTCTCTCATGATCTTTAACATATGTGTCGAATATGACATGAATCGGGTTATAGCCTAATACAGCACCCCTATTAACCGATCTCCCTATTTTACTTCATCTGCCCTTAAAGTTCGCAATTCTTACTAGATTTGGCTGAAATTTTACACAATGACTTCTATTGTTCTATGGTCTTTAATATTCAGTTCAATTATGGTCTAAAATGAAGAGAGGGGCGTTCCCCTAGGTTACTTCAAATCCAATAATTATCAAATTCGTGTTTTTGGGGTAGCAAAAGATTGCAAACAAAAGTTCGCCAAAACGGGTGTGCCAATCACCGAGATCTGTCGTTAAGGAAAATGAATATAAAGAGATGGGTAAGGATCTTCGCGGTACTGGAGACGATGTCGATGCGGAACCTGCGGCCAGATCAGAATGTCAATGTGGACAGTAAAGCGGCGCTAAATGCTCTGGCGACGGGTCAAGAATTTCTTCGAACAATGGGAAAGTGGTGGGGAACGAAGAAGACGACAAGTTGGCCAGAAATGGATAGTACTAGTACTACGGAATTAATGAGCCCTCATCTGTGCGAGCTTCTTGGTAAGGTGGACTTTCTGGCCACGTGAACGAGGCATGGGCTAGAGCTGTGAATTGTTGTTGGGAAGCAAAGGCTCTTTGGCCGAGAATTTCACTAACCAGGACGTCGCACAGTAGGGCAGAATCTTAAAAACTAGTAAATACTATGCCAATGAGAACGGATAGATATTTCTATTGGAAATTTGAATGGTTAGAGCTGAGGTGTTATTAAGATCATATGCAAATTTTAAGGCCCAAGGTGGGTCGCGCGCCCTTTGCCAGGGCCCCAAGGTTAATCACCTCGGCATTTCGAAAAATTGTTCGGGCTGCCTAATCGTCATGGTCCGATTTTTCAATCAAAAATCCCTACAAACTTTGCACATCCCAGGGCCTTGAAATTTTGCACATGATAACACCTCCGCTCTAATTATATAAACTTTGAACGTTAGCCATGAATTTGACACATTTTCATACAAAAGACACTTCGATTATGATAAAACTTTAAGAAACTTTATTTGCGGTAAAGGATGGCTTCTTTACGCAACCATTTCAAAATTCTTTTAAGACAAAAATGGTTCGTTTACATCATGAATTGTGGCACGAAAAGATTATTCGTTTGGTTAAGTTTTATCTTGTGTCCCCTCCATTGGGCAGAGAGTGAAATTGAAAAATGCTAGTATGTTCTTTTTATACCCTCCACCATAGGATGGAGGTATACTAATTTCGTCATTCTGTTTGTAACAACCATTTCAAAATTCTTTTAAGACAAAAATGGTTCGTTTTCATCATGAATTGTGGCACGAAAAGATTATTCGTTTGGTTAAGTTTTATCTTGTGTCCCCTCCATTGGGCAGAGAGTGAACTTGAAAAATGCTAGTATGTTTTTTTTATACCCTCCACCATAGGATGGGTGTATACTAATTTCGTCATTCTGTTTGTAACACCTCGAAATATTCGTCTAAGACTCCATAATCGTCGTGACATTTAAAGTCGATCTAGCCATGTCCGTCCGTCTGTCTGTCGAAAGCACGCTAACTTTTGAAGGAGTAGGGCTAGCCGCTTGAAATTTTGCACAAATAATTAATACTAGTGTAGGTCGGTTGGGATTGTAAATGGGCCAAATCGGTCCATGTTTTGATATAGCTGCTATACAATCCGATCTTGGGTCTTGACTTCTTGAGCCTCTATAGGGCCCAATTCTCGCAATTCTCAAATCAATTCTCAATTCGGACGTGAATTGCGCCCTCTAGAAGCTCAAGAAGTCAAGACCCAAGATCGGTTTATATGGCAGCTATATCAGGTTATAGACCGATTTGAACCATACTTAGCACAGGTGTTGGGAGTGATATATAGTCAAATCAAAATATATATAGTCAAATCGGACAAAAATACCGGCTTGTAAGAACTCAAAAAGTCAAATCGGGACATCGGTTTATATGGGAGGTATGTCACGTTATAGACGAATTTGGACCATACTTGGTACAGTTGCTGAAAGTCATAACAAAATGCTGCATGAAAAATTTCATCGAAATCATTCAAAAATTGCGGCTTCCAGGCGCTCAAGAAGCCAAATCGGGAGATGGGTTTGTATGCGAGTTATATCAGGTCGTAGACCGTATTAGGCACAATTGTTGAAAGTCATAGCAAAACACTGCATGAAAAATTTCAGCCAAATCGGACAAAAATTGCGGCTTATTAGGGCTCAAGAAGTCAAATCGAAAGATCGGTTTAAATGTGAGCTATATCAGGTTATACACCGATTTGGACTGTCCTTGGAACAGTTATTGAAAGTCATAACGGAAGACCAAATGTAAAATTTCAGTAAAATCGGACAAAAATTGCGGCTTCTAAGAGCTCAAGAAATCAAAATGGGATATCGGTTTATATGGAAGCTATAACAGGTTATAGACCGATTCGGAGTGGACTTGGACAGTTGTTGCAAATTATAACGGAACACCATATGCAAAATTTCAGAAAATTGGGAAAAAAATTTCGGTTTGTAAGAGCTCAAGATATCAAATCGAAAGATCGGTTTATATGGGAGCTATATCAGATTATAGACCGATTTGAACCGTACTAGACACAGTTGTTGAAAGTCGTAACAGAACTCTACGTACAAAATTTCAGCCAAATCGAATAAAAATTGTGGCTTGTAAGGGCCCAAGAAGTCAAATCGGCAGATCGGTTTATACGGGAGCTACATCGGGTTATAGACCGATGTGAGCCGTACTCGTCACAGCTGTTGGAAGTCATAACTCACCACTACGTGCAAAATTTCATCCAAATCGGATAAAAATTGCGTCTTCCAGAGGCTCAAAAATTCACATAGGGCGATCGGTTAATATGAAAGCTATATCTAAATCTGAACCGATTTGACCCATTTGCAATCTCCTACGACCTACATTAATACTTAGTAGTATTAGCTTAACGCGTTAGACCGCTATTGTGATTTCGACAGACGGACGAGAATATAAATAATTTAAGGGCTCTAAAGCTAATATTTCGAGGTGTTAAGACGGAATGACTAGATTGGTATACACCCATCCTATGGCGGAGAGTATATAAAGTGGTGTACTACAATTCACTTCAATATTTTTCAATCTGGTTTCGATTTTCAAATAATTGCGAATAAACTCTTACAGATTTGTGGTTCCCATTGATGGATTATAGGTTAGCAAATCCATAGGATGTCAACTGTAATCTCAGTATTTCAATAAAATGTGCCCATTTGTCACACACATACACAATGCCATCATACAGCCCTTTTCCCATCGCCTTCAGGCTGAAGTTCATGTCAGTTCGAAATTCCTTGGAAATCCACACAAATCACCGCCACACTTCGTCAATGTCATCCACGAAAATATTTCTTAATTGCTGAAGCATACCACAATCACAATTTTTGACTGGTCTTGCCTTTTTTTTGTAGCTCAAAGTAAAAAAAAAGAAACATTGCCAATTGTGGGACAATTTTTTCCATAAGACCAACATGGAGAGTGACGAAAAAAAACCTAAAACATTATAAAAATCTGCACAGCTTGTTAAAATTCCTTTATCACAAAAGCATAAGACAACAAAAATGCTGTGGCTTCATTTGGTTGGCAGGAGGAAAACAAGCCAAATATAAAAATCCTTATTTTGAAAAACATAAACAGAAGGTTGGAAAAAACCATCTACAGATTCTGAATTAAACATCGTTGTCGTCATCATCATCATTGCTGAGATTGTTGCACAGCACAAAGATCGATCACACATGAATCACATTCATCGCCGCCAACGAAAACGGTTGAAAAAGTCAACAGTCCTGGCAGACCCGGGGCATGAAAAACAGTGGCCAAATAAATGTCTGAGCGCCAATTAAATAGTTGACAAATTATGCTCTCTGCTCGTTGCCTATCACTGCACAAAGGTTGCCTCTATATCAGAAGGCTGCAGGCAACTGCAAAATACAAACGTCCTCCTGCCCGTAGGCAGCAAAGAAAGTCATTGACAAAACAATGTTCTTGTGCAGCGTTACTGCAGCACATCCTGCATCATGGCTGCAGGAGAAAAAAGAGTCCGATTTGATTTAGTTGCATGTTACAGGTTAATAATAACGTTGCCATAATGTGATCAGCAGATGATCGTAAATTTAAGTAGAGCAACGACAATGGTGGAAAAAAGTCGTTATCGAATTATATACAATTAATTTTCAACCTTCATTACAAATGGAGGAGACAAAAAGCTATGCAGGGCATTACATTAACAAATACACAGGGAGAAAAGAAGCTCGCCTAAAGAGCTTCACATAGTTAACACTGAAAATAAAATTAATTGGGCAAGGGGCGGCAAAATGTGAACACAGAACATGGAATGAGTGGCAAAAAAAAAACACATTGAAGCTTACGATGAATGACACGCTTATTTTAAAGAATGGCCAGAAGTGCCTATTCTAAACAAGTAAAAGCATGCTAAGTTCTGCCGGGCCGAATCTTATATACCCTCCACCAGGGATCGCATTTTCGAGTTCTTGTCCCGGTGTCTTTTTTAGGCAAAACACGGGAAGGATAAAAGAAAAGGATTGCTATGCTATTGGAGCTATATCAAGTTATGGTCCGCTACGGACCATAATGGAGACCACAGTAGAAGTCATTGTGAAAAGTTTCAGCCAAATCGAGGCTATAGAGGCTCAAGAAGTTTGGATCCTAGATTGGTTTATATGGCAGCTATATCAGGTTATGGACCGATTTGAACCATACTTGGCAGAGTTCTTGGATATCATAACAAAACACCTCATGCAAAATTTCAGCCAAATCGGATAAGAATTGCGTCCTCTAGTGGCTCAAGAAGTCAAGATTCAAGATCAGTTTATATGGCATCGAATAGGAATTACGCCCTCTAGAGGCTCAATAAGTCAAGACCCAAGATCGGTTTATATGGCAGCTGTGTTAGGTTATGGACCGATTTGAACCATACTTGACAGAGTTCTTGGATATCATAGCAAAACACCTCATGCAAAATTTCAGCCAAATCGGATAAGAATTGCGTCCTCTAGTGGCTCAAGAATTCAAGACCCCAGATAAGTTTATATGGCAGCTGTATCAGGTTATGGACCGATTTGAACCATACTTGGCAGAGTTCTTGGATATAATAACAAAACACGTGGTAAAAAAATTCATTCCATTCATATAAGAATTGCGCCCTCAAGAGGCTCAAGAAGTCAAGACCCACGATCGGTTTATGGCAGCTATATCAGGTTAAGCATCGATTTTACCGTGCTTGGGACAGTTGTTAGAAATCACAACATAACACCTTATGGAAAATTTCAGCCAAATCGGATAAGAATTGCGCCTTCTAGAGGCTTAAGAAGTCAAGACCCAAGATCGATTTATTTGGCAGCAATATCAGTGTAAGCATTGATTTTACCCGTACTTTGGACAGTTGTTGGAAATTATAACAAAACACCTCATGCGAAATTTCAGCCAAATCGGATAAGAATTGCGTCCTCCAGTGGCTCAAGAAGTCAATATTCAAGATCGGTTTATATGGCAGCTATATCAATACATGGACCGATATGGTCCTTTTACAATCCCAACCGACCTACATTTATAAAAAGTATTTGTGCAAAATTTCAAGCGGCTAGCTTTACTCCTTCGAAAGTTAGCGTGCTTTCGACAGACAGACGGACGGAAGAACAGACAGACGGACGGACATGGCTAGATCGACATAAAATGTCATAACGATCAAGAATATATATACTTCATGGGGTCTGCGATGAATATTTCGAGGAGTTACAAACAGAATGACGAAATTAGTATACTCCCATCCTATGGTGGAGGGTATAATAAGATAGTACGAAGGACCCCGTACAAAATACGAAGCAGGTCTCATTCAAAAATGCGAAAAAACAAATTAAAAATCGAATATCCACGAAACAAGTTGAGATATTGTAGCCGACCTTTTATAGGGATTTTTTAGCACTATCCAACAAAAAATCGGACCACAAACGAAGATTTGGCAGCCCCAACATTTTTCGAGATATCGATGTGACCAACTTCAGGGGCCTGGCAAAAAGTTCCCGGACAACCTAGAGCCTTGAAATATCGATTTCACTTACACCTCATCTCTAACCATTTCAAATTTCAAAGAGTTATCTGTAGCAGTTCTCACACGGCATATATTTTACTATTTTTTTCGATTTTCTCCCACTGTACAGTTAGGGTTTTCCCCTCCCAAAGATGGCGACATATGCGAGACACCATGCCATGCATAGAAGCCATGTAAAATTTCCTCTCAAAGAGGTGTCGTACAGCGCCACGCCGTTCGGACTCGGCTATAAAAAGTCGGTCCCTTATCATTAAGCCTCAACTTGAATTGGACAACAGTCATTGATATGTGAGAAGTTTACTCCCGTTCCTTAATGAAAAGTTCATGGGTAAATTTGCATTTGCAGCTAAGTTAACTTAGTTTAAATTTGGCACAGTGAGTTAGGCCGCTCGACATCTATGCCGAATATGGTTCAGACTTGACTATATCTGGATATAGCTGTCATTTACACCGATCTCCTGATTTAAGTTGTTAGGACCATAAAACCACAACTTTCACCCGATTTCACTGAAATCCGGCACTACTTGCTGAGTGAGGCCGCCTAACCCTCGTATTGAGTATGATCTGAATCGGACTATATTTGAATCGGACTATTTATATATTTATAAGCCAATCTCCCGACTGGATTTCGCTAAAATTCGGCACAAGGAGCTTTGTTGGATCCTTGGGATGGTTCAGATCGGTCCATATTTGAATATAGCTGCTGTATATACCGATCTCATAATTTAAGGGTAGGATCCATAAAAGGCGCATTTATTACCCGATTTCACTGAAATTTGACACCTCGAGTTGAGTGAGGTCTCTGTACCCTCGTATTGAGTGTTCTGGACCAGACTATATTTGGATACAGCTATCATGTGTACCAATCTCCCGATTTAAGTTTTTGGTATTTGGGCCAATGAAATGCGCATTTGATTCCCGATTTCGCTAAAATTTGGCAAAGAAAGATGTGCAGGACCCTTCGGTTAAGATCGGTTTAAGTTTTTGAAGTCATCGAATGAGCTTTTGTAGTCCGATTTTGCTGAAAATAGGTACAATGAGTTGGATCGGTCTAGGTCTATATTTGGATATAGCTGTCATATAGACCAATATCCCGTTTTACATTCTTCAAATGTGAGTTGCATTAGACCCCTCGACCCTATCTGGACCGAGTTTGGTCCAGATGGGGCCATATTTCGATATAGCTGTTATGGGTTCATAAAGGGATGATTTTTCGACGAATTTGGGAAAATGTGGTTAATATATATCCGACGCGGTGGGTATCCAAGTTCGATCCGGCAGTTGTGTTTTACTTGTTTGCCTAAAGCATATTTGGCAAATTTGTACCGTTTTTATACCCGCCACCGAACCATGGGGGTATATTAATTTTTTCATTCCGTTTGCAACACATCAAAATATCCATTTCCGACCCTATAAAGTATATACAATATGTTCTTGATCAGCTTAAAAACCTAAGACGATCTAGACATGTCCGTCCGTCTGTTGAAATCACGGTACTGTCCTTAAAAATAGAGATATTGAGCTGAACCATTGCATGGATTCTTTTTTTGTCCATAAGCAGGTTAAGTTCGATGGGCTATATCGGACTATATAACATATAGACCGGGGGCTATATCACCATATATACCGATCCGCCGATTTAGGGTCTTAGACCCATAAAAGCCACATTTATTATCCGATTTTACTGAAATTTGTGACAGTGCTTTGTGTTAGGTTCTTCGATATTTTTCTGCAACTTGGCCCAGATCGGTCCAGATTTGAATATAGCTGTCATGTAGACCGATATCTCGATTTAAAGTCTTGGCGCCTTTAAAATCCGATTTCATTGAAATTTGACAAAGTGACTTACGTTAGGCTTTTCGACATCCGTGTCGTATATGGTTCAGATCGGTTTATTTTTACAAAAAGCTACTGTACTAATTAGAATTTGGTCCAAATCGAAACATATTGGGTTGCCCAAAAAGTAATTGCGGATTTTTTAAAAGAAAGTAAATGCATCTTTAATAAAATTGAGAATGAACTTTAATCAAATATACTTTTTTACACTTTTTTTCTAAAGCAAGCTAAAAGTAACAGCTGATAACTTACAGAAGAAAGAATGCAATTACAGAGTCACAAGCTGTGAAAAAATTTCTCAACGCCGACTATATGAAAAATCCGCAATTACTTTTTGGGCAACCCAATATTTCGATTAAGTACTATGGGACATCACCGGATTTTGATGAAAGGTGGTTTACATATATACCCGAGGTGGTGAGTATCCAAAGTTAGGCCCGGTCGAACTTAACGCCTTTTTACTTGTTAACCATTTGTCAAGATATGTGGGTTCCATCGAGAGAAAGTCTTTTCACGGCACAGTTAGCAAACAATATCATTTTGGAGCCACCGTAGCTCAGAGGTTGGCATGTCCGCCTTTGATGCCAAATGCCTAGGTTCGAATCCCTCTGAGAAGATCAGAAAATAAATTCTCAGCAGTTGAAAGGTAATAGCCGGGAAAACTTCCCTACTAAGTGGCGTCGCTCTGTGGCAAGCCGTTCGGACTAGGAAATAGAAAGGAGGCCTCTTTATATTGAGATTAAACTTGTATAGGACAGCACTTATTGATATGAGAAAAGTTATCCCGCAGAAGGCCCAGAAGTCTAATCACGGACCATTAGCAATCATATTGATACATATTAGATCACATAGTATATAGTTTCGGAAAAATTCCGAAAGTTGCTAATTCTTTACGAAATTGATGCTGAATAATAGAGTGGCAATGACTGGACTTTTGGTAGCAGTGATTTTCTGCATACAAGTTAGGGAATAACAATTCTATTTAATGTTTTACAAAGCTTCGGCAATGCTTCCATGTCAGTGAAGGAGTCGTTGAGTATGTTTAATAACATTTGAAAATGGTGATATTACGTATACGCAACAGTACACGTCTTCAAACGATAAAGCAACGCAGCCAATTTTCATTCCGATCTATAGCTTCTAATAAATTATGAGCCTATGTTATAGTATCAAGTTTCGCATACAAGTCATCTGTCGTCGATGGCTTATCATCAAGTTTATGTGACCATTTTACGAAAATTATTGATTGGAATTCCATGAAATCAATGATTAATTGCATTCGTTGCAATAATCAATCGTTGCAATTAGAGCTCAGGCCATATTAAGAAAAAAAAAAACACTTTGGAAACTGTCGCATTTATTTCGAGTGTAGGCCAAATAAAATAAAAATTAACAACAATAAAAGCTGCAACACACTAACTAAAACAAAGTGAACAACACCAAAAAGAGTTCGATATGAGAAAAAACCGAAAAAAATTAAGCGAAAAAGTCTAGCGCAAAAAAGGCTGATGATGTCGCATAAACAAAATTCGAGCTTATTGCTTTATTGTAACAACAGAAACGTGACCCAAAAATACCAAAGAGGAAAAAAGCCTACAACAGCTCATGAACCAATCTTAGTTTGGCTGGGCCAACAACTAAACAGCTAACAGCAGCAGCCATAAAACGGCCAAAACGATCAATGGCAGGTATTTGCGCAGGTAAAGTCTACAGAGACTCAAGCAACAAATGATACGAAATGATGGCAATGGTGATGATGGAGAGGTAAAAACCAATGGTGGAGAAACCAGCCAACAACCACAACATTCAACGCAACAATTTGGTAGCAAATCAGCAGGAAATTACCGCAATTGGTTGTTTTTGATCGAATATCGGCGACAATCAATCGATCAATCTCCCCTTAGCTCACATCAATCTACGAAAAACATAGTCAGTCAGTCAACCAGCCAGCCAGCCAGCCCAGGAGAACAGTGACATAAAACCGGCCTTATGACAAGCCAAGCAATCGACAGCAATGCCTACAACAAGAGATAAAACAAATAAAAACAAGGATGACAATTGCCACAACCTGACTCGATCAAAGTTTTGCTGCAACCCTCTCTCTACCTATCCTTCCTTGCCCGGGCCATTTATAATCCTTGCAAGCCCACTCACCTCTTCTTCGGGGTTCGTGGTTTAGCCAACTTGGATGATGGCATTCCGAAATGACAAAACAGTTAAAAAATAATTAATTGCGTTGCCTTAAATGGCTAAAAGCAACTTTTTTCTGTGTGTTTTAGCCTGTGTTTGTTTAGCCTTTTTTGCCTTCGATCGTGTCTTGGTGGCTTGGCTTTTGTTGTAATTGTACGAGTAACTGCTGATGGTGCTACTGCTGGTTGTTGCTCCTTTATGGCTGCTGGCTTTTGGCTCTACTACTGCTGTTGCTGATGTTGTTGCAAGTGTATGTTGCAAGCTGCAACATAACAACAATTTGCCCATTGACATGTGTGTGACCATTTTGGTTTTTTGTCTCGTTTCGTTATTTTTCGTTTTTATTATTATTATCATTTGTTATATGCTTTTTTTTTCATTTCATTTCATCTCATTTTATTTTATTTATAACTCTCTCGTTGAGGCTCACAGTGGAAGATAATTAGTTCTGGAAGATGTAGAGCATCATAAGGTCATGTTGCCCATTTCTTTATGGCTGAGTCAATATTCTTCAATCCTCTTAACTGTTGTTCTTCACTAAAGGTACTCGAAAGTCGTCCTTAGTGTGGGAGAGAGAGAGAGAGAGGAGGTATGGAGCCACATGCCGCCACACTAAGACGAGTGCGAATCGACTTTCGCCCTTAGGATCAACCGTTCATCTAACACACTGTTTGAATGCCTTCCATCTCTCACCACATGATCTACTTGTTTTGTTTCTGTTTTGATCGGATGACAGCCATGTGCTGGTGTTGGTGCTTCTAACTACCATATTTTTTGACACGGCGAAGTCTATTAGCCTCAATCCTTT
This sequence comes from Stomoxys calcitrans, assembly GCF_963082655.1. Lineage (NCBI taxonomy): Eukaryota > Metazoa > Arthropoda > Insecta > Diptera > Muscidae > Stomoxys > Stomoxys calcitrans. Next base: position 14,446,773 of record NC_081553.1, read on the forward strand.
ATCGAAAGTTTCTTCTTGTAGGGGAAAATTTTCCAACTGTTGGGCCAAAAATATTTTCCTTCTGTATTTTCGCATTAAAATCTCCCAAAACGATTTTAATATCATGGGCGGAACAGCTTTCATAGTCTCCTTCTAGACGCTCGTAATAAATATCCTTGGCCTGTTCGTCCTTGTTTTCCGTAGGAGCATGGGCTCAAATAAGGCTAATGTTGAAAAATTTTGCCTTTATGCGGATTGAGACTAGTCTCTCATCCACCGGAGTTAACCTGGAGACCAGGTGTTTCAGTCTCCGATTAACCACAAATCCACAGCCAAATTCATACATCGATTCATGGCAGCTATAGTATAGGGCGTCGCCTCCCGATGTTATTGTGGAGCCCTTCTCGAGCCATCGACATGTCCGTCCGTCTGTCTGTCGAAATCACGCTACACTCTTTAAAAATAGAGATATTGAGCTGAAACTTTCCACAGATTCTTCTTTTGTCCATAAGCAGTTTAAGTTCGAAGATGGGCTATATCGGACTATATCTTGATATAGCCCCCATGTAGACCGATCCGCCGATTTAGGGTCTTAGGCCCATAAACGCCACATTTATTTTACGATTTTGTTGAATTTCGGGACAGTGAGTTGCGTTAGGCTCTTCGATATGATTCATCAATTTGGTCCAGAACAATTCAGATTTGGATATAGCTGCCATCTAGACCGATCCTCTGATTTAGGGTCTTAGGCCCATAAAAGCCACATTTATTATCCGCTTTTGCTGAAATTTGGGACAGTGAGTTGGGTTAGGCCACTCGACATCCATCGTCAATTTGGCCTAGATCGGTCCAGATTTGAATATAGCTGCCATATAGACTGATCCTCCGATCTAGGGTCTTTGGCCCATAAAAGCCACATTTATCATCCGATTTTGCTGAAATTTGAGACAGTGAGTTGGGTTATCAAACTTGACATCCTTCGTAAATTTGGCTCAGATCGGTCGAGATTTGGATATAGCTGCTATATAGACCGATCTCCCGGTTTTAGGTTTTGGGGCCATAAAAGACGCATTTATTGTCCAATATCGCTGAAATTTGAGACAGTGAGTTGTATTAGGCCCTTCGCTATCCTTCATCAATTTGGCCCTGATCGGTACAGATTCCGATATAGCTGCTATATAGACCGATCTCTCGGTTTTAGGTTTTGGGGCCATAAAAAGCGCATTTGTTGTCCTATGTTGCTGAAATTTTAGACAGTGAGTTGTGTTAGACCCTTTGGCATCCATAGTCAATTTGGCTCAGATCGGTCCAGATTTGGATATAGCTGCCATATATACCGTTTCTCCGATTTAGGGTCTAAGGCCCATAAAAGCCACATTCATTATCCGATTTTGCTGAAATTTGTTATGGTTAGTTGTGTTAGGCCCTTCAAAATTCTTCGTCAATTTGGTCTAGATCGGTCATGATTTGGATATAGCTGCCATGTAGACCGATCCCCCGATTTAGGGTCTTAGACCCATAAAAGGCGCATTTATTACCCGATTTTACTGAAATTTGGGACAGTGAGTTGCGTTAGGCCCTCCGACATCCTTCATCAATTTGGCTCAGATCGGTCCAGGTTTGGATAAAGCTGCCATATAGACCGATTTAGGATCTTAGGACCATAAAAGCCACATTTATTATCCGATTCTGGGACAGTGAGTTGGGTTATCAAACTCGACATCCTTCGCAAATTTGGCTCAGATCGGTTCAGATTTGGATATAGCTGCCATATAGACCGATCTCTCGATTTAAGGTTTTGGGCCCATAAAATGCGCATTTATTGTCCGATATCGCTAAAATTTGAGACTGTGAGTAGTGTTAGGCCCTTCGACATCCTTCGTCAATTTGGGCCTGATTGGTTCAGATTCAGATATAGCTGATATATAGAGCGATCTCTCGGTTTTAGGTTTTGGGGCCATAAAAGGCTCATTTATTGTCCGATATCGCTGAAATTTGAGACTGTGAGTTGCGTTAGGCTCTTCGACGCCCTTCTTCAATTTGGCCCAGATCGGTCCAGATTTGATTATAGCTGCCATATAGACCGATCTCTCGATTTAAGGTTTTGGCCCCATAAAAAGCGCATTTATAATCCGATTTCACTGAAAATTGAAATTTGAATTTAGTCTTTTCAACATCCGTGTCGTGTATGGTTCAAATCGCTTTATTTTTAGATATAGCTACTAAAAAGACCAATATTTTTTTATACACAATTGAACAATGACTTGTACTTATTAGTATTTGTATATAACTGCTATGGTACATAAGCTATGCAATTTTCACCGGATTGTGATGAAAAGTGGTTTACATATATACTCGCGGTGGTGGGTATCCAAAGTTCGGCCCGGCCGAACTTAACGGCTTTTTACTTGATTTCAGGATCTACGAAAAACAATTCTTTCTGAGTTTTGCAGATAAGTATCCTTAGGTTAGGTTGGGTTTAAGTGGCAGTTTGCCATCAGACTAACTTTGACGTTTTCGTCTATTTCGATATCACAGGAACAGAAGAAGGAAGATGCCTTCTAGTTCCTACCGTTGAACCATCCAGATTGCTTTAAAAAGCCCAATAACTTGCGAATATTCACATCCGCCAAATCAGACAGATTCTCAAAGAAATGAGAGCCTAAAGTGAAACTCCTTCTGACTGCTAGTGTGGGACACACACACACAGAAGGTGTTCTGTAGTCTCCTCTTCTTCGATGTCCTCACAGCTTCTGCAAAAGTCGTTGTTGGCAACATTTAGTCAGTCAGCATGTTTTCCGATTAGACAGTGATCTGTCAAAACGGACACAATGATAGAAACGTCTGTTGTAGCCAATGACAGCAAAGCAGTAGACCTCTTCAAGTCTAGATTAGGCCACATAGTTTTGGTATGCTCACGGCCCACTCTTTGCGACCATCTATCATTCGTTCTCCTTCGGGCCTGGTCATGAAAACCTTGCTTACATGTCGCTAGAGGCATATTCACAGATTGCAGTATCTCTGGAATGTGTAGGGTAGTTTCTAGTCTCGCAAGCTCGTCCGCTTTACAATTCCCTGTGATATCTCTGTGGCCCGGCACCCAGAACAGGTGAATTTTGAACTGTTCAGCCATCTCGTTGAGAGATCTGCTACAGTCGAGCGCGGTTTTTGTGTTCAGAAATACATTATCCAAGGATTTAATGGCTGCCTGGCTGTCTGAGAAGATATTTATGCCAATCGTCGTAATGACATTATAGCTTAGCCATTCCATCATTTCCATAATTGCAAGGATCTCCGCTTGATACAAACTGCAGTGCTCGGGTAATCTTTTCGATATGACCAGTTTTAGATCTTTAGAGTACATCCTAAAGCTCACATGGTCGTTCAGCAGTCTATATAACTTTTGGTAGCAGGGATATCGTAGTTCCAATCGGTTCTATCAGGAATTATGGTATCGTACTGTTTATCAAAAAGCGGCTCAGGTAGAGTGTAATCCACATTGCCTGAAACATCGCATATGAGACAGCTCTTTTAACCTCATGGCAGTGGTCGCTGCAATTTGGGTAGACACAATGTCCAGAAGCATAAGATGTAGCATTAAATTCAGTGCATCAGATGGTGTCGTCCCCAATGCGGCTGTGATGCACAAACAAGCCATACTTTGGATCCGGTTAAGTATTGAGCAGTAGGTGGACTTTTAAAGCGCCGTCCATCAGACTACAACACCATACAGCATTATAGGTCTGGCAACTGCAGTACATACCCAATGCATGACACGGGATCTAAATCCCCAACTTTTGCCAATGGCTTGCAGGTGTATAGGGCAAGATTGGCCTTTCTTGCCCTTTCCAAAATGTTGGATTTGAAGTTCAATTTCGCGTCCAGCAAAACACCCATCCCAAGGAGACAGGTTCCACTCTAGGGAACTTGTATCTCCTGCTGAAAATAACTACTTCTGTCTTGCATGGTTTTATACCTAGACCACTTTCGGTAGTCCACTTTGATGTTGCACGTAGGAAACTTTCCCATAACCGCAATTGCCTCGTCATCAGCATACGCGACCACTTTTACACCTTTTTCTTCCTGGGACAATAATATATTGTTATGGCTGTAAGTGTCCTTAAAAAACCAAAAATAAATTTCACGATCTAAGAAGAAAAAATTTTCTGAGTTTTGCAGATAAGTGTCCTTAAAAAATTAAAACAAAATTCTGCCCGAATTTTTTCACAAAAATTCTCAAAATACGTCTTTCAAAATCGGAGTTTTTCCTAAGCACGATGTGATCAAAATGAAAAGGCGCCAGGAAACTCGCTTCTTTCTCTTTTAAAGCTGGAAATATTCTATGAGGTCCTGGTGACTTTATTGATTGGAAGCTCCTCAAGGAACAGAACAAGGAAAACCGAGAAACCGGTTTATATGGGAGCTTTATCAGGTTACAGACTGTTTTGGACCGCACTTGGCACAGTTGTTGAAAGTCAAAACAGAAGGCCACAAGCAAAATTTCGGCCAAAAATTGCGGCTTGTAAGGGCTCAAGAAGTCAAATCGGAAGACCGGTTTATGTGGGAGCTATATCAGGTTATAGACCGATTTGGACCGTAATTGGCACAGTTGTTGGAAGTCAGAACAGAACACTACTTGCTGAATTTCATCCAAATCGGACGAAAATTGCGGCTTCCCAGGTCTTAAGAAGTCTAATTGGGAGATCGGTTTATATGGGTGCTATATCCAAATCTGAACCGATGCGACATTAATAGTAAGTATCTGTGCAAAATTTCAAGCGAACGGACGGACATGGCTAAATCATCTCAGAATACCGAGACGATCGAGAATATATATACTTTATGGGGTCTTAGATAAATATTTCGAGGAGTAGCAAATGGAATGACCATCTTTTGGTAATTGCAAATTTTTTGCCCATGAACATTCCACTAAGGAACAGGGTCAAACTTCTAACATATCAATGAGTGCAGTCCGATTCAAGTTTAAGCTCTTCTAAGGGGCCTCCTTTTTATAGCCGAGTCCGAACGGCATGCTGCAGTGCGACACCTCTTTGGAGAGAAGTTTTATATGGCATAGTACCTCATAAATGTTGCCAGCATTAGGAGGGGAAAACCACCGGTGAAAATTTTTTCTGATGGTCTCGCCAGGATTCGAACCTAGGCGTTCAGCGCCATAGGCGGACATGCTAACCTCTGCGCTACGGTGGCCTCCATATGGTGGCCATCCTATGGTGGTTGGTATAAAAATGCAATTTTACTCAATAATATTCCATTTTGGAACAGGGACAAACTTCCAAACATATGAATGAGTACTGTCCGATTCAAGTTTAAGCTTCTTCCCCCTTCCTTCTTTATATAGCCGCATCCGCACGCTGTGCTGCAATGCGACACGGGAGAAGTTTTTAAATGTCTTCTATGCATGGCATAGTACAAATGTAGTCAGCATTTAGTTTAGTAGTCATTTATATGATATACTTGCCCAGATTCAAACCGAGGCGTTGAGCGTCATAGGCGGAAATGCTGACCTCTGCGCTAGGGTGGCCTCCGATCAAACCCACTTTTTCTAAATTTCGATGCCTGCGTATAGTAAGAAAATAGCGTTATCAACAAAAGCCGCAACATGTCATCTGTTGCATCTCTGCTTTTACTCCCATATTTAGAGTTCTAGCTTAAATTCACCGACTGTGCAGCATTTTATTGGTCATATTGTTGTATTTATTATTTTTGTTGTTTTAAATTACTTTTGGTTTCTTTGGGCAAAGTCAAGTCAAGTTTTTTCGCCAGCCATATTCCTTACGAATGCGGCGGAATGCGGCCACTTTAAGGTTTTTACTAATAGCGCAACATATTCGTCCATCCATCTATGGGCCGCAATGCATGCGTACGAACGAACATCCAATTCGTCCGTTTCATCTCTCTGCCCATTGCTCACTAGCCTGCAGCGGCATGTGGATTTTGTGTAATTTTATTGGCCTCTTGGTTAGTTTTCCAATGCTTTCCAAAGATCCATGCTGTGGGCCATTTTTTGTTGTCACCTTTTGTACTAATACATTGGCACATTTACCAAAACGCTTTTTTCGGCCCCTGGCAACCAGGCGATTGGGGAGCGTTTTGTGGTGTTTTTTTTTTGTATTTGCTTTTTTTTGTAGAAAGTAAGCAACGGTTTGCTGTTTGTGGCGTTTTTTGTGTCGATGCCACTTGGCACTTAACGAGGAGCGAGAAAGTATGTCAATATGAACAGCCACAATGACAAATGAACAAATTTTAGTTGATACAACGATATAATTTGCTAAACGCCTTAGGAAGTTCCCCATAATGCCAATATGTATGTGAGAAGACTTTGATATAAAGTAAAAACAAGATTTTGTCAAATTGAAAGAATGAAAAAATAATTTATTGGCAAAGACTTGAAAAACTTTTGCTGAAAGGGGATTGAAATATGACTTTCATAGGAATTATAATTTAATACATTACCAGCCCCTTAACCATTTGTATACCCTCCACCATAGAATGGGGTCATTCCGTTTGTAACACCTCGAAATATTCGTCTAAGTCGATTTTAAATCGATCTAGCCATGTCCGTCTGCCCGTCCGTTTGTCGAAAGTACGCTTACTTTCGAAGAAGTAAAGCTAGGCGCTCGAAAATTTACACAAATACTTCTTATTAAAGTAAGTCAGTTGGGATTGTAAATATCGGCGCATGTTTTGATATATCTGCCATATAAACCGATCTTAGGTCTTGACTTCTTAAGCCACTAGAGGACGTAATTCTTATCTGATTTGGTTGAAATTTTTCATGAGGTGTTTTGTTATAATTTCCAACAACTGTGCTAAGTATGGTTGAAATCGGTCTACAAACTGAAATAGCTGTCATATAAACCGATCTGGGGTTTTTATTTCAGCCTCTAGAGGGCGCATTTCCTATTCGATTTGGCTAAAATTTAGCATGACATTTTTCACTATAACTTCAAACTACTGTGCTAAACATAGTTCAAATCGGTTCATAACCTGATATAGCTGCCATATAAACCGATCTCCTGATTAAACTTCTTGAGCTTTTGGAGGGCGCAATTCTCATCCAATTTGGTAAACGGCATACGTCGTTTTGGTATGACTTTCAACAACTGTGCCAAGTATGGTCTAAATCGGTTCATAACCTGACTTAGCTGCCATATAAACCGATCTCCTGATTAGACTTCTTGAGCCACTAGATGGCGCAGTTCTTATCCAATTTGGCTGAAATTTTACATATGTCGTTTTGGTATGACTTTCAACAACTGTGCCAAGTATATTCTAAATCGGTTCATAACCTGACTTAGCTGTTATGTAAACCGATCCCCACTTTGACATTCTGCGCCTCTTGAAGGCACATTTATTACGCGATTTGCCTGAAATTTTGGAGGTGATACGGCATGACAAGTACCGTCCATATCGGTCAATAACTTGATATAGCTCATATATATTTGAAAAAGCCATTCAAAGAACTTGACAAATGCGATGCATGTTGGAGGGTATATAAGATTCGGCCCGGCAGAACTTAACACGCTTTTACTTGTTTGTTATTTTAAACCACAGGTCTCATAGTTGTGCTTCCCTATTAATCGTACATAAATGCAAAACGGGTGATTCTTTATGAGTTTCGTAGTTGTGTCAAAACGACATCTGTAAAACTGAAAAGTGTTCAGTATACTCTGCCATTTCATCATGGGAAACTCACAAACGAATAACATTGAAATGTATTATCAAAATTTGTGCGTAAAGAAGCAACAATTAAGTATTTGCTGTGAAGAACATCCATATACCGACGCATCATGAAAAACGAAAATTTTGTGTGTTTTATGGTGGTATCATTGGGCATTTTTCTTCAAAGACAAATTTCAGTTAAATCGGATTATAAATGCGCCTTTTTTTGGGGCCAAGACTTTAAATCCAGATATCGGTCTATATGGCAACTATATGCCAATATTGATCGATCTAAACCAAATTGCAGTAATATGTGAAGGGGTTTAACTTAACTCACTGTCCCAAATTTCGGGACAATAAATGCGGCTTTTATGGGCCCAAAACATAAAATCGAGAGATATGGCAGCTATATCCAAATCTGGACCGATATGAGTGAAATTGAAGAAGGTTGTCGAAGGGCCTAACACAACTCACTGTCTCAAATTGCGGCGACATCGGACAATAAGTGCACTTTTTATGGCCCCAAAACCTAAAACCTAGAGATGGGTCTATATGGCAGCTACATCTAAATCTGGGCCGATATGAGTGAAATTGAAGAAGGTTGTCGAAGGGACTAACACAACTCACTGTCCTAAATTTTGGCGACATCGAATAATAAATGCGCCTTTTATGGACCTAAGACCCTAAATCGGAGAATCGGTCTATATGGCAGCTATATCCAAATCTGAACCGATCTGAGCCAAATTGACGAAGGATGTTGAAATGCATAACACAACTCGCTGTCACAAATTTCAGCAAAATCGGATAATAAACGTGGCTTTTATGGGTCTAAGACCCTAAATCGGAGGATCGGTCTATATGGCAGCTATATCCTAATCTGGACCGATCGGATCCAACTTGACAAAGGATGTCGAAGGGCCTAACACAACTCACTGTCCCAAATTTCATCAAAATCGGATAATAAACGTGGCTTTTATGGGTCTAAGACCCTAAATCGGAGCATCGGTCTATATGGCAGCTATATCCAAATCTGGACCGATCGGAGCCAACTTGACAAAGGATGTCGAAGGGCCTAACACAATTCACTGTCCCAAATTTCATCAAAATCGGATAATAAAAGTGGCTTTTATGGGCCTAAGACCCTAAATCGGCGAATCGGTCTATATGGGGGCTATATCAAGATATAGTCCGATATAGCCCATTTTCGAACTTAACCTGCTGATGAACAAAAAAAGAATCTGTACAAAATTTCAGCTCAATATCTCTATTTTTAAAGACTGTAGCGTGATTTCAACAGACAGACGGACGGACATGGCTTCATCGCCTTAGATTTTTACGCTGATCAAGAATGTGTATACTTTATAGGGTCGGAAATGGATATTTCGATGTGTTGCAAACGGATTGACAAAATGAATATACCCCCATCCTTCGGTGGTGGTTATAATAGAAGTGATGGGAATTTTGTGGAAAGATGTTGCTATTGGGCTAGACCTAGGGAAAATTCCAGGTTTCCTATCGTCGTCTCGATTATACCGCGATGGTATGACCTTCTCCCATCGCCTTAAGACTCATAACCGCAGTGGCTGCCTTACATTTATTCCGTATGTCTATGGGTCGGATATCTATTGGGTTGCCCAAAAAGGAATTGCGGATTTTTCATAAAGTCGGCGTTGACAAACAGTTTTCAGTCCGCCTATGCCAAGATAATATGTTCTCAGAATCTGTTGTATTATACTAACGTTTCACTATTTCTCCATAGCAATCCAACAAACTACTGAGTCGTAAGTAAGTAAACTGGACTATCCTCAGAATCAGGCTCCATTTCGAGCCTACGGCCCGTCTACATAGCGCCCAACATCTGTGAGCCTTCTCGGCATGCTCCTGAATGTGAAACTACCAAATCAGTTTCCTGTCCAAAATCACTCCCAAGTATTTGCCCTTGTCAGACACCGACACTGTTCTGTTAAGGAGTCGTGGTGCGTCAAATTGGCTCTTCGTGTTCCTAGTGAACGGCAACCTTTCAGTCTGCTCTGGGTTAACATTGACACCCCTGGGTCTAGGCCAGTCGTATGGCATTTGCAAGACCCTTTCGTCTGCATAGCAGACAGGTTCAAATTTTTTAGGTCTGTAGGCCTTTGTTGTCGAATAACTTGCCTTCCCGGGCTTGGATATAAATACCACCCTTGCCTCTTGCCAGGTTTTCGGAGTATATGCAAGTCCTTGTCACGCTGTGAAAATAGTGGCAAGATGGGACGCCAGATAATCGGCCTCCTTCTGTACTTACGCCGAAAATTTTCCATCAGATCCGGGATTAAATGATTTGCAGCTCTTTAAGGCTTTCTTTACCATAAATTCTGAAACGATAAGCCTTCAATCAACCTCATTATTCCAAGATTACAGTGTATCCGTGAGTTCCGTCGTATCCTGCAGAAAGTAGGTTTTTGTCAAAAGCCTCAACATGTTCTCTGTTGTTTCTGCTCTCACTCCCATATCTTCTACTAACGTTTTAGTTTGGAAATGGGTTTTCCAATTTCATGTACAAGGTTTTCATCATACCAACAATTTCTTTTTGGAAAAGATTTTAAAATTTCTCAAATCACTGTTCCCGTATAACAAACTATCAGCATGTACGAAAATTAACCCTTTAGTGAAATTAACATACCTTAAACATAAAGCCAACAACATATTACGATGATGTTGCTGCCTGGCTTCAACAACCACCAGTGTTGCTGCTACTTTTGCTGTTTGACTTGGCTGTGTGGCATGCCACAGACTGACTCTGGGGTTTAGAGTGCAATTTTTTAACAGCAGTTTAAGGCACGACAAATTTACTCGAAAATTAAAATCCAAAGGAAAATTGCAAACAAAACTGAAAAAAACAACAAACAAACCAGCAACTTCACAAACTGCCACAGCAAAACACTCCTGGAGGAAGTATGGTGAACATTGCATGCTACACTCGCTGCGTGTGAGTGTTGTTACGTGAAATGTCAAATAATGTCAGACGACAACGGTGTTCATTTGTTTTATAGCTGCAGCACTTCAAATGACTATGAAAGATACGGGAAGAAAATGACGACGAAAGGTAAGCCTGGACAAATACGGCGGCAAAGTTTAAAATATGAAAAACTATACATAAAGTTATGGGATGGGATGGATGGGATGGAGTATGGGATGGTTTATGGGATGGGGTATGGGATGGGGTACGCGATGGGATATGAGATGGTGTATGGGATGGTGTGTGGTATGGAGTATGGGAATGGGTATGGGATGGAGTATGGGATGGGGTATGGAATGGGGTATGGGATGGGACGTTGCCAGCATTTAAGGGGAAAAACAACGCTGATAATTTTATCTGATGGTCTCGCCAGGATTCGAACCCAGGCGTTCAGCGTCATGGGCGGACATGCTAACCTCTGCGCTACGGTGGCCTCAGACTGCCACTAGGACCTAAATATACCTTTCCTCTACCAAGGATGTATGGGTATGGGAAGGGATATGGGATGGGGTATGGGATGTGGTATGGGATGGGGTATGGGATGGGGAATGAGATGGGGTATGGAATGGGGTATAGGATGGGGTATGAGATGGGGTATGGGATGGGGTATGGGATGGGGTATGGGATGGGGTATGGGATGGGGTATGGGATGGGGTATGGGATGGGGTATGGGATGGGGTATGTGATGGGGTATGGGATGACGTATGGGATGGGGTATGGGATGGGGTATGGGATGGGGTATGGGATGGGGTATGGGATGGGGTATGAGATGGGGTATGTGATGGGGTATGTGATGGAGTATGGGATGGGGTATGGGATGGGGTATGGGATGGGGTATGTGATGGGGTATGGGATGGGGTATGGGATGGGGGATGGGGTATGGGATGGGGTATGGGATGGGGTATGGGATGGGGTATGGGATGGGGTATGGGATGGGGTATGGGATGGGGTATGGGATGGGGTATGGGATGGGGTATGGGATGGGGTATGGGATGGGGTATGGGATGGGGTACGGGATGGGGTATGGGATGGGGTATGGGATGGGGTATGGAATGGGGTACGGGATGGCATATGGGATGTGGTATGGGATAGGGTATGGGAAGGGGTATGGGATGGGGTATGGGATGGGGTATGGGATGGGGTATGGGATAGGGTATGGGATGAGGTATGAGGTATGAGATGGGGTATGGGATGGGATATGGGATGGGGTATAGGATGTGGTATGGGATGGGGTATGGGATGGGGTATGGGATGGTGTATGAGATGGGGTATGAGATGGGGTATGGGATGGGGTATGAGATGGTGTATGGGATGATGTATGGTATCGGGTATGGGATGGGGTATGGGATGGGGTATGGGATGGGGTATGGGATGGGGTATGGGATGGGGTATGTGATGGGGTATGGGATGGGGTATGAGGTGAGTTATGGGATGGTGTATGGGATTTGTGTGCAAACCACTTTAGTGGACAAATTTTCCAGCACCCAACAAGACACTGAAACTCCTGTTCTAAACTGAACCACATTAACTCAGTACAGAAGACGTTGCCGAGGTCATAAGAAGAGCTTAACCATCGAAAGCTATGGACTACGATGTGATATCGGATGGGGTATGGGATGGGGTATGGGATGGGGTATGGGATGGGGTATGGGATGGGGTATGGGATGGGGTATGGGATGGGGTATGGGATGGGGTATGGGATGGGGTATGGGATGGGGTATGGGATGGGGTATGGGATGGGGTATGGGATGGGGTATGGGATGGGGTATGGGATGGAATATGAGATGGTATGGGATGGGGTATGACATGGGGTAGGGAATGGGGTGGGTGTGGAATGGGGTATGGGATGGGGTATGGGATGGGGTATGGAATGGGATGGGGTATGGGATGGGGTATGGGATGGGTTATGGGATGGGGTATGGGATGGGGTATGGGATGGGGTATGGGATGGGATATGGGATGGGATATGGGATGGGGTATGGGATGGGGTATGGAATGGGGTATGGGATGGGGTATAGGATGGGGTATGAGGTAAGTTATGGGATGGTGTATGGGATGTATGTGCAAACCACTTTGGTGGACAAATTAGTGAGCAGCCAACAAGGCACTGAAACTCCTGTTGAGAACTGAACCACATTAACTCAGTACAGAAGACGCTGCCGAGGTCATAAAAAGAGTTAAGCCATCGAAAGCTATTGACTTCGATGTGATATCGATGCAGATGATTTCAAACATTTGAAATGTAGGTCGAGCCGTCTTTATTGTAAATCCGAGTAAACCTGCAGACCAAGAAGTGTCACACAGGCCAATATCTTCTTTTTGTGTCCTACCTGGCCTGAGCTCGTATCTGGTTCGTAAGAACCATCAACACGGATTTCGTAAGATGCAGGAATTCTAAACAGCTTCATGAACGTACTGTCCTTTGGGCTCTTAACCTGTCAAAATTTGTAACACCATTCTGTTCAATGACATCATTGAGTCTGATCTGCCAAACTCAACTAAGACGAGTCCAGGAATACCATGTCAAAACGCCGTAGAGTTAATAGGCGTTTTGACATGGAATGGTAATAACATCAAAGAACTGTGTGAGCCAATAAATATTTACCTCCGGGACTTTGCAGACTTTTTCAGGAGCCGTAACCTAAAACTCTCCCCTTACAAATCATCAGCACCACCTGTACAACTGATTACAGCAGAGAGCTTGATATACGAGTAGATGGACAAATGATTCCAATGGTGAGGCACCCACAAATCTTGGGAGTAACCCTAGACAATTGGCTCTCAATGTCTATCCACTCTACTGAGATCTGCGAAAGGGTAAGAAACAAGAACAGAGTCCTCAAATCTTTGGCCGGCAGCACCTGGGGAAAGGACAAGGAAACCCTGTTGATGACCTACAAGGCCATCGGGCGACCGGTGATAAACTATGCGGCAGAGTTAAGCGAAATACACTGGCCTAACCTACAAAACTCTCAGAACACCGCTCTAAGGTCTATCACAGGTAGGCACCAAATTGTGAGCACCGCAATCTACACACGGAGACTGAGATCCTTAGAGTTAAGTATCAAAGTATCATTATGAACTTTTACCTAAACAGTTTCTCTTGAGCTGCCATCCAGAGAATCATCCAAACTTCCACCTAACAAGACTGGCCGTATCTCCCAGGAACAAGAAGAAGAATATCGGGATGTTTAAGAACTCAGTCCGATAACACCTTACAATTACACTAACAAAGCGGGCATGCAGAATATCTACCAAAATGTAGTAAATTGTTCGACTTTATCATACGGACCGACTTTATCAGGGGGACTAGAACAACTCTGACCCAACTGAGATCCGGATGGTTTAACAGACTGATCTATTGTAGTATTGTTTAAGGTTTGGCGATACTATCTGCTATCTCAATATATGCCCTGAATGTAGCACTGGACCCGCTGACACCAATCACCTATTTATATGCCCGCCAAAACCATCGAATCTGATTGGTGGTTTTGGCTTCCAATTGAAGCGGCCAGATTTTTAGAGCTGGATCTGGAAGCCGTTGCCGGGCCAGGATGATGTCAGATAGAGAAAGAGAAGAGCGGAATATAAAGACAGAAGAAGATTCAATACTTGACTTGACTACAACATAGGAAGTATTGGGTTACACTAAGGAGTACAGGGTAGCTGACACGAAGTGTTACCAATTCAAACGACCACTTTTTTTGTGTGAAAATAATTTTCATTGATTCAAATGACAAAAATGTGTGGAAGTAATCTAAATTTCAGAATTCATTCACTTTTGCTCGATATGGCCAACTTTTGTTTTGCTCCGAGCCGTTCCAAAAACTACAATAGTTGCTCTTCAATTTCAAAATGTCCGTTGAATAAGGCTTACCTGTACCAAACCGACCTTAAAGCTCTAACAAAACAGTAGCCAGAAAATAATGATAAAATAATGACGACAAAACAGACATCGACAATCGCAACAAACGAATGGCAAACGACGAATCAACAAAATGTACGTACGACAGCAAAATGATAATTACGAATTCATTTGTGCTGCAAATTAATTAATTAATTAATGCAAACATATTTATTTTTGTGTATGCCTTTAGTATTTCAAAACACCAAATAACAACAGCGACAACAATGAAAGAGCCAGAATTAAACCTTAAGCAGGAAAATCTTAAAGCAAAACCAAAAACTTCCTATGGCAGAAGTCAGAAATATTTCATATGCAACTCCTGCAGTGTCATTAGAGCTCAAGAGCCAACACGCAATCATTGTCGCATGGACTGCCTGCCGCATAGTTGGCTGGTGAGTTAGCTGGCTGGGCTTCTTATTAAATGCTGAGACGCCTTGACAACGTAGCGCCTCTGCGAATAGCAATACCGCCGTGCATGCCATGCAGCTCTACACCACACCTGCCCACACACATTAGTGCAGTTTATTGTTACCCTATTCCGAGCGAGTCGGCAGTACATCACGACAATGGGCCGTGATCATTTGTTGCAAATTTTTATTTCCATAAGCAGAAAGGAACTAATTTGGTATGGGAACAAAAGCTGATTATTAATGAAGCTTGAGCTTATCTTGATGAAAATCTTAAATCTTTAGAGAAAAATTTAATATAGACTAAATTTTCTATGATAATTGAATCTTGCCAATCATCCTTACATACACCGGAACAAATGTTGTCCTAACTTTAAAGATATGAGCGAAAGATAACCTACAAATTTTAAAGATGTCCACTTTCCGAACTTTTTAAGGATTTTCCAATAAATGAAAAATTGAGTCATCTGTGAAGTAAAATGAGAATCATGAGAATATGTCCATTATTATATATGGACTTAAAATTTAAAAATCTAAAAATTTAAGAAAAGCCTAGAGGCTCAAGAAATCAAGATCCCAGATCGGTTTGTATGGCAGCTATATCAGGTTATGCGACGATTTAAACTATATTTGGCTCAGCTTTTGGAAGTCACAAAAAAAAGAATAAAGAAAAGATTTGCTTTGCTAATTGAACTTTGGAGACCACAGTAGAAGTATATATGTTAAATTTCAGCCAAATTGAATATGAATTGGGCCTTTTAGGAGCTCAAGAAGTAAAATAGCGAGATCGGTTGGATAGGGAAGTTGTATCAGGCTAAAAAACGATTCAGACCATATTTGACACTTATTTATTTCGTTTACAAAATTTCAGTAAAATCTGATAATAATTAGGCCCTCTTTAGGCTCAAGAAGTCAAGATCCCAGATCGGTTTATATGGCATCTATATCGGGTTATAGACCGATTTGAACCATATTTGTCACAGTTGTTGGAAGTCATAACAAAATTTCAGCCAAATCGGATAGGAATTGCGCCCACTATCGGGTAAAGAAATCCAGATTCAAGATCGGTTTATATGGCAGCTATATCTGGTTATGAACCGATTTGAACCATATTAAGCACAGTTGTTGGAAGTTATAACGAAACACGTCATGCAAATTTTCAGCCAAATCGGATAATAATGACAGCCATATCAGGTTATGGACCGATTTGAACCATAATTGGCACAGTTGTTGGAAATCATAACAAAACACCTCATGCAGCCAAATCGGATAAGAATTGCGTCCTCTAGTGGCTCCAGAAGTGATGATCCCAGATCGGGCTATATGGCAGCTATATCAAAACATGGACCGATATGGCCCATTCACCATACCAACCGACCTACACTAATAAGAAGTTTGTAAAAATCTAAGACGACCTAGCCATGTCCAACCGTCTGTCTGTTGACGCTACAGTCTTGAGTTGAAACTATGTACAGATTCTTTTTTTGTCCATAATCAGGTCAAGTTCGAAGATGGCCTATATCGGACTATATCTTGACATAGCCCCCATATGGACCGATCCGCCGATTTAGGGTCTTAGGCCCATAAAAGACACATTTATCATCCGATTTTGCTAAAATTTGGGTCAGCGAGTTGTGTTAGGCCCTTCGACATCCTTCTTCAATTTCGCCCAGATCGGTCCAGATTTGGATATAGCTGCCATATAGACCGATCCGCCAATTTAAGGTCTTGGGCCCATAAAAGCCACATTTATCATCCGATTTTGCTGAAATTTGGGACAGTGAGTTATGTTCGATAACGTTCGGTAATTTGGCCCAGATTGGTCCAGATTTGGATATAGCTGCCATATAGACCGATTTCTCCATTTAAGGTTTTTGGCCCATAATAGGCGCATTATTGGCCGCTTTCGCCAAAATTTGGGACAGTGAATTGAGTTAGACTTTTCGACATCCCTCTTCAATTTAGTCCAGATCGGTTCAGATTTGGACATAGCTGCCATATAGACCATTCTTTCGACTTGAAGTCTTGGTCCCACAAAAGGCACATTTATAATCCTATTTCGCTGAAATTTGACACAGTGACCTATGTCAGCCTTTTCGACATTTGTGTCGTATATGGTTCAGATCGGCCTATATTTGAATATAGCAAGGTAAGCGACAAACGCGCATTTGACACTATGGATCAGCGAAACGGTCTGTAGCACGAAGACAATTCTATGGGAGATCCGAATCGTGATTGGTATCATAATGGGACACGCATGACTACGAGCTCCATCCCAGACAATTTAAATACAATTACCATGGCACCACATGGGAGATTAATAAAGGTTCTTGCGAATAAAGTGCAAATCTGATATCCCAACTTGAGTTAAGTGTTGGGGCCGCACAACACCCAAAATACCTCAAAGAAGATGGTTTCAAAATCGTATGTCCCCGGAATCAAAGGAGGATCGGATTACCTAATGCCATGAACTTTTGCACATGACTTCGATTGAGAGTAATCTCTCTAGCAGTTGTCAAACGGCCGTTTTTTTACGAGTTCTTTTCGATCCTATTCCACTGTGCGTCGGTGGGTGTAAAAGCGATACTAAAGATAGTTAACTCCGCGTCAAACAATGCAACAATGAAAAAAATCAACTGGATCAGTTTATACCTACACTGCCCATCAACATTCCATTAAGGAACAGCGAGAATACTTTTCTGATATCAATTAGTGCTGCCCAATACCAGTAAGGAAGGGCAAAAATCGGGCGGTGCCCACTGTATAATACCCTACACCTACCACATAAGTACAATGTGGGAGCTATATCCAATCTATCTGAATCAATTTTGATGGACCTCGGCGAGCAAATATCTTCAAACTGTAATAACTACGGTTGGCAATTGACTACATTATTATCTGACGAACATATATATGGGAGCTATATTTAATTCTGAACCTATTTCGAGCAAACTTCTCAGATAATGTGGTAGTCATCGAGGAAAGCGTTGTGCCCAATTTTGGCAAGATTGGTCAAACAATGCGCTTGCAGTGACTCTTGGTGTAAAAATCTGGCGATATACATATATCTAAATCCGGTCCGATTTCTACGAAAGTTATATCGAGAGTAATAAGAAAATTCTTCCTGCAAAGTTTCGAGAGAATCGGCTAAAAAATGAGCATTTTCTTGCAACGTTTCTCAAAATCGGAGGATTCAGATTTATGTATAGCTCTTAAATATATGTATATTTAAGAGCTATACATAAATCTGAACCAATTTCGAGCAAACTTCTCAGATACTGTGGCAGTTGTCGAAGAAAGCGTTTTGCAAAATTTTGGCAAGATTGGTCAAACAATGCGCTTGCTGTGACTCCAGAACTTAAATTCGGGCGATATATATATATGAGAGCTATATCGAAATCTGAACCGATTTCCATGAAATTCACCAGTATTATTGGGAGTCTTAAGAAAATTCTTCCTGCAGAATTTCGAGAGAATCGGTTTACAAAAGACCATTTAATTGCAATATTACTGCAAATCGGACGAACATATATATGGGAGCTATATCTAAATCTGAACCGATTTTGAGCAAACTCAATCTCAGGTACTGTGACAGTCGTCGGAGAAAGCGTTGAACTAAGTTTTGAGAAAATTGGTGACTAAATGCGCTTGCAGGAGCTCTAGGAGTGAACATCGGGGGATATATATACATATATATGAGAGCTATATCAAACTCTGAACCGATATCCATGAACTTCACCAGTAATGTTGAAAGTTATAAAAAAATCGTTGCAGCCAAATTTCGAGAGAATCGGTTAACAAATGACCAATTTTTGGCATTATTACGGAAAATCGGACGAACATATCTATGCGAGCTATATCCAAATCTGAACCGATTTTTTCCAATTTCAATAGGCTTTGTCTACATGTCTGTACCAAATAAGACGATCGGAAGAAAACTGCGACCTGTACTTTGTACACAAATTAACATGGACAGACGGACATAGCTAAATCGAATCAGAAAGTGATTTTGAGTCAATCGGTATACTTATCAATGGGTCTATCTCTCTTCCTTCTGGGTGTTACAAACAAATACAAAAAGTTATAATACCCTGTACCACAGTAGTGGTGTAGGGTATCCTCTCCTTTTTATGGCCGAGTTCGAACGTCTTGCCGCGGAGCGACACCACTTAGCAGAGAAGTTTACCCGACTGATTCCCGTAGGTAAATACCTCACAAATGTCGCCAGCACTAGGAGAGGAACCCAACGCAGATTTTTTTGTCGCCGGGCTTTGAACCAAATCGTTCTGAGACAGACATTCTAACCTCTGTGCTATGGCAGCCTTCATGTGTGTGTGTTCTTCCAACAACCGTGTCAAGTCGATCCAAATCGGTCTATAAGCTGATACAGCTGCCATATAAATCGATTTTCCTTTTTGAGGTCTTGGAACCCCGGAAGTCTCAATTGCTGTCCGATTTGGCTGATTTGCACTTAAGGTTAAGATAAGGTTTCCTGATTTACTTATGTGTAATGGAACGCAAGATTCTATTTAAAATACACCTTTACGTTCACCCCAATGAGGGGGGTTTCAATTGGAGGTTGTTGTTGTTGTACTCGTAGTTTAGCTCTATTATCGCAATGGCCATGCAGTAAGTCAACTTTTTACTTTAACAACCCATTCTTATTTTTGCAAAGAGAAAAAAAGGACTGCAAACCCAGACTAAAAAGAAGAAAACTAATGCAATAAAATAATTTTAAACACGACACCCGTGTCAAGATGTTGGCAATTTGATAAGCGCCTTTAGTAATTGTTACGGAACCAAAACTAATAGAAATGTTTTAATGCCATAAATTAGCATTTGTGCAACTGGAGGCCTCTCAGGCTCTCTCTCACTCTCTCTCCCTAACCACATGAGTTCACCCAAAAGAGGATCTTCAAACAACCACTTTGGCACCATTAACCAAATGGAGATGAGCCAAGTAACAAAAACAGCGCTTTTCGTTTGGGGCATGTTTTTCGAAATTCTAGTAATTCTCGTTGTTATCGTCGCCAATTGTTGGAGCATAGTTCAGCTTCGACTCTTAACGTATAAGTTTGCAGCGAATTGTTATTGCTGTTGAATTACCAAAGGGTAATTTTTGTTGTCGACAGGTTGGTTAGTTTTTGTGTTGCTGTTACTCTTACTGTTGGTCGAATTGCCTGCAATGTTTATCACAAACAAATAATAAACAAATAAAGTAAACAAAAACATTGCAACAATTACACGCCACAATTGCCCCATTAGCACTGTGTGCATGGCATTAGTCTTTAGGCGACCAGGCAATGGAATGCTTGGAGCAGGCAGGAAAACAGGCACCACCATTGCCCCCTTGGCACCCTCTCGTTCCAAGACATTTGTTGCCACATCACGTGAAGTTCATGTTCTATGCTGTTCCACGGGATAGCGAATGTGTTCTGGATAACAACACGCACGTTTTTTGCCTCACATAGTAGGATAGAGGCCTTCTATCTTGGCTTTGAGGGGGAACAAGAGTTGAAGATGGAGGCAATGTTTGTTCTGTTGATAATTGAATGTAATTCGTTTTTTTTCTTGTAGTAGGTTGGTAAACCTAAAACAAATTATGGACCTAAACATGAAGTTACTTGAATAACATGTTGTAGCAACCACAATCACTTCGTATTCATAGACATCTGCGCATTATCCGGCAAAATATTTAATTGAAGTTAGCCCCCCATCCTTCGGTGGTGGGTATAAACCACCACCGAAGGATGGAGGTATAATCATTTTGTCATTCCCTTTGCAACACATCGATATATCCATTTCCGACCCTATATAGTATATATATTCTTGATCAGCGGGAAACTCTAAGACGATCTAGCCATATCTGTCCGTCTGTCTATTGAAATCACGCTACAGTCTTTAAAAATAGAGATATTGAGCTGAAACTTTGCACAGATTCTTTTTTTGTTCATATGCAGGTTAAGTTCGAAGATGGGCTATATCGGACTATATCATGATATGTCCCCCATATAGACCGATCCGCCGATATAGGGTTCTGGACCCATTAAAGGCGCATTTATTGTGCGATGTCACCGAAATTTGGGACAGAGAATTGTGTTGACCCCCTCGACATCTTTCGGCACAGATTAGGATATAGCTGCCATATAGACCGACCTCTCGATTTTAGGTCTTAAGCCCATAAAAGGCGCATTTATATACCCGAGGTGGTGGACCGTCCGATCTTAACGCCTTTTTACTTATTTTTTTACAGCTGGGAAAAATATTATTTTCATAGACTAAGCAAACTATCTGTATCTGTGACCCCATTTGCTCCTTTGTCTCCGCAAGAGGATGTGCCTATACTCTTACCAAAGCCATTTGTTAGATGTTAAATTCTTTGGTTTGCGGTCTTCATCCTGCGTCCTACATATCGATTCGCTCAAAACCAAGACATGAAGTTCAGCAAGGCCGAAGTTTGGATCCCCTCTACCTCGGGTATATACAATAGATTAACCACGTTTCATCAAAATTCTGTGAAAAATTTAATGTTTCGAGTAATAACAAGTAAGAGCGTGCTAAGTTCGGCCGAGACGAATCTTATATACGCTCCACCATGGATCGCATTTTTTGAGTTCTTTTCCCGGTGTCTCTTTTAAGGCAAACAAAGGAAAGGAAAGGATAAAAGAAAGTAATTGTTATGCTATTGGAGCTATATCAAGTTATGGTTCGATTCTGACCCTAATGGAATGGATGTTGGAGACCATAGTAGAAGTCGCTGTGTAAAATTTCAGCCAAATCGAATAAGAACTGCGCCCTTTAGGGGCTCAAAAAGTAAAATAGGAGATCGTTTTATAGGGGAGCTGTATTAGGCTATAGACTGATTCGGACCATCGGACACGTATGTTGAAGCTCATGGTAGAAGCCGTTGTACAAAATTTCACCCAAACCAGAGATTAATTGCGCCCTATAGAGGCTCAAGAAGTCAAGATACGATATCGGTTTATATGGCAGCTATATCAGATTATGGACCGATTTGAATTATTCTTAGCACAGTTGTTGAAAGTCATAACAAAACACCTCATACAAAATTTTAGCTAAATCGGATAATAATTGCGCCCTCTAGTGGCTCAAGAAGTCAAGACCCCAGATCGGTTTATATGACAGCTATATCAGGTAATGCACACATTTCACCCATACTTGGAACAGTTGTTAAAATTATAAAAAAACATCTCATGCCAAATATTAGCCAAATCGGTTAAGAATTGCGTGCTCTAGTGGGTCAAGAAGTCAAGATTCAAGATCGGTTTATATGGCAGCTACATGAGGTTATAGACCGATTTGAACCATACTTGGCACTGTTGTTGGAAGTCATGACGAAACGACGTCTTGCAAAATTTCAGCCATTTGGGATAGGAATGGCGCCCTCTAGAGGCTCAAGAAGTCAAGACACCAGATAGGTTTATATGGCAGCTATATCAGGTTATAGACTGATTTGAACCACACTTAGCACAGTTATTGGAAGTTATAACAAAATACCTCATGCAAAATTTCAGCCAAATCGGACGAGTATTGCGCCCTCTAGAGGCTCAAGAAGTCAAGACCCAAGATCGGTTTATACGCAAGCTATAACAAAACATGGACCGATTTAAACCATACTTTAAACCACAGTTGTTGGAAATGTGGTAAGTATCGGTTTATATGGCATGGACCGTTTTGGTCCATTTACAATCCCAAACCACCTACACTAATGAAAGGTATTTTTGCAAAATTTCAAGCGCCAAGCTTTACTCCTTCAAAAGTTAGCGTGCTTTCGACAGACAGACCAACGGCCGGACGGACATGGCTAGAGACATAAAATGTCATGATGATCAGGAATATGTACACTTTATGGGGTCTGAGACGAATATTTCGAGGAGTTACAAACAGAGTGATGAAATTAGTATACCCCCTATCCTATGGTGGAGGGTATAAAAATATGGAGAAATAAAAAGTAAAATGTATTATAAGTGCAATTGATTGTAATACCCAGAATTAAAAACGGCACACTCATTGATCAGTATACGGATCGACTCAGATCCGTAGCGAATTAGCCTTGTCCATCTGTTTGTACATATGTCTGCCCGTCTGTCTGTTCATATTAATTTGTGTAGCAAGTACAGGGCGCAAATTTCATTAGATTTTCTTCGAATTATGGATAACTGGAAATCGGTTTAAATTTGAATATACATAGCTTCCATATATGTATTGGTATGTTCGTCCGATTTCAACTAATATTGCAATAAGGTAATAACTCTCCTATCTCTCAATATTGGTGTCGAATATCATAGAAATTAGTTCCGATGTAGATATACGTATACACTATTCAAACTTTTAGAGCCTTTTTCAGCATATTACTAAACAGACTTTCTGAAAAAATGTTCACAATATCTTATTTTATAACTTTTACTATGTGTATCCACTGCGATCGAAATCTATTCAGATTTAGATATATATATATTTTCGTCCGATTTTGAATAATACTACAATATTTTAAATATATTGTCAAACAATGTTCAAAAATTTGGCGCAAGAGTTTCGCTTATGACTCTTGAGATCACTGGCGAATCGGTTCAGATTTAGATTTAGTCCCATATATACATTTGTATCGGCCTTTAACTTTTAGGGCATTTGCATGTGCATTTATTACAGGATCTTCTCAAAATCTTTCTCAATGACTCTCACAGTATTTAGGACTATGGATTTTACCCCAAACTCTTCATTTCGAATTTAAGTAAATATAAAGTAAATCAAAAGTTTGGTTTTGCCAAACATTAGAGCATCCTTCTGGAAATTTTCTGCTCATACTGCACTCTTCAAATGGTGATGATTCACAAATCGTGGTCCTTAATACCCTTGTAGAAGTCGCCAACATAAAGAGAATTCGTTTTATCCTTTTTTCGATTCTTTACATCAATAGGAGTGTTCTCTCTACATTTCCTTGTGAATTTTCCTTAATATACAAACTTCAATTCACAATTTCCATTGCAAGACATTTTTTTAACTTAATAGTGTAAATATCCGAAGAATCCTTATAATAGTGGAGCTGTTGTATTCATCATAATTTACAACATTAATTTCTTCGACTTCATTATCGTTATTGATCATTATCCCATACAAATATGTATAGTGTGAAATATTGTCGCACCCAGTTTTATTGAAATTTATAAAAACACCATTAAAACCAGTCTCCAAAGCTACTGTCAAACAACCCTAGCTTACCTAAGAAAGCAGCAAGGCGGCCTTATAAATTCCCAATGAGCAAACAAAGACTCAAATCCCTTATTTATAGGTTTTTTTTTCTGAAAAGAAAAGATTTACACCTTTTAAATTAAAATTAGTATATCCGAATTAAAAACTTCCTCCGTGGGGAAAAAAATTTCAATCTCTCCATTCTACGAAAACATTCCCAAGTCATAACTCGCATTTATGGGATAGGCGATCGATCTGCCTATTAATCGAAATCATAAATATCTTGTCTTTAATGTGTGTTTTCAAGAAATTATCTCAATTTATGAGCAATAAAACTCTTTCACAAAAATTATTAAAAAATTATAAAAAAAAGGAGTAGAGAAGAAAAAAACACCTGGAAATGCTCTGCATATGAAGGCAACTACAATTGGAGGCCATTAAAATGCCCAACTGGCCATGATGAAGACTATATTAATGCCAATGAATGTTCGTTAAACCTAACCAAAGTATCTTCACAAGTATTTAAATGGCCCTAATCTGCCATAATGGTCAATTCGCCCAAGAGGTGTTGTCCAATTTTCCTTTTGTGCAATGCAGACACACCATCCCATTTAGGCATTCTTCCCATTCATTCACTCATTCAATTGATCGGCAATCGATTGAAATAATCTTTGTTTTATGAACATGTTCATATCTTAATCTGCACATTTTGTTTTTGGGATCAGGGTTTCATTTTTTTTTCTCCAGCCTCGACTTAATAGAAACATTTCTATTCGGGAAAAAAGACAAAACACCACCGCCACCTTCAACTCCAAGCGTGCACCATGGACCAGGGTTTTGTTGCAATCAAGATTTATGATGGAAATATGAATGGCTTTCAAAATGATTTGTAGTCATCTTTTCTCCATTCTTTGAAGGTTTTTGTTTTCCTACAACTTGTTGCTGTTAATCGCTTCAACCATCTTATGGCGATGGTCCATATGCATCCTCATGCGTGCGTGGTCGCTTTTCAGTTATTCATCGTTGATTCGGCTTTCATTAATTCTTGGGTGTTGTATGGCCGTTCAAAGTCATAAAATTTGTTATAAGCTGAGTTTAATTGGTTTAATTTATCGATTCAACACAATGGCCATAACTATTCGCTCCATTCACAACAAACACCGGGGGGAAGGAATAAAAGACCTCCAAAGAAACTGAAGAAATGAAAAATCCAAAAGAAAAGAAAAACTATCAGCATTAAATCTAATTTACAACCTTTTAACCCGATCGCACAGTATGAAATTTTATTGTGTTGCCATCATGCCATTTGTCCACCCCACCCGATATTCAGATTGATACAGCCAGATAAGGCTGAGACGATAAAGCATTTAAACAAATTTTGTCTTTAAAAGACATTTGAAAATGGATGTAGGTTCCTTTAAAATGGGGACAAATATCTCGATGTATGTGTGACGGCATTCAAATCTATATTGATATAGATTTGTAAAATTTATTGTACTTATTGTTGTATTGGGACCACATGCAACTTTACACCTATTGACTGCTTAATACTTTAAAATTTGAAATATATTTTGAATTTAATTTTTTCAAGCAATCGTTTCAATATTGGCAATCTGACTTATAAAGAAACTAATCTAAATGGAATGAATCTGATACTGTTACAAATTCTGAAGAAGAACGGTCTATGCCATTAAAATATTCAGAGTTGCTTCAAGTTCAGAAAAACCCGAGTTCAAGTATGCTTATTCCAAAACAACAACAACAAGTATGCTTATTCCAAACAACAACAACAACAATTAGTCATATCAAGATATGATTCTATACACTCATAGAAAATAGACGTTGGAAAATCATGCACCAATGGTGCAGTTATCATGAATTGGCGTTGAAGGAATTATTATCAATATGCGGAAATGATTTTATGAATGCGAGTTGTTGATTTCATGCATTGATCGTTATGAACATCATCCCTACAAAATGTGTAGCTTTACCAATATTAAGATGTATCATTGTGCTATCGTCAACTGAAGAAGACCAGCAGTCGTCCAGTATTTGCTTCAAAGGACCCAAAAACCTTGAATAAGAAAACCATTCAGGGTACAAAAACCATTTCAGGGTACGCAGAACAAGTTTTATTATTAACTAGCGCTGACCCGGGCCCGCTCCGCTGCGCCTTCTTTTACTTTTTATGGAACAAAAGATTCCTTGGAATATTTATTTTCGACAATTAAAGAGCTTTTAGTGAAATACCATGGTGCGAAATTGGTATATATGCCTTTATCTGAATCCCATATGATCTTTGGGGACGGGGTAGACTCCCAGAAAATTGATTGCGGAAGCGGCCAATTAATTTGAGCCCCACACTGACCTGGTCTAGAAATATGTCCGATTTAGGTATGTTTTGGAGAGTAGGATGGTCCCCCAGACACTTAGCCCTGAAAATAAATCAGCATAGTGCTCTACTCTTAAATACTATTTTAATACCCTTCACCATAGGATGGGGGTAAACTAATTTCGTCATTCTGTTTGTAACTCCTCGAAATATTCGTCTAAGACCCCATAAAGTATATATACTCTTGATCGTCATGACATTTTAAGTCGAACTAGCCATGTCCGTCCATCTGTCCCTCCGTCCATCCGACTGTCTGTCGAAAGCACGTTAACTTCCGAAGGAAACCGCTTGAAATTTTGCACAAATACTTTTTATTGGTGTAGGTCAGTTGGGATTATAATAGGACTAAATCGGTCCATGTTTCGACATAACTGCCATATAACCGATCTTGGGTCCTGACTTCTTGAGCCTTTAGAGGGCGCAATTCTTATCCGATTTTATTCAAATTATGCACGTAGTGTTTTGGTATTACTTCCAATAACAGCGCTAAGTATGGTTTAAATTGGCCCATGTTTTGATATAGCTGCCATATAAACCGGTCCTGGGTCTTGACTTCTTGAGCCTCTAGAGGGCGCAATTCTCGTCTAATTTAACTGAAATTTTGCACGTAGTGTTTTGATAGCACTTTCAACAACTACGCTAAGTATGGTTTTAATCGGTCAATGTTTTGATATAGCTGCCATATAAACCGATCTTGGGTCTTGACTTCTTGAGCCTCTAGGGGGCGCAATTCTCGTCCGATTTGACTGAAATTTCGCACATAGTGTTTTGATATCATTTCCAACAACTGTGCAAAATAAGGTTCAAATCGGTTTAAACCTGATATAGTTGTCATATAAACCGATCTTGGGTCTTGACTTCTTGAGCTTCTTGAGGGCGCAGTTCCTGTCCTATTTGGCTGAAATTTTGTATGACGTATTTTATTATGGCTTTCAATAACTGTGCCAAATAAGATTCACATCGGTTCATAACCTGATATAGCTGTCATATAAACCGATCTGGGGACTTGACTTCTTGAGCCTCTAGAGGTCCCAATTATTATCCGATTTGCCTGAAATTTTGTACGACAAATCCTCTCATGACTATCAACATATGCGTTTATTATGGTCTGAATCGGTCTATAGACTGATACAGCTCCTATAAAAATCGATCTCTCTATTTTACTTCTTGAGCCCCCAAAGGCGCAATTTTTATTCGAATTGGCAGACATTTTACACAGGTCTCCAACATATAATTTAATTGTTGTCCGAACCGGACCATATCTTGATATCGCACTAATAGCAGAGCATATCTTTTCTTTTATCCTTTTTTTGCCAAAGAAGAATTGCAGGGAAAAGAACTCGACAAATGCGATCCTTGGTGGAGGGTATATAAGAATCGGCCAGGCCGAACTTAGCACGCTTTTATTTGTTTATTTTAACCCCATATTGCCAATGACCTCAAAATTGGATATAAAAGTCGTTCTCTAATCTCAAATACCTATTATTTAAACCCCTTATTGCAAAAGTCTGCAAATATGGCTGGTTTCGGGTATGGGCCCTAAAAACAATCTCAATATCGAGCTCTACTCTCTATAAGACTCAAATTGTCATGGCGAGAAAATACGTCCTATATTAGGGTTGTTATGGGAATGGGACATCTCCTGGACAGTTGGTTCCGAATTTTGACTTCAGATTCGTGGTCTTCTCCCAATTACCTTTCGTTTGAGCCCCATTTTTCAATAGACTGCAAACATGTTCGATTCGGCGATTCGGTTCTACTTTAAATTGCCTCTTAATTGAGCTCCATATTGAAATTGTCAGTAAAAACGTTCTATTTGGGTGGTGTTATGGGAGTGGGTGGCCCCATAGACACTTTTTCCCGATCATTGATATCCTGGCTATATTCGTTATCTTCTCCTCTCGTATTTGATTTTCTTTCCTTGTTACTCGAAATTTATAAAGTTAAAGTTTTATTTGTGGGCCATTCGAAAATTATCTCTTCATAGTAACTTCTTAAAATCTCATCTCTGCTTACTACTAACCAACACTAGTGTACCGCATTTCCGCTCGAGCAGTTTGGCGTTAATAAAAATTTGAATAAATTCGTATGATTGGCAAAGTGATTGAGATCTAATTCATGCAATCGATTAATTGGATGCTAACATCTTTAGCCAAGTATCTGACCTTTGCGTTCAGCGATAAGATAAGAATCTCAAATTGGTGATTAGGAGTGATTATAAAAATCCGATCGGCGTATAATTTTACAATTCCAAAAAAACCTCTCACACTTGTAATTTCAATGGCATACAATAGACAATTCCAGCAAGGTTTATTTGTCTTATTTGGTCAAAAAAAAAAGTAGACATGTGAACATGTGTTTAAATAAAAATGCTAATTTTTAACACCAACTAAAGATGCTATCGAAATTGAATAGACTCCATAGCCTGCTGTTGTTGTCACTGTGGTGGCGAGTGAAACTGAAACTTAAAACGCAGCTTGGAAGTTGTAAATTAATAAGAAATATATAAAATATTTTACGTATTGACACCTGAAATTTCGAAAAAAAAAACACAAATCCAATAAAACTTAGAAAAAACAAATTAACAATTAAAAACAACAGCAAAAACATCATCGCCACGAAGGCGATGGTGTCGATGATGATGATGATGACGATGACATCGCCTCTGCTTAGCAAGATAAAGAAAAATCAGCGGGGAAAAACGGACGGTCAAAGATGTTTACAACATTTCTAAACCGCTCATTAAATAACTCAGACAAGTGTCAAATGAAAATAATTGCCATCCAAAAATAGTATCGGATTACAGATATCGTAAATTATTTCAAAATTTCCCGCTATCTAAGACTTACGACAGTTGGCGAGACGTACGAAGAACTAACTCAGCGAGAGAGGTAGAGATATCGTGCAAGCACCTCCACCCGTGTGGCCAGCCATTCATCCACATACTCTACATTAACCGCATGGCTCCTCCACTCCTTTAAACACCGGCCGAGATGTCACATGCATGCCGCTGATAGATACCACCACAACCACTGCTGGTCAGAGGAATGCACCATCATGGGCAATAGAAACGTCTAAACTTGGCCAAGATGAAGTCAATCGCATTGCGATTAGTGGTGTGTGGTGATGTTGCTGTTTGCCTTTCCAAGACAACATGTCGACAAGATTTAATTTGTAATTTTCAATTTTGTTAAATAGCGAAAATGGTAAAAATCGATAAAGAAATACCGGGACATATTTGGCAAGTGCTGTTGGGAGATGTCATTCGTACGGATTAGTGGGGGGAACAGTGAGAGCTATGCTCTGTTTCCAAGAAAAGTTTCATTTGTAATGTTTAATTACACCAAATGGAATTCCTTTTGGCAATAAATCATTAAGAAATGTATGTCGCACGTATGACTTTAAGTGAAACCTAAAAATGGCTTAACTAACCAGCCATATTTGGTATATCCGATGTTTAGTATAATTGGAGAAAAACGCCCCCATGTAGGCAATGGATTATAAGCAATTAGGCACATAATTCCAAAGCACAAGAAATTCTAAATTGAAGCTTTCATTTGAAACGATACCATCAATCTTGAGCCATTTTGGGTGTTAGGATATCAGCATAGATGTGGTAAGCCAACTGGTTACCCGAGATGAGGAACTGTATTCTGAAAAAATTAAATCGGGTTATGATTGGGACTTCTAGAGGCACAAGCTGTCGTATCTATCGGATTATATGGGCGCTATTATCTATTTATTGACCTACCTGGGTGTCATATGGTGCAAGTGTTGGAGTGCAACATAGTACTACTTACCAAATCTCAACCAAATGGATGGAAAAATTGAGTCTCAAAAGGGCTTACAAAGTAAAATCTTCAAAAATAAGTAAAAAGGCGCTAAGTTCGGCCGGGCCGAACTTTGGATACCCACCACCTCGGATATATATGTAAACCACCTTTCGTCAAAATCCTGTGCAAAACTCATACCTTATGCCCTATAGCAGCTATATCAATATATGTTCCGATTTGGACCAAATACTAATAAATAAAAGTCATTGTTCAATTGTAAAGGGTGATTTTTTTGAGGTTAGGATTTCCATGCATTAGTATTTGCAAATCATTGAATTTTATTACCAAAATCAGTGTTCGGTTCGAAATGTGTTCATTCACCGTTCAGCGATGAGGCTCATTTCTGGTTGAATGGCTACGTAAATAAGCAAAATTGCCGCATTTGGAGTGAAGAGCAACCAGAAGCCGTTCAAGAACTGCCCATGCATCCCGAAAAATGCACTGTTTGGTGTGGTTTGTACGCTGGTGCAATCATTGGACCGTATTTTTTCAAAGATGCTGTTGGACGCAACGTTACGGTGAATGAACACATTTCGAACCGAACACTGATTTTGGTAATAAAATTCAATGATTTGCAAGCGTTGCTCGTTAGTAAGTCTATTCACGATGAAATGTCAAAGCATACTGAGCATCTTTCTCTTTGACACCATGTCTGAAATCCCACGTGATCTGTCAAATACTAATGCATGAAAATCCTAACCTCAAAAAAATCACCCTTTATATAACAAAATATTGGTATTTTTAGTAGCTATATCCAAAAATAAACCGATCTGAACTATATACGACACGGATGCCGAAAAGCATAACATAAGTCAGTGTGTCAAATTTCAGTGCAATCGGATTAAAAAAGCGCCTTTTATGGGGCCAAGACTTTAAATCGAAAGATCGGTCTATATGGCAGCTATATGCAAATCTTGATCGATCTAGACCAAATTGCAGAAATATATGGAGGGGCTTAAATTAAGTCTTTGTCCCAAATTTCGGCAACATCGGACAATAAATGCGCTTTTTATGGCCCCAAAACCTAAAACCGAGAGATCGGTCTATATGGCAGCTATATTCAAATCTGGACCGACCTGAGCCAAATTGACGCAGGGTGTTAAAGGGCCAAACAATAAATAAATGTGGCTTTTATGTGACTAAGACCCTAAATCGGAGGATCGGTCTATATGGCAGCTATATCCAAATCTGAACCGATCTGAGCCATATAGACGGAGGATGTCGAAAGGCCTAAGACAACTCACTTTTCCAAATTTCAGCCAAATCGAATCATAAATGTGGCTTTTGTGGGCCCAAGACCCTAAATCGGAGGATCGGTCTATATGGCAGCTATATCCAAATCTGAACCGATCTGAGCCATATTGACAAAAGATTTCGAGGGGCCTAAGACAACGTACTGTCCCAAATTTTAGCAAAATCGGATTATAAATATAGCTTTTATGGACCTATAACCCTAAATCGGAAGATCGGTCTATATGGCAGCTATATCCAAATCTGGACCGATCTGGGCCAAATTGACGAAGGACGTCGAAGGGCCTAACACATCTCACTGTTCCAAATTTCAGCAAAATCGGATAATAAATGTGGCTTTTATGGGCCTAAGACCCTAAATTGGAGGATCGGTCTATATGGCAGCTATATCCAAATCTGAACCGATCTGAGCCATATTGAGGGAGGATGTTTAAGGGCCTAACACAACTCACTGTCCTAAATTTCAGCGAAATCGGACAATAAATGTGGCTTTTATTGGCCTAAGACCTTTAATTGGAGGATCGGTCTATATGGCAGCTATATCCAAATCTGAACCGATCTGAGCCAAATTGACGAAGGATATCGAAGGGAGTAACACAACTCACTCTCCCAAATTTCAGCAAAATCGGATAATAAATGTGGCTTTTATTGGCCTAAGACCCTAAATCGGAAGATCAGTCTATATGGGGGCTATATCAAGATATAGTCCGATATAGCCCATCTTCGAACTTAACCTGTTTATGGACAAAAAAAAAGAATCTGTGCAAAGTTTCAGCTCAATATCTCTATTTTTGAAGACTGTAGCGTTATTTCAACAGACAGACGGACAGCCGGACAGACGGACGGACATAGCTAGATCGTCTTAGATTTTTACGCAGATCAAGAATATATATACTTTATAGGGTGGGAAATGGATATTTCGATGTGTTGCAAACGGAATGACAAAATGAATATACCCCCATCCGTCGGTGGTGGGTATACAAATTAAAAAACCTTTGTATTTATTACTTCCTCATTGTCTACACCATAACCTCCTTTTAATTACCGCTATATCCGGCCAAAAATTCAATCAAAAATGCTTACTTCACCAGCATTTCCGATGACAAATTTAAGATAGACGCACAAAAAGTCGTTTTTATATAAAAAGGTTGCATTAGAAAGTCGTTTTTCCAAAAAACTATTATCAAATAGTCATACGTTTTCGTCTTTTTTTTTATGCCCATCACCATAGGATGGCGCTATACTAATCTAGTCATTCCGTTTGTAACACCTCCAAATATTCGTCTAAGACCCCATAAAGTATACATATTCTTGATCGTCTCTTCATTCTGAATCGATCTAGCCATGTCCGTCGGTCCTTTCGGCCGTCCGTCGGCACTTCCGTCCGTACGTCGGTCCTTCCGTCCGTATGTCGGTCCTTCCGTCCGTACGTCGGTCCTTCCGTCCCTCCGTCTGTCTATCAAATTCTCGATAGAGGTCTAACGCCTAAAGCTAGCAGCTTGAAATTTTGTACAGTTACTTAATATCGATGAAGATGATTGAGAATTACAAATGGGCCATATCGACTCAGATTTAGATATAGCTCCCCTATAAACCGATCTCCAGATTTGACTTCTTGAGCCCTTGCAAATTGCAAATTTTGCCCATGAACATTCCATAGGGGCAAACTTCTCACAATTCAATGAGTGCAGTCCGATTCAAGTTTAAACTCAATGATGAGGGGCCTCCTTTTTATAGCCGAGTCCGAACGGTGTGCCTCAGTGCGACACCTCTTTGGTGGGATGTTTTACATTGCATAGTACCTTACAAATGTTGCCAGCATTAGGAGGGGAAAACCACCGCTGAAAATTTTTTTCTGATGGTCTCGCCAGGATTCGAACCCAGGCGTTCAGCGTCTTAGGTGGACATGCTAACCTCTGTGCTACGGTGACCTCTTGAGCCCTTACAAGCCTCAATTTCGTCCGATTTGGCTGAAATTTAGCAAGTAGTGTTTTATTATAACTTCCAACAACTGTGCCAAGTAAGGTCCAAATCGGTGCATAACCTGATATAGCTTCCATATAAACCGATCTCTCGATTTGACTTCTTAAGCCCCTAGAAGCCGCAATTTTTGTCCGAAAGTAGTGTTCTGTTATGACTTCCAACAACTGTGTCAAGTACGGTCCAAATCGGTGCATAACCTGATATAGCTCCAATATAAACCGATCTCGCGATTTGACTTCTGGAGCCCTTGGAATCCGCAATTTTTGCCCAATTTGGCTGAACGTGGTGTTCTTTTATGAATTCCAACAACTGTGCCGAGTATGGTTCAAATCGGTCCATAACTTGGTATAGCTCCATACAAACCAATCGGCCGATTTGACTTCTTGAGCCTTTACAATCCGGAATTTTAGTCCGTTTTTTCATTTAAGAACCCATAGCAGCTATATCCAAACAAAGACCGATCTGAACCATATTGAAAACGGATGTCTACATGTCATACGCTGACCATTGTGTCAAATTTCAGCGAAATCGAGTAACAAACGCGCTTTTATTGTCCTAAGAACATAAATCGGGAGATTGGTACATATGGCAGCTATATTCAAATACAGCACAATCTTGACCATACTCGGTACGAATATTGAGGGGCCTTACGCAACTCATTTCGCCTAAATTCAGCAAAATCGGTTAATAAATTCCCCTTCTATGGGTCTAAAACCTTAAATGAGTAAGGTATATATGGCAGCTATATCCAAATCTGAACCGATATGGGACATATTAAATAGGGAAGTCGAGGGGCCTAACACAACTCGCTATAAATGCGCCTATTACGGACCCATGAGCTTAAATCGAGAGATCGGTCTATAAGACAGCTATATCCAAATCTGGACTCATCTGTGCCAAATTGAAAAGGGATGTCGGAAGGTCTAACATGACTTACTGTCCCAAATTTCACCGAAATTGGATAATAAATGCGCTTTCTATGGGCCATAGACCCTAATTCGAAAGATCGTTTTATATGGCAGCTATTTCTAAATCTGGACCGAACTGCACAGTATTGAACAAGGATGTCGAAAGGCCTGACACAATTTACTGTCCCAAATTTCAGAGAAATCGGATAATAAATGTAGCTTCCATGGACTAAGACCTTAAATCGGCCGATCGGTCTATATCGCAGCTATATCCAAATATAGTCCGATATAACTCATTTTCGTTTCAGCTCAATATCTCTATTTTTATACCCACCACCGAAGAATGGGGGTATATTCATGTTGTCATTCCGTTTACAACACATCGAAATATCCCTTTCCGAGCCGATAAATATATATATTCTTGATCAGCTTAAAAATCTAAGACGATCTAGACATGTCCGTCCGTTTGTTGAAATCACTCTACCATCTTTAAAAATGGAGATATTGAGCTGAAATTTCGCACAGATTCTTTTTTTGTCCATAAGCAGGTTAAGTTCAAAGAAGGGCTATATCGGACTACATCTTGATACAGCCCCCATTTTAGACCGATCCAACGATTAGGGGTCTTAGGCCCATAAAAGCAAACATTTATTATTCGATTTTGCTGAAACTTGGGACAGTGAGTTGTATTAGAAGCTTCGACATCCTTCTTCAATTTGGCCCAGTTCGGTCCAGATTTGGATATTGCTGCCATATAGACCGATCCTCCGATTTAGGGTCTTAGGCCCATAAAAGCCACATTTATTATCCGATGTTGCTGAAACTTGGGACAGTGAGTTGGGTAAGGCCCCTCGACATCCATCGTCAATTTGGCTCAGATCGGTACAGATTTGGATATAGCTGCCGTATAGACCGATCCTCCGATTTAGGGTCTTAGGCCAATAAAAGCCACATTTATTATTCGATTTTGATGAAATTTAGGACAGTGAGTTGTGTTAGGCCCCTTGATATCATTCGTCAATTTGGCCCAGATCGGTTCAGAGTTGGATATAGCTTCCATATAGACCGATCCTCCGATTAAGGATCTTAGGCCCATAAAAACCACATTTATTATACGATTTTGCTGAAAATTGGGATAGTGACTTGTCTTAAGCTTTCGACATCTTTCCTCAATTTGGCCCTGATCGGTTCAGATTTGGATATAGCTGTCATATAGACCGATAACTCGGTTTTAGGTTTTGGGACCATAAAAAGCGCATTAATTGTCCGATATCGCTGAAATTTGGGACAGTGAGTTGTGTTAGGCCCTTCAACATCCATCGTCAATTTGGCTCAGATCGGTACAGATTTGGATATAGCTGCCATATAGACCGATCCTCCGATTTAGGGTCTTAGGCCAATAAAAGCCACATTTATTATTCGATTTTGATGAAATTTAGGGCAGTGAGTTGTGTTAGGCCCCTTGATATCATTCGTCAATTTGGGTCAGATCGGTACAGATTTGGATATAGCTGCCATATAGACCGATCCTCCGATTTTGATGAAATTTAGGACAGTGAGTTGTGTTAGGCCCCTTGATATCATTCGTCAATTTGGCCCTGATCGGTTCAGATTTGGATATAGCTGCCATATAGACCGATATCTCGGTTTTAGGTTTTGGGACCATAAAAAGCGCATTAATTGTCCGATATCGCTGAAATTTGAGACAGTGAGTTAAGTTAAGTTCATTGACATACTTCTACAATTTCGCGCAGATCGGTTCAGATTTGAATATAGCTGCCATTTAGACCGATCTCTCGATTTATGGTTTTGGGCCCATAAAAGGCGTATTTATTGTCCGATTTCGCCGAAATTTGGGACAGTGAGTTAAGTTAGGCTTTTCGACATTTTTCTGCAACTTCGCCCAAATCGGTGCAGATTTGGAAAAAGCTGTCATGTAGATAGATATCTCGATTTAAAGTCTTGGCCCCATAAAAGCGCATTTATAATCCGATTTCACTGAAATTTGACACAGTGACTTATGTTAGGCTTTTCGACATCCGTGTCGTATATGGTTCAAATCGGTTTATTTTTAGAAAGAGCTACTGTACTTATTAGTATTTGGTCCAAATCGGAACATATTTTTTATAACTGCTATGGAACATAAGGTATGAAATTTTGATGAAAGGTGGTTTACATATATACCCGAGGTGTTGGGTATCCAAAGTTCGGCCCGGCCGAACTTAACGCCTTTTTACTTGTTTATACAAAAAGTTTTTCCGCCAAATATCGAATGCTGCTAAAACTGTTCTGCATGGTCACCGTTTTTATGATCAGCTAAAATGTATTGGATTATGTCATATCCTCATTATGTGAGTGTTAGTTTACGAAACTGAAATTTACAAAAATGTATGTAGACTTATCTGTGCCACTGTATATGCCCTAATACCCCATAAAGAATGGGTCTTAGGGCAATATTCGATGAGTTACAAACGGAATGACGAAGTTTGTTTATCCCCATCCTATGGGGGTAAGTTTTATGATAAAATAAATATAAAATACAGTTCATGTTTGCAGTTATGCTAATTACAGTTAATTTCCCATATTACTCCTGCAATACGACAATTATTATTGTAGCAAAAATGCTGCCACAAAAACCAAAGCAAGAGTCCAATGCAATTTCCAATCTTGTTTCGGCCATTGGCGGCAATTAAAATTGCACAACAGCATACAACGTTAATTAATTTCTTTTCAGTTTACACCAAAAAAAAAAGGAAAAGAAGTAATTACGAATGTCCCAGTGCCAACCACCATTCAAGCACATCAACCAAAGAGGAGCGGAAGAAGAGCAACCAAAGAAGTCGAAATAAACATAATCCACATAAACGGGAAGAAGTTTAATATAATTCCTTTTTTTTTTGTTTTCAAGCCATTGCAAAAAACAAAAAAAAAATAACAGTCAATGGCGCCGGAATCTTTATGGCCAACACCACCATGGCATGCTGTTGCAAGGCATTATGGTTGAGTCCTGCCTCCCCTCTCACTCTGTCACAGTTAAGACGCCAAACGCAACTTCAAAAAGCGTTTCTCTTGTCTCACGGGGCATTTTAATTCACAAAACAAATTCATTCATAAATTACCTTCCATCTGTGGGTCCGTCCAAGCGAGCAGCGCAAGTCAGACGACAACAAGTACACGTACTCTTGAAAAGCATAGCCCAGACCATGCGTTTTAGCTTAGCTTTTTTGCATACATGAAGTTGGATACTTTTATTGTTGGCTGGTGGTGGTTTCTTTTGGTTTTTTTTATGTTGGCATTTCTGGCCACCATGGGCATGCAATCTAAGAAGGTGGCGTCCGGGGTCCCCAAATCATATGCGAGTAAAGAACCTACATGCTACGAATGACGTACAAATTCATTTTCGATTAAAGTCAGGACATGATTTCTTATGATTCTCATGATTTAACATGCAAAGCGTCGCAACGCGATGCGCCACGACAGACGCAACTCTTTGTTGTGTCACAAGCACTAATGATCGTCAGGCATGTTTGACATCGCACCACAAGAGACATTCTCTCCAGACATGTCTGGGATTTTGGGAATGTTGGCCCTTTGAATGTAGAATTTTTCCGTATTTAAAAATAGGATAGAATGCAATTTTATTTAATTTAAAGTGGAGTAGGAAATACGCAATAAAATTGGAAATTATTAAAATTGCAATTAGCAAGGATTTCGGAAATACCACCATTTCGGATATATGTACAAACAAGACAAAACATGTTGGATACCCACCACCATGGATATATTAATCATGCTATTTTATTACAACTACCATATCCACAGTTATATCTAACAAGTAAAAGTGTGCTAAGTTCGGCCGGGCCAAATCTTGGAAACCCGCCATCTGTCAAAATATATATACAAGATAAATTTAGTTGAAGGGCATAATTTTATTCAACATACCAAACTTCTGTCAAACCAGCAAAAATTAAAGCTTTTAGCAACCGAACAAGGATGATCGAGAGACCTGTTTACATGAGAGCTATATCAGGCTATAGACTGATTTGGAGCGTATATGGCACAGTTGTTGGAAGTCGCATGTAGCTAAATTTCAGCCAAATCGGACAGAAATTGCGGCTTGTAATGACTCAAGAAGTCAAATCGGGAGATCGGTTTATATGGGAGCTACATCAGATTATAGACCGATTTGGACAATACTTCAAGTTAAGTTCGGCCGTGCCGAACTTTGGATACCCATCACCAAAATTCGGTGAAAAATGCATACCTTATGCCCCATCGCAGCTATATCGATATATGTTCCGATTTGAACCAAATACTAGGAAGTACAAATCATTGTTCAATAAACCGATCTGAACCATATACTATATGGATGTCGAGAAGCCTAACATAAGTCACAGTGTCAAATTTCAGTGAAATCGGATTATAAATGCGCCATTTATGTGACCAAGACTATATGGCAGCTAAATCCAAATCTGCACCGCTTTGGACCAAGTTGCAGAAAACACTCGAAAAGCCCAACATAACTCAAATTTCGATGAAATCGGATTATAAATGCGCTTTTTTTGGCCCCCAAAACCTTAAATCTAGAGATCGGTCTATATGGCAGCTATATCCAAATCTGGACCGATCTGTGCCAAATTGAAGAAGGATATTGAAAGGCCTAACACAACTCACTGTCCGAAATTTCGGCCACATCGGACAATAAATGCGCCTTTTATGGGCCCAAAACCTTAAATCGAGAAATCGGTATATATGGCAGCTATTTGTTGCCCAAAAAGTAATTGCGGATTTTTTAAAAGAAAGTAAATGCATTTTTAATAAAACTTAGAATGAATTTTAATCAAATATATAATTGCCATTTTGTTCGATAACCTTTTGCCATCTTCCTGGCAAATTTAGTATTCCACGCTCATAGAACTTCTTGCCTTTATCTGCAAAAAAATGAACCAAGTGCGATTTTATAGCCTCATTATTGTCGAAAGTTTTACCATTCAAGGAGTTCTGCAAAGATCGAAATGGTAGTCTGAAGGTGCAAGGTCAGGGCTATATGGTGGATGCATCAAAAGTTCCCAGCCAAGCTCACTCAGTTTTTGGCGAGTGACCAAAGATGTGTGCGGTCTAGCGTTGTCCTGGTGGAATATGACACCTTTACGATTTACCAATTCTGGTCGCTTCTCCTTGATGGCTGTATTCAATTTGTCCAATTGTTGACAGTAAATATCCGAATTAATTGTTTGGTTCCTTGGAAGCAGCTCAAAATATACCACACCCTTCCAATCCCACCAAACAGACAGCATAACCTTCTTTTGGTGGATATCAGCCTTTGAAGTGGTTTGAGCTGGTTCACCATGCTTGGACCATGATCGTTTTCGACTAACGTTGTTGTAAACAATCCATTTTTCATCTCCAGTTATGATTCGTTTTAAAAACGGATCGAATTCATTGCGTTTAAGGTGCATATCACATTCGGTTTGTTAAATGAATTTCTTTCAATACATGTGGTACCCATATTAAAATTGACGCCAAACAAACAAATGTAAACAAAATTTCGCGCACTTTTTTTCTAAAGCAAGCTAAAAGTAACAGCTGATAACTGACAGAAGAAAGAATGCAATTACAGAGTCACAAGCTGTTGAAAAAATTTGTCAACGCCGACTATATTACTACAATACTATATTACCGACAATTACTTTTTGGGCAACCCAATATCTGCCAAAAAGACCAATATTTGGTTCTACAAAATTGAATTGTGACATATATATTCCAGTCAATGTCCGTGCCGAATTTGGGTGCATAAGTTATCCAATTTTCACCGAATTGTGACCAAATGGGGTTTACATATATACCCGATGTGGTGGGTATCCAAAGTTCGGCCCGGCCGAACTTAATGGCGTTTTACTTGTTTAGTCATTAGATCTTTACAAAATGAAATTCGAGTGTTTAATACCTACGCATCACGATCCGTACTCTAGTTATCATTGCAATATTTAGTAATAATGCTTGACGTGATGATCTAAAATTATGTTGGTCTCTAATTATTCTTTGAGATTCTCATGATAAAACACTATATAATTGTCCAGTAACCTTAAGACATTAAACAATTGCCTTGGATCAAATTGGTTGCCTTTCTAATAAAAATAATTAGATATTGACAAGCGTTGAAAATCAAAGCAATCGAAAATCTCAACCTCAGAATACCAGAAGAATGATACAAAGGATTAGTAAATTAAGTGAAATACCCGACGCAGCTCAAGTGAGAAAATCTCTGCAAATCCATTTACAAACACACAGGTACTTGTGAACAAATGAATCCTTGTTTAGAAATCTTTCTCACCTTACAGGTATCGATCAGCAAATGATGGCATTCCTTCAGCCTTTTAGGCAGGTATGTCTTATGCGCATGCGCACATGTGTAACTCCTGCTGGGCCATTGTGCTACTTCTCAAGGTAGTGCGGATTGCTGTTTGCGTTTTCCTCAAGTCAAGTACCCACTTCAGTTCACCTATTGTGGAAATGTCTCCTACAAAGCCTTTTATCCATTCATCCATGCCATCAGCCATGAATGAGAAAGAAAATTAATGAATGGCCTGAATGGAAGTGAATGAATGACTGGAAATACAAAACAATGAATGAATGAATGCATGATCCCTTCAATGCTTTGAACTAATCAATGGCCAAGGTATGCGAACACCGACGATGAGCATATATGTTATGATGCTGCGTTTGTCCACCTCATTGTGTGGCGGGTAGTGTTGTGCCTGTGGTGCTGTTGTTCATTCCATAAGTAGGTGGGAGTGGCCAGCTCTCTAGCCAGACCACTCCACACAACAATGTCGGCGCAGGATTACGGTGCGAATTTAAAATTTCACTTTAAACCACAGCGAATGTCTTTCGAGTCACATTGTTGTTTGAAGTGTTTGTTGCATTTTGACCAAAAAAGGGGAAAAATAATAGAAAATTGTCTTTGGGCATATATAGGGATTTAATGAAGTTCCCATGGTTTGATCACTGATGTTTTTGCGCTTCTTTATTGCATTTTAAAACACAAGTCGCTTAGGGAGTCTCATCGGTGTTGATGCCAATGATGAGGACATTTGAAAAAAAACAAGCAATGTACTGTGGTTTTGAAGGACATATTTAAAAACTGATTTCTTAAGACCAAATTACAAGGAAATTTTCAAACTTCAATGAAAATTTCTTTAATCGAAATAAAGGGAAATTTTCTCAAAAAAATGTTCTCTAGAGACAAACTTTGAGACAAAATCTGATTGAAATTTGTTCCAAAAACAAAATTTGAGTGAAATATTCTCTCTAAATAAAAAAATAAAAATAATTATTAAAATAAAACAAGTAAGAGCGAGCTAAGTTAGGCTGGGCCGAATCTTATATACCCTCCACCATGGATAGCATTTGTCGAGTTCTATGCGCGGTATCTCTTTTTAGGCAAACAAAGAATATTGAATTAGAACTGTTATGCTATTGGAGCTATATCAAGTTATAGTCCGATTCGGACAATAAATTAATGCTGAACATTGTAGAAGACATTGTGTAATATTTCAGTTCATTCGGATAAGAACTGCGCCTTGTAGAGGCTCAAGAAGCAAAATCGGGATATAGGTATATGTGGGAGCTGTATCAAGCTATGGATCGATTCTGACCATATTAGACACATATGTTGAAGGTAATGAGAGAAGCCGTTGTACAAAATTTCTGCCCAATCGGATGCGAATTGCGCCCTCTAGAGGCTGAAAAAGTCAAGATCCCAGATAGGTTTATATGGCAGCTATATCAGGTTATGAACCGAGTTGAACCTAATTTAGCACAGTTATTGGAAGTCATTGCAAAACACCTCGTGCAAAATTTCATTCCAACCGGATAAGAATTGCGCCTCTAGAGGCTCAAGAAGTCAAGACCTAAGATCGATTTATATGACAGCTATATCAGGTTGTGGACCGATTTGAACGATACTTGGCACATTTGTTGGATATTATAACAAAACACGTCGTGCACAAATTCATTCCAATCGAATAAGAATTGCGCCCTCTAGAGGCTCAAGAATACATGACCCAAGATCGGTTTATATGGCAGCTATATCTTAAGCCACCAGAGGGCGACTTCTTAAGCCACTAGAGGGCGCAATTCTTATCCGATTTGTCATATAAACCGATCTGGGGCCTTGACTTCTTGAGCTTCTAGAGGGCGCAATTCCTATCCGATTTGGCTGAAATTTTGCATGACGTATTTTATGACTTTCTATAACTGTGCCAAATGAGATTCAAATCGGGTTATAACCTGATATAGCTGCCATATAAGCCGATCTGGGATATCAACTTATTGAGCCTCTAGAGGTCGCAATTATTACCCGATTTTCCTGAAACTTTGTACGACGGATCCTCTCACGAGCATCAACATACGTGTTTATTATGGTCTGAATCTGTCTATAGCCTAATACGGTCGATCTCTCTATTTTACTTCTTGAGCCCCCAAAGGGCGCAATTCTTATTTGAATTGGCTGACATTTTACACAAGTCTCCAACATATACGTTAATGGTGGTCCGAACCGGACCATATCTTGATATCGCTCTAATAGCAGAGCAATTCTTTTCTTTTATCCTTTTTTTACCTAAGAAGAGATAGCGGGAAAATAACTCGACAAATGCGATCCATGGTGGAGGGTATATAAGATTCGGTCCGGCCGAACTTAGCACGCTTTTACTTTTTTTAAATAATTTACTAGAAGATACCATCTCCTTCCCCATTTAACCACTGTGCAATCATACATTGTCAAAAGATTTCATGTGTTATTGTGGCATTGTAGTCAAGTGGATTTTCAATTGACACTTGGCAAAGCCACTCATCCCTGTACTTGACTTGAATTGCAACCTAAGCTGATTTTCAAGTGTCTGTAGTTTTTGAAGCTGTTGTTGTGTTGCAAAAATCCGATTTTACAGATTTTCTCTTTGTTTGTCACAGCAACGACATTAACAGAGCTCAACATAACAATGCATGCGAAAAAAGCTATGCGCAGGTGCATTTTTGGTTTCATTTTGTTTGCGAATCGTGTTTAAAGATTAAATGATGATGACTGATGGTTTTTGGATCTTTGTCCATACAACAAAAGACATTAAAGTGTCATAATTGTTTGTTTTAATTTAAAATTAGCATTAAATTTATTTTTTAAGGTTACTTAGAAATAACAGTGATTTTATATAAAGGATTTGTCATACCAGCATGTTGCCAATATCAAGAATTTTTATTTCTAGAAGGCAGAGTTTTAGAGTGTGCTTTCTGTCATCATCGTCTTGCATGGTAATAGTTTTGCCTTGTCATTTGAAAAATTAAGAAATTTTTTTCCTAAAAAATTCATTATTTCGACTTGCTGATAATTACAAATTTTACACAAATTATGACATGGAGGATTGTTAGAAAATGAATTAGACAGTGCAACACAAGCAAAGGCATCATAAGAGGTATGGTATGTGGCGAATAACAGATTCTTGCAGTTAGACAAGTGATAAGGTAGGCATATGTATCTTCTCAGATATTGATCCTTGAGAATAGTATTTCCGAATTCACATACCGCCTTGCACTGTCACAAATCGGTCAATGGAAAACTTACCTAATCTGGTTGCCACGCCACCGTCCCGAATTGTCATTCGTTTTTTGGTAAATCTCTTAAGAGAACAAATTAAATTAAACTAACATTACTAGAAAAGATGTAATTTCAATTAAGGGTAGTGTTCAGAAAAAATAACCGACAACTACCAATCAAAATGGTATGTGTTCGAGCTCGAACACGAGAGGTATATGGTATAAATACATTTTGTTTGTCAATTTCTGCAATGACTGCTAACATCTGGTCCGAACCCAAATTCCTTCAATCTGAAACGATTTTATGATTTTACTTTATAAGCATTATTAAGCTTTAGTGTGTAACTGTGAACTACGAAAGGAGAGCTATTTTTGATTTTGAGTTTTTTAAACTTCCTGAGGTGTATATGACTTAGCTTCCGTAAAAAAATGATACACCCAATGTCAAGGTGTAACCGTATCCTTATTTAAATGGCTTTAGCCTAATCCGTAATACCTAAATTTACGAATTTCAAAAAAAACTTCTAGTCACCCGCTATACACTTTCAAAGTGTAACCTTATCCCTATTTCGAGCTCTAACCCAATTCGTAAATAATGTACAATAATGTTTATTTTAGAACCTAAATGTACGACTTAAAAATAACTCAAGTGAAGTCATA
Source organism: Stomoxys calcitrans (assembly GCF_963082655.1). Lineage (NCBI taxonomy): Eukaryota > Metazoa > Arthropoda > Insecta > Diptera > Muscidae > Stomoxys > Stomoxys calcitrans. The sequence goes on from NC_081553.1 coordinate 14,491,575, forward strand.
CTAAGTTCGACAGGGACGAATCTTATATATAATGAATAAGAAATGCTATGCTATTGGAGATAGGCCACGTAATAAACCGATTGGGGCCATACTTGTTTTGTCTTTTGGAGACCAAAGTGGAAGTCATTGTGCAAAATTTCAGCTGAAGAAGTATAATAGAAATTATATGGCAGCTAATTAGGTTTTGAACCGATTTAGTTATTGAGTCAAAGCAAAAGACATCGCGCAAAATTTCAGCCACATCGGATAATAATTATGCTCTCTAGCAGCTCAAGAACTCAAGATTCCAAATCGGTTTATATGGCAGCTATATCAAATCATGAACCGATATGAACCATTTACAATTCCAACTGACATACACTAATAAGAAGTATTTGTGCAAAATGTCAAGCACCTACCTTTACTCCTTCGAAAGCAAGCGTGCTTTCGAGGGGATAATCGCCGCTGAAAATTTGTATGATGTTCTCATTAGGATTCGAAGGCAGGCTTCTAGTGTTATAGGCGGACATGCTAAACCCTGCACTACGGTGGCCTCCGGACATAGCTGCATTAACTTAAAATGTCATGCCGATGAAGAATATATATACATTATGGGGTCTTAGATGAATATTTCGAGGTGTTACAAACGGAATGGCGTATTTAGTATACCCCTATCCTATGGTGGAGGGTATAAAATCGTTATAGTCGCCCAATATCTTCTATTAAAGTGTACCTGTTTTCCAAAACTCTAGACTCTAGCTCAATCCATAGAGAAAGTATGTTATAGTCCCTGGGTTGGGTTAGGTAAGAGTGACAATTTTAAGTCCATTGTGATGTCACGGTAGCGACAGATCAAGGCTTCTGGCGGGAATCGAACCCACGACCCCTGCACTGGTAATTCAAGCACGCTACCAACTCGGCTAAAGTAGTACTAAACTTTCTTCTCCCATTTTCAGTACGTGTTGTGGACACAATGGTCACAAAAAAATCATTATGTGCTTTTTTGATCTATTTAGTACCTAAGTGTATGCATTTTAGAATTATGGTTCAAATCGGTCTATAACCTGACATAGCTGCCATATAAACCTATAAACTTAATAAAAATAAATTGTCAATTTTAAGAGTAAATTTTTTGTTTTAAAGCATAGCTAAATAGTAGCAGTCATGTTGTCTGCTGTTATTTAAATTCGTTCAAATTTTAGTAAATTGTAGATAATTGGGAAAAATTTTAAGTTCTATGTCTGTAAAATTAAAAGATAAGATGGATTATAAAATTTTTTTAAATATTTATGACATTTTTGGACTTCTTTTTAACTTTTTGGTATTTGAAAACCGCAGAAAATATTTGCTATTTCAGCAAATTGATTGCTGTCCCATTTTTAGCAGGCTTTCTGCTGTTACAGCAAACATTTTTAGTGTTTTTACTAACAATTTTCTTTGAGTGTAACCCTTCTAGATCGGGCAAATATTAATTTGTCATAGTCATATTTAGGTGTTTGCTTTCAAATGATTTTATGTAAGAATAGTAGAGATCTATTTCCTAAGTAGATTCTCGGAGCAACAAAGGCAAGTGTGGTTCAATTTGTTGTATAATCTGATATAGCTCCCATATAAGCCGATTCGCGCATTTGACTTCTTGAGCCCCTAAAAGCCTCAATTTTTATCCAATTTCATTAAGTTACATCTTATTTTATATAATAGAAGCTTACAATGTTAATTAAATCCAACATTTTAATGTCGAAAAAAACGAATTAGAAAGATGGGATCCTATTTCCATTAAAAATTTGAAAGAAAATTGCGAATGATCCATTCAAAATGCAAAGACAGTTAATTTAAATGGAGCATTTTCTAGATACTAGACTTGAACTGATTTAGGGACATAGAATGGAGAATAAGGGATTTTTCGAGGTTACCCTTAACACGCCGATTAGTGATACATGGGGCCGATTAATATCCGCACCCCATTTTCAACTTAACCTAACCCAACCTCATTCCTGGAAAAGGGCTATGCGAAAATTCTTTTGCATAATTCATTTGTATTTCATTTGTATTTTATTTATAACAAAACCTCTATTACTTCCTTGATAAAAAATTATAAGCACTTACAAATGTCAACCTTTGATGTCGAACACGTGGGGGTCCCTCAATAGCTTATGTATGTGTTTTCCATTATATTCAAGGAAAGTTGTGAACTTTTTATTCCTTATTGGAACGACTGCATTAAAAATTAAAACTTAATTTTTCCTTTTTTTTCTCCTATGCGCATATATCACTGTAAGCGCATATGTTGTTCGTATGACTAAAAGAAGGAGAAGAAAAAAGGTTTAACTATGGAAACTATGTATTTTAATTAAAACAGAAACCTTTTAAAACTTAATTTTTTATAGTATCAGACCAGGTGACATCTGTGACACCATTTGCTGGATTCACTTTACTTGAATCACTTTGGTCGCTCGACGCGTTCGTTCATTCGCCTTGGTTTGTCCGTTTAGTTTGTCGTTGTCATGCATTTTAAAATGGGAAGCCAAAACAGCCTTAAAGAGTCTCATAAATACTCATGAGCACGACATGGAAAAACTTAAGCCAAATGTCGACGACGAATATTGATAGGATAGATGTGCATATGTCATCAACAATCAAACGCCAATACACATATGACTATACACAAATATATATTAAACTAATGTATACAACATACTATTATAACACATAACACATATGATTAATTCCTTTTTAATAAAGTGAAGCATTTAAATGGTAATTTTGCAAGAAAAAAAGTATACCAGGCAAATGTTCATTATAAGCTAAAGTCTTGATCGTGTTTTCCAAGATTCAAAATTGCTTCATCAATAATAAACCAAAACCATTTGCGCGATTTATGTTCAATAATATGCAATAAGGAGGCCACCGTAGCGCAGAGGTTAGCATGTCCGCCTTTGACACAGAACGCCTGAATTCGAACCCTGGCGGAGAAATCAGAAAAAAGAATATTAATCATTTCAGCGGTGGTTATCCCCTCCTAATGCTGGCGACATTTGTGACGTACTTCGCCATATAAAAACTCCTCTCCAAAAAGAGGTGTCGCTCTGCGGCACGCCGTTCGGACTCGTCTATAAAAAAAGAACCCTTATCATTGAGCTTAAATTTGAATCGGACAGCGCTCATTGATATGTGAGAAGTTTGACCCTCTTCCCAAATGGAATATTCATGGGCAAATTTGCATTTTCAATATACAATAAGTCTTTAAAAATCCTATCCCCCTTAGATTCTAAGATTTATAATTTCAAGCTCCTCGAGATATTTGCATACAAAAATGAGATGATACCCCTAAACGTTTTCCCCCAAAGGCAGCAAGGAAAAGGTTTTCTGTTTGTTCTAGAGGCGACGCCCTTGTAAAAAAAAATTACTAAGAATTCTATGTGATTCAGAGATATCCATAGACTTCAGATCTATACGGGATTTACTAATAGAAGGCTGAGTCATTTGCAGAAAACCAAAAACAGAGAGGACCTTGAAAACTATGAATTGTCAAGTTCCGCTTAAAAATCTCACCAATAGGAGAAAACGTAAACAAAAAACAAGTAAGAGCGTGCTAAGTTCCTCCGGTCCGAATCTTATATACCCTCCACCATGGATCGCAATTATCGAGTTCTATGCGCGGTATCCTCTTAAGGCAAACAAAGAATATTGAATAGGAACTGTTATGCTATTGGAGCTATTTCAAGTTATAGTCCGATCCGTACCATAAATGAATGCTGAGCATTGTAGAAGTCATTGTGTAATATTTCAGTTCATTCTGATAACAATTGCGCTTTGTAGGGGCTCAAGAAGCAAAATTGGGAGATCGGTTTATATGGGAGCTGTATCAAGCTATTAATCGATTCAGACTATATAAGACACGTATGTTGAATGTCATGAGAGAAGCAGATTTACAAAATTTCTGCCAATTCGGATGAGAATTGCGCCTTCTAGAGGCTTATGAAGTCAAGATCCCAAATCGGTTTATATGGCAGAAATCTCAGGTTCTATACCGATTTGCGCCATACTTAGCACAGTTGTTGGATATCAAAACAAAACACCTTACAAAATTTCAGCCAAATCGGACGAGAATTGCGCGCTCTATTGGCTCAAGAAATCAAGATCCAAGATCGGTTTATATGACAGCTATACCAGGTTATGAACCGATTTAAATCATACTTAACACAGTTGTTGGAAGTGATACTGAAACACTACTTGCAAAATTTCAGTCAAATCGGACGAAAATAGCGCCCTCTAGAGCTCAAGAAGTCAAGACCCAAGATCGGTTTATATGGCAGCTATATCAAAACATGGACCGATTTGGCCCATTTACAATACCAACCGACCTACACCAATAAAAAGTATTTGTGCAAAATTTCAAGTGGCTAGCTTTACACCTTCGAAAATTAGCGTGCTTTCGACAGACAGACGGACGGACATTGCTAGATCGACTTAAAATGACATGACGATCAAGAATATATGTACTTTATGGGGTCTCAGACGCATATTTCGAGGTGTTACAATGCACCCCCATCCTATGGTGGAGGGTATACAAAGCTTCTAGGAACCGAACTAGGATGATCGGGAGGCAGGTTTAAATGGGAGCTATATGAGAAGGCCACCGTGGCGCAGAAGTTAGCATGTCCGCCTATAACGCTGAACGTCTGGATTCGAATCCTGGCGAGACCTGTGGCTTTGCCTTCCTAATGCAGGCAACATTTGTGAGGTACTATGCCCTGTAAAACTTTTCTCCAATGAGGTGGCTCAACGAGTCAAGATCCAAGATCGGTTTATATGGCAGCTATATCAGGTTATTAACCGATTTGAACAATTTAGCACAGTTAGAAAATTTCCTACAAATCTGTTAAGAATGGTGCCCTCTAGAAGTTAAGATCCAAGATGGGTTTATATGGCTGCTATATCAGGTTATGAACTAATTTAAACCATACTTAAAACAGATGTTGGAAGTCATAAAAAAACACTTCATGCAAAACTTCAACCAAATCGGATGAGAATTGCGCCCTCTAGAGGCTCAAGAAGTCAACATCCAAGACCGGTTTATAGGACAGCTTAATCAGGTTATCAACTGATTTGAACCATACTAAGCACAGTTATTGGAAGTAATACTAAAACACCAAGTGCTAATTTTTACCCTAAACGGATAAGAATTGCGCCCCCTAGAAGCTCAAGACGTCAAAACCCCGAATAGGTTTATATCACAGCTATATCAGGTTATCAACTGATTTGAAGCATAGTTGGCACAGTAGTTTGAAGCCGTAACAAAACACTACGTGCAAAATTTCAGCGAAATCGGATATGAATTGCGCCCTCTAGATGCTCAAGAAGTCAAGATCCAAGATCGGTTTATATGACAGCTATATCAAAACATGAACCGATTTGGCCCATTTACAATCCCAACCGACCTACACTAATAAAATATATTGGTGCAATATTTCTAGAGTCTAGCTTTGCCCCTTCGAAAGTGACGCGTGCTTTTGAAAGACGGATAGACGGACGGACATGGTAAGATCGACTTAAAATGTCATGTTTTATGGGGTCTCAAACTTATTGGCTTGCCCAAAAAGTAATTGCGGATTTTTTAAAAGAAAGTAAATGCATTTTAATAAAACTTAGAATGAACTTTTATCAAATATACCTTTTTTACACTTTTTTTCTAAAGCAAGCTAAAAGTAACGGCTGATAACTGGCAGAAGAAAGAATGCAATTACAGAGTCACAAGCTGTGAAAAAATTTGTCAATGCCGACTATATGAAAAAAAATATATTTCGAGGTGTTACAAACAAATTCCTATACCACCCATCCTATGGTGGTGGATATAATAAATGCATCTTTGTCATCGTCAAAGAGAAGAACTACCAAAACCTTAGCAAATTGTATGTCGACTGATTGCTTTCCCCCTACTTTATTTGGTGAATCCTAAATTTACAAAATTTAATAGCAATTTTTTTTCTAAGTGCAAGAAGAAAGAGCTTAACCTCTTGGAAAAACTTCAACCGTTCTAGCTAATGAATGTAAAATTAGCTCAACTTGCAGCTGTGGTACTTCTTGTATTTGTTATAGCTTTCGATCTAGCTTTAGTTTTAGTGTTATTTTTTCCTTCCTTCTTAATTAACGCATTAAATAAATGCATAATTAGGCAGTAATTTAAAGCAAATACAACTGCCACTCGACAACGGCAATAACTGTATAAATAATGACGATAATGATGATGATAACGATGGCCATGTCGATGGCAACCACCTCAGTCATTAAACGTTCCCGCCGAAGAGAATATTTTATTAGCCTCGAAGGCAGACAAAATAAATCAATAAATGCAAAACTAGAAAAACTAAAGAGCCCAACGATCGACCGCAACAGGGGAAGTCTCTTCGTCGAAGCCAAGCGGGGAAAACTCATTTCCAAACAAGTGATGGCGAATGACTCCAATGAACTCGGGCTAAGACAACGACTATGCTGGAGCTCAATTCAGTTCAGTGCTCAGCTCATGAATTAATTTTATTTGCCACAAACACTTTATCGTTTAGAATTCCTACATGTAAGCCACCATGTGGATTGGCATATATCTGCCAAACAACAACAACGACAACAAAAAGAAAACTTAATAAAATAGTTGCAACAACAATTAACTGCTGTTGTTGTATTACAGTTGAGGCATTTGCAACAAACAACCTTCTTAGTGTTGTTCAGCCATGTCGTTGTTGTGATCCCAAGGAAACCCATCCATACATACCATGGACTCGTACAACAACAACAACACAAAAAAAATGCAATTAGACATTTGATTTGTCAGTAATTGGATAAATTTACACTTTTAATAATGTTTTATAGCAGTTGTTGTTGTTGATGCTGTTGCCACTCGAGTAGCTTAAACGTTGCATGATGCATGAATACACCGCACTCAGTGCATTTTTAATTAGTTCGCAGATCTGCAACGGCAACTAAAGCCTCCAAGTGGTTATGAAAAACAGGACTTGCCATAGCCAAAGCATTTCCTCAAAACCAATTACTTTCCATCTTCAGCTATTGGAAGAAAGGGTATTTCCCAGTAAGAGACTCGGCTTATTAGGAATTATATAACCGGCTACAAGCACACTATGAATTTGGAGTAATTTGCATAACAAGCTGTAGCATTAGTAAAGGAGGAACCGGATAATATTTGAAACTGATAGAAAATATAACAGTCACAGTCTCAAATTTTTCTGAAATCCGGTAATAAAAATTTTTGTGTGCTTAAGACCCAAATCGGCAGATCAGTTTGTATGGTTCTTAGCCATATATGGAGCGATTTTGATCATATTCCAACTCACTGTTCTAAATGTCAGCGAAATTGGGTAATAAATGCAGATTTTATGGGCATAAAACCTTTAATCGAGAGATCAGGTCTATATGAAAACTATATCCAAATATGGTCTGATCTGGACCATATGCGACTTTGAATACCGCCCAGAGTCGAATTAACCTATCTGTCAGTATGTCAATACACTTATGCGATGAAAGTACTGACTCCTTTTTTTCCCTCCACCATAGGATTGGTCTGGATTAATTTCGTCATTCCGTTTGCAAAACCTCGAAATATTCTTCAGAGACCTCACAAAGTGTATATATTCTGGATCGTCATGATATTTTAAGTCGATCTAGCCATGTTCGTCCGTCTGTCGATAGCATGCTAACTTTCGAAGGAGTAAAGCTAGGCACTTAAAATTTTGTACAAATACTTGCTATTAGTGTAGGTCGATTGGGATTGTAAATGGGTCATATCGGTCCATGTTTTGTTATAGCTGCCATATACACCGATCTTGGATCTTGACTTCCTTGTCAGTGTTTCGTTATGACTTCCAAAAACTGTGCTAAGTATGGTACAAATCGATATATAACCTGATATAGCTGCCATATAAACTGATCTGGGATCTTGATTTCTTAGGCCCCTAGAAGACCCAATACCTATACGATTTTGCTAAATTTTTGCATGACTTGTTTAGTTATGTCTTCGAACAACTATGCTAAATATGACTCAAACGGTTCATATACTGATATAGCTGCCATATAAACCGATCTTGGATCTTGACATCTTGAGCCACTAGAGGGCGCAATTCTTGTCAGATTTGGCTGAAATTTTGTTCCGACTTCCAACAACTGTGCCAAGTATGGTTGAAATAGGTCCATAACCTGATATTGATGCCATATAAACCGATCTTGGATCTAGACTTCTTGTGCCACTAGAGGGCGAAATTCTTATCTGATTTGACTGAAATTTTGCCAGTGTTTCGTTATGACTTCCAATAACTGTGCTAAGTATTGTTCATATCGGTCTATAACCTAATAAAGCTGCCATATAAACCGATCTGGCATCTTGACTTCCTGAGCCACTAGTGGGCCCAATTCTAATCCGATTTGACTGAAATTTTTGCATGACGTGTCTTGTTATGACAGGTTACCCGCTGGAATATTTAAGACCGGAGGCAACACGCTGATAAGGCGTATGCATCAGCTTAACTGCGCAATCTGGCTAGAAGAACGCATACCCGATTATTGGAACCTCAGCATACTATGTCACGTACACAAGAAAGGAGATAAGAAGAAATGTGCCAACTACAGAGGAATAAGTCTCCTCCCCATCACATACAAGATACTCTCGAGCGTACTGTGTGAAAGATTAAAACCTAAAGTCAATGAGATAATTGGGCCCTATCAATGCGGCTTTGGAACTGGTAAATCCACCCTGGACAAGATATTCACACTGCGCCAAATACTGGAAAAGACCCGAGATGGACAACACCTACCATCTCTTTATTGAATACAAAGCTGCTTTCGATTTGTCTGAGTTTGGTATCCCTGCAATATTAATAAGACTCTGCAGTATGTCTTTTGCTGATTCGCGTTCCTCAGTAAGAAAAGGAAAGAATCTCTCCAAACCATTCAATACCAAACGAGGTTTCAGACAAGGAGACAAACTACCGTTTGATCTCTTTAATATTACGTTGGAGAAGATTATACGAGATGCAGATGTGAATTGATATGGCACACTACTCACAAGAGAACACATGCTACTCGCCTATGGCGACGACATCGACGACATAGGTCGATCACCAGAAGTAGTAACTGCAGCATTTGAAAGAATCGAAAGAGCGTCAGTGAAAATGGATCTGACAGTAAATGGAGATAAGACGAAATGGATGGTTTCAACTCCCAAAAAGCCTTGCACAACCGAGCAGATAAAGAAAATGAAACTTTGAGATAGTCAGTAATTTTATCTATTGTACAATACCTCAGCACAGCCGTAACCGAAACGAATGACACCAGTTTTGAGATAAAGCAAAGAATAATACTGGCAAACAGATGCTACTTTGGACTTAGTAAGCAGTTTAGAAACAAAGCAACTCCTCGACAGACGAAGACTACGCTATACATGACACTGATACTACCCGTGCTGCTATATGGTTCTAAAGCATGGGTACTTAAGAAGGCAGATGAGACAGTGCTTGGAGTATTTGTGAGAAAGAGTCATCATAAAATATATGGACCAGTTGGCGTTAATGGAGAATATAGGCGACGTATGAGCCACGAACTGTATGACGACGATAGCATAGTTACACGCATCAAAATAAAACGGCTGCGTTGGCTAGGTCATGTTGCCAGGAATGAATAAGCTCCAGCAAAAATACCAAAAGCCTGATGGAAAGATCAAGTGGTGGAAGACACTTCGAAACTTGGTGTCCGAGATTTTAGCGCAGAAGATCGAGGCGCTTGGAACGCTATTCTACTTTCGGCTAGTGGAACAAATATTCTGTCATAGCCAATTAAAGTAAAGTAAATTAAGTTTTGTTATGACTTCCAATAACTGCGTTAAGTATGGTTTAAATCGGTCCATAACCCGATATTGCTGACATATAAACCTGTATTGGATCTTTATTTCTTGAGTCAATAGAAGGCGCAGTTCTCATCCGATTTGGCTGAAATTTTGCACGAAATGTTTTGTTATAACATCCAAAAACTGTGCTAAGTATGGTTAGAATCGGTACATAACCTGCTATAGCTGCCATATATATGCTATGGGATGTTGACTTCTTAAGTCTGTAGTCGGTGCAATTCTTATTCGATTTAGCTGAAATTTTGTACAACAAGTTCTGAATAGACCTAGCTTGATACAGCTCCCATTTATACCGATCTCCCGATTACGCCTCTTGAGCCCCTAAAGGCGCAATTCTTATCCGAAGGGACTGAAATATAACCCAATGACATCTACTATGGTATTCAACATAACTTGATATAGCTCCAATAGCACAACAATTCTTATCCATTATTCTTTGTTTGCCTAAAAAGAAATACCACGCAAAGAATTCGACAAATGCGATCCTTGGTGGAGGGTATATAAGATTCGGCCTGGTCGAACTTATCACGCTCTTACTTATTTGTAACTACATTAGCCGCAATTTCAACTCAACCTCTTTTATACCCACCACCGAAGGATGGGAATGAATATGTCATTCCCTTTGCAATACATCGAAATATCCATTTCCGACCCTATAAAGTATATATATTCTTGATCAGCTTAAAAATCTAAGACGATCTAGCCATGACCGCCCGCCTGTCTGTTGAAATCACGATACAGTCTTTAAAAATAGAGACATTGAGCTGAAACTTTGCACAGATTCTTTTTTTGTCCATAAGCAGGTTAAGTTCGAAGATGGGCTTTATCGGACTATATCTTGATATAGAACCCATATAGACCGATCCATTGATTTAGGGTCTAAGGCCCATAGAAGCCACATTTATTATCCGATTTTACTATAATTTGGAATAGTGAGTTGTGGTAGGCCCTTCGACATCATTCTTCAATTTGGTCCAGATCGGTCTAGATTTGGATATATGTAGCTGTCGTATAGACCGATCTAGAGTCTTAAGCCCATAAAAACCACCTTTATTATCCGATGTCGCTGAAATTTGGAACAATCAGTTGTGTAAGGCCCTTCGACATCTTTCTCAATTTGGCCTAGATCGGTCCAGGTTTGGATATAGCTGGCATATAGACCGATCTCTCGATTTAAGGCTTTGAGCCCATAAAAGGCTCATTTATTGTCCGAAGTCGCCAAAAGTTGGGACAGTGAGTTAAGTTAAGCTCTTCGACAAATTTATGCGATTTGGCCTAGATTGATCAAGATTTTGGTATAGCTGCCATATAGACAGATCTCTCAATTTAAGGTTTTGCACCCATAAAAGGCGCATATATTGTCCGTTTTCGCAAAAATTTGGGACAGTGAGTTGTTTTAGGCCCTTTGATATCATTCATCAATTTGGCCCAGATTGATCAAGATTTGGGTATAGCTGTCATATAGACCGATATCCCGATTTAAGGTTTTGGACCCATAAAAGGCGCATTTATTGTCCGACGTCGCCGAAATTTGGTACAGTGAGTTGTGCTGGGCATTTCGACATTCTACTTCAATTTGGCCTATATCGGTCCAGATTTGGATATAGCTGCCATAAAGACCGATCTCTCAATTTAAGGCTTTGGGCCCATAAAAGGCGCATTTATTGTCCGATGCCTCCGAAATTTGGAATAGTGAGTTAAGTTAAGCCCCTCGACATGCTCTTGCATTATGACGCAGATCGGTCCAGATTTGGATATAGCTGCCATATGGACCGATCTCCCGATTTGAGGTTTTTAGCCCATTAATGGCGCATTTGTTGTCCTATATGCCGAAATTTGGGACAGTGAGTTAAGTTAAGCTCCTCGACACACTTCTGCAATATGGCCCAGATTGGTCCAGATTTGGATATAGCTGCCATATAGACCGATCTCTCGATTTAAGATTTTGGAACCATAAAAGGCGCATTTATTGTCTGATGTCGCCGAAATTTGGTACAGTGAGTTGTGTTGGGCATTTAGACATTCTTCTTCAATTTAGCTGAGATCGGTTCAGATTTGGATATAGCTGCCATATAGACCGATCTCTCGATTTAAGGTTTTGGGGCCATAAAAGAAGCATTTATTGCCCGATTTCGCCGAAATTTTGCTTTTCGACATTCGTTTCGTATATGCTTCGGATCGGTTTATTTTTAGATATGGCTTCTAAAAAGACCAATATTTTGTTACACACAATTGAACAATGACTTGTACTTATCAGTATTTGGTCCAAATCGGAACATATTTCAATATAGCTGCTATGGGGGATAATGTATGAATTTTTCACCGGATTTTGAGGAGAGGTGGTTTACGTATATGCCCAAGGTGGTGGGTATTCAAAGTTCAGCCCTTCCAAACTTAACGCTTTTTTACTTGTTTAGCTTACAGTTTTGGATAAGAACAACTACTGTGGTACAGATCGTATTTGTTGTCCTATTGCCATAAAATTTAGCACATTTATGGACCAAGTCATTTTTGCCCAAGGATAAACGCTTATGATTTTGGGAAAAGTCGGTTCATATATAACTCCTTTATATTGTTTTCATCCGATATATCCTTCTATGGCTATCCAGACACAACTTTGCTCCGTTGTTTAAAAAAAATTTGCATAAGGTTTTTCATTTGACGTTTCAATACGAGTGCGAAATGTCTTCAAAATAAGTCCAGATTTAGATATAGCTCCTATATCCTATCCTATATTCATATTTCAAGCCTCAATTCAGGTACGCTCGTAACAAAATATTGCAATAGGTACGACTTTTATATTGGGTTGCCCAAAAAGTAATTGCGGATTTTTCTTATAGTCGGCGTTGACAAATTTTTTCACAGCTTGTGACTCTGTAATTGCATTCTTTCTTCTGTCAGTTATCAGCTGTTACTTTTAGCTTGCTTTAGAAAAAAAGTGTACAAAAAAGTATATTTGATTAAAGTTCATTCTAAGTTTTATTAAAAATGCATTTACTTTTTTTTTAAAAATCCGCAATTACTTTTTGGGCAACCCAATATATACCTTCCATTTAATATACTTAGCCTATTTAGCTTAAAAGTAGACTCAGCGGTTTAGAGTATTATATAGTCAGCTACGCCCGGCTTTTATCCTTCCCTCATTTGTTAGTCTTATTAAACTTAATGTATTTGAAACTTACTGGCCAGCCAATACCGATGGCATTTCAAATTATAATCTCCATTACCATAAAAAGCAATCCTCAATTTGCTTAGAAATGGTGTAGGACGAAGCTCTTGCTGTGGGGGCTAGAGTGTGAGCAAAACAAAGAAATAAATAGCGAAGGGAATTGCATTTTATGGTCATTACCATGATGGGACTATCATCAATTTAAAATCAATATGTCACCAAATAAATTGGAAAGAAATCATCACATACGAATGCACAACGTGGACAATATCAGGCTATAAACATGCTGCAGCAACATCAGCCAGCCATCCAGTAGCCACTAGCACCAAATAAACAAAATTGCAAAAGCCCAGCATCATCGCTGTACAGATCCCCAATGATAAATCTTGGCTGGCTACTGCACTTGGCAAGCCAGCCAGTCAGCCGTCTGCTCTTACATCTCCAGTAGTGGCCGCTCTGAGATGCGATTGGCTTCTGGGTTCGCTTTATGTTGTTGTGGTCAGTGGCCTGTCCTCTGAAGGAGCATAATCAAGATGACGAGGCTGCTGTCGAGGAGGAAAGGACGACGATGAGGATTCAAAAAAAAAAAAAAAACGAAGGCATCGCAGGAAACTTATTATGCGTTTTGTTGCATTGTTTGGAGACCTGGATTTGTCAATGATTCTTAAAGTGATAAAAATTGCTCGTAAATCCTTAACAAGTACGCTGTGAAGAAGAGAGCAAGTAGTGCCGCACTCCGCAGACTCTGCGGCGTATGGCCGTTTGGCACTTTTGGTGATGATGTTTAAAATAAAATAAATAAAAATAACAGCTTCTGTGACTGGCACTGAAAAAAAAGTCCTTCCTTGCCGACCAATTGAACAATAGCCACCAGGTTGTTTTTCTTTTTTTTTCGTCCTATGGCAAACGAAGTGCCAATGGAGAAACAATTATTGAAATTGCTTGAATTTTGCCAATTTTTATTTCGACTGCGGTAACAATCGTTAACTGTTGGCTGTTGGCTGCTGCTATTGCGACTGCATTGCTAACAAGCCCATCAAATGCAACATAGCTCAGCACAGCTCAACTCAACTCAATATTGCTGCTTTGTGAGCCTATAAAATAGCAATTGCAATTTATGCTATATTTGATGGCTGTGTAAACATTGCCAGCTTTGGAATTTACCTCACACAATTCAATACTTTCAGGAAAAAGGTGTGAATGCGAGGAATGATTTATGCTGTTATCAAACACATAACTTATGAATAAAATAGTTTTCGATTCGCCTATATTCGAATACTCACCTGCCTTCAGTAGTACACTCACTCCTCTCATTTTCCACAAACTAGGGACGGCCTACTCAACTCTACTCGACTGCCGGTAAATCAAGAAAATTCTTCAATATCAGTGTAAAAATTTCGTCGAGCTAAACGCTTTGGACAATTTGACGTTGCGGATATCATTTATAACAGTGGGTAAGGCTATGTTCGAATAGGATACCGATACCGTATATCATCGTATGGATCTTTGTGATTCCTCACGACTTCTTCTCTCTGCACCAATCCATGTCAGAGAAGTCGGTCGTTAACATATTTTCTCGTACCATTTTGCTGCTTAGATGAAAGCTTTGCATTCCATGTTTACAGTTTACACCCCTAAGTTCTTCTAGTGCCTGAAAGAAACAAATAACAAGGCTTTAAGTTCGGCTGGGATGAACTTTGGATACCCACCACCATATGGTCCGATGTGGACCAAATTCCGCACAGACATTGAGTGGTCTAATAAGTACAAGTCATTTTTCAATTTTGCAAACCAAAATATTGGTTTTTGCAGTAGCTATATCCAAATATAGACCGATCTGAACCATATACGATACGGATGTCGAAAAGTCTAACATAAGTCACTCTGCTAAATTTCAACGAAATCGAATTACAAATTCGCTTTTTAGGAGGCCAAGACTTTAAATCGAGATATCGATCTATATTCAAATCTGAACCGATCTGAGCCAAATTAAAGAAGGTTGTCGATTGGCCTAACACGACTCACGCCTTTTATGGGCCCAAAACCTTAAATAGAGAAATCGGACTATATGGCAGCTATATCCAAATCTGGACCGATCAGGGCCAAATTGAAGAGAGATGTCGAAGGGCCTAAGACAAATCACTGTCCCAAATTTCAGCAAAACTGGATAATAAATTTGGCTTTTATGGTCTATATGGCAGCTATATCCAAATCTGAACCGATCTGGGTCAAATTGCAGAAAGATGTCAAGGGGCCTTATACAACTCACTATCCCAAATTTCAGCGTAATCGGACAATAAATACGCCCTTCATGGGCCCAACACCTTAAGTCGAGAGATCGGTCTATATGGTAGCTATATCCAAATCTGGACCAATCTGGGCTAAATTGAATAGGAATGTCGAAGGCCCTAACACAACTCACTGTCCCAAATTTCAGCAAAATCGGACAATAAATGCGCATTTTATAGGCCCAAAACCTTAAATCAAAAAATCGGTCTATATGGCAGCTATATCCAAATCTAGACCGATCTATGCCATATTACAGAAATATGTCAAATGGCCTATTACAACTTACTGTCTCAAATTTCAGCAAAATCAGATAATAAATGCGCCTTTTATGGGCCTAAGACTCTAAATCGGCGGATCTGTCTATATGACAGCTATATCCAAATCTGGACCGATCTGGGCCATATTGAAAAAAGGTATAGAAGAGCCTAACACAACTCCCTGTCGCAAATTTTGGCAAAATCGGATCGCTCTATATGGGGGCTATATCAAGATATAGTCCGATATAGCCCATCTTCAAACTTAACCTGCTTATGGACAAAAAAGAACCTGTGCAAAGATTCAGTTCAATATCTCTATTTTTAAAGACTGTAGCGTGATTTCAACAGACAGACGAACGGGCATGGCTAAATCGTCTTAGATTGTTATGCTGATCAAGAATATATATACCTTATAGGATCGGAAATGGATATTTCGATGTGTTGCAATCGGAATGCCAAAATAAATATATCCCATCCTTCGGTGGTGGGTATAAAAGGAACAGTGTACCCGTATCCTATATCAACATTGGCATAAGAAAGTCATTTTCAGAGGAAATTAGAATTATCTTCAGTAGACGCTTCATCTCCCGTATTTGTGATGGTTCATCATCGGCACGCAGACCACGAAAGGGTTCTTATCTCTCTGGGTACGCTAATAATCTCTGGGTACTCGGGATGATCTGTTATCTCTCCGGAAAAAATATGCTGAACAAGGAACGTAGAGAAAAGGGTCAAGAAAAGGGAGCACTCTTATCTGTCGATAGAAAGGAGTGCGGCTCTTAGACCAACGACCCTGCACTTGATGTTTACAGCGGTTGTCGTTCGGACGATTCTCATGTATGGATATATGGTGTGTCATCGGCCTCTGGGCAACTATGCCCTTTGCAAGTAGTACGAGTCGATACAGAGTACTGTGCCTTTTCTTATCCCTAAGGCAAGGAGAAATACCAAGTGAGAGGCGCTGATTGTCATACTCGATCTTAGGACTTTGCTTCTGTATGTTATGCGTGTGTGTTAACGAAGATTGCTGTTAGGAACCGCGCGCACCTCAAACTTTGGGTACACTCCTGTTGATGGGAGATGGAGAAGCGGCGTGGCGCGACGTCGCCATGTGAGTTTTTCCTTGTTGCTGTGTTGGATGTAGTTTTCCCGGAGAGGGATCCCTGGGCTGGATGCAGCACGTCCTTCCTGGGTTCTTCTATATACACGGATAGATCTAAATTGGAGATTGGCATAGGGGTATTGCGTTCCTTGGAATACTGAAGGTTCTGGAGATAATTTCGATGCGGGAGCGGGGGCCCTATTGGACTGTCACATTACACGAGGACATTTAGGTGGAGTTGAAGACTTTAGCGTAAGATTGAGACTGGTAAGAAGATGGAAGGTGCTTTTTGGAGTTATGGATCAGGCTGCCAGGCTCTGTTGGGTCACGGGTGTAACGATAAGTTACCTGTGGGTGCTCGGGTACACCTCACAGCTGTTTATTTGATCTGAGTTTCAGAGAGCGAAACGTATTTGAATTAGGCTCATATACAATTTATATGTTTGGATGGATTCTTAAAGCTAGATGGTTGTATGTATGGTTCTATTCTGAAGCACGGCACCTGAGGGACTCGTAGGCACACTCTACTAAACTGTTCAGCAACCGTTAAAAGTTAGAGAGCACTTCGATAGTAGATGCTATCTGCAGCCGCGGTAGGCGACAAGTTGGCACACCCCAATGTTCGGTGTATCCCCCCGATTGGTAACGAAGAGGCACACCCAAATACACGGCACTTTTCGGGTCCAGTTGCGTTAGCAAACATGAAGATTCGCTCGTGGTGAGCAGATGATGCTACGTCACGAGGGTGACGTCACTGGGGTGACGTCATAAGGAGGTAAGAGGACGCTCGCGGTAGCAAATAAGTGGCAAGGGGTCACTCCCTATTATACGGCACTGTTCGGGTCAGTCCGTTGGTAAACGGTGGGATTCAGACGCAATAGCAAATGAGTGGCAAGAAGGCACACCGTTATATACGGCACGATTACAAAACTAAGAACCAAGAGGGCACTGTGTATGCACTAGGCACTGGGCGGCGGGAGGCCACATGCTGATATGAGGCACCCGCCCTACTCACCACGACTGTACAGCTTATGACTCCTTTGTTGATTGTGATAAGCGCGGATCGGAATCAGTGAGCCCTTCCCTTTGACGAGCGTCTTGGTAGGGTGGATGCTTTCTACGATAACCGCCCGAATGATGCGTGGGGTGGTGCTGTGGGTGGCGCAGAACCTGTGACTGAGTGTTTCGCGTAACAGGACATCGATTATAGCGATGTCTGCTGATAGGTGTCCTAACTGGTCATAGCAACCTCAGTTCTTCAACGTAGCGATGGGCACAGAGAGAACAACTGAGTATCTTTTGTGTCAATAACCCGCAATTGAGGGGTAAAGACAAGGAATAATAGGAGAACACCATTTTCTGTGCCTGTAAACACTATAGGACCTTATTCCGTTTGCCATTCTGGAGTTCTGTAGAAGCCTATATTGGCTGGCTAAACCACACTCTCAGAGTTGAGAGTTTTTCCCTACTTTGTTGTCTTGTGCACAATATTCCTTATTTCCGTCGATTCTGGTGTCTTACGCTTAACTCCGGTGTACCTTTATCTGCGTTTCCTTATCAAACACAACATACCTAAGGTCGTCTAGTAAAGTGGCTAGCAACCAAAGTTGCTCGTAGTGTGCACTGCCACCCTACGTAACCTAACATCTTGAGCCTATAGAGGGCGCAATTTGATTCAATCCAAATATCCATGCTTGGTATTCTCTAGAATATCATATGGCTCCCATGTAGGTTATGTTGGAAGAGGATGTCGCCAAGATTCATGGCTTAGTATCCGTTAGGTTAGGCTAGGTTAGGTTGGAGGTCAAGATTTACGTTTTAGGATCCGCGTAGGCCATTATGTGACCCATTGTGATTTCTCGTGAACTCTTACTTTTCTCTGATCAGTAACACCCGCCTCGTACCATTTGCCTATTTGAGGAAGGCCTTGTATTTGAAAAAAGAACCAAGTATCCTATTTCTATACTTTTGGATTGAGCAGGGCATTGGCATAGGAAATGAAAACTGTCCTCTGTAACATCTGTATCGTGACACCATCGACAGATATCATCATTTCTATCGCCTATGCGAGACATGTGTTTACTTAACTTGTTATACCCAGTTATGATACCAATGACTGCAATTAAATGCATCTTCGCCATTGGCAATAGAACGTTTATGTTCCGCCTCGAACGTTCGTCCCACATCAACTACGTTTGCTCACAACCCTCACAACCTAGCAATCCAGCAATTTAACCAAGTTTCTTTGTAGCGCTCCTTGAGACTATTAAACAATTACGAGAGGGGGAGGGGGTTGGGGTACAAATCCATACCCTACACAAGGAGGAGGTTCATTCCGTAATCAATATACGTGTGTGTCTCGCCGATGATCCACGAATGAATCCAAGCTCTGACAATCTGATAAGGTCTCCCTTACAAATAAGTGCATTGGCTGAATTCCCAACATTAATTCTAATGACCTAGTTGCAGGGGTTCCTATAGCCGACCCTTTTCACCCAGTTAAGGTTACGGACATGTGACGTAAAATCCGTCACCGGACACCAAACCTGGCAGCTATAGGCCATGACTGGCCGCACCACCGTCGAGAACAACCAAGCCTAGGCCTTAAACTAAAAATTTTCCCCACGAGCTTCTGATAGGAGTATAATGCCTCGAAGGCCTTTCTAATTCTGACTCCATTTTCAGTCTCTTAAAACTTCGCCGACTGCTATAACTGCAGAGTCGGTAGTCTAAAGACCAGTATCTTTCGCCGGCGCGTAAACAGTACCAGTTCCGTCTTCCGCGCATTCACACCCAGACCGCAACTCGTCGCTATGTAGGAGTACATCAAAGTGCATCATTCAATACCTCCGACATCGTGTCGAAAAATTTCCTTGTGGCGAGGATAACGAGTTCGTCCGCGTACGCACAGATTCTGCCAGGTAACCTCTCCAATCTTACAAGAAGATCGTCCACCACGAGGATCCACAGCAGCGCTGAAGTGTTCCCCTAGTGGCATTCACCCTCACCGTCTCGACATCAATACTGGCCGCTACCTCCCTGCCCCATAGTATATTCATTATCCAAGCAATCACACTATTCCCCAAACCCGCACCCCTAAGTGCCGCATCAATGGCAGAGGAGATTGCAAATGCAAATTTTGCCCATGCACATTCCACTAAAGAACAGGGGCAAACTTCTCACATATCAATGAGAGCAATCAAGTTTTGAGCTCCATGATAAGGGGCCTCCTTTTTATAGCCGAGTCCGAACGGCATGCCGCAGTGCGACACCTCTTTGGAGAGAAGTTTTACAGGGCATAGTACCTCACAAATATTGCCAGCATTAGGAGGAGAAAACCACCGTTGAAAATTTTTTCTGATGGTCTCGCCAGGATTCGAACCCAGGCGTTCAGCGTCATAGGCGAACATGCCATTCTCTGCGCTACAGTGTCCTCCACGTTGTTAAAATCCGCCTCAAAATCCAAAAACGCCGCCAAGGTGTAATCCTTGTAATCGATATGTTCCTCAATATGATGTACCACATGATGTAATGCAGAGTCCACAGATCTGCCCTTTATATAGACATGCTGACAGCGAGAGAAGTAAGATGTTGCCAACTCCCTTCTGATATGAAGCTCTAAGATTCTCCCCAGCGTCTTAACAAGAAAAGATGAGAGATTAATCGGCCTAAAATCCTTCACTGAACTGTGTTTCAGCCTTCGGTATAAAGACTACCCTAACTCTCCTCCAAGATTTGGGAACATAGGCAAACCTTAGGCATGCCCTTAACACTCGTACGTATTCATCACATAAATGGTCCAACGATTCCTGCACCAGCTTTGGATAAATGCGGTCCGTCCCCGGGGACTTAAATGGTCCAAAAGTGTATAGTGCCAAGAGCACACTCTCATTAGTCACCAGTCTATGGCCAACATCCTCCTCGTCCGTATATTTCAGGATATAGAAGACGAATTCCAATGTTCCGTTGGGTTGCAGTACGGAAAATGTGTCTCCAGCAGGTGTGACAGGGTGTCCCGTGGAGTCCACTCTCCACTTGGTAAGTTCCCCATGTACGGACTGTCCTTCACCATTAGCTTCCGCAGTCTGGAAGTCTCCTTCATATATGAGAGAGTTCCTCAAACAATCTGACAAAGTCCTCACACTTGGATTCCGTTATCTCCTTCTTGTAGGCCCTGAGTCTTTCCTTATAAATGTCCCACAGTTCGATGAACTCCCATGTAAAGCGATATACCAATTTGTTATTTGAGTCGATGGAGAGCAGAATTTCGCTGAAATTGTTACCGAAATATTTTGTGATGATTTTCTAGAAATTGCCCTTTCATCTGGTAAAGCATGAAAAGTCGTTCAAAACACTTGACTAACGCGATCCATGGTGGTGAGGTGTATACGTTTTGGTCTAGTCGAATTAGGGAGATCTCAGTTGTTATATTTGTCAAATGACTACTATGAGTTTTAGGAATCGTATGCAGTGGTTGTCGCCTGCTTCCGACTTGTAATTACTACAGCATAAGCTGGCATGACAATGGCTGTCGCTGTGATGGTGCCATCGTTGGTACTTGAATCGGAAATTAAGTTTCTTTCTGGGCACTGACATTGTCGATATAGTGCCTTAATATCCCCCCCAAATGAGGTATCCTAGCAACATTTTCTATAGACACAGCAAACTAACATTAAAACCCTCTACTCTTCCACCATTCTTATCCTTTAAATATCCATCACCTTCACCCGATGAACCCTTTACAATATATATGATGATTATAACTATTTTTTGTTTGGCAAAAAGAAATTTACACCAAACCGGAGATGGGGTAACCACAACTGAAAACGGCAAACAATAATCATACAAAAATGCCCCAGAGTTGGTTGACACAAACACACACACACGCAAGCAACACACATACCAAGTCCTTAAAGTGAGTACTGCGTTGAGGAAGGTAATTGCGCGACGATTGGTATTGGAATTGTTTGATGGTGCATCAGAAGAAGTTGCAACTGGTAGAGGATCGTAAAGCCAAAGAAGAATGAGGAGTAGGTGTGGGGGGGGGGGGGGTCCGACAAGGTGGGAGAAAAGGCAGATTGTGTAAAGTGTAAAATGTCCAATTGTTCAAAAATGGCATAAGTGCCTAACAAGCGCAGAAGCATTGTCACATTGCCTCAGATGTTTTGCAGTGTTGCTACTGTTCCTTGGGCTGTCAGTACAAAAGTTGTTGTTGTTGCTGTTTTTGTTGCCGAAGTTGTTGTTTATTGGATTCTTCTCCATACAATTTCCATTTTTATGTACATGATCTCAAACATGAAAATTCCATCGACTTTATTTATTATAATTGCTGTCGTCTCACTGTGTTAGCTGGGCCTTATTGAATGGACAGAGGGACGGACGGACAAATGCAGTATGTTGCATTGTTACACTGCTGTGGCTTCTGCCCCCAGCCCCCTTTTCTACAATTTCTTGGCCATTCAACATTTTCATCGACCAAAACCTCCTAGAAAGCCAAGTGTGTTGAGCTCTTTTTTTCTTTTTTTTTCTGCTGTGCCACATGTGATCCATAGGATATCATTGTTATTCACTTCAACTACTCCATTGCACTGCACTATACTGCTCCTGCAATTGTAGCGTAGCATTAAGCAGGAATGAAAAAAAAACTACCAGGATGTCCTTTTATGGTGCTGATCATACGAAATTGATTTGACTTGTTTCGTTTGTTTGAATAATCGCTTTTAGTTCACCTTAATTGAAAATTATTAATTTTAATATTCATTGAATTGTCATACTCCATATACAGCCAACATACTCAAATGTGATTCGATCAACAGATGAATCTCTTCTCCTTAAAGAAGACCATAAACATGGACTATGACGATGTTGATGGTGATGATGCAGGAAATTCCTGTAAATGTTGTATGGCCAAATGAGGTTAGATATGGGAAATGACTTTGGAAATCCTGAGAGAAAAAATATGGCCTTTAATTCGTAGGCTTTGGCGAAAAGTGAAATAAATGTTTTCAAATATGGTTAGTTGGAGATGGCAATAGTAAATTGTGGATTGCTAAGGCTGAAATGTTGGGTATAATGGGAAAACTTTTTTTTAACAGATTTCTGGCCGATGGAATATAAGCTTTAATATATTGGATAGTAAACAGGATTATTGGCATATAAATTGGATATTGCGATCGTTATATAACGCCAAAGTATTCGCTTTCAGATAAAACTTGGATTAAGCTTTAAAGATTCTAGAGTACACTATGAAACACAATCAGGTTCAAATTGGGGATTATAAGTGCTTAAAAAGTATTGCTAATGTGTCGGTATAACATTGGGAGAACGTTTTAACTCTCAATTGATTTACTAAACGGTTCCTTTTGGCAATGAATTCAGAAAAATGATATATTTACCAAAATGTATGAAGGATGGGGGTATATTCATTTTGTCCTTCCGTTTGCAACACATCGAAGTATCCCTTTCCGACCCTATAAAGTATTATATTCTTGATCAGCGTACAAATCTAAGACGATCGAGCCATGTCCGTCCGTCTGTCTGTCTGATGAAATCACACTACAGTCTTCAAAAATTGAGATATTGGAGGCCACCGTAGCGCAGAGGTTAGTATGTCCGCCTATAACGCTGAACGCCTTGGTACGAATCCTGGCGAGACCATCAGAAAAAAAAATTTCAGCGCTGGTTTTCCCCTCCTAATGCTGGCAACATTTGTGAGGTACTATGCAATGTAAAACTTCTCTCCAAAGAGGTGTCGCACTACGACATGCCGTCGGACTCGGCTATAAAAAGGAGGCCCCTTATAATTGAGCTTAAACCTGAATCGGACTGCACTCATTGATATGTAAGAAGTTTGTCCTGTTCCTTAGTGGAATGTTCATGGGCAAAATTTGCAATTTGATATTGAGCTGAAACTTTGCACAGATTCTTTTTTGTCCATAAGCAGGTTAAGTTCGAAGATAGGCTATATCGGACTATATCTTGATATAGCCTCCATATAGACCGATCAGCCGATTTAGGATCTTAGACTCATAAAAGCTATATTTATTATCCGATTTTGCTGAAAGTTGGGACAGTGAGTTGTGAAAGGTCCTTCGACATCGTTCTTCAATTTAGCCCATATCGGTTCAGATTTGGATATAGCTGTCTTACAGACCGATCCGCCGATTTAGGGTCTTAGGCCCATAAAAGCCATATTTATTAAGCGATGTCTCCAAAATGTGGTATAGTGAGTTCTGTTAGGCCAGTCGACATATTTCTTCAATTTGGCTCAGATCGGTCCAGATTCGGATAAAGCTGCCATATAGACCGATCTCTCGGTTTAAGTTCTTGGGTCATCAAAAGTGCATTTATTGTCCGATTTTGCCGAAATTTGGGACAGTAAGTTGTATTAGGCCACTCGACATCCTTCTTCAATTTGGCTCAGATCGGTCTAGATTTGGATATAGCTGCCATATAGACCGATCTGCCGATTTATGGTCTTGGGCCCATAAAAGCCACATTTATTATCCGATTTTGCTGAAATTTGGGACATTGAGTAAAGTTAGGCCGTTTGATATCCTTCTTGAATTTGGTCTAGATCGGTCCAGATTTGAATATAGCTGCCATAAAGATCAATCTCTCGATTAAAGGTCTTGCGCCCATAAAGGCGCATTTATTGTCCGAAATTTGGGACAGTGAGTTAGGTTAAGGCCTTCGACATTCTTCTTAAATTTGACTCAGTTCGGTCCAGATTTGAATATAGCTGTCATATAGATCGATCTCTCGATTTAAGGTTTTGGGTCCATAAAAGGCGTATTTCTTTCTTCAATTGGGCTCAGATCGGTCTTGGGCCCATAAAAGGCGCATTTATTGTCCGATTTCACTGAAATTTGTCACAGTGACTTATGTTAGGCTTTTCGACATCCGTGACATGTATGGTTCAAATTGGTTTATTTACAGATATAGCTACTAAAAAGATCAATATTTTGTTTTACACAATTGAATAATGCCTTGTACTTATTAGTATTTTTAACGTATTTTAAAAAGAGACCAAAAGGACCTCTTCAGTGAGCCGGTTGAGAATGAAAATATTCTAAAACAAGTAAAAGCGTGCTAAGTTCGGCCGAGCCGAATCTTATATACCCTCCACCATGGATCGCATTTGTCGAGTACTTTCTCTTCTTAGACAAAAAAGGATATAAGAAAAGATTTGCTCTGCTATAAGAGCGATATTAAGATATGATCCGGTTTTGATCACAATTAAATTATATATTGGAGACCTGTGTAAAATATCATCCAATTCGAATAAGAATTGTGCCCTTTGGGGGCTCAGAATAGATAGATCGATTTATATGAGAGCTGTATCAGGCTAAAGACCGATTCAGAACATAACACACACGTATGTTGATGATCATGAGAGGATGCGTCGTACAAAATTTCAGGTAAATCGGATAATAATTGCAACCTCTAGAGGCTCAAGAAGTCAAGATCCTAGATCGGATTATATGGCAGCTATATCAGGTTATGGGCCGATTTGAACAGCTGTTCAAAGTAAGAATAAAATGCGTCATGAAAAATTTCAGCCAAATCGGATAGGAATTGCGCCCTCTAGAAGCACAAGAAGTCAAGTCCCCAGATCTCTTTAGCTTTACTCCTTCGAAAGTTAGCGTGCTTTCGACAGACAGACGGACGGACGGACATGGCTAGATCCGTATAAAATGTCACGACGATCAGGAATATATATACTTTATCGGATCTCAGACGAATATTTCGAGTAATTACAAACAGAATGACAAAATTAGTATACCCCCATCCTATGGTGGAAGGTGAAACAATAATTGCTCGCTGTCTTTTCAGTAATATTGCCGAATACACTATAAACCTAAAATGAAAGAATTACTAGTTCTCGTAAGCGGAATATTTAGAAAAATTTCCAGAAGGGAGGAATTTCCCCCCTCTTGTTTGGTTATTTTTCAATGTAAACTTTCCAAACGCCGATACACATGTTTTCTCTTTGTGTCTCTTCTATCATGACTTGTGCATTCTTTCATGTTAGGTTTTTTTGTGTTCCACAGTGCAATCTTTCATATTTTATTGTAAAGTTGTCAATTCAAACACCACCACTATACGATAAATCTAATCCGGCTTTCAATCCAATTCACTTTCAAACAAACGATCAAACATTTCAATTAAATACCTGGCCATGGTTAAGACATTCGGGCGATTAGCACCGAAGTATTTCTAATTAATCTAGACAAGCAAATAAGTTTATGGCATCCCCCAAGAGACACTAATTCGCTGAAACATAAACCGACGAGACAGATGGAGAGACAGCCAGACACCAGACATTCACTATGTTTTTATGTTGTAAGATCACTTACATACCACGAACTATGATGTAGGTATGTATGTGCCAGTCGACATGTAACAAATGCTTTGATGTTGAAAAACTGCAATGCAAGCAAAATGCAAGCAAGGGGGAACCTAAAACTTTTACCTCAAACGGTGACGGTGAAAATGAAACTCCTTTAAAGAACTCCAACAACAAAATTTGTGACAAAGAAACAACAAATCGCTTTAATTCTTCAAGTGACAGCTTCATTTAGTACTCATTTCATTTCGGCAGTCTGAAGAGCGAAATCCATATACTCGTACACATATGCATGCATTACTGCAGGGTATACAGGGATGGAAAATACAAAATTTTAAATAGTACTAAGTACTTTTTGCACCAAAGCAGTACTTCTATGTATTTCATACAAATTTCAAAAATATTTGAGAGCAAAAATCAATAACTCCCTCTCTGTGGAAAAAATACTGCCTTACCGATTATTAATTATACAGTACGAGGACCAAAGGCTGAGGACGATAAAAGACCTATTTTATAGTGTTGCGTTTCCCGAACTTCTTCCGAATGGTTAAACAAATTTTTAGTGCATAAAGAGGTATTAAATCGGCCGCGAGGGTAATACGGTACTCTTTGGGTGGATTAAGTACTGGAAAAGTACTAAAGTACTGATTTTTCCCATCCCTGCTGCTAGGCCTCTTAATTAAAACAATTTATAATTCTCTATGTCTTTCTCTCTCAAATTTTCTCTCCTGCTCAATGCCCTTCCACAATGCACTCATGTTAGCGCCTTATAGTTTGTTTTTGGAAAATTAATGTGTTACACTTAATGTAGAGGTATGTTAGTTCTTGTCTTGTGTTGTGGGATGTTTACAGATGTTGGTGTTGTTGTTGAAGATATGTTAGCATTATTGGATGCTCCCTAATAGAGCAATAACTGAGGGAAAATGTGTAATTACATTATGTTTCATTAACAACATTTACATGTTGCCATATATCACTAGACTCTAAGTGTAAAATGAAATGTTGCCATAGGGAAGATAGTTTTCCCCATTTCGAGGGTCCTTTTAGAAATAATCGAAATATTGTCGTGGGACCCCACAAAGTGCATATACATTCATAATCGTCCGGACATTATGATATGATACGATAGCGTTCGAACGAATAAAGATATCCGCTTGATATTTTGCAAACTTCTCACATATCAATGAGTGATGTCCGATTCAATTTTAAGCTCAATGATAAGGGACCTCCTTTTTAAAACCGAGTCCGAACGCGATGTCGTGCGACACCACTTTGTAGAGAAGTTTCTACATGACAGCTACACCAAATTGTCCGCAAGGTCTGGAACCCAGGCGTTCAGCGTCATAGACGGGTATGCTAACCTCTGTGGCTTCCTAGATTAAGATATAGCTCCCATATATATTGGTCCTTCGGATTGACTCCTTGAGCACCCAGAACGATATAATCCTATCTCCAGATTTGGCTTCGGTAATGGCTTCGATCGATTTATTTCGAGCTTTCACAGAGATCGCACTATTCGAGTCGTTATAGATGGGTCCTCATCCAATGAGCACAAATAGACCGCAGGTGTACCCAAGGGCTCTGTTCTTTCTCCTTCTCTTTTTCTAATTTTCATCAACGATCTGTTGGGTCAGACATCGGATCCGATCTACTCATTTGCGGATGACAGTAATCTCTGTCATTCGAACTGATTCGACCATAGGCCAAGTCCTCGAGAGATTGAGGACAAGAGGCGGGTTATGGACGATACCCTCTGCCAGGATTTGCTGGCCATTTCTGAGTGGGGTCGAATGAATCGAGTAGATTTTAATGCACGGAAGACTCAGTGCTGCTTGTTGTCACACAAACGATTCGCTGACCCATTACGATCATCTTTGTCTATCTACGGTGTAGATGTTGAGCAATCAGAATCTCTTGATGTTCTGGGTATGAAAATACAAATTTATGTCCGTTGGGGTAAACATGTATTCGAAGTGTCGAAAGAAGCACTCAAGTGTTTAGGCTTCCTTAAACGGTGTAAGAATTACTTCACTCCGTCTGATCTTCTTAACATCTTCACCACTTTCATAAGGCCGAAAATGGAGTACAACTCACATGTATGGGCAGGAGCTTCAAAATCATCCCTGGAGCTACTGGACCGTGAACAGATGAGGGCGATGTCGTTGATTGGGGACAGAGGGGAATCCAACTCTTTTGCCTCCTTTCATCATTGTCGCAATGTGGGTTATTTGGCGCTGTTCTATCGGTACTTTCATGGTGTGTGCGTCGTCTGATATTCGTATTCTTATTCCTGATGTAAGGATGTATGTCAGGGATACTAGACATTCCAGGAACTCACACCCGTTTGTAATTGATTGGCCAGCGGACCGCACAATGCATTATAGAGACAGTTCTTATTTCGGCCGAACCGTATGTGGAGTCGACTTTCGGCTAATGTTTTTCCCACCCACTTTGACATCCAAAGATTTAACACAAATGTCAATAAGCACTACATCCTTCTTCGAGGGGCTTGACAAAAGTCACTGTTCCAAATTTCGACGACATCGGATTGTAAATGCGCCTTTTAGAGGCCCAAAACCTCAAATCGAGAGATCGGTCTATATGGTAGCTATATCTCAATCTGGACCGATCTAGACCAAATTGAAGAAGGGTGTCAAAGGTCCTAACACAACTCACTGTCCCAAATTTTGGCAAAATCGGACAATAAATGCACCTTTTATGGGCGCAACACCTTCAACCGAGAGATCGGTCTATATGGCAGCTATATCCAAATCTGGACCGATCTGAGTCAAATTGAAGAGGGATGTCGAGTGGTCTAACACAACTCGCTGTCCCAAATGTGGCTTTTATGGGTCTAAGACCCTAAATCGGCGAATCGGTCTATATGGGGGCTATATGAAGATATAGTCCGATATAGCCCATTTTCGTACTTAACCTGCTTATGGACAAAAAAAGGATTTGTGCAAAATTTCAGCTCAATATCTCTATTTTTAAAGACTGTAGCGTGATTTCAACAGACAGACGGACGGACAGGGCTAGCTCGTCTTAGATTTTTACGCTGATCAAGAATATATATACTTTATAGGGTCGGAAATGGATATTTTGATGTTCTGCAAACGGAATGACAAAATGAATATGCCCCCATCCTTCGGTGGTGGGTATAAAAACTAAATCGTTCTAGAGTTTATGCCCCCTCTCTGACAGCCACTAAAGACAGAACGATAGCTCCACAGGACAGGTAGGTTAATATTAGCTAAATCTTTCTGAGGTTTATGCCGAACCCTTGAATCCTTACGGCTCAGATCTATGTTGTGTTCATCGTTATCACGAGACGCTAAGCTGGGAGTTACGGTCCACAGTTTGCGGATAGTACAATGCTCCATTCGGAGTAGCTGCAACTACAGAATATCAGCGAGGGGCCGAGCGGCACCAGCTCTTGCTTAAATACTGAGTGGCTAGGATACTCGATATGACAAGGCGCATTATTGGCACCTTTAAATAACCTATATCCGTCATGTTCCCGCTGCAATCGGTTCTATGGAGTTTAACAAGGATCGCTACCTCCAGCTTCTATAACAACATTCAGACAGCCTCCCTAAATGTCGTCTGCTTAGGCAACAACGATCACCCTTTCCCCTACTATGTAGCCAACCATATCGTAAAGGGCACCAGGGATGCCAAAATTAGTACTTTTTGCACTAGATTGATTGTTTTTAAGGGTCGGCAAAAACCCGAAAAGGTACTAAGTGGACGCTTTTTTGCAAATTTGAAGCTTTGCTGTCGCTTTTTGTCACGGCGAGCATATATAATTCGTCTATTTCATTTAACATAACTTTCCCACATCCATTCCTCCCTAATATGAATGAGTGTAGTCCGATGGTCCCATGATTAGGGACCACTTTTTCTGAGTCCAAACGACATGCTTCTAATGACACATTTTCGTACGAAAGTCTTAAAATGTTGAATACATCACTAATGAGAGGAAAACCATTACTAAATGAAGGAAAACCACTACAGAATATTTTTTTCTGAGGTTCTTCCCGGTATTTGAACTACGCGTTCTGACGGGTCAACCAACATGCGATGGTGAAGACCCATTATTTTGCGTCAAATCGTGCACTAGTTGTGATCTTCTGAGAATTTCAGTTTAATTCTAATTCTAGGCCACGATTTTTTGATAACACTCAATTATTATTCGAAAAGAATCGAAGTTAATGCTTTTCGTTCTTTTTTTACTCTTTTTGCAAAAAAAAAAAATTGTTTACCCTTTTTAAAATTTTTGTTACGGTTTATGCTTGTAAATTGAAGGGCATTGTCAACCAACCGAATCGCACCATACGCTTCAAGTAGACTCTCCAGGGTCTTTAAAGCGAAAGAAAGTCTAATTCTTATATATCATATGGCAATAGGTCTACATCTTTTTGTGAATCATCTGCAAGTCAGATGAAATATGTCGGAGAACATGATGTTAGAATCCTTAATTTGTAACCTCATTTCTTTCCCTTATCAAACTGCCCTCGAAATTTCCGGAAATATATCCTATGAACAGAAATCTTGGACTTATGACTCTTGAAACGACTTGATTTATTGTCATTTGTAAATTGTCATCCACGACTTTCATGGCGAATTCCTCCACAGCATACCATTTGTGGGTGGTTCCCATTCGTTTGTTCATTACGATCCCTGTTATCCCCTTTTTTCCCAAAACTCCCTAAGTTATGTAGAAGAATATTAATGGAAGGGGTTGTATAAAGAGCACAAGCACAGGCATTGATCATAATTAACATTTGGTTCGTAATGAATAGGCGGACAGACAGAGTGGCACTTACGGGCGGTGTAATATCACTGCGTCTGTCTGTTGGTCTATTCATCTGTTTCCCCCCGTTGTGATGAACGCATTGACGACAATGAAGACCACGACGGCGACGACTTTTCGACATTGAACACTCAACTCCACATGATCGAGTGTTGAATGATCACATCCCAAATGATCTGCATTCATTCCAAGTGCTCTGAAATGGTGGCGGCACTAGGACTGTTTTGGGAATGCTGTCCAATAAGGGAGCGGAAAAGGAGAACCATGTTCATTAAGCTATTCTATGGGACGGGTGCTAAATGCCTGTTCGTCCTCTCGTTTATTCTCCGCCACCTTCTGCCCCCTTTTTTCATTTAGAGGTAATGATGGTACAAACATATCGTTGTATCCCTGCCACATTGGAGGCAGTGACAGAGGCAAAGTAATAAAGTTACACTTGAAAATTAATGTATCGGCATTTAAAACATTTACGGAACACGTTAAAGTGACAACGACTCTGCAGCACAGCACTGTTGCAGCAAAATGCGAATGAAGGACGACCAAGCGGCACAGCACAGTGGTTTGATGCTATGTTAGAATGTACAATACTTTTAAAGCTACGAGTGTGCTGTTTATAAATAAATTCATGGTTAAATTATAGACCAAACTGAAGATGTTTGACTGTGAAACAAAACACGAAACGTGCGTGAGCTGTGTTGCCAAAAAGATAATAGGTAAAAAATCACCCTTTATATGAATCACCTTTCGTCATAATAAGGTGAAAATGCATCATTTATGAATCCATAGCTGCTACATCTAAATATAATCCGATTTCCAACATGTTCAAGAAGGCTATGTAAGGGTCTGCACAACTCATTGTACAACATTCATCGGTTCACCTTTTATGGGCCTAACAACTTAAATCGGGAGATTGGTATATGTATATGACAGTTACATCCAAATTTAGACCGATCCGAACCATATAGCAGACGAATGTAAAGGAGTTTAATACAGCCCATTGCGTCAAATTTCATTGAAATCGAGTAATGAAAGTGATTTTACTGTCCCAAGAAATTAAATCGGGAGATCGGTACATATGGCGGCTATATTCAAATCTAGACTGATCTGAGCCGTATTGAATAGGGATGTCAAGGAGCCTAACACAACTCGCTATACCAAATTTCTGAGAGATCAGACAATATATACGCCTACTATGGGCATAAGACCTCAAATCGAGAGATCTGATCTAAATCGATCTGGGCCATATTAAACAAGGATATCTGGAAGCCCCACATAACTCACTGTTCCAAATTTCAGCGAAATTGGACAATAAATGCGAATTTATGGGTTGAAGATCTTAAATCGAGAAATCGTTCTATAGGCCAGCTACATCCAAATCTGGAACGATCCAGGTCAAATAAAACAAGTTAAAGCGTGCTAAGCGTGTATACAAAATAAATTTAGTTAAAGGGCAATATTTTTGTCTATATAACAAACTTCCGTCAAACCAGCAAAAATTAAAGCTTCTAAATATGAACCGAATAAGGATGATCAAAAGACCGCTTTACATGGGAGCTATATCAGGTAATAAACTGATTTGGACCGTATTTGGCACAGTTGTTGGAATTCGTAACAGAACACCGCGTGCAAAAGTCAAATCGGGAGATCGGTTTATATGGGAGCTCTATCAGGTTATAGACTGATTTGAACCGTACTTGGCAAACTTTTTAAAGTCTTTAGAAACACTTAATGCTCAATTACAGCCAAATCGAAAAAATTGAGGTTTGTAGGGGCTCAAGAAGTCAAATCAGGTGATCGGTTTATATGGGAGCTATATCTAAATCTGAACCGATGTGGCCCATTTCCAATCCCCAACGATTTACATGCAGGGATACTGGAATCGGTGGGTATACCTCTAGCGACATGTAAGCTAACTTTTCAGGACCAGTCCCGAAGGACAACCAATGATAGATGGTCACAAAGAAAGGGCTGTGAGCATTCCAAAACTATGTGGCTTAATCTAGATTCGAAGAGGTTACCGCTTTGCTGTCATTGGCTAGAACAAATGTCTTATTCATTGTGTCCGTCATGACAGGTCACTGTCTAATCGGAAAACATGCCGACAGACAGAAGGTTGCCAGCAATGACTTTTGCCGAAGCTGTGAGGACATCGTGTCGGACCGTGTAAAAAAAGAATCTGTGCAAAATTTCAGCTCAATATCTCTAATTTTAAAGACTGTAGCGTGATTTCAACAGACAGACGGACATGTCTAGATCGTCTTAGATTTTTACGCTGATCAAGAATATATATACTTTATAGGGTCGGAAATGGATATTTCGATGTGTTGCAAACGGAATGACAAAATGAATATACCCCCATCCTTCGGTGGGGGGGGGGAATATACCACCATAATCCGATTGCACTGAAATTTGACACAGTGACTTATGTTAGGCTTTTCGACATCCGTGTCGTTTATAGTTCAAATCGGTTTATTTTTAGATATAGCTAGTGTACTTATTAGTATTTGGTCCAAATCGGAACATATTTAGATATAACTGATATGGGACATAAGGTATGAAATTTTCACCGAATTTTTATGAAATGTGGTTTACATATATACCCGAGGTGGTGGGTATCCAAAGTTCGGCCCGGTCGTGTCGTGTGTGTGTCCCGCACTAGCAGTCAGAAGGAGTTCCACTTAAGGTTCTCATTTCTTTGAGAACCTGTTTGATTTAGCGGATGTGAACATTCGCAAGTTATTGGGCTTTTTAAAGCGATCTGGATGGTCCTTCCTCCTTCTGTTCCTGTGGTATCACAATGGAAGTAACCGTCCAAATGAGTCTGATGGCTGTCACTTAAGCCTAACCAAACCTTCATCAATACTTATTATCTGTGCTTATCTAGATAAGTACACCCCCATCCTATGGTGGTGGGTATAACAAGGATGTCGAGGGTCTAACACAACTTACCGATCAAAATTTCAGCGAAATCGGAGTGTAAGTGAGCCTTTTTTGGGTCCAAGACCTTAAATAGAGAGATCGGTTTATACGGCAGCTTTACTCAAAGGCCACCATGGCGCAGAGGTTAGCATGTCCGCCTATGACGCTGAACGCCTAGGTTCGAAAGATGGCGAGACCATCAGAAAAAATTTTCAGCGGTGGCTTTCCCCTCCTAATGCTGACAACATTTGTGAGTTACTATGCCACGGAAAACTTCTCTCCAAAGAGGTGTCGCACTGTGGTACGCCTTTTTGATTCGGCTATAAAAAGGAGGACCCTTATCATTGAGTTTAAACTTGAATCAGACTGCACTCATTGATATGTGAGAAGTTTGCCCCTTTTCTTTAGTGGAATGTTCATTGGCAAAAAAATCAAATCAGAACAGATCTGGGCCGTGTTGAACAAGAATGTTGAGAATCGTAAAGCAACTCACTGTCCCAAATTTCAGCGAATTCCGATAATAAGTGTGTTATAGGCTTAAGACCTTAAATCGGCGCACCGGTCTATGTGGGTCCTGTATCACGATATAGTCGGATATAGCCTATCTTCAAACTTAACTTACCTATACACAATAAAAGAATCTGTGCAAAATTTCTGCTCAATGTCTCTTTTTTTAAGACTTTCAACAAAGTAAGACATGGCTAGATCGTTTTAGATTTTTACAACTATCAGGAATGTAAATATATACTTTATAAGGTTGAAAATGGATATTTTGATGTGTTGAAAACGAAAAACGGCGTTCAAAATAGCTGTCATATAATCGATCCTGGATCTGGACTGGACTGGACCTGGACTTCATGAGCCTCTAGAGGGCGCAATTCCTATCAGATTCGATTGAAATTTTGCATGAAGTTTTTTGTTATAGCTTCCAAAAACTGTGCTGAGTAAGATTCAAATCGGTTTATAACCTGATACAGCTGCCTTCATAATCTGATGTAGCTCTCATATAAACCGATCTCCTGATTTTACTTCTTGAACCCCTATAAGGTGCAATGCTTGTTCGAAATTTTGCAGAAAACCTTCTACTATGGTCTCCAACATCCAAACCAGTATGGTCTAAATAGGGAGATAACATGATATAGCTCCAACAGCGTAGCAGTATCTATACTTTATCCTTTGTTTGCCTATAAAGAGATACTGGGCAAAGAACTTGACAAATGCGGTCCATGGTGGAGGGTATAAAAGATTCAGCCCTGCCGAACCTAGCACGCTTTTTCTTGTTGAAGACAAAAATGGGCATTTTCATTATTAGGCCAGGAATTTCTATAACAGCCCTCGTTAAAGAAAGAATGAGAAGATTTCTCTCATATCAATGGATGATCTCCTATTCAAGTTTTAGCTCAATGGTAAAGAACTTCCATAGAATTCAACACAGGTTTCAACGTCATTAGTTTACATGTCAATCACAATATTAAACCAAAAAAATTAGCTGATCAACTCAAAGGGAAAGTTATGCACTTTTCATCCAAACTATTCTGGCATCCTTTACCAAGCACCACATCGCACTTTGGTGTCCTATATATTCTGTATAAAAAATTTGCTGATCAACTCAAAGGGAAAGTTATGCACTTTTCATCTAAACTATTCTGGCATCCTTTACCAAGCACCTCATCGCACTTTGGTGTCCTACATATTCTGCCACCATGGTGTTGAATATGTCTGCAATGGTAATTTGGGTCCTATAATCTGAATTTCTACAATCTGTATTTCTATGTGATGTTTGTAGTCCTGAAAAACTTCTCTTCAAAGTGGTGTCGCTCTGCGGTCTGCTCTTTGGCCTCAGCATTAAAAATGATATTCCTTAAAATTTAATTTAATACTTCAATGCGACTTTGCTTATTGATATGATATAAGTTTCCATCTTTTCGTTAAAAAATTGGGCAAATTTGCGTTGCAATCTAAGTTAGCATAAATCCCGATCCATATTTCACAACTAATCTGCAAGTGTAAATCACCCATAACAAATGTTTCAAATACCACAGTGCAATGACGGCAAATGAGTTTACAAATGGCAATGAATGGAAGTACCACTGAGTGCTTGTTGCTCCCTATGCATCTGTATGAGTGTGTGTGTGTGTGTGTGCATGCGCTGCACTATTAAAGAGATGAAGATGTTTGCAGTGATTTAGAAGGTAATAAATTTTGTGGTTTAATGGGGCGGTGGGCAGAAGAAGTCGATGCCGCCGCAAAGCATTGCACAGCCTCCTCCTTGTGCTGCCACAACAGCAACTACAACTTCATTTGAATGCTGAGAGCATATTTTTCGTTTGATTTTTTCCGCCCATTAAGTAAATGTAACAAAACAAATCGTTTAAATACTTCTCGACATTCAGATGTTTGGCTTGCTGCTCCCAACTACCATAATTTACACTACACATAGTCGGCGATATTCATCCAGCTTATTGTATGTTTCGATATGGACATATATTTTTGGCTTGTCAGTGTCTCTTTTTGGTTTCTTTACCCATAAATCTTTGCTCACTCCCCAAACGAGGCGAGTGGTAAGTGTTAGGTAGTATGTGGTGCACTTTGAAAAGTGGGAGCGCATAAACCAAAGATCTGCGCTGTTAATGCTCTGTATAGGATCATAACAAGCTGTTTTAATGGTTCTCAAGTGTTACCGGAAGATTCATTATGATCTTAATTGACAAAAGTGTTAATAAAATCGTGTGAGTATGAAGATGACACTTTGACGATCTTGACAACAATGCGTAACCAATGCCATATGATCTTATTTATTAACGCTTGAGTTTTCTAAACTTTTTTGACTCCACATTTGGATGGATGGGAGGAGTTGAAAGATTTTATTTGTTAAAGGGGGAAATAGGAGGGGAGCGACGATTTTTTGAGAAAGATCTTTGAGATAGATCTTCTTTATCAATCTAATATATTGTGTCATATATCCGTTTTTTATACCCTCCACCATAGGCTGGGGTATAATAATTTCGTCATTCCGTTTGTAACACCTCGAAATATTAGCCATATCCGTCCATCCGTCTGTCGAAAGCATGCTAAATTTCGAAGGAGTAAAGCTAGTCTCTTGAAATTTTGCACAAATGCTCCTTATGTAGTGTAGGTCGGTTGGGATTGTATATGGGCCATATCGGCTTTAATACAGCTACCATATAAACAGATCTTTGATCTTGGTTTTTGAGCCACTAGAGGACGCATTTCGCATCCGATTTGGCTGAAATTTAGCACGAGGTGTTTTGTTATGACTTCCAACAACTGTGCTACGAATGGTTCAATTCCGCACATAGCTTCATATAGCTGCCATATAAACCGATCTGTGATCTTGAATTATTAGTCCTCTAGAGGGCGAAATTCTTATCCCATTTGGCTGAAATTTTGCGTGAAGGGTTTTGTTATGACTTCCAACTACTGTGCTTAGCATGGTTCAAAGCCGTACATAATCTAATATAGCTGGTATATAAACCGATCTGGGATCTTGACTTCTTAAGCCTCAAGAGGGCGCAATTCTTATTCGATCTGGCTGAAATTTTGTACAACGGCTTCTCCCATGACCTTCAACACACGCGTTCAATATGGTCTGAATCGATCTATAGCTTGATCAGCTCCCATATAAACCTATCAATAATACTAACTTACAGACGCCACTTTCGATTAAGCTAGCAATACAGAAACAGTGTTGCCACTACAGACAAAATTTTCGAAGAATCCACCCAATCCGCTCTAAGATGATTAAAATTTGTAAACAAATCAAATTTTTAAATAATAATGAGATATTTACAAGCAAAGATTTATTTACGAAATTTTCGCTTTGAAATTTTTCGCAGCAAAAATTTACCAACGATATTTTCGCATCAAAAATTTACCCATGAAATTTTCGCAACAAAAATTTTTTTCGCGAATTTTTCGCAATGACAAAATAACAAGGAAATTTGCAATGACAAATTAACAAGCAAAATTTATTTGAAAATTCACTATCGAAATTTTCGGTGTAAAAATTTACTAACGAAATTTTAGAATTGAAAATTCACTAAAAAAAAATTTTGCAGCAAAAATTTTGCAACTTAAACTTTTTGCTAAAATTTTTAAATGTCGTTGTTAAAAAATTTTGAAACTTTTTTAGTTTCACTGAAAAAATTTTGCTAGCAAAAAACCAATTCGTTTCCAAAGTGAATATTGCTAATGAAATTTCAAAAAAAAAGTTTCAAAATTTTTTTCTGTAAAAAAATTAATGATGAATTTTCACGGTGAAAAGTTTATTAGCACATTTTCACAGCCAAAATTTGGTCGGTAAATGTATCGCTTCGAAAATTGCGTTAGTATATTTTAACTACAAAACAAAAATTTCGCTGCGAAAATTTCGCTAAATTTGTCGTTGCGAAAATTTTGCTAATATATTTTGCTATTAAAATTTTCACAGCGTAAAATTTTTTCTGTGGAAATTTGTTGTCACTAGGAAAATTTCGTTGTCAAATTATTACGGCGAAAATTTCGTTGATGTTAATGTTAATCGGATCAGATTTAGATATGGCTCCTATATATATGTTCATCCGATTTGGGCTAAAATTGCAATTATATCGTCATTTGTGAACCGATCCTCACAAAATTTTGCACGAGTGGTTCTCTTATAAGTCTCGGCATTACTGGTGAATGTTCGTCCGATTTTGACGATTTGGATTTGTTAGCCGATTCACACGAAAATTGTCACAAAGAATGCCCTTATGGGTCCCGGTATTGCTATTGAATTTAATAGAAATCGGGCAGATTTAGATATAGCTCCCATATGTAATTTCGACAAGGCGAGTTATTGGCGCCTTTGAATAACCAATGACCACCCTGTTCCCGCGGCGATCGGTCCTTTGGACCGGAACGAGCTTGCTTACCTACAGCAGCTTGCCGAGAATCGCTACCTCCATATGCAATGCGGCTACAACAACAACCTTGGCACTTTGTTGGTAAAAATTAACTATCAAATTTTCGCATTGAAAATTTACCAACAAACGAAAATAAACTTTTCTCATCGAAAAATATCTGAAAAAATTTTCACTGTTAAAATTTTTGTACAAATATTTTCACGGAAAATTTGCTAACGAAATTTTCACTGTAAACTTACTGAGAAAATTTTTACTGAAGATTTACTAACGGCATTTACAAAGTGAAAATTTTCAACGAAATTTTTACAGTGTTAATTTACTAACGAAATTGTCTTTACACCAAAATTTAGCACTTACAATTTACGGTCAAGATTTTTGCAATGAAAATTTACTAACGATAATTTCTTAGCAAAATTATCAACGGAATTTTTGCAGTGTATATAATTGCGAACGAAATTGTGTGCATTGAAAATTTGCGCTGTAAAAATCAACCGACGCAATTTTTGCAGTATAAATTAACAAACGAAATTTTTGGGGTGAAAATTTTCTAAAGAAATTGTCGCTGTGAAAATTTACTAACGCAATTTTGGCAACAAAATTTTTGCATTCAAAATTTACTACCGGAATTTTTAGCTGTAAAAATTACTTACTACTAACTAACGCAAAGTTTTCACAGTGAAAATTTACCAACGAAATTTTCGCAGTTAAAATTTATTTACAAAATGTTTACAAGTTCACCAAGGAAATGTTCGCAGTTAAAAATTCATTTACAAAATGTTTACAAGAAAGTTCACCAAAGAAATTTTCGTAGCAAAATTTTCTTACGAAACTCAAAAGTGTACTAACTAAAATGGGGCTCAAGTGGCAAGTTTTTGTGACATCCACATTCGGGGCGAATTGTCTGAGGAGCCGTTCCACCCCCCAAAAAAAAAAAACCCAGGACTTATTTTACTATCATGACAAGAGAGGGTTCATGAAGGGTTTTGCATTATTTCCTTAGCCCGAGGGCCTAAATAAGCTCGTGGCATAGAAGAATGATGTGCAGTATAAAGAGTGTTCACTGGGTCAATATAACAGTCTCTAAAAACTCTATGATAAACTCCAGCATGTTGTGATCCCTTATGACCTTCATTTCTTTTAACCAATTAAGGTACAATTCTTTGACACAAATACCAAACGTTAACGGTTAACAAGTTCATCGAATGGCTCCTGCCAAATGTTTTCGGTTCGTTTCATTCATTCCAAAGAAATACTCCGAAATATGGTATCAAAACGCAGGGGCCGCAAATTAAAATTAAATAATTGACAATGTTATTTTCCCTAATTTCAGTTTCAGCAACATCCTGTGTAGCATTCCTTCGAAAATCCACACCCAAACCCTTCTCAAGCCATTTCAGCACAAAATTTGGCTTCTAAAACGCAGGAAATGATAACTTTAGCGATAATGGCCAATAAATGCAAAATGTGATTAGAAGAAGCGTGGACAAAATATGTAGAACTCCCGATGGTGTGTGGTTAACACACGGGCAAAACTTTCAATGTATGGAAAAGCAAAACAAAAGGTCGTTTATGTGTCTCCATCTCCAAAAATGAGACAATAAAGTAAAGCACCAAACAAAAACACCAGCAACTTTGAAAAAATGGCGCTAGAAGATGTTTACCAAAAACACACTCCTTCCTTACCGGATCTTAGGCCGCTTTGAGAGGAGCCTCTTTGCGAAGAAAAGCCATAAAGACGAGAAGACAAAAAACCACAGAGATCGAACAACATCCAACACCAAGAATGATGGCACACATTAGATGATTGGCTTTGGAACTTTTTTTTTTTGCTGCTACTGCTGCGTTGCTTCGCTTTATTTGGAGCTCCCTGCGATCGATCCCAAGATCCATCGATCGATGGTTGATCGTTGTATGACCAGTTTAAACGGAAGCCATGCCTGTCTTAGGCACGAAAGAAATTTAATACTAATTGGCATAAATACCAAGTGTCGCACAGTGGCAATATGTTGAAGTTGCACATAAGCAACGCGAAGCATCGCGCTATGGCCGTAAGCCATCCCAGCAAAGCAAAAAAGTACGAAGAACACCAAACCCAAAGAGAGTAACAACTAACTGTGGATCAGAGCAGAGGTAGAGGCAGAACAACTCAAGAACCAATGGAGCTTAAAAAAAAACAACAACAACAATTTCAAAAAAAAACAAAGCTGAAATGAAGTCTCTGATGAGATCTTCACCTTGGAAATCACATCAATCGTTGTGTCTCGACATAATATCGATGAAGGAGACTAACGATGGACGCATGGTGGATGGGATGATAGTGCAATGATGCCACAATGATGTTGATACCTCAGATTACAATGAATGGTGCTGAGGTTGATGTTGATAACCAAACAACTCTGACGATGATGGTCCACGGTCAATGGTGATGATATGTTTGCTACTGCATTTATTATTGATAGTGCCACATCAACCATTGGAGGATGAACAACCAAACATAATAAAATGAAGTCACAATTATTCATTGTTGCAATCATCTTTACTTTTGCCATCATTACCATTAGAGATGTTTAGTCTAGTTTGTTACTTTGAAATAAATTGATAGGTGCCCTACAATTCATCTGAAAGGCAATGTCGCATCCTCACTTACTTAGTTGGCTAGCATAGACGCTTTTGTTCCATAAGCCGAGCTAAGAATAGAATTTTAAAGAATTGATCCTTCACTACTTCTGTATTCTTCCCTGATAACTGACACTAAGATTCTTTCTCATCTTCTCACCTTTTGCGTTTGTCTTAGGTATAGAATTGTCCCCAAAATTCTCATTGTTTGACCACATTACTCGATTATTCCACAAAATTTTCGAGAAAAAATCGTCTTATATCGGAAGAACCACTTCTAAAACTTTTCTTTCCAAAAACTGAATGATAACTTGTAGAAAGTAATCCTAACTTGATTTGTGCTGCGAATCAAATTGAACTGTTCAGGAATCCTCCATAAGTTGTCAGCATTCCCATTTCCACTCCTCGTTTGAACGTTATAGAGTAATCTATTACCTGAAACCTCTGCCTCCACTTTACTGACCTAAAATAAGCTTCCTTATTGGAAACAAGTAAAAAGGCGTTAAGTTCGGTCGGGCCGAACTTTGGATACCCACCACCTCGGGTATATATATGAACCCCCTTTCGTCATAATCCGGTGAAAAATCCATAATTTATGCTCCCATAGCGGCTTTATAGAAATATGTTCCGATTTGGACCACATTTGACACAGATATTGAGTGGTCTAATAAGTACAAGTCATTGTTCAATTTTGTAGAACAAAATATTGGCCTTTTTGGTAGCCATATCCAAATATAGACCGATCTGAACCATATACGACACGGATGTCGAAAGGCCTAACATAAGTCAGAGTGTTAAATTTCAGCGAAATCGGACAATAAATGCGCCTTTTATGGGCCCAAAACCTTAAATCGAGAGATCGGTCTATATGGCAGCTATATCCAAATCTGGGCCGATATGAGCCAAATTGAAGAAAGTTGTCGAAGAGCTTAACACAACTCACTGTCCAAATTTCGGCGCAATCGGACAATAAATGCGCCTTTTGAAGGTCATGAGAGAAGCCGTTGTACAAAATTTCTGCCAAATCGGATGAGAATTGCGCCCTCTAAGGGCTCAAGAAGTTAAAAACCCAGATCGGTTTACATGGCAGCTATATCAGGTTATGTTCCGATTTACACCATACTTAGCACGGTTATTGAAAGACAAAGCAAAATACCTCATGCAAAATTTCAGCCAAATCAAATGAGAATTGCGCGCTCTATTGGCTCAAGAAGTCAAAATCCCAGATCGGTTTATAGAGCAGCTATATCAGGTTTTAGACCGATTTGACCAATTCTTAGCATAGTTGTTGAAAGTCATAACAAAACACCTAATGGAAAATTTCAGCCAATTCGGATAATAATTGCGTCCTCTAGGGTCTCAAGAGGTCAAGACCCAAGATCAGTTCATATGTCAGGTTATTTTATATATCAGGTTATGTAGCGATTTAAGCCATATCGGTACATAACAAAGTCATAACAAAACACCTCATGCAAAATTTCAGCCAAATCGGATAAGAATTGTGCCCTCTAGCGACTCAAGAAGTCAAGATCCAAGATCGGTTTATATGGCAGCTATATCAAAACGTGGACCGATATAGCCCATTTACAATCCCAACCGACCTACACTAATAAGAATTATTTGTGCAAAATTTCAAGCGGCTAGCTTTACTTCTTCGAAAGTTAGCGTGCTTTCGACAGACAGACGGACAGACGGACGGACGGACATGGATAGTTCGACTTAGAATGTTTATGGGGTCTTAGATGAATATTTCGAGGAGTTACAAACAGAATGACGAAATTAGTATACCCCCATCCTATGGTGGAGGGTATAAAAAAATGCTTTTAAAAATTATCTTAAATAAGTTTAAAGAAAAAAATAAGAAAAAAATGTTTGACCTCCTGAACCTGAGCTTGTAAATCATGAATGGTATAGGAGTCTGGTTTGCTATATGGTACTACGCTTGTTTTAACAACTTTCTCAACAAGAGTATTTGTTGAATGTCCACAAATTTCAGTTATTTTGTCTATCAAGGCTCTGCCAACCTATTTCAACAATTAATGGATTTGGAATTAGATTTTTTCTTTGAGTTATATTTTCCTGTGTAGTACAACATCGTCCACAAATGCGATCATTTTCACTCCATCCCTGTTGAGATCCAACAGGATTCACTACTTTCCACAGAATCTGCGACAACACACACCCGCTTTCTGAACACAATATCTCTGAGGTCCGCGCTGATAATCCTGCCACGTACCATACAGTCTGTCCATGACGGTCTATCAACAATATTTCCAATATATCCGGAGTCATAGTCCACCAATTTACCTAGATTCGAGGTCGAGTCAAAATTGCTCGACTCCGCAGCCCTGATACATACATTACTCTTTATCTTACTAGGCGAAGTACATTCGCCTACAATCGATACGAGGAACAGTAAAAAATTTTATTTCCATATCCCAACTACACGCTCTGTATCTATTATCAGATTTCCTCTTTGCCTCTGTATAAGGATATACGTGCACCAAAGCCATCGCTTTAATGTTTAATGGTAGAATTTCCGGACTTCGTTCTAACATCTAAGAATTTCAATTCTCCCACACTCTTAGGTCTTGGATTTTCTCTCTCTCTCTCTCTCGATACCACTCCTTTCCCGGAAGCGTTGCTACTGACTGCATGTTTGCTCTGTCTGTCACATTCTTGGCACTCACTCCTGGACGTAACATTGGTTTCTTGGGGTGATACCCAAGTACTGATTTCGCAGCATATTTCATAATGCAGGTAATGGGTTTCAATTGTCCCGCTATATAATGGGGACAAGAAGTGCTTACTTCAAGTAATACTCGCCTATACTTGGTGTTGGTGAGACCTGTGACGGAGCATATGTCGCATGCGAATAG
Source organism: Stomoxys calcitrans (assembly GCF_963082655.1). NCBI lineage: Eukaryota > Metazoa > Arthropoda > Insecta > Diptera > Muscidae > Stomoxys > Stomoxys calcitrans. The sequence goes on from NC_081553.1 coordinate 14,535,761, forward strand.
ATAGAATGAATAGGATGACATTAAAATTTATAATGGTGCTATAAATACTACTTGCGACCAGATCCTTGAAGGACGAATGGACAATGTTCATGTTTATGAGGCTTGATCCGCTTCGGAGGCAGCCGGTCAGACATAACGGTATACTCGACCCAGCGTTGGAGAACTTGCAGACTAACTTCCTGGCAAGCGTTGACATTAAGGACAGCAGGTTACATGTACTTGTTCCTATCTTGTTGTGAGAGACTGATCGGATAAGTTTGGTGACTTCGATGAATCGCAAATGGATAGCCGATCGGACTTGGTATTCACTGCGCAGAACTGCACATTATTGTCCTTGTTTGTATGAGGGACGATTGTAGCATCTTCTAGGCGGAAGTTTTTGCGTTTGCCAAATAGTCCTATCATGAAACATCGACCATTCGATTATCTGCTGATTTAGAGTTGCAAATCTGCCCATGAAGGAACTGGGGCAAACTTCTCGCAAATCAATGAGTGTTGTACGATTCATTTTTAAGCTTAATGATAAGGGACCTCTTTTTATAGCCGACTAGCCGAACCGGGCTCGTTTCTCCGCCCCTTCTTAACCCTCTAATATCTTTCTAGGGTGGGGACACTTCGCCCTGAATGCGGATATCGAATTCGTACCGACGCTGAACGCGTTCGAATTCTGGCGAGAATATCGGACAAAGCGGTGTTTATCCCCTCTTAATGTTGGCGACATTTGCGAGGGACAATGCCATGCATGGTCATTTAAAAAATTTTCCGCAAGGAAGTGTCGCCCTGTGGGACGCCGTTCGGACTCGGCTATAAAAAAGGTCCCTTATCATTGAGTTTAAACTTGAATCGGTAAACACTCATTGATGTTTGAGAATTTGCCCCTTCTCGGTTCCTGGTGGTAATGTTTTCATTAGGGGAGGGATGGCACCTCAGACATTTCGACGTTCGTTTTGGGGTTGGGCCGCCACCTACACTTTGCACTGAAATTAGATATCAAATTCGTTCATTTTTCCCAACGGAATTGACGTTCAGTTTAGGGAGTGCTTTAGGGCGTACCTCAAAACACTTGGCTCCAAAATTGGATATCAAATTCGTTTTCTACTCTCAAATACCTCCCAGCCCCATATTGAAATGAACGTCCAATATGTCTGTTTGGGGGAGTTTTGGGGTTGGGGCGAACCGATGGATACTAAAACTCAAATTTGAATACCATATTCTTATTCTACTCTCCAATACCTATCATTTGATACCTTCATTGTCTCAATCGGTCCACTTTTGGTTTTTGGTCGTGTTTCTGGCATAAGGGGGAGGGTCCGTCCCCCTTCCCTTACCGAAAAATTATATAGCCTATGTTTCCTTCCAGACCAACCTACACAATATGCGAAAATTTCGAGAAAATCGGTTCTGCCGGTTTTTAGTCTATACGGAACAAACAAACCGTGATTGGCTAATGTGTCCATTTTGGGCGTTTTTGTGGGGTGACCCTCCTTTACTTCGACATGAATTTGTATGCCATATTCGTTATCTACTCTCGAACACTTTTCATTTGATACCCATATCATCCTTATCGGACCACTTTTGATTTTGGGTGTTGTTTTTGGGGTAACGGTGGAGGGTCCGCCCCCTTCCGTTATCAATAAATTATAAAACCTATTCCTACTTCCTGGACATGTTCGTAATCTACTCCCGAATACCTTTCATTTGAGTCCCATATTGTCATCATCGTCAAATAAACCTATTTTAAGGGGTTTTGGTGCGGCGGCGATCCCCCAGGTACTTGGACCCAACTTTTATTATTATCTTCGCACAATACTCTTGAATACCTTTCATTTGAATCCCATATTGTCCCGATCGGTCTACTTTTATTTTTGGGTAGTACTTTTGTGGTAAGGGGGAGGTTCCTTCCCCCTCCTGATTTCAAAAAGTTATATAGCCTACGTTTCCTTCCAGACCAACCTACACAATCTGTGAAAATTTCAAGGTAATCGGTTTAGGCGTTTTTGAGTCTATACGAAAAAACAAACATACAAACAAACACAAATTGAATTTTATATATAAGACTCCGAACGGCGTGCCGCAGATCGACACCTCTTAGGGGGAGAAGTTTTTACATGGCAAAGTAAATCACAAACGTCGCCAGCATTAGGAGGGGATAACCACCGCTGAAAAAATGTTCGGATGTTCCTGCCAGGATTCGAACCCAGGCGTTCAGCGTCACAAGCGGACATGCTATTCTCTGCGCTACGGTGGCCTCCACTCGTAGCGATTTAGAGATATCCAGGCGATTATTTAATGAAAAGCAAAGATTCATATTGGAATTTTCAAAATAGGGCTACTTCAAATCGACCACAATGCCTATGTCATTCCTTTAATGAGAATGTATGATATTGTCGCATGTATGTATCGAACGCAAGGAATGTTTATCGAACCAATTGAAATTGCTGTGACAACAATAAAAATGCAACGTTTTTTGTTCCTCGAAGCACCATCACCATCGCCAACCAGCCATGGCAAACAATGACAATTATGTAACACACAGAGAAAGAAAGAGGAAGAGGTTCACAACTCAACTCTGACTTTAAGAGAACACTATACCAGGCACCTTCCATGCACCGAATAGCTGCAAGTAGCAGGTTGCTGCGACTACAAACGAAACGAAACAAAAAGTTCAAAAGCAGCTGATCAAACGATTTGTAGCTGTAAACTTGGCCATAGGCTTTTTTTTGTGCCAAAGCGAGAGTTTTCTTGGCTGGCTGGCTGCAATTGGATTGCATCGAAATGATCGCAACAATGATCGAAGTCCGGACGGAGTCCATTGACAGCAGCCGGTGTTTATGAATTTGTTGGGAATGTATGTAATCATCGTCCGAGTCGTCGATTCGATTTTCTACAGGTATGGCGACGTGCATATGTTGTACTCGACATAGAGTATCCTTACTTGGGGCTTGGTGGACATGTTGCAAACCAAATGGGCAAAACCAAAATCGAACTGATCTAAGACAAAGTCGAAAGCCAAATCAAGCCGCAAGCTAGGTGATCGATCGCTTAAAAAAGTGAGAAGAGAAGAAGCAGGCAGACGTATCAGCAAATCGCCAAATGAATGAAAAAATGGTGAGGCTGAGGCTGACGCTGTTGCTGTTGCCGGAGCAGCTTTAACTCTACTAGCTCTAAGTTGTTGCCAATGTTGTTTGTTGCTTGTTAAAGCAATAATCCAATTAATCGAACAATTTACTTTAATCTCTGGCATTATTATTAGTTAGTATGAGCTTTAAGTCAACAAAAACCGATTCAACAAAGTCACTCTTGGGACATTGTTTGAATGGAGCCACACAAACTTCAAGAAAATCTCCCCACCTTCCCCTTAAGCTTACTACATTCCTCTGGCATTTCTTGGTGAATTGTACTGTTATGTTGGTAGTGATTGTGGATAATTTGTTTGGTTTTATATCATAATTTTAGCTAAACAAAAACATTTAATTGATTTTAATGTTTTTGTAGAAATAAATCATGCACTTTAATTGATCAGAACGAAGAACTGCAAATCGGGCAATGTAAATATATAGCGACTATATCTAAAACAACATTGATTTCAACGAAATTAAATAAGAGTAGTTAACGACATATCAAGACTAGAAATCAACAAGTAAGAGCATGCTTAGTTAGGCCGGGACGAATCTTATATACCATCCACCATGGATCGCACGGATTGTCGAGTTCTATGCGCGGTATCTCTTTTTAGGCAAACAAAGAATATTGAATAAGAACTGTTATGCTGTTGGAGCTACATCAAGTTATAGTCCGATTCGGACCATAAATGAATGCTGAACATTGTAGAAGTCATTGTGTAATATTTCAGTTCATTCGGATAAGAATTGCCCCTTGCAGGGGCTCAAGAAGCAAAATCGGTAGATAGGTTTATATGGGAGCTGTATCAAGCTATTGATCGATTCAGACCATATTGGACACGTATGTTAAAGGTCATGAGAGAAGCCGTTGTACAAAATTTCTGCCAAATTTGATAAGAATTACGCCCTCTAGAGGCTCAAGAAGTCAAGATGCAAGATCGGTTTATATGGCAGCTATATCAGGTTATGTACCGATTTGCGCCATACATAGCACAGTTATTGGAAGTCATAACAAAACACCTCATGCAAAATTTCAGCCAAATCGGATGAGAATTGCGCGCTCTATTGGCTCGAGAAGTCAAGACCCAAGATCGGTTTATATGGCAGCTATATCAAAACATATTCCGATTTGAACCATATTTAGCGCAGATGCTGGTAGTGATACCAAAATGCCACGTTCAGTCAAATCGGACGAAAATTGCAAGTCAAATCGGACGAGAATTGCGCCCTCTAGAGGCTCAAGAAGTCAAGACCCAAGATCGGGTTATATGGCAGCTATATCAAAACATGGACAATCCCAACCGACCTACAGTCATAAAAAGTATTTGTGCAATATTTTAAGCGGCTAGCTTTACTCCTTCGAAAATTAGCGTGCTTTCGACAGACAGACAGATGGACGGACGGACTTGGTTAGATCGACTTAAAATGACATGACGATCAAGAATATAAATACTTAATGGGGTCTCAGACGCATATTTCGAGGTGTTACAAACAGAATGACGAAATTAGTATACCCCCATCCTATGGTGGATAGTATAAAAAGACTGTTATCGATTATTATATTCTGTACTATTACTGTAATCATTAAATATACACAAAATCAATAAAATCATTTTCATCGTACCGACCCAACCTAATACGCGTATATTTATGTAAAGTTTCCGGCAGTGAGAGGAATTGAATATTTGGTAAAATATGGCCGAAAAAGGAGTAGTTGGCAACATTTTTGTAAAAAATCCTAGCCAACTAGTTACAGCTATGCAGAGAGAGGATTGAGGCTAATAAACGTCGCCATGGCAAATAGTGGAACTTTGGAGTACACGATATCATCGTCATGAAATTCACAAGACCAAATAAATGTCCCCCGTAAAAATTCAAAAAAGACCAGGAGTGTCGAACTACTACTAAAAGAAGCAAGTAAAAAGGCGTTAAGTTCGGCCGGGCCGAACTTTGGATACCCACCACCTCGGGTATATATGTAAACCACCTTTCGTCAAAATCCGGGAAATGCATACCTTATGTCCCTTAGCAGCTATATCGAAATATGTTCCGATTTGGACCAAATACTAATAAGTACAGTAGCTATATCTAAAAACAAACCGATCTGAACCATATACCATACGGATGTCGAAAAGCCTAACATAAGTCACTGTGTCAAATTTCGGTAAAGTGGGACTATAAATGCACTTTTATGGGGCCAAGATTTTAATTCGAGATATTGGTCTACATGGCAGATATATCCAAATCTGGACCGATTTGGGCCAAATTGCAGAAAAATTTCGAAGTGCCTAGCACAACTCTCCGTCCCAAATTTCACCGAAATCGGACAATAAATGCGCCTTTTATGGGCCCAAAACCTTAAATCGAGAAATCGGTCTATATGGCAGCTACAGGGTGGCTGATGAATATTGCTACAATGATGAATATTGCTACATTTTTTTTTCGGTGTATGGAATACATTTTTCTTTTATTCATGTTAAATTAAATTATTAAATTAATTATTAAATTATTATTAATTAAATTAATTAATTAATTAATTAAATTAATTATTAAATTATTATTATTAAATAGAAAAAAAGTTATTACATTTTTTTTTGGTAGCGGCTTTCATCAGCCACCCTGTATATCCAAATCTGAACCGATCAAGGCCAAATTGAAGAAAGATGTCGAAGGGCCTAACACAACTCACTGTTCCGAATTTCAGCAAAATCGGATAATAATTGTGGCTTTTATGTGCCTAAGACCCTAAATCGGAGGATCTGTCCATATGGCAGCTATATCCAAATCTGGACAGAATTGGGCCGAATTGACGAAGGATGTCGAAGGGCCTAACGCAACTCACTGTCACAAATTTCAGCAAAATCGGATAATAAATGTGACTTTTATGGACCTAAGACCTTAAATCGGCGGATCGGTCTATATGGCAGCTATATCCAAATCTGGACCGATCTGGTCCTAGCACAACTCACTGTCTCAAATTTCAGCAAAATGGGATAATAAATGTTGCTGTTATGGGTCCAAGACCCTAAATCGCCGGATCGGTCTATATGGGGGCTATATCAAGATATAGTCCGATATAGCCCATCTTCGAACTTAACCTGCTTATGGACAAAAAAAAGAATCTGCAGAAAGTTTCAGCTCAATATCTCTATTTTTAAAGATTGTATCGTGATTTCAACAGACAGACGGACGGACATGGCTTAGATTTTTTCGCTGATCAAGAATATATATATTGGGTTACACAAAAAGTAATTGCGGATTTTTCATATTATCGGCGTTGACAAATTTTTTCACAGCCTGTGACTCTGTAATTGCATTCTTTCTTCTGTCAGTTATCAGCTGTTACTTTTAGCTTGCTTTAGAAAAAAACGTGTGAAAAAAGTATATTTGATTAAAGTTCATTCTAAGTTTTATTAAAAATGCATTTACTTTATTTTAAAAAATCCGCAATTACTTTTTGGGCAACCCAATACTTTATAGGGTCGGAACAGGATATTTCGATGTGTTGCAATAAATATACCCCCATACAAAATAATAATACTCCCATCCTTCGGTGGTGGGTATAAAAATGTCGTTTACACAGCAGCAAGCTTACAGTCAGTAGCAGGCGCTTGCCGAAGGAGGGTTATGGAGAAAATCGTCTATTCCGCAGGAAGAAGAGAAGAGGGCAGACGATTTGGCGGTAAAGACCAGAGGACTGCCGTCAATAAACTTGGTTAACCCGAAGCCTTTCGGCTCGACACAATCCGAGTTAAGGGAGTGGGCGACGAATGCGCATGCAACATTGTGGAACAGCGAAACGGTCAGTAGGACGGCGAAAATTCTATGGGGGGATCCAGATCGTGAGAAGACGAGGCTATTACTGAAAGGAAGCAAGAAGGAGGTCAGTATAGCTATTGGCATCATAACGGGACACATTGGACTACGAGCTCACTTATGTAAAATCGGTGCAGCAAGTAATAGCATGTGTAGGGCATGCGGCGATGATGATGAGACGTTGGAGCATTGCCTGGCTTTCGCGTCCAACAGACACCTGTACTTAGGTGGAGAAACAATATCAGGCATGAACAATTAAGGATTTTGTAAATAGCACGGAATTCTTAACTTAAAATTTTCTGTTTAGAGGTTACTTTATAGTTTTTAGAGCGCACAACAAGCCGATTACTGGCTTAGGTGTATGTCCATAGTGGCATGGGGCGGATTAATATCTGCACCCTCTTTTCAACCTAACCTAATTTGCAAATTGAAAATTGCGAAAATTCAAATCAAGACAATTTTTCTGTGTGTGTGTAGCTGCAACAAAACCCCAAAACATATCCCCTTGGTTTATAATAAGAATATGCAATACAAATTTAAGTTGGAAGTAGAGTACGAATCTGGCATCCAAAATCGGGCCCAAATGTCTAAGGCAACACCACGCCCATAATGTTGCCTTAAATTATTTAAAAGCTATAGCCTGTTTTTCTCGTATTTCTTCTTTTCCTATAATTTGTTGCAAACATAGTTATCTTAAATTTAAAGTCATTAGCCAGAATAATTGTTACCTTTTAAGTATCAGACAATGTATTGATTTTTTTGTCTGGTGAAATCAAGATTTCTTTAGTAAAAAAAAAGTGATCTTCTATGCAATGATTGTTGTTTTCTAGGGACGGATGTTGGTGCAACATGAGGTCCTGCATCACCACAGGCAAGTCATGCTGACTCGCTAGCACTATTGGGATGCAGCTACAGCTCCAGCTGCCGCTGCTGTCATTTATTTATTGGCCAAGTGTATATGGTCAATACATATTTTATGCACTTTTGTGTATTTGTATTTTCCCACTTCGCTCTCTTTGGCGTTCGCTCTCTCAATGAGGCAGACAGGTAAGGGGGTTTTTGTTTGTTGGATTTCGTTTGGTTTTTTCTCAATATATTTTGAAAATTTTATGTTTTTGTTGTGTATGTAATTTTTCAATTAAATTGATAATAATGACGTTATCTGACGTTAATGATAGCTGTCGAATGGACGACAATAACAAATGATTAATGTATCTTTTAACCCCATACGCCATTGTCCATGTTGTCGACACGTCTCGTCTCACATCTATGTGGACCACTTTCAGCGGCTTTAAGCCAGGGCCAGCCATCCAATATTGTGGACTTGAGACTTGAGCCTCTCAACATGAATGTTTCTAATTTTGTGCCCCCTTCTTTGTAATGGGACAGTGGTTATGGAGTTTAGGGGAATAAATCTTTTAAAGTTGAAAGATTTGGTAAATACTTCAAACTAAATTTTTCAGAGGAGTATCCCTGCTATTCCTTAATGGAATGTTCATGGGCAAATTTGCAATTTTTAAAGCATTGGGAAGCATATCGAGTAGTCTCTGGGGTAAACCAGATCGACTTGATTGATTTGCATGAGTTTGAAACAGGGACCTACTGATACTAAGTCCTTGCTCACTTTTTTTCTGATTTTTATACCCTCCACCATGGGATGGGGGGTATACTAATTTCGTCATTCTGTTTGAAACTACTCGAAATATTCGTCTGAGACCCCATTAAGTATATATATTCTTGATCGTCGCGATATTTTATGTCGATCTAGCCATGTCCCTCCGTCTGTCCGTCCGTCCGTCTGTCAAAAGCACGCTAACTTTCGCAGAAGTAAAGCTAGCCGCTTGAAATTTTGCACACATACTTCTTATTAGTGTAAGTCGGTTTAGATTGTAAATGGGCCATACCGGTCTATGTTTTGATATAGCTGCCATATAAACCGATATTGGGTCTTGACTTCTTGAGCCTCTAGAGTGCGCAATTCTTATCCGATTGGAATCAAATTTAGCTCGACGTGCTTTGTTATGATATCCAACAACTGTGCCAAGTATGGTTCAAATCGGTTCATATAGCTGCCATATAAACCGATCTTGGGTCTTGACTTCTTCAGCCTCTAGAGTGCGCAATTCTTATCCGATTGGAATGAAATTTTGCACGAAGTATTTTGTTATGATATCCAACAACTGTGCCAAGTACAGTTCAAATCGGTTCATAACCTGATATAGCTGCCATATAAACCGATCTTGGGTCTTGACTTCTTGAGCCTCTAGAGGGCGCAATTTTTATCCGATTTGAATGAATTTTTGCACGAAGTATTTTGTTATGATATCCAACAACTGTGCCAGGTATGGTTCAAATCGGTACATAACCTGATATAGCTGCCATATAAACCGATCTTGGGTCTTGACTTCTTGAGCCTCTAGAGTGCGCAATTCTTATCCGATTGGAATGAAATTTTGCACGAAGTATTTTGTTATGATATCCAACAACTGTGCCAAGTACAGTTCAAATCGGTTCATAACCTGATATAGCTGCCATATAAACCGATCTTGGGTCTTGACTTCTTGAGCCTCTAGAGGTCGCAGTTCTTTTCCGATTTGAATGAATTTTTGCACGAAGTATTTTGTTATGATATCCAACAACTGTGCAAAGTATGGTTCAAATCGGTTCATAACCTGATATAAAGGGTGATTTTTTTGAGGTTAGGATTTTCATGCATTAGTATTTGACAGATCACGTGGGATTTCAGACATGGTGTCAAAGAGAAAGATGCTCAGTATGCTTTGACATTTCATCATGAATAGACTTACTAACGAGCAACGCTTGCAAATCATTGAATTTTATTACCAAAATCAGTGTTCGGTTCGAAATGTGTTCAAATTTTGACAAATTTTGTTCAGCGATGAGGCTCATTTCTGGTTGAATGGCTACGTAAATAAGCAAAATTGCCGCATTTGGAGTGAAGAGCAACCAGAAGCCGTTCAAGAACTGCCCATGCATCCCGAAAAATGCACTGTTTGGCGTGGTTTGTACGCTGGTGGAATCATTGGACCGTATTTTTTCAAAGATGCTGTTGGACGCAACGTTACGGTGAATGAACACATTTCGAACCGAACACTGATTTTGGTAATAAAATTCAATGACTGTGCAAAGTATGGTTCAAATCGGTTCATAACCTGATATAGCTGTCATATAAACCGATCTTGGGTCTTGACTTCTTCAGCCTCTGAGGGCACAATTTTTATCCGATTTGAATGAATTTTTGCACGAAGTATTTTGTTATAATATCCAGCAACTGTGCGAAGTATGGTACAAATCGGTTCATAACCTGATATAGCTGTCATATTAACATATCTGGGGACTTGACTTCTTGAGCTTCTAGAGAGCGCAATTCCTATCCGATTTGGCTGAAATTTTGCATGACGTATTTTATTCTTACTTTCAACAAATGTGTCGAAAAAGGTTCAAATCGTAACCTGATATAGCTGCCATAAAAACCGATCTGGGATCATGGCTTCTTGAGCCTCTAGAGGTCGCAATTCATATCCGATTTGCCGGAAATTTTGTACGACGGATCCTCTCATGACCATCAACATACGTGTTTATTATGGTCACAATTGGTCTATAGCCCGATACAGCTCCCATATAAATCGATCCCTCTATTTTACTTCTTGAGCCCCCAAAGGGCGCAATTCTTATTCGAATTGGCTGACATTTTACACAGGTCTCCAAGATATAATTTAATTGTGGTCCAAACCGGACCATATCTTGATATCGCACTTATAGCAGAGCAAATATTTTCTTATATCCTTTTTTTGCCAAAGAAGAGATGCCGGGAAAAGAACTCGACAAATGTGATCCATGGTGGAGGGTATGTAAGATTCGGCCCGGCCGAACTTAGCACGCTTTTACTTGTTTATGATATCACAGCACACTTTTTTCAGCATCAGCCACTGTTTGGCTGTTACTGTAAACTTCTCCGAAATACTTTTCTTTGAGTGTAGTGTTTCTCTTAGGATCACATACCACTGTTATGACTAAGTTAAAACTTCAAACATTTGTAGGATCGACTTCAATTCCCCCATTGTCACCAGCATGTGAACGACGACTGAGTGACTGTTGGTTGACCAATGAAAATGAATTCATCTATCCATGAGCCAGCATAGATGCTGTTGGTGATGGTGTAGCCGAGGCTGTGTACTCCTCTATAAATCAAATAAATTATGTGTTAACAAAGTGCATTGCTATTAAATTATTAACTATAGCGGTATCTCTCATAGATTTCTTATTGCATTTTAATGCGTTTTTGTCTTCGTTCATGCGTTTATGGTCAAATGTGAGGCGCAGTGTTTTTTTTTTTTCAATTTTTCAACTTTTTTTTATTAGTCATTTCAGTTTTTGTTTGGTTGCTCTGCAGTATCTTTACAGGTGGGAAAATTCCTATGATTTGTAACAATCATTTTGAAATTCACAACAACAAGCTGTAGCTGCCCCTTGGCCAAAGTGGTTGCTGTGTGATGGACAAGGAATTTCTCGAACAAGTGCCTGAAATGGCAGAGAATGTCAATCATTCACACACAAACCTCTCTCTCTCTCTCTCGCTCAAGCTTCCTGAAGATGTAGCAGCAGCAAAAGGAAATCATCCCAATTGAGCCCATGGACGATAACTGGCCTGGCTTTCTAATGACTGACTGTCATTGAGAATTTCTGCATACAAATCAATGATCAAGAATTTCCTGACTTTTATGGTTAATTATACGATATTGGTCCAGATTGTAAATACGAACGCATGAATATGTATTCGTCTGAATGAATTGTGCAATTACAAAACTAACGAGGGTTTTCATTAAAACATCCAAATGAATTCAAGAGTCTACCTGCTGGCAAATGCTTTCTATGGAATTTCTAATAAAAACACTAGTCTACAAGGATATCGTTTTATTTTTAAGGCAGTATGAACCTGTCTTAAAAAAAATTATATTTAAAGAAATTTTATCTTTTTTAAAACAACAAAACGAGTGGGTTCAAATCCTGACGCTCACAAATATCCCCCTCCTAATGCTGGAGATATTTGTGAGTTGCTACGCCATGCCTATAAGCTATCTAGAAATTTCTCCCCAAAGAGTTGTCGCTCTGCGGCAAGCCATTCGGACTCTGCAATAAAAGAGAGTTCCCTGTGCAATCGTAGCTTATGTTCTAGAGGTCGGGTCCAAGAAAGGAACCTTTGGTAGCACCCGAGGTATCCTTATATCACCCCATAGCAGAGAACTGCAAGCGGAGGCATTCATTTTGTCATACCGTTTGCAACACATCGAAATATCCATTTCCGACCCTATAAAGTATATATATTCTTGATCAGCGTAAAAATCTAAGACGATCTAGACATGTCCGTCCGTCTGTCTGTTGAAATCACGCTATAGTCTTCAAAAATAGAGATATTGAGCTGAAACTTTGCATAGAGCCTTTTTTTGTCCATAAGCAGGTTAATTTTGAAGATGAGCTATATCGGACAATATCTTGATATAACCCCGATATAGACCGATCGGCCGATTTAGGGTCTTAGGCCAATAAAAGCCACATTTATTATCCGATTTTGCTGAAATTTGGGACAGTGAGTTGTCTTAGATCCATCGATTTCCTTCGCCAATTTGGCTCAGATCGGTTCAGATTTGAATATAGCTGCCATATAGACCGATCATCCGATGTAGGGTCTTAGGCCCATAAAAACCACATTTATTATCCGATTTTGCTATAATTTAGGACAGTTAGTTGTGTTAGGCCTTTCGACCTCCTTGTTCAATTTGGCCCAGATCGGCCAAGATTTGTATATAGCTGCCATATAGAACGATCCGCCGATATAGGGTCTTAGGCCCATAAAAGCTACATTCATTGACCGATGTCGCCGAAATTTGGGACAATGAGTTATGTTAAGTCCCTCAACATACTTCTGCAATATGGCACAGATCGGTTCAGATTTGGATATAGCTGCCATATAGACCGATCTCTTGATCTAAGATTTTGAGCCCATAAAAGGCGCATTTATTGTCCAAGGTCGCCGAAATTTGGGATAGTGAGTTGTGTTAGGCTCTTCGACATTTTTCTGCAATTTGGATCGGTCCAGATTTGGATATGGCTCCATATAGACCGATATCTCGATTTAAAGTTTTGGCCCCATAAAAGGCACATTTATAATCCGATTTCACCAAAATTCGATACAGTGACTTACGTAAGGCCTTTCGACATCCGTGTCATATATGCTTTGAACGTGGTGTTTTGGTATCACTTCCAACAACTGCGCTAAGTATGGATTAAATCGGTCTATGTTTTGATATATCTGCCATATAAACCGATCTTGAGTCTTGACTTCTTGAGTATTGATTTCGTGAGCCTTTAGAGGGCGCAATTCTCGTCCCATTTTACTGAAATTTTGCACGTAGTCTTTTGTTATCACTTCCAACAATTGTGTTTAGTATGATTTAAATCGGTTCATAATCTGGTATAGCTGTCATATAAACCGATCTGGGATCTTGACTTCTTGAGCCTCTAGAGGGCGCAATTCTCATTCGATTTGGCAGAAATTTTGCAAAACAGCTTCTCTCATGACCTTCAACATACATGTCTAATATGGTCTGAATCGATCTATAGCTTGATACAGCTCCCATATAAACCTATCTCCTGATTTTTCTTCTTGAGCCCCTACCCGGCGTAATTCTTTTGAAGCACTCATTAGGAATAATTCGGATATTCCGATTTGCGCCATTCTCTGCTAAGTATAAATCATAACAAAACACCTCATGCAAAATTTCAGCCACATCAGATGAGAATTGCGCGCTCTATTGGCTCAAGAAGCCAGGATCCAAAATCGGTTTATATGACGGCTATACCAGATTATGAACCTATTTGAACCATACTTAACACAGTAGTTGGAAGTTATAATCAAATACTTCGTGCAAAATTTTAGTCGAGAATTGTGCCCTCTAGAGGCTCAAGAAGTCAAGACCCAAGATCGGTTTGATCGGTTTATATGGCAGCTATATGAAAACTTGGACCGATTTGGCCCAATTACAATCCCAACCAACCTAAACTAATAAAAAGTATTTGTGCAAAATTTCAAGCGGCAAGCTTTACTCCTTCGAAAGTTAGCGTGCGGACGGACAAACGAACAGACGGACGGACGGTCATGGCTAGATCGACTTCAAATGACATGACGATCAAGAATATATATACTTTATGGTGTCTCGGACGCATATTTCGAAGTGTTACAAACAGAATGATGAAATTAGTATACCCCTATCCTATGGTGGAGGGTAAAAAAACGCCACGGAAAATGTCTTTTGGTAGCAGACCAAATTTTAATAAAACCCAAATATAAACCAATATCCCCAAAGATTTCTTTCGCATGCATTTAACAAGGAACTTTCATTACATCTTGTATTCGCTTAAAACAGCCGATTCTCATACTATTATCAACCATTCATCTTTCACTACTATCTGCTACCAGAACTAAAACTTTGCCATCTCTTTAATCAGCTCGATCTTTAAAACTTCTTAAATTTCTCAATAACTGTTTATCTCTAAATTCACTCTACATAAATTGTGTCTTCCCAAGTAGAAGGACTGTCTTCGCCTAATGATCCAGCCAATCAAATTTATGAATATAATGGATTGTAGGCATACATTTTCGTCAATCTTTCATCCCTGCATGTTCTCATTAATATTTGGCTAATATTTATATGCCAAGCCCGTACAGGAATACGCCAATGGGGCCCTAATCCATTCTTTATGGTATAAACAAATGTTTTATTTATTTCATTTGGGGACTTTTTGATTTTATTGAAATTGATATCCTTTCAATCGATTGTTGGCGGCAACAGAAGCAGCAGCAACAGCAGCCGCCTCAGGAGCACCGAATCAGCCATCCAATTATCGTTTGCATTTTTATACGCTTTTGGCCGAAAGAATAATTAGGTTCATGATTGACATGTGGGATAAGACGACATACACTTGGAATGCCGTAGCAAATTATCGAACGGCTACTGTTACACTGCAAACGAACAATGTTGGCATGGCCAATATAGCCACTCAGCCAACAACTACACGCCATGAGGGAAGCTCAGCCTCTAAGGCTTATCTCTCTGCTGCTCTGCCATAATGGATGGAATGGAAGAAGTCGTCCCTGCGCGATAGCAGTAGGACCTAAACATGGATGATCCACAGGCTTATGAGATTTCTGTGTATTAACAAAATGCCCGATAGTGGCCTGCTCTGGCCCCCTCCCCATAGCAGCCTACCCAGCCATGACAAACCCATTCAACGAAATTCGATGGAGTCTGTTTTGTTATGGCTGCTTTATTGAGTTAATCTGATGTTAAGCCAGATAGCAAATCCTCTTCTCTGCATGTGTGTGTGTGTGTGTGCGAGTGAATGAAGAAAGCCTGCAACTGCTCCTTTGGTTAGCTTTAACTCTTCCCCAGATCGCATTGATCGCTGCCCGAATCAGAGACAATGACAATACAAAACGGGCCATCATCATTATTTTTTGGGGTGCAAGAACTTGTTTAACTAACTTTCGTTACCCAGAAGTCTGCAAATGGCCAGCAGGACCCAGAGTTGTGGCGGCAAACTGTATCGCAGAATATCAACAACATATCACCAACTTAACTCGTGAAGAGCAATTACAATATGTTTAAATGCTAAGCACAACGATATCTTATTATTTTCTGCAAATAAGCCTTGCAAGCCTCCTGCCGTCTGCCATCGAGTCAAGAAAATCAGACGGTAGATGGAGCTCGTTTTGAGGTTTGCTTTTATTTTTGTTATTTTTTGTCATCCGCTGCGCATGTCAACGATTAATTCTTTAAGTTGCCCATCGTCACTTGTATGGGGCATTGTTTAAAACAAACAAACACACACACACACACACCCAAACAAACACTTTAACAATTCTAGCAATAAACATTGTAAGGCACAATTGGGATTTAAGGATCGGAGGACACTGTTTCCGTTACTTCCAGAGCAGTGGCATGAATGTATTTTCATTTCCTCATTTTCTCAGCAACCCATCGAAATCTCCATTTTCAAATGGTCCATGTAAAACTCAAAGAGGATCATATTTATGTTAAGTTTGAAGCAAAAATGTTTTTTTCAAGCATTTCATCAGCATGGAAACAGTGTAAAAGCACACTTGACAAAACTTTGTTTTATTAAACGCATACATCCAACTTCCAATGTCCAAGGAGATCTCATTTTGTGTTCTAACCGAGGTAATTGTGTGCGAAATGCCGAATTAACGGGCAATTGCGAGAGAGCATTGTAAGCGATTGTGTTATCGATGGCGTTGCGCCCTGGAGCCACTTTTATTTATTTGCAATGTGTCGATAATGGAGGATCATCCTTAACACAGCAAGAAGACAAACTGCAAGTCAAGCACGGACATCGCGCAACCAACTATGTGAGTGTGTCGTCACACGAGAACGACTCAACGACAAAATGACCACTGGACAAGTGGTCGGTCGGTCACTGCAAAGAGGATGAGTTTGCAGTTGTGTTTGCAGCATTTTAGAAGTGGACGTTTTTCATTTGCCCAGGTTGGAGACTGATGTGTCTGGGCGATTAAGTTCTTATATTCAGTGCTAAGACGAATTGACTGAATCCATGGACATATTGCCCGAATAACTGACTGACTATTTGGTTAAATCAGCTGACGCAGCGTGACGACTGTATGGGAAAGATGGTTGAATTATGGAACAGTGGGTTTTTCAACCTACTCGTATTACCACAAATAAGGATTGTAATTTCAATCACCGGAGGCCACCGTGTCGCAGATGTTAGCATGTTGGCCTATGAAAGCCTGAGTTGGAATCCTGGGGAGAACAGCAGAAAAAGTTTTCAGTGTCATGATGGCGATATTTGCGAAGAATTAACCAGTTAAAAACTTCTCTGCTAAATTTCGTGGCAAATGACATGATTTCCATTGGGAATGACATGACCCCCAGAGGGAATAACATGATTCCCAGAGGGAATAACATGATTCCCAGAGGGAATAACATGATTCCCAGAGGGAATGGCATGGTTCCCTTAGGGCATGACATCATTGCCTGAGGGCATACCAGGCTTCCTATGGGGAATGACATTTTCCCTTAGAGAATGATAAAATTTGGAAGGAATTGCATGATTCCCATTTGGAATGACATGAATCCCTAATGGAATGCCTTGGTTAGCTTTGATCAATCCGTAAAAAATGTTGTGACTACCATAGGGAATAACATGATTCTTTTAGAGAATAACATGATTTCCAGGCATAAAAACATGATTACCATGGAAAATGAAATGGCCACCATAGAGATTAGCTTAGTAATGGCATCACTACCATGGTTAGGTCAGGTTGAAAAGAGGGTATAGATATTAATCCACCCCATGCCACTGTGGGCATACACCTAAGCCAGTAATCGGCTTGTTGTGTGCTCTAATAACTATAAAGTAACCCCGAAAAAGAAAATTTTAAGTTAGAAATTCTGTGCTGCTTACAAAATCCTTGTTTTCAATACCACTACCCTAAGTTGGTTTATGTCTGGTATTGTGTCCCCACCTAAGACGCTCCAACGTCTCATCATCTTCCCCCATGCCCTACACATGCTATCACTTGCATCGCCGATTTCACATAAGTGAACTTGTAGTCCTATGTGTCCCGTTATGATACCAATAGCTGTACTGACCTTCTTCTTACTTCCTTTCAGTAACAGCCTCGTCTTCTCACGATCTTAATCCCCCCATAGGTTTTTCGCCGTCCTACCGACTATTTCGCTGTTCCACAGTGTTACATGCGCATTCGTCGCCCACTCCTCAACTCTAACGGTGTCGAACCGAAAGGCTTCGGGTTAACCAAGTTTATTGACGGCAGTCACCTGGTCTTCACCACCAAATCGTCTACCCTTTCATTTCCCCCTACTCCGTTTTTGCCCGGCACACAAACGATGCGAATTTTCCCATCCTCAATAACATGTTCCCTCAAAAAATTTACTAAATATCCGTAAGGAATGACCAGATTTTCATAGAGAATGACATGATTCTGGTAGGGAAAGACATCACTCCCATAGGAAATGACATGATTCCCTTAAAGAATCAAGGGAATAACATGATTTTGATTAGAAAGGGGATTATTCCCTGAGGAAATGGCGTGATGATGATGATGACAGGGAATGACATGATTCCCATATGTAATGACATGATTTCCTTAAGGATTGCATGATTGCCATAGGGAATAACTTGATTTTTATAGGAAATGGGATAATGCCAACAAGAAATGACATGATTCCCAGAGAGAATATAAGGATTTCCCTAAGAAATTAGATGATTCCATATATAATCACATGATTCTCTCAAAGAAAGGCATGATTCTAGTATGGAGTAACATAATTTTTGTGAGGAATGGGAAGATTCCCATAGGGAATATTATGATTCTCTTAGAGAAGAAATTGATTTTCAGAAATAAATTTGTGATTTTCATAGAAAACCACATGGCTTCCATAGAGAATGATAAGATTAGCTTAGAAAACGGTATGACTTTTCTAAGCTACATGACATGATTCCCTGAGAAAATTACATGATCCCATTAAGGAATGACATGATTACCATAGAAACTGACATTAGATCCTTATGGAATGACTTTTTCCCTTAGGGAATGACAAAGTTCCCTTAAGGAATGGCCATATTTCATGATTCTCTTAAATAGGTACACAATTTTCAGAGATAAATATGGAATTTCCATAGAATTAAGCCTGGTCAACATAGAGATTGATATGATTAGCTTAGAAAATGGCATGACTACCGTAGGGAATGATATGTTAATCATAGTGAACGGCATGATTCTCAGAGTAAGTGACATGAATCTCTTAGGGACTGGCATGATTTCCTTATGAAACGACATGTGCCCTTAGGGAATATAAAATTTCATTAAGGAACGGCCAGATTTTCATAGAGGATGGTTCTCGTTGGAAATAACATGACTCCATTAGAGACTGACATGATATCCAAAAGTATTTACATAATTCCCGTATGGAATGACATGATTATCCCTAGGAATTGCATGATTCCCATATGTAATGACATAATTCCCGTAAGGAATTGCATGATTCCCATAGGGAATGATATGACTCCCATTGGGAATCACAGGATTATCATATGGAATGCCATGATTTCCTCAAGGACTTGCATGATTCTCATAGGGGATAACATGATTTTTATAGGGAATGGGATGATTCCAATAGAGAATGACATGATTCCTAGAACATTTCATGATTTCCTTAAGATATTATATGGTTCCCATATGGAATGGCACGATGCCTTCAAGGAAATGCATAATTCCCAAGGGGAGTAACATGATTTTTATATGAAATTTTGATGATAACCATAAGGAATAACATAATTCTCTTAGAGAATAATTAGATTTTCAGAGATAAATATATAAATCCCGTAAAAAATTTATATGGCAACCGTGGAAGCTACAGTAGCAGTGGTTAGCATGTCCGCCTACGACGCTCAACGCCTAGGTTTGAATCCTGGCGAGAACATCAGAAAAAAAATTCTGTGTGAAATATTATGCTAAACGTAATCCTCAAAGAAGACGACACTTCTGTGGAAGTCCGTTCGGACTCGGCTACAAAAAGTAGGCTCATATCATTGAGCTTAAACATGAATCGGCAGCACTCAATGAAATGTGAGAATTTTCCCCTGTTCCTTTATGGAATGTTCAAGGGCAAGTTTCATCAAATAACATGATTCCCATAAGGTCTTATGTGATCTAGGAACATGATTCCAATAAGAAATGAAATGACATAATTTTCCTTGGAATTTCATGTTTTCCATGTGGAATGACAAGATCCCTTTAGAGATTTCTAAAGTGAATGACATGATTCCCTCATGGAATTTAATACTTCGCACATGGAAGCCGTTTCAGGACTTGTATAACTCCTATAGGGAATGACGTGATTCCAATAGGGTATGACATTTTTCCCTTATGGAGTAACATCATTCCCATAGGGACTTTCATAAGGAATGGGACATTTCCCGTAAGGAATGACATGTTTCTTATATTGAAGGACTTAATTTCCACCAGATATTGTAATTGCGGATTTTTCATATAGTCGGCGTTGACATTGCATTCTTTCTTCTGTCGGTTATCAGCTGTGACTTTTAGCTTGCTTTAGAAAAAAGTGTAAAAATAGTATATTTGATTAAAGTTCATTCTAAGTTTTATTAAAAATGCATTTACTTTCTTTTAAAAAATCCGCAATTACTTTTTGGGCAACCCAATATAATTTCCTTAAGAAGTTGCATTCCCTGAAGGAGTTACATGACTTGGTAGAAACATGATTTTCGAAGAGTGACATGACCCTTTTTAGGAGTTGCATGATTATGGAACAACATGATTGTAGTAAGGAAGGACATGATTGTCATAGGGAATGACATGATTCCCTCAAGGAATTGCATAATCCCATATGGAATGTCATGATTCCCATAAGGAATTGCATTATTACCATAGAGAATGATGTCATTCTCCCATAAGGAATAACATAATTTTCATACGGATTGGGATGATCAACCAAGGCAATGACATGATATCCATAGGGAATCCCATTATTCCCCTATGGATTGACATGATTCCTTCAAGTAATTGCATGAGTTTGGAGCAACATGTCATGATTTCCATAAGGAATTGCATGATTACCATATGGAATGATATGACTCACATAAAGAATAACATAATATTCATACGGATTGGGATGATTCCCTAAGGCAATGATATGATATCCATAGGGAATCACATTATTCCCTTATGGATTGACATGATTCCTTCAAGGAATTGCATGATTATGGAGCAACATGTCATGAATCCCATAAGAAATTGCATCATTACCATAGGGAATGACATGACTCACGTAAAGAATAACATAATATTCATACGGATTGGGTTGATTCCCTAAGGCAATGACATGATATCCATAGGGAATCACATTATTCCCTTATAGATTGACATGATTCGTTCAAGGAATTGCATGATTATGGAGCAACATGATTGTCACGAGGAATGCGATAATTCCCTTGGGGAATGACATGACTCCCATAGGGAATTATATGATTCCCATAAGATATTGCATAGTTTTCATCTGGAATGACATGCTTCCCTTAAAGAGTTACATGGCTCCCACAGAGAAAGACACGATTCCCTTAAGAAGTTACATTACTGCCATAGATAAAACATGATTTTCATAGAGAAAAGGATTGTTTGTTTAGGAAACGACATTATTCCCATAGACAAACACATTATTTCCATTCGGAATGACATGATTCCCATAGGGAATAATTAAATTCCCTCAAGACATTGCATAGTTTGTATGCTTCCCTTAAAAAGTTACATGGCTCCCACAGAGAACGACATGATTCCCTTAAGGAGTTGCATTGCTCCTATAGGTAAAAAAATAATTTTCATAGAGAAAAGGATTGTTCATAATTCCTACATGGAGTCTTACGATTCCCAAAAGGATTTGCATGATTCCCATAGGGAACGACTTTATTCCCTCAAGAAATTGTACCATTTCCATATGGAATGACATTCTTCCCTCAAGGACTTTCATGGTTCCCATAGAAATTGACACGATTCCTCAAGGATTTACATAATTTTCATACTGAATGATATGATTCCCTTTGGAGTTCTATAATTCCCATTGGGAACGACATGATTCGCTTAGCGAATTTTATGATTTCCGAAGGAAATTAAGTAATTCCTATTGGGAAAGGAATAATTCCCATAGGGATTGACATGATTTCCATAGTTAATAATGAGATTCCCGAAGTGAAAGACTGCATTCTGTTGTAGAGACTAGATTGATTACCAGAGAGAAAGAGAGCATTCCCAAAGAACATATCAAGATTGACTAATTCCTTAAAGAAATGCCAAAATGTTCTTAGGGAATGACATGATTCCCATGACACAATTCTCTTGATTATCGTTGGAAATAACATGATTCCTATGGAGAATGGCATGGCTTACATAGATAATATCATGTTTCCCATAGGGAATGTCCACAATTCCCAAAGAAAATGGCATGATACCCATGGGAATATCATTATTCCCGAAATATCATTCCTTAGGGAATGACACAATTTTCAAGGAAAACAAAATGAAGGCAAAATGCTTTATTTTTAAACCCACCATCATAGGATGGGGTTATACTTCTCTAGTCATTCCGTTTGTAACACCTCCAAATATTTACCTAAGACCCTAAAAAGTATATATATATTCTTGATCGTCTCGAAATTTAAAGTCGATCTAGCCATGTCTGTCCGTCCGTGTGTCGAAATCATGATAGCGGTCACAGATACTTTATATTGATGGAAGTCGTTGGGGATTGCAAATGGCCCATATTGATTCAGATTTGGATATAGCTTCCATATAAGCCCATAAAAATTTGAACATAGTATTCTATTATGACTTTCAAAAACTGTACTAACTATGGTCCATTAACAGAATCCATGGTGGTGGGTTCCCAAGCTTGGGCCCGGCCGAACGTAGCACGACTTTACTTGTTCATTCTTTGAATTAAAGATGTAAACGGCATTTTGTATTTCGTCCTGTTCTCTCCTGTCTAACTCCACTGGGTGTCATTGAAAACCATTTTTATGTATCATCCAAATTTGATTTACTCCAACCAAAGTGCAACTGTAGCTCAGAGGTTAACATGTCCTCCATAGAAGCTGAATGTCTGGTTTCAAATCCCGGCGAGAACATAAAAAAATATTCAGCGATGTTTATCTCCTACTAGCGATAGTGACACTTTAGAGCAGCGATGTCCAGCCTATTACGGTAACTTTGATGGCAAGTCGCACGTATTCTTATTATCTTTGTTTCAGTAGTTGTTGAGACAGTATTCTATCAATATGTAAAAAATCATTTTGAGACAATCCCGGCGAGAACATAATGAAAATAGTCAGCCTTGGTTATACCCTCCTAACGCTAGCGACACTTTAGAACAGCGATGTCCAGCCTTTTACGGTAGCGTTGATGGCAAGTCATACGTATTCTTATTCTCTTTGGTTAATCGTTGATGAGACAGCAATGTTAGGAGCCATATTGAAGAACTAGGTTAGAAACTTGATTACATAGGGTTTCTATTTATAAGTCCAACATTTTCCATATTCCAATGAATAAATACCCTTATGCTATACATAAAGAAGAGATCCATTAAAAACATCAAACAATTTCCATAGGAGGTTCCTATTTTTTTTCCAAAAGTATATGGTGTACATATAGAGAAACTTAAAATTACAAACAAGTAAGAGCGTGCTATATTCGGCCGGGCCGAATCTTATATACCCTCCACCATAAATCGCATTTGTCGAGTTTATGCGCGGAATCTCCTTTTAGGAAAACAAAGAATATTAAATAAGAACTGTTATGCTATTGGACCTATATCAAGTTATAGTCCGATTCGTACCATAAATGATTGCTGAACATTGTAAAAGTCATTGTGTAATATTTCAGTTCATTCGGATAAGAATTGCGCCTTGTAGGGGCTCAAGAAGCAAAATCGGGAGATCGGTTTATATGGGAGCTGTATCAAGCTATTGATCGATTCGGACCATATTGAACACGTATGTTGAAGGTCATGAAAGAAGTCGTTGTACAAAATTTCTGCCAAATTGGCTGAGAATTGCGCCCTCTAGAGGCTCAAAAATCCAAGATCCCAGATCAGTTTATATGGCAGCTATATCAGTTTATGTACCTATTTGCGCCATACTAAGCACAGTTATTGGAAGTCATAACAAAACACTTCATGCAAATTTTTAGCAAAATCGAATGAGAATTGCGCGCTCCATTGGCTCAAGAAGTCAAGATCCAAGATAGGTTTATATGACAGCTATACCAGATTATGAACCGATTTATTGTAAATCAAATGTCTCTACTAGGAAACAAGGAAACATCTGGTTTTGGTTGCCCTGGATTTACCTTCAATTTTTATAATGAATCCAAAATTTTTAGCTGCTCTAAGAACCTTTATACCACTGTCCTTTTTAATGTGATCTCCATTCGCATAAGTTCTTGGAAATCCTACGTACCTTGGCTATGGTATGATTGCGATGCCAAACAGATCTTTATTGTACGATTGGTTTATTTATAATAATTAGGTGTTCCACGTTTAAATATCTTCGTATGTAAGTTTTTTAAGTTTGACTTAAGCAGTAGTCCTGGCTTTGGAAGGGTTTATACATACATATGTGTTTATTTTAGAGTACCAGTGGATTATGTGGCCAACACCAGAAGCTTATCGCAATCTCTGACGTTTTTGTTTTCCTGTTTGCCACACCACATTTTCTCGGCTGGGCTGCAAGTGCAACAAATATCCCAACAAAACAACAGCACCATGGCCAGCGGCATTCCAGTTCCAATAAAAGTCTTAAATGCTTTTGATGAGGACACTCGGAGTGCAGCAGCATCGGTCTTTGCTGCTGCAATTCACAGTCACTGTTTCTTTGTCTCTTTGCGAGAGATATCCTCTGGCATTAATCCTTACTTTTTGGCCTCTGGTTACAGCAAGCAGCATCAGGCTGCCTTTCTCAGCTCATAAACTTTTTAAGCTCGCACCTTTTGATATTTGAATGCCCACTGCCGAGTTCTGACTCCAAAGTTGTTGTTTTTATTTGCTTCTCGGCAATAACAGTCGATGATTGCAATCGATTTTTTATTCCTCCCTAGTTACTCATGGTGTGTCTGTTGTTTTGTTTTTTTTTTTTTTTTTTCTTGGTCTTGGAAGCTTCTTGCAGTTCATTCCGTTTGTAAATTGCCCGCATTAACATGGTTGTTCGATTTATTAAGTAACTTCAATTTGCGTTTCGATTACGCGTGTAACGCCTGTTTTATGCCGGTGGTGTTTGAACAGTTCTCTTCCAAGACCTCAATCTTCCAACGAAAACGTTTGGTCCAAACCACCTCATGTTGGAAGGTTTGCTGAGTGTCATTCAATGAATGGGGGAAAGGTAATTAAATGTGGTAAAGAAGCAGGCAATTAAGGCAGATGGTACTAGAACTTATGAGAATTGTGGGGGCTGATTTCAATCATAATCAAACTTCATTATTATGCTTTGTCACTTTTGAAAATGTGTACCAAAATAGTACTAGAAGTACCAAATTCTGTACCAAATTTTTTCAATATTGCTAAAAATTAAGGGGTGTATAAAAATTCGTACTTTTTGGTCACCAAAAAAAGTGCCTACTATATTGAAAGAGCATTGTTTAGATACAAACTTAAGATACCAAACAAGTAAAAAGGCGTTAAGATCGGCCGGGCCGAACTTTGGATACCCACCACCTCGGACATATATGTAAAACACCTTTATATGGCAGCTATATCCAAATCTGGACCGAACTATCCCATAATGCAGAAGTATGTGAAGGGGCTTAACTTAACTCACTGTCCCAAATTTCGGCGACATCGGACAATAAATGCCCCTTTTATGGGCCTAAAACCCTAAATCTTTATGGCAGCTATATCCAAATCTGGACCGATCTGGGCCAAATTGACGTAAGATGTCGAAGGGCCTAACACAACTCATCATCCCAAATTTCAGCAAAATCGTCTCGTTTTCTCACGATCTGGATCCCCCATAGGATTTTTGCCGCTCTATCGACCATTTCGCTGTTCCACAATGTTGCATGCGCATTCGTCGCCCATTCCCTTAACTCGGACTGCGTCGACCCGAAAAGCTTCGGGTTAACCAAGTTTATTGACGGCAGTCCCCTAACCTTCACCGCCCTGACCTTCACCGCCGTCTGCCCTTTTATTCTCCCTTACTCCGTTATGGCTCGGCACCCAAACGATGCGAATTTTGCCATCCTCAGAGAAGGCGTTAATCTCCCTCTTACACTGCAAGACTGTTCACTACCTTACGGTCCTGGTTGTTATTGCCCTTATGGAAATTTTAGTGTCGGTAAAGATGTTCACACTCGACGTCCTCGTGTTAGCACCACACCACTTCACGCATGCCGTTATCGCCCGAATCTCTGCTTGCAGGACCGTATTATAGTCAGGCAGTCTTACACAGATCTCAGTCACTGGGTTCTCAATGTATACCTCCAGGCCCACTCTGTCCTCTAGCTTTGATCCATCCGTGTAACATGGTCTTCCAGACGGCAATGCTAGGGTTCCTTCAATCCAAGACTGTACCATGGCAGCAATGCCCTGTACTCGACTTCAAGGTTCATCTCAGGTACCCGATCGGAAACCGGTTCCCTTCTTCCAGGTTTCCTATCGTCGCCTCGATTATACCGCGATGGTTTGAGCTGCTCCCATCCTCAATCCATTCTCCCATCGCCTTAAGTCTCATAGCCTTAGTGGCTGCCTCACACTTAATCTGTATGTCAATGGGTGGGATATCTAGAATAGTCTTAAGTGCCCTAGTGGACTTGGTCTTTATCGCCCCGCCTATGCCAAGACAACATGTTCTCTGTTGTGTGGTCCTTATGTTGCACTTTTTCTCCATAGCAGTCCACCAAACTACTGAGGCGTAAGTAAGTATTGGTCTAGTCACGCTACTGTAGACTCAGTGGACTATCCTCGGATTCAGGCCACATTTCGAGCCTAAGGTCCGTCTACATAGTGCCCAACATCTGTGAGCCTTCTCAGTACGCTCCTGAAAGTGACACCTGCAATTGAGTTTCCTATCCATCACACCTAAGTATTTGACCTTGTCAGATATCGAAATCATCTTAATGAGGAAACGGGGTGCGTTAAATTGCCACGCCTTAATCTTCTCGTGAACAGGCATATTTCAGTCTTCTCTGAGTTAACATTGAGACCTCTGGGTCTAGCCTAGTCATATGCCATATGCAAGACCCTTTCGGCCCTTCTGCACAAATTTTCAACTTAATATCTGAAGTATTAAAGACTGTAGCGTGATTACAACAGGCGGACACACGATCCGACAGACATACGGACATCGTTAAATCGCCTTAGAATTTTTCGACGATCAAAAATATATATACTTTGTAGGGTCAGAAATGGATATTTCGATGTGCTGCAAACGGCATTCCTAATGAATATACCTATGCAAAATGCAAATTTTGCCCATGAACATTCCACTAAGGAACAGAGGCAAACTTCTCACATATAAATGAGTGCAGTCCGATTCAGGTTTAAGCTCAATTATAAGGGGCCTCCTTTTTATAGCCGAGTCCGAACGGCGTGCCGCAGTGCGACACCTCTTTGGAGAGAAGTTTTACATGGCATAGAACCTCGCAAATGTTGCCAGCATTAGGAGGAGAAAATCACCGCTGAAAATTTTTTTCTGATGGTCACGCCAGGATTCGAACCCAGGCGTTCAGCGTCATAGGCGGACATGCTAACCTATGCGCTACGGTGGCCTCCATACGGAATATACTTATGGTGGTGGGTATAAAAACAAAATTATAGCCATCTGTTTCTTCATATGTTGTCCATAATTTTTAAACCACCTTCCTTTAGTTGCTCACATGCATAGGCATAACCACCCAAAAGCGACCTATCGATCGTTTGTCCGTACACTCACCACACACATTCAAAAGTGTGTTATAATTATAATTGCATTTGCTCTGGCGCTCCCTGGATGTGTAACTTGAGTCGACTTTTTGCACCCAATGGCCATTTGTGGTAACAATCGATTGGCCATCATCAGTTATTTTAGTGCTGCAGGCAGCTACAAGGAGCAACTGTGCTACTCTTTGCCTGGGCATTTTCACTGTATGGGGATATTTACCATTGGCCCATTCGCCCATTGGCAGCAATTGGGAGCAATGCTCACTAAGCATAGGCGTTGCTGACCAAATTGCCAATTCATTTAAATGAAAAATTGCTCAATTATAAATTGAAAATTGAGTTGTGATTATTAAAAGCTCCTACAATGATGATTAAACGCCTATAAAAGCAGGAATTAACAAATGGATACGAATGTCAGGTACAATCAAGACCCCTCCATCTTCGAAGAGGGTATGGCCATTGGCAGTAAAGACTGTCGGATGTTGGCTGTTGTGTTCAAGGGGCACACCGTAAATGGCCAAGTTTACAAAATAAGCGCTAATAAAAGGTGGGTTTCCATTATCGCAATGAGATAACAACAGGTTAACAGTTGCCCTGAATACCCAAAGTGACAGCTTAAAATTTATATCCATCGATAAGCCATAAATGGACAGCAATGGATACACAACACACTACGATATACACATATAGGAAAAAGTTATTTGTTTATTTTTTAAAAATATATTTATTATTATTATATTAAAAATCTTAGATTCAAGCGATTTATTCTTTACAATTTTAATATTAACAAGTAAAAAGGTGTTAAGTTCGGTCGGGCCGAACTTTGGATACCCACCACCTCGAGTTTATATGTAAACCACCTTTCGTCAAAATCCGGTGTAAATTGCATTCATTATGCCCATTAGCAGCTATATCGAAATATGTTCCGATTTGGACCAAATACTAATCGGTACAAGTCATTCAATTGTGTATAACAAAATATTGGTCTATTTAGAAGCTATAACTAAAAATAAACCGATCTGAACCATATACGACACGGATCTCGAAAAGCCTACCACAACGCATATTCCCAAATCTCGACGAAATCGGACAATAAATGCGCCTTTTATGGGCCCAAAACCTTAAATCGAGAGATCGGTCTTTATAGCACCTATATTCAAATCTAGACCGATCTGGGTCAAATTGAAGAAAGACGTCGAAGAACCTAACTAAACCCGCTGTCTCAAATTTCAGCGACATCAGACAACAAATGCGCCTTTTATGGCCCCAAAACATAAATCCGAGAGATCGGTCTATATGGCAGCTATATCCTTATCTTTACCGATCTGTGCCATAATGCAGAAGTATGTCAAGGGGTTTAACCCAACTCACAGTCCCTAATTTCGCCGACATCGGACAATAAATGTGCCTTTATGGGCCCAAAACCTTAAATTGTGAAATCGGTCTATATGGCAGCTATATCCAAATCTGAACCGATCAAGACCAAATTAAAGAAAGATGTCGAAGGGCCTAAGACAGCTCAACTTTCCAAATTTCAACAAAATCGGATAATAAATGCGGCATTTATGGGCCTAAGACCCTAAATCGGTGAATCGGTCTATGTGGCAGCTATATCTAAATATAGCCCGATCTGAACCATATTTGGGTCCTATGTTGGGTGGCTTAAAGCTACTCATTGTTTCATAATTTACCAAAATCGGTTAAAAAATAAAGCTTTTATGGGCTTCAGACCATTTATCTGGAGAACGGTCTTTATGGCAGCTATATCTAAATAAAGTCTGATCTGTGCCATATTTCGGTCGGATGTTGAGAGGCTTAAAACTGCGCACTATTTAAAATTTCAGCGAAATCGGATAAAAAATAAAACTTTATCGGCAGATCGGTCTATATGGCAGCTACATCTAAATATAGTTTGATCTGAACCATATTTAGGTCAGATGTCGGGAGGCTCAAAATAACCCACCGTTTTAAATTTCAGCGAAATCGGGTAATGAATAAAGCTTTTATGGTCTTCAGATCCTTTATTGGGAGATCGGTCTATATGGCATTATATCTAAATATGAACCGATCTAATCCATGTCTAGGTCAGATGTCGGGAGGCTTCAAATAACTCACTGTTGCACATTTCAGCGAAATCGGGTAATAAATAAAGCTTTTACGGTCTTCAGACATATTATCGGGAGATCGGTTTAGCTATATCTAAATATAGTCCGATCTGAACCATATTTGGATCAGCTTTTGGGAAGCCTTGAACTCGGTCTATATAGCAACTATATCCAAATATGGTCCGATTTGGGCCGTTCAATAACTTAACCAGCGTGCATCAAAAAGAAGTATCTGTGCTGAACTTCAGCTTAATATCTCAATTTTTTAAGGCTCTAGAGTGATTACAACAGACGGACGGACAGACGGACTGGCGGACAGACACACGGACATCGTTAAATCGTCTTAAAATTTTACGACGATCCGAAATATATATACTTTGTAGGGTCGGAAGTTGATATTTCGATGTGTTGCAAACGGTGTGGGTATAAAAACTAGTAAAAAATATGCAGTATGAAAAGGGGTAGAGATATCTCCTTAAAAATTGGAATGGTTAGAGCAGAGATGCTAGAGTGTGCAAAATTTCAAGCTCCTAAGTTTTCGGATAGCCTTTTGGCAGTCCCCTGAAGTTGGTATCCTCGGTATTTCGAAAATTTGTTGGAGATACCAAATCTTCGTTCGTGGTCCGATTCCCTAAATGTTTTTGCTAGATAGCGTACAAAAATCCCTACACAGAGTCCGCTGGAGGTCTACAATGTCTCGTCTTGTTTGGGGTTATTCGACATACTTTTGAAGGAGTAAAGCTGGGCGCTTAAAATTTTGCAAAAATAATTCCAATTAGTGTAGGTCGGTTGGGATTATAAAAGGGCCATATCGGTCCATACTTAGATACAGCCAATATAAACCGATCTCCAAATTTTACTTCTTGAGCCTCTAGATGGCGCTATTCTTATCCGATTTTGCTGAAATTTTGCACAATGACTTCTTTAATGACCTCTAAGTATGGTTCAAACCGGTCCAAAACCTGATATAGCTCCCATATAAATCGACCTTCCGATTTGACTTCTTGAGCCTGTAGAAGGCGCAATTTATTTCGGATTAAAATTTTGTACTATGAAATTTTGTTCTATTAGGTCTTCTATGACATTTAATGGATGTACCAAGTATGATTAGAATCAATCTTAAACCGGATATAACTCCCATTTAACCGATCTCCCGATTTTAGTTGAGATTCTAAAAGACTTCTTGAGATTCTAGATGACGTAATTCTTATCGATTTTGCGGAAATTTATCACAATCACTGTATCTATGACCTCTAACAAAAAATTTATGGTCCAAATCGGTCCATAACCTGATACAGCTCCCATATAAACCGATCTCCCGAAGGCACTTCCTGAGCCCTTACAGGGGACAGTTCTAGCTTAATTTTCTTGAATTTTTGCACAACTACTTCTCCTACAACTTACAATATAAGTGTCATATATAATGTGAATCGGTGTTTAACGTGATACAGCTCCCATATAAAACGATCTCCCGATTTTACTTCTTGAGGCTCTAGAGGGCATAATTCCAATCCGATTTGGCTGAAATTTGCACAGTGACTTTTTCTATGACATACGTTCTGAATATCGTCTGAATCGTCCTTTAACTTGATGTACAAACCGATTTCCCTTAAAGCACTTCTTGAGCCCCCATAGGTCGCAATTCTTATACGATTTGGCTAAAAATATTCCCAATGGCAAATACCATGGTCTCCAACATCCAAGCCAAGTATGGCCCGAATCGGTTCATAACCTGACACAGGTCCAACAGCATAGCAGTTCTTTTCCATTTTCCTTTGTTTGCTTGCAAAGAGATACCGGACAAAGAACTTGACAAATGCGATCCATGGTGGAGGGTATATACGATTAGGCCCGGCCGAAAATAGCACACTTTTAATTTTTATGACTTCTAAAAACCATGGCAAATTCGATCGATAAGTTGATAGAGCTCATATATATGTAAACAGGTTATTCATAGAACCTGTCCCATACGATCCATGACGGAGGGTATAAGCCCTGCCGAACGTTAAGCGCAGTTACTTGTTTTGAACTAGAATGCACTTTTTCCCGTTTCCGGCCAAATACTCATAGAAATACCCTAACTCAAAATGGTTCATATATTTAAAATGATAAAACTGATCCGTAATAGTTTCTAAAATTTTTACAATATTCTAGTTTTCTCTTAAAGTAAAAGAACTGAAGTTTCTGTGTCACTGCGTTGGCTTATTTTTTTTTCTTCGCATAATCTATGATAAGTAACCAACCAGTTGAAGTCTTAAGATAGACAATAGAATGAAAACTCACACCTTGCTAGAAATACTGCCAGTGCCAGTCAGCTTAGCACAGACATAAATCGATTAGTAAATGTTTGCACATAAATCCTCAATGGGATACAATTATTTCAATCAATAATGCCCAACCACAAATACATACATATGTGAATACATTCAGACAACACACACATTTACATTTATTCGTATATATATATTCGCAATCATCAGTGGCAATCAAGTAAAAATCCAATTAACTCCATAAAAGCCAATGTCAAAGTTTTTTTTTAATTTTAAATCCCCTTACAAATAGGGATGCCATTAGGAGAATTGTGGAATATGACAGGTTCTTTCGATGATTTGTAGGTTAAAACTAGTAGAACATGAATGAAGTCATAACAGAAGATTGTATGCTAAATTTTAATACTTGAGCCCTATAGGTGTCCAAGAAGGCAAACTGGGACATTAGTTTATATAGGAGCTATATACTAGTAAACATAAGCCAATTTGTTCTACATACAATTTACATCGACCTACATCAATAAGAAGTATTTGCGCAAAATTTCGAGCGGCTTCTTCAACTCGTTCAAAAGTATGCATGCTTTCGAGAGATGGACTGACACTACAAGATCCACTTAAAATGTGGTATATAAAGTTTGAGTAAACTTCAAAGCGTCCAATATATTGAGGTGTTACTAGTCGACTTTCGACTAATCGA
Organism: Stomoxys calcitrans; assembly: GCF_963082655.1. Taxonomy (NCBI): domain Eukaryota; kingdom Metazoa; phylum Arthropoda; class Insecta; order Diptera; family Muscidae; genus Stomoxys; species Stomoxys calcitrans. The sequence goes on from NC_081553.1 coordinate 14,568,335, forward strand.
TTAATCGACTTTTTGTGTAAAAAAGTCGAAGTCGATTTTTAAGTTTAAAAAAGTCGAATAATCGACTTTGAAGTTAAAACAAGTAGAAAAAACAATAAAAACAAGTAAGATCGTGCTAAGTTCGGCCAGGCCGAATCTTATATACCCTCCACCATGGATCGCATTTGTCGAGTTCTATGCGCTGTATCTCTTTTTAGGCAAACATAGAATATTGAATAAGAACTGTTATGCTATGGGAGCTATATCATATTATAGTCCGATTCGTACCATAAATGATTGCTGAACATTGTAGAAGTCATTTTGTAATATTTCAGTTCATCCGGATAAAGATTGCGTCTTGTAGGGGCTCAAGAAGCAAAATCGGAAGATAGGTTTATATGGGAGCTGTATCCAGCTATTAATCGATTCAGGCTATATAAGACACGTATGTTGAAGGTCACGAGAGAAACTGTTGTAAAAAATTACAACCAAATCGGATAAGAATTGCGCCCTCTAGAGGCTCAAGAAGTCGAGATCCCAGATCGGTTTATATAACAGCTACATCAGGTTCTATACCGATTTACGCCATACTTGGCACAGTTATTGGAAGTCATAACAAAACACCTCATGCAAAATATCAGCCAAATCGAATGAGAATTTCGCGTTCTAGTGACTCATGAAGTCAAGATCCAAGATCGGACGAGAATTGCGCCCTCTAGAGGCTCAAGAATTCAAGACCCAAAATCAGTTTATATAACAGCTGTATCAAAAAATGGACCGATTTGGCCCATTTACAATCCCAACCGACCTATACTAACAAAAAGTATTTGTGCAAAATTTCAAGCGGCTAGCTTTACTCCTTCGAAAGTTAGTGTGCTTTCGAAAGACGGACGGACAGACGGATCAAGAATACAATCAAGAATACATATACTTTATGGGGTCTCAGACGCATATTTTGAGGTGTTACAAACAGAATGAGGAAATAAGTATACCCCAATCCTATGGTGGAGGGTATAAAAACCGATCTGAACCATATACGACACGAATGTTGAAAAGCCTAACATAAGTCACTGTGTCAAATTTCAGTGAAATCGGATCGAGATAACGGCCTATATGGCAGCTATATTCAAACTTCGACCTATTTGGACTAGGTTGTAAAAAAATGTCGAAGAGCCTAACCCAACTCACTGTCCCAAATTTCGGCGACATCGGACAATAAATGCTGCTTTTATGGCCCCAAAACCTTGAATCGAGAGATCGGTCTATATGGCAGTTATGCAAATCTTGATCGATCTAGGCCAAATTGCAGAAATATGTCGAGGGACTTAACTTAACTCACTGTGTCATATTTCGCCGACATCGGAAATGCGCCTTGCATGGGCTCAAAACCTTAAATCGAGAAATCGATCCTTGCATGGGCTCAAAACCTTAAATCGAGAAATCGATCTATATGGCAGCTATATCCAAATCTGGACCGATCTGTGCCATCTTGCAGAAATATGTCTAGGGACCTAACTTAGCTCTATGTCCTAAATTTCGCCGAAATCGGTCAATAAATGGGCCTTTTATGGGCGCAAAACCCTAAATAGAGAGATCGATCTATATGGCAGCTATATCCAAATCTGATCCGATCTGAGCCAAATTGAAGAAATATGTCGAAGGCCCTAACACAGCTCACTGTCCCAAATTTCAGCAAAATCCAATGATAAATGTGGCTTTTATGGGCCTAAGACCCTAAATCGACGGATCGGTCTATATGGACGCTATATCCATATCTGGACCGATCTGGGCCAAATTTAAAAAAGGATGTCGAAAGACCTAATACAACTTACTATCCCAAATTTCGGCAAAATTGGATAATAAATGTGGCTTTTATGGGCTTAAGACCCTAAATCGGTGGATCGGTCTATATGGGAGCTATATCAAGATATAGTCCGATACAGCCCATCTTCGAACTTAACCTGCTTATGGACAAAGAAAAGAATCTGTGCAAAGTTTCAGCTCAATATCATTATTTTTAAAGACAGACTGACGGACTTGTAAAATCGTCTTGGGATATTAACTCTTGGCTTGTTCTCCTACATGGACATCCCTAGTCAATAGACAAGTAAAAGTACTCAGACATAAATGTGCAACATAAAAACCCATATAAAACTCATGTTGTTGCAACATAATTTCCACCCAATGACTCTCCAAAGCACATTGCCCGCTGACCATTGCCACTATTTTGCCAAATCCGGACTGCAGTTGGGGTTTTTTTTTTGTTTTTCTATAAAAAGGTAAAAATTTGTTATTGATCTGTAAAACTTAACAGTTACCAAGAATTGATCATGGTTAACACTTTACTCCAGTTTAGGTCCAAAACATGCTTGCATTGGCAAACTTGCCTTCATGAAGTTTCACACACTCGTACACATCTTTCGTGGCCAGGCTTCAGCGTGTTGGGATACGAGTATATATGGCGGACCACTTACATGGACCACTAGCGATTTAATGGTTCATGTGTGTGTGTGTGTGTCAGAGATCTCTGTCGGTCGTCTGGTAATGGTGTTAACGCTGCTTGCTCCTGCCATGCCTTGGTGCTGATGATGTTTGCCCAGGAATATCAACCCGCCAGCCAGGTTGTAACCCAGCGTTTGCCACTGTGCGCGCGCTATTAATAAAGACTTTATCTATTAGTGGTAATCGCTAAAATCCTTTACCTCAACGACAGCCAATTCGACAGTCGAACAAACGTAGTGGTAAATGGCCATGGAAAAAAATAGCCTGCAACTTAACTTGTGGCAAATATTGTGTCCAGAAACGCATTCACATGTCGTTCAAGTCAACATTCGTAGGGGCACTGCAATGCACCACCGCAGCAGATACCTCTCTAGCCCATGTGGCGATGCATTCTGGCCAAGATAAAATGAAATGAATTGTCAATGTTTAGTGTCTGCCTGCCTGCCTGCCTTTTTCCTGGCCTCAATTGCACCTCACTCTCAGTTATGGAGTGAACAAATGATGCTGATTAAAATGACGATTGCTTCTGTTTTGGAGTTTTTCTCTCCCAGGAAAAGATAACGCCGAACATGGCTACTTACATAGTATGTATTCCTCTTTCCTACATGTATATATGTTTGAATCTTAAGGAAAACATTTAGAACAAGATTAGCTTCAGCTTCGTCTCTGGATTCGGGAAGATATGAATGAAGCTTTAAACTGGAAATCCAAGCTAGAGCTAAGTTCAGTGGTGAAAGGATAAGGGCGGTCATTATGTTTGGAGAAAGTGACAAAGTTATATCCACAAACATCCTTCCCTATAGGGAACCAATGGGAGACTTTTCTGAAATCAATGAGTGCTTCCCAAACACAGACAAATCGAGAAAATTATGTAAGGGTATATAAAGTTTGAATAAACGTCAAAACGTCAAATATTTTCAGGTGTAACAAGCGCTCTAATAGCCGATTTGCTTGCGTCCTATTCCTATCTGTTACAAATTGTGTAAGTAACTGACTGCAACTATTTCCTTACCTAACCTACAAAAGGTATGTTTAAGTTATTAAACATACCTTTTGTATTGAAAATGGCTTGGTATGGAGAAACATGGTCCCGAAAGTGGGTATGAATTTCGTGCTCTACTCCCAAATAGCTTTCATTTGAGGCCCATATTGCCATGGTTGAAAAAATTTCTCCAATTATGTTCAATTTAGGGGTGTTTTTTGAGTGAGGAGGTCCCCCAGGCACTTAGCCCTGAAAAAAATATCAGCATCATGATCTACTCTCAAATATCATTTATTTTAAACCGATATTGCCATTGCTTTAAGGGGGGTTTACAGGATGAAGCGTCCCCCAAACACATGACCCCCCAAAATTGGTTATCAAATTCGTTTTCTAATCTCAAATACCTTACATTTGAGGCACATATTGGCATGGTCGAAAAATTTTTACTCTTTGGGGGATGTTTTGGGGAAGGGGTTATGCCCTAAATACATGGTCTTACATTTGGATATCATATTCGTATTCTACTCCCAAATACCTTTATTTGAGCCTCATATTGCGATAGTCAGGAAAAAGTTGCTATTGTGGAGTATTTTGGAAAAGGGGCAAACATGACCGGTTTGACCGGTTTTGGGGGATGGAGCGGCCACTCAGTGACTTGGCTTTGAAGATATATATCAGATTCGTGTTCTACGCTAAAAAACTTTTATTTGAGCCTCATATTGCAATGGTCAGCAAATACTTCCTATTTGGGTGGTGTTATGGGGGTGGGGTGGCCCCATAGACACTTTCCCGAATATTGATGTCAGATTTTTGCTTTACTTCCAAAGGCCTTTCATTTGAGGCAAATATTCCTATGGTCATAAATTTGTCCTCTTTGGGGGATAGGCGGCCCCCAAACACTTGGTCCCACATTTGAATATCAGATTCGTATTTTACTCGCAAATGCCTTTCATTTGCGTCCCATATTGCCATGGACGGTATATATGTCCGATTTAGGGGTGTTTTGGGGGTTGAGGTGGTCCCCCAAACACTTAGTCCTACAATTGGAGATCAGATATGTTTTCTAATCTTAAATACCTTTCATTTGAGTCCCATATTGTGGTGATTGGCCTATATATATATATATATTTGGTAAGTTTTGGGGGTGAGGCGGCCCCCCTAGGTACCACATTCGAAATTTGGATACCAAATTTTTGTTTTTGTTTTTTTGTTTTTATGTTACTATAAGAGAGCACACAAAATTTGGCTTAAATCGCACTCCCATTTCCAAGATCTGGCGTTTCTGAAACTTAGGGTAAGGGGGAGGGTCCGGGCCCCTTCTGATATCAAAAAATGTAGTACCCTATTTTCACCACGGGATCATTATGCACCATCTGTGAAAATTTCAAGAAAATCGGTTCAACCGTTTCTGAGTCTATAAGGAACACACAACCCAACAAACTGACAAACAAACACAAATTGATTTTTATACCCACCACCGAAGGATGGTCGTATATTAATTTTGTCATTCCGTTTGCAACACATCGAAATATACATTTCTGACCCTATAAAGTATATATATTCTTGACCAGCGTAAAAATCTAAGACGATCTAGACATGTCCATCCGTCTGTCTGTTGAAATCACGCTACAGTCTTTAAAAATAGAGATATTGAGCTGAAACTTTGCACAGGTTCTTTTTTTGTCCATAAGCAGGTTAAGTTCGAAGATGGGCTATATCGGGCTATATCTTGATATAGCCCCTATATAGACCCATCCGCCGATTTAGGGTCTTAGGCCAATAAAAGCCACACTAATTATCTGATTTTGCTGAAATTTGGGACAGTGAGTTGTGTTAGGCCCTTCGACATCCCTCGTTAATTTGGCGCGGATCGGTCCAGATTTGGATATAGCTGCCATATAAACCGATCCGCCGATTAATGGTCTTAGGCCCATAAAAGCCACATTTATTATCCGAATTTGTTAAAACTTGGGACAGTGAGTTGAGTTAGTCCATTGGACATCCTTCATCTATTTGACCCAGATCGGTCCAGATTTGGGTATAGCTGCCATATAGACCGAACTCTCGATTTAAGGTTTTGGGCCCATAAAAGCCACATTTGTTATCCGATTTAGCTGAAATTTGGGACGCTGAGTTATATTAGGCCCTTCGACATCCTTCGTCAAATTGGCTCAGATCGGTCCACATTTGGATATAGCTGCCATAAAGACCGATCCTCCGATTTAGGGTCTTAAGCCCATAAAAGCCACATTTATTATCCGAATTTGTTAAAACTTGGGACAGTAAGTTGTCTTAGGCCCTTCAACATCCTTCTTCAATTTGGCTCAGATCGGTCCAGATTTTGATATAGCTGTCATATAGACCGATCTCTCGATGTAATGTTTGGGCCCATAAATGGCGCATTTATTGTCCGATATTGTCGAAATTTGGGACAGAGAGTTAAGTTAAGCCCCTCCATATATTTCTGCAATTTGGTATAAATCGATCAATGTTTGCATTTAGCTGCCATATAGACTGATATCTCGATTTAAAGTCTTGGGCCATAAAAAGCGCATTTATAATCCGATTTTACTGAAATTTGAAACAGTGACTTATGTTAGGCTTTTCGACATATATGTTGTATATGGTTCAGATCGGTTTATTTTTATATACAATATATCTACTAAAAAGACCAATATTTTTTTATACACAATTGAACAATGACTTGTACTTATTTGTATTTGGTCCAAATCGGATCATATTTCGTTATAACTGCTATGGGACATAAGGTATGCAATTTTCACCGGGTTTTTAAGAAAGGCCGAACTTAACGCCTTTTTACTTGTTATATATAAGAATCATCATTGGGAATATCTCCCAATAGACCCTAACTATGGTCAATGTTTAACTTCCATATTCTTAAGAATCAATAGATTGACAAATTGTTTGCACATCAAACAGGAAGTCATTTTAAAAACATTAATTATAAATACGTAGCATTTAAACTAAATGTAACGGTGACTGCTAGTAACAGAGAGTAATTAAATTGTTCCCCTGAGACTTGGTGTCCTCGGTGCATCATTGGACTAAACAATGCTACACAAAGTTAGCCATTGAGGTACATATTAAAAATGGAATTAATTACACCAAACCATACCAAAGCTTATGAACCAAGTAGTTAGACCATTTTCTTGGTTGGAGGCTACTGCTGTAAGTTGGTTGGTTGGTTGGTTGGCCGGTTGCAGCAACTAATAAAATGGCATCTTAACAACCTCCAGCTACCTCACAATAAAGTGTTGCCACTTTGTGACAATTACAAGTGGTTAAATTAGCACATCTTACCATAAATAGCTGTTGCAAGTTCTGTTTAAGTCATGTACGTTTATATGTGGTTGGGTTCTCTTACAATTGTTGCTGTTTATTCTGGCTTGGTGATGAATAGGGGGAGTTTGGCAAATACTGGTAGAAGCACCATATTAGACAAACTTGTCTCTGTGTGGGTGAATAAATTTTGTTAACTTGTAGGAGAACATCATGAACATGGGAGAATGAGGAAAATTTAATACGAATAAAACCTTCAAACTAACGACCTTATTCACAAAAATTAATGTAGATTTGAAATATTTTTTTATACCCACCACCATTTTGTCATTCCGTTTGCAACACATCGAAATATCCATTTCCGACCCTATAAAGTATATATATTATTGATCAGCGAAAAAATCTAAGACGATCTAGACATGTCCGTCCATCTGTCTGTTAAAAATCACGATACAGTCTTTAAAAATAGAGATATTCAGCTGAAACTTTGCTCAGATTCTTTTTTGTCCATAAGCAGGTTAAGTTCGAAGATGAGCTATATCGGACTATATCTTGATATAGCCCCCATATAGACCAATCCGGCGATTTAGGGTCTTAGGCCTATAAAAGCCACATTTATTATCCGATTTCGCAAAAATTTGGGACAGTGAGTTGTGTTAGGCCTTTCGACATCCTTCGTCAATTTGGATCAGATCGGTCCAGATTTGGATGTAGCTGCCATATAGACCGATCCCCCGATTTAGGGTGTTAGGTCCATAAAAGCCACATTTATTATCTGATTTCGCTGAAATTTTAGACAGTGAGTTGTGTTAGGCTCTTCGACATCCTTCATTAATTTGGCCCAGATCGGTCCAGATTTGGTTATAGCTACCATATAGACCGATCCTCCGATTAAGGGTCTTATTGCTATAAAAACCACATTTATTATCCGATTTCGCTGACATTTGGGACAGTGAGTTGTGTTAGGCCCTTCGACATCCTTCGTTAATTTGGCTCAGATCGGTCCAGATTTGGATATAGCTGCCATATAGACCGATCTTCCGATTTAGGGTTTTAGGCCCATAAAAGCCACATTCATAGCCCGATTTCACTGAAATTTGGGATAGTGAGTTGTGTTAGGCCCTTCGACATCCTTCGTCAATTTGGCCTTGATCTGATCAGGTTTGGTTTAAAGTTTTGAGCCCATAAAAGGCGCATTTATTGTCCAATGTCGCCGAAATTTGGGACAGTGAGTTAAGTAAAGCCCCTTGACATTCTTCTGCAATATGACACAGATCGGTCCAGATTTGGATATAGCTGCCATATAGACCAATCTCTCGATTTAAAGTGTTGGCCCCAAAAAAGGCGCATTTATAATTCGATTTAACTGAAATTTTACACAGTGACTTATGTTAGGCTTCTCGACATCCAAGTTCTGCATGGTTCAGATTGGTTTATATTTAGATATAGCTACTAAAAAGACCAATATTTTGTTATACACAAATGAACAATCACATATATATAACTTATGCATTGTATAACTTATGTATAATAATAAATATAAGTCATTGTTGAATTTTGTATTTAAAATTTCAAAAAAATCGGGTAATACAATAAATAAAACTTCTATGAGCTTCAGATCGGCATATCGGTCTAAATGGTAGCTATATCTAAATATAGTTCGATCTGAACAGTACTTGAGTCAGATGTCGGGAGGCTTAAAATAGCGCAATGTTTCAAATTTCAGCGAAATCGGATAATAAATAGAGTTTTATGGGCTTCAGACCCTTTATCGGCAGATCGGTCTATATGGCAGCTATATCTAAATATAGTCCCATCTGAACCATATTTGGGTTCTATGTTGGGAGGCGTAGAGCTACTAACTGTTACAAATTCCAGTAAAATCGGTTAAGATATAAAGCTTTTATGGGCTTCAGACCCTTTATCTGGAGATCAGTGTATATGACAGCTATATCTAAATATATTTCGATTTGATCAATATTTAGGTCAGATGTTGGGAGGCCTAAAATAACCCACAAGTTTCAGCGAAATCAGGTAATAAATAAAGCTTTGATGGGCTTTAGACACTTAATCGGCAAATCGGTCTATATGACAGCTATATCTCAATATACGCGATCTGAACCATATTTGGGTCGATTTGAACCATATTTGAATTAGATGTCGGGAAGCCTTAAACTACTCACTGTTTTAAATTTCAGGGAAATCGGGTAAAACATAAAGCTTTGATGGGCTTTAGACCCTTTATCGGCAAATAGGTCTATATGACAGCTATATCTGAATATAGTCTGATCTGAACCATATTTGAGTCCTTCGATGGGAGGCGTAAAACTACACACTGCTTAAAATTTTTAGCGGCAGATCAGTATATATGGCAGTTATATATAAATATAGTCCGATCTGAACCATATTTGGATTTGATGTCGAGAAAACTTAAACTACTCACTGTTTCAAATTTCAGCGAAATCAGATAAAAAATAATGGCATTAGAAACTTTATCGGCAGATCGGTCTATATAGCAGCTATGTCTAAATATGGTCCGATTTGGTCCGTTCAAGAACTTAACCAGCGTGCATCTAAACTACCTATTTGTGCCAAATTTCAGCTCAATACCTTAATTTTTGAAGGCTCTACAGTGATTACAACCGACGGACGGACAGACGGACATCGTAAAATCGTCTTAGAATTTTACGACGTTCCGAAATATAAATACTTTGTAGGGTCGGAAATTCATATTTCGATGTGTTGCAAACGGAATGACTAAATGAATATACCCCCTATCCTACGGTGGTGGGTATAATGTGCTATTTGAGAACGGATAGAGATAACACTTTGAAATTTGAAGTGGTGAGAGCTGAGGTGTTATTGAGATCATCACCAAAATTGCAAGGTTCTAGATGTTGATGACGCCTCTTAGCCCTAAAATTGGTAACTTCGGCAATTTTTCGGGTTGCTTAATCTTCATTTATAGTCCGATTTTTATACCCACAGTCATAGGATGGGGGTATACTAATCTAGTCATTCCGTTTGTAACACCTCGAAGAATTGATCTAGGCCCCGTCCGTCCGTCTGTCGAAATCACGATAGCGGTCAAATGCGTAAAGTTAGCCTCTTGAAATGTTGCACTGTGATACTTAATACTGATGTAGGTTGTTGGAGAACGCAAATGGGGCATTTCGGTTTAGATTTGGATGTAGCTCCCATATGAACCGATCTCCCGATTTAACTTCTTGAAGCCTTGGAAGTCTCAATTTTTGTCCGATTTAGCTGAAATTTTGCATGTGGTGTTCTGCTACGAACAAATGTGCCAAGTATGGTCCAAATCGGTCAAGAATCTGATATAGCTCCCATATAAACCTATCTCCTGATTTGACTTCTTGAGCCCCTGGAAGCCTCAATTTTTGTACGATTTGGACTAAATTTTTCATGTAGTGTTCCAACAACTGTGCCAAGTACGGTGCAAATTCGTCTCCCGATTTTACTTCTTGAGTTCTTACAAGTCGCAATTTTTGTCCGTTTTGGCTAAAATTTTGCATGCGGTGTTCTGTTACGACTTCCGATAAATGTGTCTATAACCTGATAGAATGATTTGGACAGTACAACCGGTCTCTCGATCATCGTTGTTTGGTTCTCAGAAGCTTTATTTTTTGCTGGATTGGCAAAAGTTTGGTTTGTAGAAATCTCTTTTTTCTTGGCTTAAGTATCGCTCTCGTCCAAAGCATTATCACCAAATAATACTTCCTCGTCTAAGTACAAAGATTCAGCATTTCCTTCACCATAATCACATTCTTCTGTTTGACAAGAGCAAGCTTCACATTCACACACTGATTCGCATATAGACAGCTCTTCAGTTTTGCCACTGGAGCAAGGAAAACAGGAAAACTCTTGCGGTAAACTGATTTCCAATTCGTTCAAATCATCTGCTTCATATTCCTCAAGCTTGACATCAAACCAACGACAATCAAAAGGGCCTTGACTATAGCCAGTGTTGCATGATTTGGCCAATTGATCATAGGTCAAGTCAGAATCGCTTGGCTTTAAAGCAGGGCACGTACAAGGTTTCCTAGAGACGTTCAACAGATCCTTTGCCTCTTCATTATTCGTTTCGTTTTCCTGCTTCATCCTGATTTCTTTTACGATTTTTTGATACATCTCCTCATAGGGATCTGAAACTTTATGCATTCCAGTTGTTACCTTAGCTGCCCTTAGACCTTCTCTGGCCAGTCGCTTAGGACATGTCGTGCAAGTACACTCTTGATTCTCATTCGGCAAAGATCTTTCACAGATACGATCATATAACCTCTTATATAGGCCTCTGATTTTGGCCACCACATTTTTTTGGGTAACCATAAACATACCCTCATAGGCAGTAAAAACTTGAGCAGTACGAGTGGCAGCATGTGCCCACATACATTCCGCAGTATGTTTTAGTTGAGAATGTAACCAGGGATTGGGAACCCCACCTTCTCCGCTACCATGGTAAAAAGCTCGAAATGCACGCTTTACTATGGAATACGACATTTGAACTTCCATGGGTTGCATATCACATTTGCCTTGTAAGTCATGCAATAGATTCTCCCGTAACAAACGTTTCTTGGGTATGGCGTCAATGCGTTGGAGAAGTTCTTCAAAATGCAGGAAATATTTGGTGACTACTTTAGCGGACAATCTTGCTTTGCGAAGTGAAATGTGACAGATTTCCATAACCTACTTAGGGGCAGAACAAGGTTAGTGGTATATTAAAACCTCTCAATTCTAATGATCTTACCTCAACTAATGTTTCAGCTACATCTTGCACATTTTCCATATGAATTTTGGCCGCTATTGCCTTGTAGGGACAATTACAATAGTTATGGGGCTGAAAACATTCGCATTTATAACTCTGTATAAAGCGTTGAGGAATCATTGCAGGGACTGTTATAATTTGGTTGAAAAAGTCATAAAACTAATTCAAAATTTAAATTCAAAGTAAATTGTCATTGAATACACTAAGAAGGGTAATGTTGTATTCAGTTGGAATTTATTTAACTCTATCATTACCAAATGGAAAACAAAACTAAGCATAAATCAAGTAACAGCTGTCATAAACCACCCACTGCGCCTTCTTTAACTCCCTAATATGTTTTCAGGGTGGGGACACTTCGCCTCGAATGCGGATATCGAATTCGTGCCATTGTAGCCTATGAGGCTAAGAGCGTTCGAATCCTGGCAAGAACATCGGACTAAGCGTTGGTTATCCCCTCTTAATGTTGGCGACATTTGCGAGGCACAATGCCATGCCTGGTCATTAAAAAATTTTTCCCAAAGAGATGTCGCACTGCGGGACGCCGTTCGGACTCGCTTATAAAAAAGGTCCCTTATCATTGAATTTAAACTTGAATCGGAAAGCACTCATTGATGTGTGATGCTCGGTTCCTGGTGTTTGTAAAAAGTAGGGTAATGAGAAGTGCTTGTTAGGGGAGGGATGGCACCTCATACATTTCGACTCAAATATGGATATCAACTACGTGCTGCACTTCCAAATTCCTTTAATTTGAGCCACACCCCAAAACAATTGGCTCCAAAATTGGATATCAAATTCGTTTTCTACTCTCAAATGCCTTTAATTTGAGTCCCATATTGTAACCCGCCTCCACCCTATATCTAAAAATCATATAGCTTATGTTTCCTTCCAGACAAACGCACACAATCTATGATAATTTTAAGAAAATCGGTTCAACCAAGTATCATATAGTCATAATGGGTCTGATGACGTTTTTGAGGGGTGGCGTGACCCCCTATACCTCGATCTGATTTTGTTCAACCAAGTATCGTATAGTCATAATGGGTCTAATGGCATTTTTGACCCCCTATACTTCGATCTGATTTTGTATGCCAGATTCGAAATCTACTCCCGATATCTTTCATTTGAGCCCCATATTGATATGAACGTCCAATATGTCTGGGGGAGTTTTGGGGTTGGGGCGGCCCGATGGGTACTTAGACTCAAATTTGTATACCATATTTGTATTCCACTTTCCAATGCCTTTCATTTGATACCTATATTGTCCCGATCGGTGCACTTTTGATTTTGGGTTGTGGTTTTGGCATAAGGGGGAGCGTCCGTCCCCCGTCCGATATCGGAAAATTATATAGCCCATGTTTCCTTCCAGACCAACCTACGCAATATGCGAAAATTTCGAGAATATCGGTTCTGCCGTTTTTCAGTCTATACAGAACAAACAAACCGAGTCCCATATATCCGTGATTGGCTAATGTGCCCATTTTGGGCGTTTTTGATTTTGGGTGGTATTTTTGGGATAACGGTGGAGGATCCGCCCCTTCCGCTATCAACAAATTATAAAGCCTATTCCATCTTCCTGGCCATATTCGTAATCTACTCCCGTATACCTTTCATTTGAGTCCCATATTGTCATGATCGTCAAATAAACCTATTTTAAGGGGTTTTGGGGCTGAGGCGGCCCCCAGGTACTTGGACCCAACTTTCAACAACAACAACAATACCTTTCATTTGAATGCCATATTGTCCCGATCGGTCCACTTTTATTTTTGGGTTGTACTTTGGGGTTAAGGGGGAGGGCCCGCCCCCCTCCCGATATCAAAAAATTATATAGCCTATATTTCCTTCCAGACTAACCTACACAATCTATAGGAGACCCCTATACTTCTACAGAAATCTCTTCAATTGGCAAAGGCGGGCATTGAATTATTTTTAAACCCTCCACCATAGGATGGGGGTACACTAATTTCGTCATTCTGTTTGTAACACCTCGAAATATGCGTCTAAGACCCCAAGAAAGCACACTTACTTTCGAAGGAGTAAAGCTAGGCGCTTGAAATTTTGCACAAATACTTCTAATTAGTGTAGGTCGGTTGGATTGTAAATGGGCCAAATCGGTCCATGTTTTGATATAGCTACCATAGGGTCTTGACTTCTTGAGCCTCTAGAGGGCGCAATTGTTATCCGATCCGGCTGAAATTTTGCACGTGGTGTTTTGGTATAACTTCCTAATCCAAATCGGTGCATAACCTGATATAGCTGCCATATAAACTGATCTACTGCTTATACTTCTTGAACCTCTAGAGGGCGCAATTTTTATCCAATTTGGCAGAAATTTTGCACATATCGTTGAAAAATTACTTCCAACAACAGTGCCAAGTATGGTCTAAATCAGTCCATAACCTGATATGGACGCCATATAAACCGATTCACAGAAAACACACTTATGCGGAAGTTTGTGTAGCCAATTAACTGGAGGTCCACATGTCAACATTACAAATTATTCGTCATTTTCTCGAGGATCTTTGAATAATCAAACCAAGTTACAGCTTGCTTTGCTATCCCCACTTCCGTCATGCGCAGTTACACTTCGGGAATACCCGATCAGACCTCATATCGGAGAATTGTGTTTCTTTAGTAACTGAGGATACTGGAATCTTGGAATAATGAAGTTAATCCAAGGCTTGTCATTACAGAATTTATGGTAAAGGAACCCTTGAGAAGCCTTAAGTCACCCGGACCCGATGGAAAATTTCCAGCGTTAGTACAGAAGGAGGCCGAATATCTAGCGCCCCATCCGGCCCCTATTTTCACGGCGTGCATATACTCCGAAAACCTGGCAGGAGGCAAGGGTGGTATTTATACTCAAGCCCGGCGAGGCAAGTTATGCGACACCAAAGGCCTTCAGACCTATAAGCCTTACGTCTACTCCTACCCTTCTACTTAAACCGATGGAACGCGATAAAGAGTAAGACATCCAGCAACTGCTCAAGTACGAACAGCACGCCTATGTCAAGGGGAGGTCGGTGGATACTGCCCTGCATTAGGTTGTGCATAAAATAGAAGAATCCTTTGATGCCAAGTGTACACATTGAAGGTATAAATTGACATTGAGGGGCTTTTAACAGTGTGCGGACCGACACACTGATCCAATTCGTAGACCAGTACCGGGTGGACCAGGTCTTTAGAGTCTGGATATACCATATGCTAAGGACCAGATGGATAAATTGTGGTTCACATCAAGCAAATGTAAGGGTTTCTCCCTTACAGGGCACGCCACAGAGGGACATTTTGTCGCCACTCTTATAGGTGACCACCATAAATTACCTATTACGGATGCTGACTGAGGAGGGATCTGAACCCGTCTGCTGCGCAGACGACGTTATAATACTTCCAAGGGGGTAAGGATCCGAAGCAGCTTTGCAGAAAGGCCGAAAGGGTCTTGCAGATAGCATACGACTAGGATACACCTATGGGTCTCAATGTTAACCCAGAGAATAATGAAATCTGCCTGTACAAGAGGAAGACGAAGGTGGGCCAATTTGATGCACTACGTTTCCTCAATAGAACGATTTCGATATCTGACAAAGCAATTACTTACGAATGATCTTGGGCAGGAAAAGACTTGGAACGCTCACATTCAGGAGCGTACCGAGAAGGCTGACAGATGTTGGGCACTATGTAGACGGACCGTAGGCTCTAGATAGGGTCTGAATCCGAAAATAGTCCAATGGCTCTACAGGAGCGTGATTAGACCAATACTTACTTATGCCTCAGTAGTTTGATGGACTGCGGTGGAGAAAAGGTGCAACGTTAGGAAATAAAACAGAATCGTAGAAAATGTTATCTTGGCATAGGCGAAGCGATGAGGACCAAGCCCACTAGGGCACAGGGAACTATTTACGATCCATTGATATATAGATTAGGTGTGAGGCAGCCACTGCGGCTATGAGACTTAAGGCGATGGGGGAGTGGATAGAGGATAGAAGCAGGTCATACCACCATGGTAATTTCTAGGCAACGATAGAAAAACCTAAAGCAATGGAAGAGGTTTCCGATCGGATACCTGAGATGACACTTTAGGTCGACTGTGAGGCACTGCGGACAGCGGCACAATCTTGGATTGACGGAAACCTGATATTGCCAGAGGACAGAGTGGGCCTGGGGCTCTACATCGAGAACCCAGGGAATGAAATCTGTTTTAGACTGCCTGACCATAGTAGGGTCCTGCAGGTGGTTCTCCGGAGGCCACCGTAGCGCAGAGGTTAGCATGTCCGAGGTTGGATTGACGGAAACCTGGTATTGCCAGAGGACAGAGTGGGCCTAGGGGTCTACATTGAGAACCCAGGGAATGAAATCTGTTTTAGACTGCCTGACCACAATAGGGTCCTGCAGGTGGATCTCCGGAGGCCACCGTAGCGCAGAGGTTAGCATATCCGCATATGACGCTGAACGCCTGAATTCGAATCCTGGCGAGATCCTCTGAAATAATTCTAAGCGGTGGTTTTCCCCTCCTAACGCTGGTAACATTTGTGACGTACTATGCCATGTAAAACTTCTCTCCAAAGAGGTGTCGCACTGCGGCACGCCGATCGGACTCGGCTATAAAAAGGAGGCCCCTTATCATTGAGCTTTAACTTGAATCGGACTGCACTCATTGATATGTGAGAATTTGCCCCAGTTCCTTAGTGGAATGTTCATGGGCAAAATTTGTTTTTGTAGGTGGATCAGCGAGCGATCACAGAATGCGTGAGGTGGTATGGGACATCGAGTGTAAACATTTCGACGGACACTGAACTGGACTTCAGGGCAATAACAACCAGGAGGGTAAGGTCTCGAACAGTCTTGAAGTGTAAGAAAGAGATCAACGCCATCTCTGAGGATGCGACAATCCGCAGCGTTTGGGTGGCAGGTAAAGCGGGGTAAGGGGGAATGCAAAAACAGGCAATTGGCAGTAAAGGGCAGAGGACTGCCATCAATTAACTTAGTTAACCCGAAGCCTTTCGGGTGGACGCAGTCCGAACTAAGGGCGTAGGCTACGAAAGCGAATTTTTGCCAAGTGCTCAAGACTTGGATAATGCTAATAGAGGGTCACGATGAACTCATTAAAGTTCGAGACGTCTAGTTCTTAGACGTAGTCCTATAAACACACATGTAAGTTTATTTCACTTGATCCCACTCCTTGCCATATTAAACCTATGAGATCATGTCCTTGTGACCTAACCCCAGCTTACAACTTACTTCACATATCCGCCTCAATTCTATTGTCTCATTTACACCTATATCGAGAGACAGAGAGAGAGAAAAAACGAATTCCTGGAATGGTGTCATTGGTTAAACACCTTTCTTTAGTAATTGTATGTCATTTCCTGCTAATTCGATCATTTTATCATGTCTCTTGCACACAGTAACAACAGCACAAAAAATTACAATTGACCTTTTAAACAAATAAACTCCCAGAGCAAAGTAATAAATCTCCAAAGGAAGCCTAAAACAGAGACGACTTCTGCTCAGCCACATACTTTCAACACCCAAAAAGCCCAACGTAACATTGGCGCAGAAGGAGAAGAGCAAAGGCGAAAAATAAACTCCAAGCCAAGAAGTAATCCACAAGAATCTGTTAACGATTCCACACAACACAAACTTAATTTTCTTTTAAAACTACGATGTTGCTTACAAGGGACGACAATGACACTGGTCCAACCAACAACTCCATATGGAATAGACAAAGGCATTTCGAGCAGTAGCGAGAGTAACCCATGTGAGGTGAGATGAGTTGAGGTGGGAAAGGCAAGCTAAAAGGCCATCTAAAAATGTTGTAGAGCATGTCTAGTTTAAGCTTAAACATTAAACAGCCAAATCGCTGATCACAATTTAGTGCAGCCTTTGCTAGAGTTTGTGGCAAAAAACAGTCACAACCCCAGCCAGCCAGCCATCCAGAAGCCATTGATTTAGTCTAACCATCCATCCATCCATTTGCCCAGTTAGCTTCAAGTACACCTCTCTGAGGTGCTTAAGGAGTGCACCAATGCCACGTATGTTGTTGTTGTTGTTGCTGTTGTGGTGGTGCTTAGTTGATTTAACTTTAAAGCTATTACTTAACATCAATTCGTATGGCCTTCTGGAATTACAAACAACTTCATCGCCAACACCAGCCAGCATCAGGGCCCCACCAGGCACACAATGCTGACGATGACGACGGCGGCGTCGACAACCAAGTGCCGCCTGGCTGCCAGCCTTGCGAGGACCAGTGAACTGGATGGACTCAAGCCTTTAGCAGCAAGACAAGGGAGTTTCTCTTGAATTTCTGTATTTCTTTCCGTTCATTTCCATTCTAATAGTTTTGCTATTAAAGCAACATCGCTAGCCTCCTCCCCGCACACCCGGCAGCTTCAACTCTCAAAGCTGTAATCGTTTAACTCCAGTCTGAGGAGTCGTCTAGGGGAAAGGACAACCAACTGACTACCTTTAAACGTTGACTTTGGGGGTTTGGTTGGTTGGCTGGTTGGCTGGTTTGCTGAATGGCTGGCTGCCCGGTTGGATTGATTCTTTCCGGTGAACATTTTGCGCGAAAAACGTGAGCAAAGCAATTAATTAGTTGTACACAAAAACCCTTTTTTCTTTCTTTTTTCGCTCCCGATGCTGTAGCTGCTGTTTTCATTTAACGTTTCACTGCATCCATCCATCCCGCCTTTGTGGCATATGTGTGAGAGAGTATGCTAGTGTGTGTGTGTTTGTGTTTACTTTGGTCTTTTGTGGAAAAATTTTAATTGGCAATTGTTGTGCGCTTTGTATGGTCATAAAAATTCCTACACTTCTTCATGTTCTGCTCCTTTGCTTCTTCTCCTTGAGAAGAGCGCGCGCCGCACTACTACGGCTGCTGCGCACACAGCTAACTTAGGCTTATTTATTTTAAAAAGTTTCCCCGCAAAATATCACCACAGCCGTTAGTGACGCTGCCCCGTCTTTGCAATGACTGAATGAATTCAACTCTGTGATATTGGTTACACTCAGAGAATAATGGACGTGTTGCCAACCTAAGAAATGCCAAGTGGCAGTCTAGAGGGCATAATTAGCTGTGTTTGGGAACACAAAAAAAAATTGTGGAAATTTTTACTGGAAGTCGTTCGCGTACTTTATTTGCCTGCCTGAAGAGAACGCGAGAGAGAGCAAATTTTGACAGTTAGAAAATAGAGAACATGCTAATTTCTACTGTGACTCTTTTTGCCAGTAGAAATTTGCAACAGATGTTTTGTAAAGGACAGCTGTTTTCTGAAAAGCGGTCGTTACTTGAAAATACAAAACCTAACACCAAAATGGATAAAAAAAAGCAGAGGTAAGTAAAATACAGGTAAAAGCGTACTAAGTTCGGCTGGGCCAAATCTTATATACCCTCCACCATGGATCACATCTGGCTAGTTCTTTTCCCGTTATCTCTTTTTAGGCAAACATATGATAAAAGAAAAAAATTGCTATGATATTAGAGCTATATCAGCTTATGGTCCGATGGTCCGGACCATAATTAAACTGAATGTTGAAGACCATAGCAGAAGTCGTTGTGTAAAATTTCAGCCAATTCGAATAAAAATTACGCCCTTAGGGACTCAAGAAGTAAATAAGGGAGATCGGTTTATATGGGAGCTGTGTCAGGCTATAAACCGATTCAGACCATAATTGACACATAAGTTGAAGGTCATGAGGGAAGTCGTTGTATAAAATCGGATAATAATTGCGCCCTCTAGAGGCTCAAGAAGTCAAGATCCTAGATCGGTTTATATGACAGCTATATCAGGTTATGAACCAATTAAAACCATATGTTGCACAACTGTTGGAAGTCATAACAAAACACTTCTTGCTAAATTTCAGCGAAATTGGATAGGAATTGCGCCCTCTAGAGGCTCCAGAAGTCAAGATCCCAGATCGGTTTATATGGCAGCTATATCAGGTGATGAACCAATTAAAACCATATGTTGCACAACTGTTGGAAGTCATAACAAAACACTTTTTGCTAAATTTCAGCGAAATTGGATAGGAATTGCGCCCTCTAGAGGCTCAAGAAGTCAAGATCCCAGATCGGTTTATATGGGAGCTATGTCAGGTTATGGACCGATTTAAACCATACTTTGCACAGTTATTGGAAGTCATAACTCTCAGGCTCAAAAAGTCAAGATCCTAGATCGGTTTATATCACAGCTATATCAGGTTATGGACCGATTTGAGCATAGTTTTTGGAAATGATAACAAAACACCTCATGGTAAATTTCAGCCAAATCGGGTTCAGAATTGCGCCCCCTAGTGACTCGAGAAGTCAAGATCGAAGATCGGTTTATATGGCAGCTATATCCAATCCCAATCGACCTACACTAAGTAGGCAAAATTGCAAAATTTCAAGCGGCTAGCTTTACTTCATCGAAAGTTAACGAGTTTGGTTAGATCGACTTAAAATGTCATGACGATCAAGAATATATATACTTTATGGGAATGACGAAATTAGTATACCCCTACCATATGGTGGAGGGTTTAATAAAAATATTATTTATTGGTATTTATTATATATGTTTCATTTTTATTTTTTTTTTTTTTTTTAATGAAGATTCAAGGCAGAAAACTCGCCAAATAAAGTTCTTATTTTATCTCAAGTCGGTTCTACATTAGAAAGTAAGTGCAAAATTTTCCGGAATTATTTGGAAATTCTTGAAATATTAAAACATTGCATCCTTCCAGACACCAAGAAAAGAGCAATGATCGGGTTCTTAAGTGTTTTGATGGAATCATTCTCATCAGAGAGCTACTATGAAAACAACACCGTTCCTTTGAATTTGTTAAAGTGGGAAGATGCTGTCATGGTATTTAGTGGGTTTGGATGCTGTCATGGTATTTAGTGGTTTGGCACAGTGTCCGTAGCCGCTAAATGACCAAATAGAAAGCTCAATTTGTCTAGCCACAATATCAGCACACCAAGTGCTGCCGACAGGGGACTTGAGAACGTTGTTTCTACTTTGGTGTACGGTGATGGCATGTAAAGCAGTTGTAGTCCTACGTAGCCTTCAAATAGCGTGCTGATGCTCGGCGAATCGAAATTGTCCAACGGGAGGATCGGAAGTCCTCATGTGTCCCTCATGTGTCTTGGCTACTGATGAAAGAAGACAGATCGGTCTATACGACTTCCGCTTGCTCGTGTCCTTTCCAGGTTCCAATAGCGGGATTACACTGCACATCTTCCAAACATCGGGTACTATAATAGTGTTCAAACAGGCAGATCCAGATTCTTCGGCATCAGTGTAGAGATTCCGTCTGGGACCAGTGCCTTGCGCGACTTGCGCCACGGATGACATTCGTAGCATCGTGCACTGTAAATTGTGATGGCTGTCCACCGGCACAGAGATCATGGATACGACAAATGGCTCCCATTATAGCCTTGTCACTCTCGGGCTAATAAATTGACGTTTATCTAAGGAAATTACCTCACAAGTATAGCCAGCATTTTTTATTTAAAAACAATTGTTTTCCTAAGCAAATAAAAAACCAACCAAAACAAAAATCATTTGTTGTTCTTTTGAATTGTGTATGGATGTGTGATATGCATGAATATGCATATCACACATCCATACACAATTCTTAAAAACAGTTGCATATTTTGGTATTTTTATCGATTATTCAGCCATGATATCGGATTTATTTGGGATGCAAAAAGTGGGATTTGTTTTTGTATGATAAAACCTGCAAAAAAACAGGATTTAGCACATAAATCTCGAAAGGGCTATAAATCGAAACAGAATGAACGCGTTGAACTTTGTTATATTATGTTTCCACTTTGAGCAAATCTAGATTTCCGACACATTTTTCCCATACATAATATATACAGTAATATTTATAGTCGTCAAAGTTTAATATTGTTTAACTTTTGCCAGGATGCACTTATAAGGTGAGGTCATGCGAATAGCTGATTACAATTTTATACCCTCCACCATAGGATGGGGGTATACTAATTTTCTTCATTGCTTTTGTAACACCTCGAAATATGCATCTAAGACCACATAAAGTATATACATATATACCTGATCGTCATTCTTAAGCCTCTAGAGGGCGCAATTCTCATCCGATTTGGCAGAAATTTTTAACAACGGCTTCTCTCATGACCTTCAACATACGTGTCTAATATGGTCTGAATCAGTCTATAACCTGGCAGCTCCCATATAATTCGATCTCTCAATTTTACTTCTTGAGTCCCCAGAGGGCGCAATTCTTATTCGAATTGGCTGGCATTTTACACAGGTCTCCAACGTATAATTTAATTGTGGTCCGAACCGGATCATATCTTGATATCGCTCTAATATCAGAGCAAATTTTTTTTCTTTTATCCTTTTTTTTGCCTAAGAAGAGATACCGGGAAAAGAACTCGACAAATGCGATCCATGGTGGAGGATCTTAGCACGCTTTTACTTGCTTTAATTTAATTTTTTCCCAGAAGTTTGATATATAGATTTAAATTTATTTTGTATAAATTCTTAGCTGAATCCATGGTGGTGGGTTCCCAAGATTCGGTCCGGCTGGACTTAGCACGCTTTTACTTTTTTTTGGCAGAGTGTTGTGTACCATTTTTTCGTCTGCTTGATTTTGTTGATTTTCCAGATCCAGAAATTTTGCGACTAAGATGGGATGCGTTCAGAGGGATCTGGGTCTGGCTGACAAACATCCAGCACGTTGGCGTCAATCCTTGCTCTGTGGGAATTGAGGCGACTGCATCTGTCAGATCGTAATTGAGCCAAAACTACTGTGGTTTGCCGGGGGAGGTCAATTTCTTCAGGTGAAATGGGAGGCGGTCGTTCTCCAAGGACCACATTGACCCGGTAGCTATACACCGCATCTGCTACCGGGTCTGCATGAATGTTGTCTAGACACGCTTGATCTAGAGGCTCTCTTGTGGACCTCACGCTCTAGATCATGTAGATCTACCTTAAGACTTCTGCGCGATTAATACTTAACCACAAAATGATGATTTGGATGATATTTGCGATAACAGCTCAGAAGGTGTTGCTTAGACAGCATGTATTTATGTCTTCGCACGGGTAGGATTTGTAACTCCTGTTGGAGATGGTCCATGTGAGAACTGAGGAGTCAGTAAAGTTGGCAAACCAAACAAACAAACAAAACCAAGGTTAATAAAGTCAATTGGAAGTCATGCGAAAAACCATTGTACAAAATGTTAGCCTAATCGGATGAAAATAGCGCCCTATGTAGTCGGATTGCATATTTTTATTTAGTTTTCCAAAAAATATAAGTTTTGCGATTGTATCCATCGGAAACATATCAATCGATATTCCGTCAAAAAAATAAAAATCGATAGTGACATCGATATTTTGCTAGCTCTAGGAGACAGCCCGTCGCAGTTCGAAGAGCGGCATTCTGACAGTTCTGAATATTATTCCACTGCGTGTCACTGAGTTGACGAGACCACACTGGCGCTGCTCGTTTCTACTTTTGATTTTATCACAAATTGTAGTGGCATTTGAAGAGAATTTAAAAGAGCTGTCAAATGTGACACTTGATGGTCGGAATTGTCACTCCGTCGACCATCACTTTCAGCTCCTTACGCATCTCAGCGTATATTTAGTGAATGTGGCTGAAGATTTGGTGGCAGATATCTTCAGACCTCTTGCAGCGAAATATGAGGCAATTTCGTTGAGGTAGACGTTCAACCTATCGCAGATGTCATCAATGGGTGGTGGTCTGATGCCGTGATAGTACAATCGTCCGCATATGATACGATTTCTATGCCGACTGGAGGGGGTGAAATGGAGAATAGGTAGAGGTTAAACAGCGCCAGAGATATCACCCCGCTTTGGGGAACTCCCTGTTTCACTTTTTAGGTAACCAAGATTCGGCCTGGAAGAATTTTGTACGTTTTTACTTGTTACGACTAGGACCTAACATCCCAGTTTGCCTTCCTATCCCTTAAAGTTTCTCTGAGTGTATGCATCAGTCATTTTAGCAACCTACAGCTTTTGTCAACGTAACACCAAAGTCATTGGCAAACAGCCCATATTTTTACATAGGGAAGGACACACACATATACACACCACATATTCAATACAAATGGGTTACCCACATATACACATTTCACAACATTCATTGGCTTCATTGTTAAATCCACTGCGCCATAGGAAATTTTTCTTTTGAATCAGCATAAGGCATTTGATGTCATATCTGAGCGATTTGCAAGGACTTCAGTCTTGACAACACTTAGCCTAGCCTTGTTGTTGTTCGTTGCTCTAAGAAGATTCCAATTGGAATTGGAGTTTAGTTGTCGAATTAAGCATACGACTGATTAAACATATCAGAAAGTTGTCGTTCTTCTACTACTGTTCAACTGTTGTACTTGGCCATGTTCGCCATGGACAGACGAACGGGCGAATGAGTCGACATGGACACAATTTCATTTGAATTGGCAGCGATGAATGATTCCGATGTGTTTTCTGAATTAATGTAAATGCTTAATTGTTGTTGTTTTCACCGAGGCTTAGTCTGAACGAGCCAGAGTCTCTTTCTCCCTGTCTCGGTTGGCCTTATTCCAATGCCAAATTAATGGTCAATCTGTGAACGGATTAACAGTGAAAGATTGCGCTGGTAACAAGAAAAGTCTTGACCTTTTATTTTGTGGTAATTAGAAAATTAACTGGAAATCATTGGTGTGTTGGGATACTTACCATGGCGAAAAAGTTTCCAAAAATAGATGGTGCTTCAAAAATACGAAGAAAGTGGTGCATAACTGGTAAGCTATTGTTAAACACCCTTGAATGACATATTCTAATTTTGTTATCCCCTTCTAATGCTGGCGACATTTATGAGATACTATGTCATGTAAAAACTTCTCCCCAAAGAGGTGTCGCACTGCGGCACCCTGTTCGGACTCGCCTATAAAAAGAAGGCTCCTTATCATTGAGCTTAAACTTTAATCGGACAGCACTCATTGATATGTTAGAAGTTTGCCCCTGTTCCTTACCGTAATGGAATGTTCGTTCGTCACGTTAGCATGACTTTGGCAATTCATATTCAGTTTAAAATCAAAGGCAAAGAATAAGGTTTAAAAATAATATACTCGCCTTAAAGTATGCAACATTTTTTGTTTCGTATAGAAAAATTTTATTAATCAAACATTTTGTCGTACAATAAATCGCCAATGCAGCTCAAAAAAAGTTATCGTTAAATACATAAATACGTACAGTGGTTCAGAAGAAAATTTTATTCGAATAGATAACGTCACGTCAAGCCGAAAAATATCGGTCAAACGCTTTAGGTACTTAAAAATGTAATGTCATATGTTTGAACATGAAAAAAAATTTGTCCTCCTTTAACTGTCAAGGCGGACATGCTAACCTCTGCATTATGATGGCCCTGCAAAAGAGTAACGACTCCAAATCGTTGAAATTTAAAATCAAAATTCGTGCTCTCTATAACTCGATGAGAATCCACTGTTAAGGGCAGTATGCACCTCTGGCGAAAATTTCGTTTCCATAAAAAATGCAGTGACTAATCCTAGGCAAAATTTTCGGTTTAAACGTGGTGTTCCATTTAAAAGGAAAGCTCTCAACCTTGGACATTTCCCTGAGGCATTTCGAATATATATGGCTAGCGTTGAACTATGCGCATAAATTAAAAAGTCGTTCGCGTATATGATTGTGAGTTTGTCATGAAGCAATAGATTGAACAGGTCTCAAAGGAGATAGCCGCAGTACAAACTTGAAGAGCATGCTGTTGTGGAGTGCACTTTCATAAATCCGAATTTGAAATTCGAGATGGGATCAACGGTTAATTATTATTCAATTTTCTCCTTTAGGACATTTTTCAAAATTTTTCCCGACATTTGACAACAGTGAAATTGGACGAAAATCTGCGAAAGTTGTATATATGTTTACGGCTTTCGGATAATAACAATTGCTTATGCAGTTGTTGTATTTAATAGCGAGTAATTTTATTGGAACATGATTCAAAAGAAAATTGGAGATGTCATCGCACACATTACATATCTTCCCATTACTAATCACAGACGGGATTCTCAAAAGAATTGAAGTTGTTCGTAGATGAGTATAAATGATTTAAAACGAATTTGATACATGACTCCACCCTTGAAAACAAATCATCAACAGTGTTATCAGGATATGTTTCGGAAATGAATTTCTTCTTCCTGATATTGAATAAATTTCTATAAATGCAGGCGGACCTTTTGTTGAAGAGCGCTAAAGGCCTCAACAGAATGAGCGCCGAGTTGAAAAATGCAAAAATTAAACAATTTTTAGCTTTGGCGACCAAAAATTCTACTTAGCGTGTGGCAATACAGAATGACTTTTCCGCGTTGCTTTTATGGAATTCGTGTACAGATTTGTATTTTTGTAACGCGACGCACAAATCCAATGCTCAACGCCTCCATTCTGTTTTGGTCTTAACGCTATTATCTTATTTGTTATTGTTTTTAATAGCTGGATTTACTAGGATAAAACCAGGATTGACTTATGAGGTGATGGCATGCGAACAGCTGAGTACAACTTTTTTTATTTTTTTTTTTTTTCTGTAAATCTAAATGTCAAAGGCTTGATAACACAGCTGTGATTTTTTTCTAAATACGATATTCCACACATAAGGAACAAAACAGTGTTATAAGGGTGAATTTACAAATATTAAAAAAACATTTGAGAAAGACAAGTGTAAAACATGCTAATAATTATGTCATGCTAATGACCCTATCTCTTAATTGTACCATGGATGTATTTATTGTTGTTATTATTTTGCCGCCAAGACATATAACCCAGGTAGTGTACAACAAACCGCTGAGTATAATTTTTCTCGCGAAGTGCACTATCTGTCAACGAGTTTTGGTTGTGTAAGTTCATTATAGTTAATAACCACAATAGACTCAAATCTACTAATTATTGATTTTGACAGATAGTGCGCTCAATGTTTGGTTGCAAGGCGGATTTAAAAAGATGGTCTCACACAAACAACTGTTAACAGCCGGCCAGTTTGGACAGTATTAAGATGTCAGATTTTTGTTTGCATCCTCTTTGTTGTAATCTTCTTTTTCGCATATTCTCTGCTCATGTACGTACACAAATTTCTTTTTGAGTGTTGGCAAAACGACGGTCTGGTTGATGGCAAGACGGCGGATTGCACCATATGATTTTTGGTTGTTGTAAAGGGTGACTTTTTTGAGGTTAGGATTTTCATGCATTAGTATTTGACAGATCACGTGGGATTTCAGACATGGTGTCAAAGAGAAAGATGCTCAGTATGCTTTGACATTTCATCATGAATAGACTTACTAACGAGCAACGCTTGCAAATCATTGAATTTTATTACCAAAATCAGTGTTCGGTTCGAAATGTGTTCATTCACCGTAACGTTGCGTCCAACAGCATCTTTGAAAAAATACGGTCCAATGATTCCACCAGCGTACAAACCACACCAAACAGTGCATTTTTCGGGATGCATGGGCAGTTCTTGAACGGCTTCTGGTTGCTCTTCACTCCAAATGCGGCAATTTTGCTTATTTACGTAGCCATTCAACCAGAAATGAGCCTCATCGCTGAACAAAATTTGTCAAAATTTGAACACATTTCGAACCGAACACTGATTTTGGTCATAAAATTCAATGATTTGCAAGCGTTGCTCGTTAGTAAGTCTATTCATGATGAAATGTCAAAGCATACTGAGCATCTTTATCTTTGACACCATGTCTGAAATCCCACGTGATCTGTCAAATACTAATGCATGAAAATCCTAACCTCTAAAAAATCACCCTTTACAAACGAGACCACCTTAATTGTTTCGCCATGGTTTGGATGTTGGGCAACTACTTCTACCTGTAAATTAACATATCTTGGTCTATGAGTAGTCTTGACTTTTTAATCGATTATTTGATTCGCTTAAAGTCGATTACCCGATATCATACTCGATTATTTGTTTAATCACTAAATATCGAATATTGACTTTGACAAAAAGTCGACCAATCGGTTAGACCAAAAAAAATTAGTCGAAAGTGAAGCAAAAATGATAAAATAATTTATAGAATATAAGAATATAATAAATACCCAATATACGTTTTCAAAATCAAAGCCTACAAACACCAAGTGCTACAGTAAATAAAAAAGAAAGAAAAAAACACATAGCCGAAAGTTCGGTGATTGAATCGTTTGTATAGTGGGTTTATGTCCGTCCGTCATCGTCTTGCTGTCATTGTGCATTGCGAAAAAAAGAAACGAACCTGACGGAGAGGCCTTTAACATTTCTTAGCATTTTAGCGTGCAGTTAATAATAGACCAATCCAAAGGAATCGGGAACTGAATTGAACTCTAGACAACATTTTCTACACCAAAACAGCGGTCGAGGTGACACTTGTGTTCTTCCACAAACTAACATACACACAACAGCACTACCAACCGAGCAATCAACAACCAACCATCTCCAACTAAATTAACCAAAGACAACAAACCAACCTAAAGAAGCATTCCTTTTTCAGACTGCACTCAAAGAATTCCTAGCAAGAAATATCATACACACACACATACACCGTAGCTGGCTCTTAGAGAAGGAAGACCTTGAGAATATTATTGCAAATAGCAATACGTGACGTGAGCTGCCCCTTTGCCTATCAAACAGCACAGCACATCAGCCAGCCGTTCATTTATTATATTGCAAAAACCCCATCAAAGACCAGACGCATTTCAAAATACGGCATACATTCGGCCAGTTAATGAGATAAAAATTTTTGTTGAATGTCGCTTGTTGTTGCTGCCCGTCTAGAAGTTACTTTTTTTTATTTGCAAAATCGTCAGCTGTGGAGGAGATTGTAAAACAACAACATTGCTGAGGTGGCCGGAAGAATTAATATATTTCGAAAGAAACTGTTTTCTCAACTGAGACGAAAAGCCCCACCGTCGACACCATCGCACAATGTCGATAAGAACCAAAGTTTTGGGCATGGTGGATGTGATGATGCGAGTGCCGCCCATTTTAGTTATAGATGAAATCCTTAAAATAGACATGGGTTGGCCCAGCAGCGGAGGAGGAGGCGGCGGAGGTGGTAGTGGTGCTAGCAGCCTTGGCGCCACTGTGACTGACGCCGTCACTGTAGAAGACGCTGCAGGCGTCGTCGAGTCCATAGTCTCCCCTGCCAGCGGTGGTGTTGGTGGTGCTGGTGTTTTAAGTCAATCCTTTGGAGGACTAGTCGATGAATTTGCAAAAGACACACACATCTCGGACCTGCTTGGACTAACATTAGTCAAATTTCTCATCTGTCTGTTGGGTGAGTGAGTTATTGCGGATTAATCATATGTTTTTTATTACTCTTTTTTTCTGTTTTCCCTATTTCATCATCTCGTTTTGCTGTTTGCATTCGTGTACTTGTTTATATTGTTGTTGGATTTTTGTTCATTCTACTTTGACCTGTGTGATGACAGAATGGCATCTCAAAACGAAAAACGAAAATTTTTGTTTTGCTTATTTATTTATTTTTCGTTTTTTGGTTGAGGGGGTGGTTGAGGGGGGGCACGCCACCATCAACCTGTTAGGCAAATCAATAAGAAATGCAAAAATTATAAACAAATTGCTTACACCACATGATGCTAAATGTTTTCAAAGGCAAATATTGCTTATATGTATTTATTTGCTTGCGTGAGTGTGCTAAACACAATGTATAAAAAAAAACTATGTGATTTTTTGTTTATTAAATCAGACCAGAGATGTCATGCGAATTCAAATAACACAGATATTGAGGTTTGTGAATGGTATCCGTCAGGCATCATTTTGAGTTTGGTAACTACCATTCTGGACCAAAGATTTATTTGTTCCATTTGGAGACATATTATAGGACTTTTTTAACGTCATTCCATTAAGCAGCCAAATAATTAGTTTTTTTGTCTTGGAATGACGGACAGTATTGGCATAATTTTATATAAATTAAATTAAAATAAAAAAATTAATTCCTAAGCCAATATGCGTTCATAACAATCAAGTATTTTCGTAATATTTTATGATCATTTAACGAAGAAAAGTGAATTTTAATGACATCGACATAAAACCGCACCTACTTTTGAAAGTAGTAGGCTTATCACCACATTTAAGTCGATCTAGTCATGTCCGTCCGTCCGTCTGTCGAAAGCACGCTAACTTCTGAATTAGTAAAGCTAGGCGCTTGAAATTTTTCACAAATACTTCTCATCATTGTAGATCGGTTGGGATTGTAAATGGGCCATATCAGTCCATCAGGTATAGCTACCATATAAACTGATCTTTGATCTTGACTTCTTGAGCCAATAGAGGGTGCAATTCTTATCCGATTTGGCTGAAATTTAACAAGAAGTCATTTGTTATGACTTCTTTAACTACCAGAGGGCGCAATTCTTATCCGAGTTGGCTGATATTGTGCATGAGTAATTTGTTATGACTTCCAACAACTGTGCTAAGTATGGTTTAAATCGGCGCAAAACTCGACTAGCTACCGTATAAAACGATCTTGGATTTTTTTTTATTTATTTATTTCACTTCATGCAATGCGAAGCCATCAGGCCTATAAATAATCACACGATGCATAAGACGTACTTTTTCTAACATAAGTTAAAAAACTACTCAAACCTGATTTTTACTTCTTGAGCCATTAGATGGTGTTATTCTCATACGATTTGGCTAAAATTTTGCTTGAGGTATTTTGCTATGACTTCCAAGCAACTGTGCTAAGCATGGTTTTAGTCGATACATAACCTGATATAGCTGTCATATAAACCGATCTGTGATCTTGACTTTGTAGTCCTCTAGAGGGCCTCATTTTTATCCGATTTAGCTGAAGTTTTGCATGAAATGTGTTGTTGTTGTTGTATCAGTGTTGTACACTGAGGCGGCAGCCCTTGCCGATGAAGGAATCCATCGGGTCAATCCGGTACGAACAACCAGCTGCCATGGGATTGAAATGTTTTGTTTTGATTTCCAACAATTGTAATAAGTTTGGTTCAAATCGGTCCATAATCTGGTAAAGCTGCCATATAACCGATCTTGGATCTTAACTTCTTCAGCAACCAGAGGGCGCAATTCTTATCCAATTGGGCAGAAATTTTGCATAGAGTACTTTGTTTTGATTTCCAACAACTGTGGTAAGTTTGGTTTAAATAGGGCCATTACCTGATACAGCTTCCATACAACCTGATCTTGGATTTTGACTTTTTGATGCACTAGATGGCGCAATTCTTATCGCATTTGGCTGAAATTTTGTATGAAGTGCTTTGTTATGACTTCCAACAACTATGCTAAGTATGGTTTAAATCAGTTCATAACTTGAAATACTTGCCATATAAACCGATCTTGGATCTTGACTTCTTGAGCCACTAGATGGCGCAATTTTCATCCGATTTGGCTGAAATTGAGCATGAAGTGTATTTTATGATATAGGTGCCATATTAACCCATCTTGTATCTTGACTTCTTGAACCAATAGGGGGCGCAATTCTCATCTCATTTGGCTGAAATTTTGTATGAAGTGTTTTTTGTTGTGACTTCCAAAAACTGTGCAAAATATGGTTCAAATCGGTACATAACCTGATATAGCTGCCATATGAACCGATGTGGGATCTTGATTTCTTAAGCCTCTGAAGGCGCAATTCTTATCCGATTTGGCTGAAATTTTGTACAATGGCTTCTCCCATGATATTCAACATGTGTGTTTAATATGGTCTGAATAGGCAGTACAGGAGATGTGGCATTATAAGAGCATGAACCAGTCGTTCCTTAATATATCGAGGTAATACTAAGTTAGTGCTATAAAGCTGGCGCAAGCCAAGAGTTATCTTGGCGACAACATTATGTGCAATCATTCGATTTTCACATTGAATATCATGAACAAATCCTTTTTCATCCCCATTATATACCAGCCTCAACGCCTGAAGTAACATTTGTTCTGAAGAAAAGAGCCTTAATCTTTGCCGCATTCACAGACAGACGTCTAGTTGTTTTTGCAGTCTTCATTCAATAAAAAGTCCAAAAAACCATCGATATAGCTCTCATTTTATGTGCTTTAAAATCCTTTATTTGTCCGTCTATCCTCTGTCTATATTTTTTTGCCCATAACTGTATATTTTAACAATTAAGAGCGTGCTAAGTTCGGCCGGACCGAATCTTATATACCCTCCACCATGGATCGCATTTGCCGAGTTCTATGCGCGGTATCTCTTTTTAGGCAAACAAAGAATATGGAATAAGAAATATTATGATATTGGAGCTATATCCAGTTATAGTCCGATTCGGACCATAAATGAATGCTGAACTTTGTAGAAGTCATTGTGTAATATTTCAGTTCATTTGGATAAGAATTGCGCCTTGTAGGGGCTCAAGAAGCAAAATCGGGAGATGGATTTATATGGGAGCTGTATCAAGCTTTTGATCGATTCAGACCATATTGGACACGAATGTTGAAAGTCATGAGAGAAGACGTTGCGCAAAATTTCTACCAAATTTGATGAGAATTACGCCCTCTAGAGGGTCAACAAGTCAAGATCCCAGATCGGTTTATAAGGCAGCCATATCAGGTTATGTAACGATATGCACCATACTTTGCACAGTTATTGGAAGTCATTACAAAACACCTCATGCAAAATTTCAACCAAATCGGAAGAGAATTGCACGCTTTATTGGCTCAAGAAGTCAAGATCCAAGATCGGTTTATATGACAGATATACCAGATTATGAATCGATTTGAATCGTACTAGGCGCAGTTGTTGGAAGTGACATCAAAACACTACGTGCAAAATTTTAGTCAAATCGGACGAGAATTGCGCTTTTTCTAGAGGCTCAAGAAGTCAAGACACAAGATCTGTTTATATGGCAGCTATATCAAAACATGGACCGCTTTGAATCATACTTAGCGCAGTTGTTGGTAGTAATGCCAAAACACCACGTGCAAAATTTAAGTAAAATCTAGAGGCTCAAGAAGTCAAGACCCAAGATTGATTTATACGGTTTATATGGCAGCTATATCAAAACATGGACCGATTTGGCCCATTTACAATCCCAACCGACCTACACCAATAAAAAGTATTTGTGCAAAATGTGCAAAAAAAGCGGCTAGCTTTACTCCTTCGAAAGTATGGATGCTTTCGACAGACAGACGGACGGACTTGTCTAGATCGACTTAAAATGTCATGACGATCTTCTTCTGCCTTTGCTTGGGCTTCTCCTGCAAAATATTGGGTTGCCCAAAAAGTAATTGCGGATTTTTTAAAAGAAAGTAAATGCATTTTTAATAAAACTTAGAATGAACTTTAGTCAAATATACTTTTTTTACACTTTTTTTCTAAAGCAAGCTAAAAGTAACAGCTGATAACTGACAGAAGAAAGAATGCAATTACAGAGTCACAAGCTGTGAAAAAATTTGTCAACGGCGACTATATGAAAAATCCGCAATTACTTTTTGGGCAACCCAATACGTGCTGACTTGAGAAATTACACCACTAACTTGTTTTTTTTTTAACGAATGGGACTTTTGAAATCTGGCTTTTAGTCTATAAATAAATGGAGGGTATTGGACTGTTCCTCATGTGTCTTTTCTTGGATCTGATGCATTTTAAATATCTATTCTGGTTCAATTGCTATACTCAGTCTTATGAGGGCATCTCATTATGACCAGGTGTTAATTCGAGTGGTTTTAGTAATTCCTCAATGCATTTTCCAGTTTTTGCTTCATTAAATACTAAACATGCTTGATGGGGCTCAGGTCTTAGATCAAAAAAACATACGAGCCCAGTCATTCTCTCAATGAGCTTGCTGTATCTTTGTATTTGTTACATTGTTGTAGGATCTAATGAGCTGGTAACAGTATACTCCAAATATTTAACAGTATTGTCTACTAACTAAAGCATGACTTGACAACCATCATTCACACTAAAAACGTGTCCCCCTTTGTTTCCTAATGGATCGTGGTTCGTGGGAGAAACACAAATGCAATTCATTGAAAATGTTTGTGCGAAAGTTACCTTTCTCCTTTGAACATTGTGATATCAAAATGGCATTAAATTTTAAATTTTCATTCTGCTGTGCCTTATCCAAAATAATTTGTTCATTCAAAACAAATAAGACAAAAAAAAAGAATGGAAAAACGTAAAAACAATTGCAATGCGATGATATTGGTTTCTTTTCATTCTATAAACTTACAAATGTGGTGCTGATAACGAATCTACGTACTATTTTGGTTATTTGGTCGGCCGGGGCGGATTTGAATGGATTTGTGTCTTGTTATCACTATCAGCTATCGCCCGCCAAAGCCCCATAAACGCAATCCACTGCTATATTATTATTGGAGAATTTTTATAAAAATAAACCATAATAAATTTTTGTTTACCAAAAATATGCATAATGACGTTGTATAGGTCGAGTTTAAGCTATAAAAATATATAATAATTAGCCGAACCTGGCCCGGTCCGCTGCGCCTTCTTTTACTCTCTAATATCTTTTTTATGGCTGGGACACATCGCCTTGAATGTGTATTCCGAATTCGTCTTATGCATAATGACGTTGTGTAGGTCGAGTTTAAGCTATAAAAATATATAATAATTAGCCGAACCTGGCCCGGTCCGCTGCGCCTTCTTTTACTCTCTAATATCTTTTTTATGGCTGGGACACATCGCCTTGAATGTGTATTCCGAATTCGTGCCATTGTAGCCTATGTCCGCCTATAACGCTGAACGCCTGCGTTCAAAACCTGGCGATAATATCGGACAAAATTTAAAGCGTTGGTGATCTCCACTTTTTAATGTTGGCTACATTTGCCATGCATGGTGATGTAAAAAATTGTCCCCAAAGAGATGTCGCACTGCGGCACGCCATTCGGACTCGGCTATAAAAAGATTCCCTTATCATTGGCTTTAAACTTGAATCGAAAAGCTTTTATTGATGTGTGAGAAGTGTGTCCCTTCTCGGTTCCAGGGTAAACTTTTACCTCACTCCCAAATACCTTTATTTTGAATCCTATATTATAGTATTGATAAATATTTACGTTTTAGAGAGGCACTTGGACCTTAATGTAGATATACGCTTCGTGCTCTACTTTCAAATACATTTTATATGAGCCCCATAATGACATGATCGGTAAATAAATTATGTTTGAGGGTGGAATGGACCCCAGGGATTTTGTCCCAAAAATGAGTATCAATTTCCCGAAAATCAATCAATTTCAACATCAAATAGCTTTTATATAATAGGGAGGTGTTTTCGGTTGGGGCAGTTCCCAAAACACATGCCTCTTCAATTGGATATAAAATTTGTTGTTTTCTCTCAAGCACCTTTCGTTCATGTTGTCAGAATGGATGAAGAAGCTCCAGCAAAGAAGTCTTTTGAAGGCAAACACGGTGGTACACGCCAACCCGGGAAGACCAAAAGCCCGATGGAAAGATCAAGTTGTGGGAGACACCTCGAAACTTGGTGTCAGATATTTTAGAATGAGCGCAGAAGTTCGAGACGCTTGGAACGCTATTCTACGTTCGGCTAGTGGAACAAATATTCTATCATAGCCAATTAAAGTTAAGTACCTTTGGTTCTTTATTGTCGTGATTGGTCTATATACCTATTTGCCTGGTTTTGGACGGCCACCAAGGCACCCGACCCCAACATTTGAAACCATGTTTTGTTTTGACTGTAAGAGTGCAAAAAATTTTGAACGAATCGCATTACCAATCTTTTGAAAATTAAGGTAATGAGAAGTGCTTTTTAGGGGAGGGATGGCACTCAGACATTTCGACTTAAATATGGATATCAAATTGGTGCTGCACTCCCAAATCCATTTAATGTGGGCCCCATATTGCCATGGTTAGTAAATAAATGTTTGGAGGATGTTTTGGGGCGGCCACCGTCACTTTGCCCTGAAAATAGTTATCAAATTCGTTCTTTACTCCAAAATACTGTTGATTTGCCACTATCGTAAATGAAGTTCAGTTTAGGGAGTGCTTTTGGGCGTACCCCAAAACACTTGGCTCCAAAATTGGATATCAATTTCGTTTCCTACTCTCAAATACCTTTCATTTGAGTCCCATACGGCCACCAAGGCACCCGACCCCAACATTTGAAACCATGTTTTGTTTTGACTGTAAGAGTTCAAAAAATTTTGAACGAATCGCACTACCAATCTCCGAGATCTAGTGGCTTTGAAAATTAAGGTAATGAGAAGTGCTTTTTAGGGGATGGATGGCACTCAGACATTTCTACTCAAATAAGGATATCAAATTCGTGCTGCACTCCCAAATCCATTTAATGTGGGCCCCATATTGCCATGGTTAGTAAATAAATGTTTGGAGGATGTTTTGGGGCGGCCACCGTCACTTTGCCCTAAAAAAAAGTTATCAAATTCGTTCTTTACTCCCAAATACCGTTGATTTGCCACTATCGGAAATGAAGTTCAGTTTAGGAAGTGCTTTTGGGCGTACCCCAAAACACTTGGTTCCAAAATTGGATATCAAATTCGTTTCCTACTCTCAAATACCTTTCATTTGAGTCCCATATTGTCATAATGGGTCAATCAATCAATTTAACTTATTTTTGGAAGAAAAGCGCCACCTAGAATTGAACATGGTCGGCTAATATGCCCATTTGGGGGTGGGGCGACCTCCTATTATTTGGACCTAATTTTTTATGCCATATTTGTTATCTTCTGCCTAATACTTTTCATTTGAGTCCCATATTGACATGAACTTCGAATATATCTCTTTAGAGAAGTTTTTGTGTTGGGGAGGCTCGCTGAGTACTTGGAACCAAATTTTATTACTATATTCGTTTTCTAGTCTCCAATACCTTTTATTTGGTACCCATATTGTGCCTATCGGTCCACTTTGAACGTCGAATACATCTGTTTAGTGGAGTTTTTGTGTTGGGGAGGCTCGCTGAGTACTTGGAACCAAATTTTAATACAATATCGTTTTCTAGTCTCCAGTACCTTTCATTTGGTACCCATATTGCGCCTATTGATCCATTTTTGGTTTTGGATGGCGCCCCCATCCGATATCTAAAAATTATATAGCCTAGCCAGATAAACTAACACAATGTATGAAAATTTGAAGAAAATTGGTTCAGCCATTTTTGATTCTACGAAACAAACAAAAAAACCAAGTCCCATTTAGTCATGATGGGTCATATGGCCATATAAGGCGTTTTTGGCGGGTTAGCTGAACCCGAACTGAACTTCGATCTGATTTAGTATGCCAGATTCGTAATCTACTCCCGAATACCTTTCATTTGAGGCCCATATTGACATGAACGCCCAATATGTCTGTTTGGGGGAATTTTAGGCTTGGGGCAGCCCGATGTGTACTTAGACCCAAATTTTAATATCGTATTCGTATTCTATTTTCCAATACCTTTCATTTGATACCCATATTGTCCCGATCGGTCCACTTTTAATTTTGGGTGGTGTTTTTGGGTAAAGGGGGCGGGGCCGCCCAAACACATGACCCCAAAATAGGTTATCAAATTCGTTTTCTCAGCTCAAATACCTTTCATTTGAGCCACATATTGGCATTGTCGAAAAATTTTTTCCCTTTGGGGGTATTTTGGGAAAGGAGTAGACCCCCAGAAAATTGGTCCCGAAAATGGGTATCAATTCTTGCTCTGCCCCCCCCCCCCCCAATACCTTTCATTTAAGCTCCACATTGACATGGTCGGTAAATATGCCCGATTTAGGGGGGTTTTGGGGATTGGGGTGGTCCCCCAAACAATAAGCCTGGAAAATATATCAGCAACGTGCTCTATTCTCATATATCTATATATCATTTATTTGAACCCCATATTGTCATTGCCCTCAAATTCGTTTTCTAATCTAAGTCAGCAAATATGTCCGGTTTGGGGTATTGGCCCTAAAAACTATGCATATTTAGTTCCACTCTCTTTAAGACCTAAATTGTCTTGGTGAGCAAATACGTCCTATATGGGCGTTGGCCCCTAATTTTGATATCAGATACGTGGTCTACTCCCACTTACCTTTAATTTGAACCCCATATTTCCATAGTCGGCAGGGCGGCCACTCAGTGAGTTGGCCTTGAAAATATATATCGGATTCGGGTTCCACTTTAAAAACCCTCTTATTTGAGCTTCATATTGCAATAGTCAGAAAATACTATTTGGGTGGTGTTGTGAAGATGGGGTGGCCCCATAGACACTTTTCCCGAATATTGATATTAGTGTGCTTTACTCCCAAAGACCATATTTCTATGGTCGTAAATTTTTCCCCTTTGGGGGATGTTTTTGGTGAGAGGCGGCCCCCCAAACACTTGGTCCATATTTGGATATCAGATTCGTATTCTACATTCAAATATCTTTTATTTAAGCCCCATATTCCCATTGTCAGTAAATAAATAAGTTCTGTTTGGGGGGTGTTTTGGGAAAGGGGTGGACCCCCAGAAACGTGGTCCCACATTTGGATATCAGATTCGTATTCTACTCGCAAATGCCTTTCATTTGAGTCCAATATTGCCATGGTCGGTAAATATGTCCGATCTAGGGGTGGTTTGGGGCTTGGGGTGGTCCCCCTAGCACTTGGTCCGGCAAGTGGATATCAGATACGTTTTCTTATCCTAAATACCTTTCATTTGAGTCCTAAATTGTCGTGATTGGTCTAAATATATGTTTGGTAGGTTTTAGGGTGGGGCAGCCCCCCTAGTTACTCCATCCGAAATTGGGATACAAAATTTTTATTTTTTAGGGTGCTATATGAGAGCACACAAAATTTCGCCTAAGTCGCACCACCCATCTTCGAGATGTGGCGTTTCTGAAAATTAGGGTAAGGGGGAGGGTTCGCCCCCTTCAGATATCAAAAAATGTAGTACCCTATTTTCACCACGGGGTCATTATGCACCAAAAAAATCAGATATCAAAAAATGTAGTACCCTATTTTCACCACGGGGTCATTATGCACCATCTGTCAAAATTTCAAGAAAATCGGTTCAACCGTTTCTGAGTCTATAAGGAACACACAAACATACAAACAAGCACAAATTGATTTTTATATATAAGATTTATCACGTATAGAGTTTCATCTTGTGTGTTTAGACTTTAAAGTTGCTATCAAAAAGCAGTAACATTTAATAGGTCCTAAAATAAAGCATGTATCACTTGTTTGCCTATAGCAAGCTGGATGAATAAACTTATCGAAAAATAATCGAAAAGCGATAATTGACTTATATGTTTAAAATCAACCGCAGGTCCATATTAACTCATCCACATTTGCCCATGAACATTCCATTAAGGAGCAGGGGCAAACTTCTCACAATGACTGCTCTCTGATTCAAGTTTAAGCTCCGAGTCCGAACGGCGTGCCGCAACACGGCGTCTTTGGGGAGAAGTTTTTACAAGGCAAAGTACATCACAGATGTCGCCACCATTAGGAGGGGAACCACCTTTGCTTTTTTTTTTTTTGTGACGTTCTCGCCAGGCTTCGAATTTTTTATATTGGGTTGGCCAAAAAGTAATTGCGGATTTTTTAAAAGAAAGTAAATGCATTTTTAATAAAACTTAGAATGAACTTTAATCAAATATACTTTTTTTACACTTTTTTTCTAAAGCAAGCTAAAAGTAACAGCTGATAACTGACAGAAGAAAGAATGCAATTACAGAGTCACAAGCTGTGAAAAAATTTGTCAACGCCGACTATATGAAAAATCCGCAATTACTTTTTGGGCAACCCAATATAATTTAAAACTTTCCAATTGCACTTCTCTAAATCAAGCTTGTCGAATGTCTCATTATATTAATATCTCATCTATCATTTTCGACATCATCATCGACAACATCATCTGGTTATACTAGTTTATAATGAAACTGAATTTTCGTTATAAAAGCATTTTTAAACTGGACCGTGAATTATAATTGAAAATGGAGTTTAAAATAACTCACATTAGCCAGGCTTTAAGATTCCAGTTTTGAATTTAAAGCATGCAGCCTTAGCCTATCAAATTCGATTTGAACCTTAATGTTGGTAGCATAGAATTAAGTTATTGAAATGTCAGTTTTATACCTTTTGCATGCTTAATTAATGAGTTGCTTTGAGAGACTAGCATTGGAAACATTTCATCAGAACTGTATGCTGTCAAGTTTTCATATGATTTATTTTATATGCAATTTAAATGTATCTATTATCACCTAATCTAAAGTAGGTTCATGCTGCGTGAACTACTTTTGGCTGTGATAAAAACCGTAAGGTGGAAGCGGTCATATACTTATCATTTATTGCTTGTCAACAATTTGTTATCTGCCAAAATGCCACTATTTTGGCTCGTTTTTAGTTGGAAATGCTTATGCGAAATCACATTAGATCATAATTGTTTTGATATAAGTTAAGATTTCATAATCTAAAAATGGCAACAAATGGGCGCTTTTGGAAAATTTTTCAACTGCCAGTCATCAATTGCCACCACTACACTTCAACTACAGCATGGCATTACTATATGAGCACCACACGGATTGAAATTCTGAGGTACGATTTGTTTGGTGTTCAACGTCATCACGAGAAGTTCAGCTGGGAGCTACCGCGCCCGTCCACAAGTTTCGAGTGGTGGGATGCTTTGTATTGAGTAGACAGTGAAAGGCCGTCCTGTGATACTCATCAATACGAAGTATCTATGAAAAATTTCATTCCTTCAAACACTATCGTGATTTCGGCTATCTGTTGAACGAATGGACGAATATGGATAGACTGATTTTGCTCATTAACGACGATGGGTATAAAAATACCCATCGTCTACCGGGCCCGTCCACATGTTTCGGGTGGTGAGATGCTCTTTATGGAGTAGACAGTGAAAGGCCGTCCGACACAGGCTGTTCCTTAAATACTTATCACCTGTGATACTCGTTATGACAAGGCGAGTTATGAGAGGCCATTGAGGAATCATAACAAAGGGGAATATTCTGGAGGTTGCGATTCTCATTGCAAGGGTCTATGTATAGAAACCACTGCTTGCCGACTTCGGACAATAAATGCGCCTTTTATGGGCAGCTATATCCAAATCTAAACCGATCTGAGCCGAATTAAAGAAGTTTATCGACCGACTTAACACAACTCACTGTCCCAATTTTCAGCAAAATCAGATAATAAATGTGGCTTTTATGGGCCTAAGACCCTAAATCGGCGGATCCGTCCACATGTCATCTATATCCAAATCTGGACCGATCTGGGCCATATTGGAGAATGATATCGAAGGGCCTAATACAACTCACTGTTCCAAATTTCAGCAAAATCGGACAATAAATGTGGTTTTTATGGGCCCAAAACTCTAAATCGGCGGATCGGTCTATATGGGGGCTATATCAAGATATAGTCCGATATAGCCCATCTTCGAACTTAACTGGTTTATGGACAAAAAAAAAGAATCTGAGCAAAATTAAAGCTCAATATCTCTATTTTTAAAGACTGTGGCATGATTTCAACAGACAGACGGACGGACATGGCTAAATCGTCTTAGATTTTTACGCTGACCAAGAATATATATTCTTTATATGATGGGAAATAAATATTTCGATGTGTTGCAAACGGAATGACAAAATGAATATACCCCATTCCTTCGCTGCTGGTATAAAAATTAAGTACTCGGAGCAGGTCTGGTATAGACACATCTCGCCTGCGTCTGGCGCTAGTGACATCTACATGGAAGAACATAGAGGTCCGGTCAGTTACTACCCTACCCCAGTTACCTTCGGTGGGTATCTGGTAAGTTATGCAGCGCCAGTGAGGTCTCGTCAGCTCTGTGAGATGCAGTGGAATAATATTTAGATCTGTCGGAATGCCGCCCTCCGAACTGCGACCGGTTGCCTCCTCAGTTCTCATTTGGACCACCTCCATCAGGAGACAAAGATCCTACCACTGCGAAGACATAACTACT
The DNA here is from genome assembly GCF_963082655.1 of Stomoxys calcitrans. Lineage (NCBI taxonomy): Eukaryota > Metazoa > Arthropoda > Insecta > Diptera > Muscidae > Stomoxys > Stomoxys calcitrans. The sequence continues at coordinate 14,609,765 of NC_081553.1, forward strand.
TGCTGTCAAAGCAATACCTTTTGGTTTGTTATCGCAGAGACCATCCAAATCATCACATTGTGGATAGACATCCAACGCTCAGAAGCCTTAAGGTAGATCTACATGATCTAGAGCGTGAGGTTGAGCGCTATAAGAGAGAACCTCTAGATCAAGCGGCATATCAAGCAAGTCAACAACGTTCATGCAGACACTGTAACAGATGCGGTAAATGGCTACCGGTTGAATTTAATCCTTGGTGAATGTAATATGATAACTTGTTATACTCGTATTTATAAGAAACTTTTGATGAAACTAAGTAGACTAGCTTGTTTCTTTAATGTTGTTTGTTTGAAAAATATAATAAAAAGAGTCAGTTTGTTGACAGAAGCTTTACAATTGTTTGCGGAAGAACATCACAGGACACGCCAATTGCTCTATTGTTAAAAGCGACACCCAATGTATTTGTATTCATTAAATCGGAAATAACTGATGAAGTCCGGGCGGCAGAAACAGAAGCAGCAGTCCCTGAAGTACCAGGAAATTGTCTTTGAACTGTATTTACAGGAACGGAAGCAGAAGAATTATAGACGGAAGGTACGGAAGTAATTACGGAAGGAGGCACTGAAGTCTGTGTTTGCCGAAGATTTGCACAGGATACGCCAATTTCGCTGTTATTAAAAGCGACACTCAATGTATTTCTAGATATTAAATCGGTTGAAGTCCGTGCGGCAGAAAAACAAGCGGCAGTTCCAAGAACCAATTCAGTTTGATTTGTGGACTCACCATTACATTGAAATGACTGAAGCAAATTTTCAGGATCGGCAGTTGCGGAATTAATAACGGGAGTTTCATTCAAAGTATTGGATGACATTGTAGTGACAGTTACAGATGAATTCCCAGCAGAATCAGAAGAAACCACATTTCCAGAAGGCAATTCAGTCTGCTTTGATGGACCACCGTTAACTTGCAAAGAATCATATAATGTTCTCAATTGTGCAATTGACGCTGTTTCTGGAAATTCCACATTTGAAGCTTTCAAAGCTGAAAGAATTCTTTCTCGAGTAGGGCGTGAATCCATATTTAAAAAAAAATTTTTTTTTTTTGAGTCTTCTTTTTTTTATTTATTTTTTTTTTTTTTTGGGAACCCCACACCTGAATTGTAAAGCTTCTGTCAACAAACTGACTCTTTTTATTATATTTTTCAAACAAACAACATTAAAGGAACAAGCTAGTCTACTTAGTTTCATCAAAAGTTTCTTATAAATACGAGTATAACAAGTTATCATATTACAGTGAACCACCGCCTCCCATTCCACCCGAAGAAATTGACCTTCCCCGGCAAACCAGAGTAGTTCTGGCTCAAATACGTTCCGGTAGAGACAGCCGCCTCAACTTCTACAGAGCAAGGATTGATGCCGACGTGCAAGAGGTATGTCGCGATTGTGACCAGAGACCACACGATACACATCACCTGTTTAACTGCCCAGCCAAGCCCACTTGACTCAGACCCAGATCCTTTTGGAAGCACCACATTCTAGTTGCAAAACAAACTGCTACAACAACAACAACCTCCGGTAGGTGGTTGTGTGTTAATGCCCGAGTTTAATTAATTAATTGAATACTGTCTGGTCATAATCGCCTGTTTCTATGAGACTTTAGTGCACAACAAGTTATATGGAGTTCTCCCCTAGATAACGACCAGCGGGGCATAGCTTTGGCAAACCAGATTGAAGGCTCCATGTTCTGCACAGTGAATGAGGATGCCTCAACTAGAATTCCTCATAATACTCAACATCAACCGACCTCCCGACTTCATAGCGCCTGACATTTATTAATCACAAGAAGACAAGAAGGCCAATTGGATCGTCTTCAGAGATTACACCAATCGCCGCTGACACATCCTCTTATGTGTTAGTTGCTGAGAGGAAATTCCGTGGCATTAACGCAGCAATCGTTCGCTGTATACCACCCGGTTGAATACACCAAGGGGTTGTGGGATTGACCCGATGTATTCCTTCATTTCCTTCATTCAACAACAAGAACTAATTTCCCGGCGCAGGTAGTGGTACTCGTCAAGGGATTCGTTGCACGGGCCACACAAACCCGATAAATCGGCGTACTGAATCTAGAAATAAACAGGGTACATAAACGGAATATTTGACTTGGCACCTGAAACTATGTAACTTTGGTACCGCTTTAGGCAAGCTGTGGTATACTGTTAAATCACTCTCAAACCCCAGAAGAAATGATGAAATGACCTCAATCACTTTTGGCAACATAACTGTTACTGACCCGTAGAAATGCGCCAGGTTGTTCAACCGTCAATTAATGGATCATCCCGAGAGGGACAAGGCTAGGAGGATAGTCATTGGGCGTATACGTGGTCTCCGAGCCAAAGAACAACCATCACAATTTACCGTGGACTAACGGTAGCCGGTTGTACGTACCAGATTAACTCGATGAATTCCTCCATCGGCAAGGGCTGCCGCCTCGGTGTACAACAACAACAACCATGGTTAAGTTACGAATGTCATCAATGGCTCCAAGCCATCCAAGGAGTTGGGCCGGACGGAATCTCTGCACTGATGCTGAAGAATCTGGATCAACCTGAAGTCGAGTACCTTACAACTGTCCTCAACATGTCGTTGAACATTCTTATAGTACCCGATGCCTGGAAGATGGGCAGAGTGATTCCGCTACTGAAGCCTGGAAAGGATCCGAGTAAGGGGGAGTCGTACAGACCGATCTCCCTACTCCCACCAGTAGCTACGACGCTTGAGGCAATACACCTCCCGATGTTCGATGGAGAAATTCCATTTACCGAGCATCAGTATGGAGTTCGAAGACTGCCTAGCACAACAACTGCTTTGATGGACGGAGTCATACCGATACAGAAGCCTGGAAGGGACCCGAGTAAGGAGGAGTCGTTCAGACCGATCTACCTACTCTCACCAGTAGCCAAGACGCTTGAGGCAGTACTCCTCCCGAGCTTCGTTGGAGAATTTTCATTTGCCAAGCATAGATTTCGAAGACTGCATAGCACAGCAACTGCTTTGCATGCCATCACCGCACACCTTTGCCCAGGCTTCAGTCAGCACAGGCCATGTAGTAGGACTGTCCTCGTGGCACCGGACCAAACAAAGGCATTTGACATGGTCGGGCATATCAAACTATTTAGGAGTATATATAATTGTAACACATTTGTTTTGCCCGAGGAGGCTTATGTATTGGTATTAAGAATAATATAAATAAATAAATTTTGTACAACGTTTTCATAGAAGACCTTAAACATACGTGCCAAATATAGTCTGAATCGGTCCATAACCTGATATTACTCCCAAAGGAGGCGATTTCCTTATTTTACTTCTTGAACCCCCATAGGGTGCAATCCTTTTCCGAGTTGGTTGAAATTTCGTACAGTGCCTTCTACTATGGTCTCCAACATTAAAAAAAATTATAGTCCGAAAGCGGCCCATAGCTGAATAAAGCTCCAATAGCATAGCAATTTTTATCCATTATACTTTGTTTTCCTATAAAGAGCTACATATCAGGCAAAGAACTTCACGAATTCGGTTCTACGGTCCTTGAAGGGTATATAACACTCGACCCGGCCTAACTTAGGACGCTTTTACTTGTTATATCCTCCACCATAGGATGGGAGTATACTAATTTCGTTATTCTGTTGGTAACACCTCGAAATATACGTCTTAGGCCCCATAAAGTATATATATTCTTGATCGTCATGACATTTTAAGTCGATCTAACCATGTCCGTCCGTCTGACCTTCCGTCCGTCTATCTGCCGAAAGTACGCTAACTTTCGAAGGTGTTAAGCTAGCCGCTTGATATTTTGCACAAATAGTACCTATTAGTGTAGGTCGGTTGGAATTGTAAATGGGCCAAATCGGCCCATGTTTTGATATAGCTGCCATATAAACCGATCTTGGGTCTTAACTTCTTGTGCCTCTAGAGGGCGATATTCTCATCCGATTTGAATGAAATTTTGCATGTGGTATTTTGGTGTCACTTTTTAACAACTGCGCTAAGTATGGTTCAAATCGGTCCATGTTTTGATATAGCTGGCATATGAACCGATCTGGGGACTTGACTTCTTGAGCCTCTAGAGGGCGCAATTCTTATCCGATTTGGCTGTAATTTTGCACGTAGAGTTTTATTTTAGTTTTCAAAAACTGTACAATGTATGGTTCAAATCGGTTCATAACCTGATATAGCTGGCATATAAACCGATCTTGGGTCTTGATTTCTTGTGCCTCTAGAGGGCGCTATTTTCATCCGATTTGAATGAAATTTTGCACATGATGTTTTAGTATCACTTCCAACAACTTTGCTAAGTATGTCTTAAATCGGTTAATAACCTGATATAGCTGCCATACAAACCGATCTTGGGTCTTGATTTCTTGAGCCCCTAGAGGGCGCTATTCTTATGCGATTTGGCTGTAATTTTACACGTGGTGTTTTATTATAGTTTTCAAAATCTGTACTATGTATGGTTCAAATTGGTTCATAACCTGGTATAGCTGCTATATAAATCGATCTGGGATCTTGACTTGTTGAGCCTCTAGAGGGCGCAATTTTCATCCTATTTGGCTGAAATTTTGCATGAGTTGTTTTGTTATCACTTTCAATAACTGAGCTAAATATATCACAAATCGGTACATAACCTAATATAGCTGCCATATAAACCGATCTGGGATCTTGACTTCTTGAGCGTCTAGAGGGCGCAATGCTCATCCGATTTGGCAGAACCTTTGTACAACTGCTTCTCCCATGACGTTCAACATACGTATCCAATATGGTCTTAATCGATCTATAGCTTGATACAGCTCCCATTTAAACCGATCTCCCGATTTTGCTTCTTGAGCCTCTACAAGACCCAATTCTTATACGAATGGACTGAAATATCGGATCGGACTATAATTTGTTATAGCTCCAACAGCATAATAGTTCTTATTCATTATTCTTTGTTTGCCTAAAAAGAGATACCGAACAAAGAACTCGACAAATGCGATCCATGGTGGTTGGTATATAACATTCGACCCGGCCGAACTTTTTATTTTAATTAGGGCCCATTGTGGTCGCGAAACCACAATAAAAAATTAATTTTCATAATATGATAAACCTCATTAAAAATAAAAATCTAATCGTGTCGGTCAAGTTTGTTAGTTCTCGTTCTATGATCAATACCTTTATATTCGAGGGAATATTTCAAATTTTCAAAAAAATTAATGTTGCATGTGTCCTACTATATCTTAAATGAATGAAAAAAGTACAATTGGCTTTATATTCAACAAATTTTTTTTTTAATAAATGCATTGCTAAAAGGCGATTGCTAGTTGGCCGGCATTTAGAATTTGTAATTTTAATGAATTTTTTTTTAATGTCTTTGAGAAAATGATTAGGCATTCGTTCTATTTGCAGGGAAAATGCAGTAAAAATACTTCGTCATATACCCAGTTGCATATATTTAGTTTTTTGTTCTGCTTCAATTAAGCTGCTTTATCCATAACAGCAATTGGATTATATGTCAGACCGCTTTTTATACACACCACCGTAGGATAGGGGGTATTTTCATTTAGTCATTCCGTTTGCAACACACCGAAATATCCATTTCCGACCCTATAAAGTATACATGTTCTTGAACAGCGTAAAAATCTAAGACGATCTAGCCTTATAGACCGATCCGCCGATTTAGGGTATTAGGCCTATAAAAGCCATATTTATTATCCGATTTTGCTGATGGGCCACCCGACATCATTCTTCAATTTGGCCTAGATCGGTCTAGATTTGGATATAGCTGCCATATAGACCGATCTCTAGATTTAAGGTTTTGGGCCCATAAAAGGGGCACTTATTATCCGATTTTACCGAAATTTGGGATAGTAAGTTGTGTTAGGCTCTTCAACAACTTTCTGCAATTTGGCCCAGATCGGTTCAGATTTGGATAAAGCTGCCATATAGACTGATCTCTCGATTTAAAGTCTTGGTCCCATAAAAGACACATTTATAATCCGATTTCGCTGAAATTTGACACAGTGACTATATTTGGATATGGATTCCACAAAGACCAATATTTTGTTCTACAAAAATGAACAATGACTTGTACTTGTTATTCCACTCAATATCCGTGTCGAATTTGGTTCAAATCGGACCATATTTCCATAAATCGGACCATATATTGATAAAGCTGCTATGGGGGCATAAGGTATGCATTTTTCACCGGGTTGTGATGAAAGGAGGTGTACATATATACCCGTGGTGTTGGGTATCCAAAGTTCGGCCCGGCTGAACTTAATGCCTTTTTACTTGTTTTTCTTTATCAAAACAAAAGCCTTTTATACTTTCTGTTTCACACCTTGTTCGCATTGCATTTTCTATAAATTTTCATTTAGTTTTTGTGCAGTGATTGTGTAATTTTTAGTATTTGTTATGAATTTTAGATTCTCTTAGATTATTTGTCGATTCTTTGAAATGAAATGAAAGTGTATGAAGACAGAGGGTTTATATAGTTCACAATGTTGCTATATAGTGTTGCGCTGCTAGATCTGCATAAGATTCTATACGGCACGGGATAGCTGTAAGCATCACACAGGCTGGAACATTGAGGCCCGATGTGTGTTCATTGCTGTCAAGAGAAGCTTAGCTGTGAGCTACTGGGAGAATCGCCACATCCACATGAAAATGGGGCTACAACTACTACTACTAGTTGTAGTAGTTGTTGGGCTTGAATTGCCCAAAAATTAATTGCGGATTTTTCACATAGTCGGCGTTGACAAATTTTTTCACAGCTTGTGACTCTGTAATTGCATTCTTTCTTCTGTCAGTTATCAGCTGTTACTTTTAGCTTGCTTTAGAAAAAAGTGTAAAAAAAAGTATATTTGATTAAAGTTCATTCTAAGTTTTATTAAAAATGCATTTACTTTCTTTTAAAAAATCCGCAATTACTTTTTGGGCAACCCAATATCTTCAACAAGGTCCTCAAGTTACTTGCTGGCAGCACTTGGGGTGCATGCAATCCCATGGCAGCCGGTTGTACGCACCGGATTGACCCGATGGAATCCTCATCGGCAAGGGCTGCCGCCTCAGTGTATGTGTTCGTCTTTTTTCGCCATGGGAGAGGCACATCCCGGAGTGCCTTCTCCGCACGCTTCTGGTCCGTGCCGGGATTGAAAAGAACCCCGGACCCTGGTTCTGTTCGGTTTGCCAGAACCGCCTTCATCATCGGTCGGTGTCGGTGAGATGTAACCGGTGCATGGAGTGGGTACATTTCCGGTCTTGCTCTGGCCTCACTTCACTACGGGAGTATAGTCATACTGGCTGTATCGCAAGGTGCTGTGTGAACATAGCCAGCAGTGAGTCACAAGCGTCGTCGTCGTCGTCGCCTTCGGCGTCCTCGGACTATGTGACCCCCCCGACCTCTCCAGTACGGCAATTTACGCAACGGCAGCATCCTAGCCCTAATATTGCCAGGCCAGTGCCGGGAAGTGTATCGTTTTTGTAGTTAAACTGCAACGGACTTCGTGGCAAACCTTGTTGACCACGTACAAAGCAATTGGCCGGTCTGTGGTAAGTTATACAGCGCCAGGTCTACACAACATTCTTGCAAACACGGTAGCAGATGCGGTAAATGGCTGCCGGTTGAAGGTAGTCCTTGGAGAACGACCGCCTTCCATTGCACCTGATGAAATTGACCTCCACCGGCAAACCAGAGTAGTTCTGGCTCTATTACGTTCAGGCAGATGCAACCGCCTCAATTCCTACAGAGCAAGGATTGATGCCGACGTGCAAGATGTATGTTTGTAACCGGGGGACCGCACGATACACGTCACCTGTCAGACCCACTCGACTCAGACCCAGATCCCTGTGGACGCACCCCATCTTAGTCGCAGAGTTCCTGGATCTTGACACTCAACCGAATCATGCAGACGAAATATAGAACACAATAAACTGCTACAACAACAACTATCTTCTAAAAAATGTTTAATCTTTTTCCTTTTTTCGTTTCTTTACAGGCCTCATATGTGCTTTATGTATAGTAATGCTATGGACCAGACATTTGGTGATGGTGTATATGTTTGTGATATCATTGGGTCTAACTTTCCTCTCACACTGGTCCAATGTGTCAGCGCTGGCGATAATGGAGAACAGTCCCTGCATATTGGAGGATGTATTGTCCATGAATACGACGCGTTTACTTGACACTGGCAGTGTTGTGGTGGCCATAGCTCCCCATGTGGTGGCGCAATGGTTTATGGGAATGCTGTTTGCCTACATACATCTGGGACCTCGTTATACCATACTGCAAAAGGCTATGCCAGTGATTTTTGCTAGTCCCATTATTTTGGCCACTCTACCGCTAAAGCCAAGAATGCTTAAATATTTACCCTTAGTTGCCGACGCTGTTCCTTTGATGTTGACAAAAATCACACTTTTAATCAGCGCCATGGATGCTGGAAAAACGGTGTACAATGGCTATCAGTATGCCATGAATTTTGTAAGTAACTTTGGACTCTCAGCGCTGATTGAAAATGAATGGCAGCGTCTCAATGTGCCAAGTGTTTTAAGGGTATTCTGGACCATAAGGTACACAAGTGAAATGTGATATCTCATAAAAATTATTTACCATAACTAATTCTATGTTTTAGAATCACCCAAGGATTTGTGTCAATGATGCTACGTGACGAAGTTAATACCACCAACATTTTACCCACCCTACAGACGCTATTGGTAGATGGCTGTGGAACTTTGACAGCTGTCTTAGGCATGACCTCGGTTATATCAGTTATTTCCCATTACATTGGCAAGGCCTTCCAATGGTATCTCTTGACCTTTGACAATGAGGAGGAAAAATCTTTGGGCACCGTTTCGGCAGTGCTTTTCTACATTTTGGCTTTGCAAACAGGCCTAACCTCTTTGGCTCCCGATAAGCGTTTTGTACGTCTGTGCCGCAATTTAAGTCTGTTGATAACCGCTCTACTGCACTTCATTCACAACATTGTCTCACCAATTCTAATGTCACTGAGTGCTGCTCGTAACCCATCGCGCAAACGCCATTTCCGTGCCTTAACCGTATGCGCGTTTCTAGTCCTGGCTCCCATATGTCTATTGGTGGCCTTATGGCGTCGTCATTCTCCCTCAACATGGTTGTTGGCCGTAACGGCTTTCTCTGTAGAGGTTGTTGTAAAGGTAGATTTGTTGAAATTGAAAAAAAGTACAAAGTCATGAAAAGTTTTTCTTCTAGGTTCTTGTTTCCTTAGCCACTTATACCTTATTCCTGCTGGATGCTTGTCGCCAAACCTTTTGGGAAAAACTTGATGACTATTTGTACTACGTGCGTGCTTTTGGTAACTCCATTGAATTTTGTTTTGGAATTTTACTCTTTTTTAACGGAGCTTGGATTTTGGTTTTCGAGTCGGGTAAGTTGAAAATGATCTTTGATCTCCTTCGTTGGTTTAGTTTTCATTGCCTTTTAGTTGGTAGTCTTATCATTTTATGATTTTGTCTTGTTAAATTTTCATGTCATCGCAAATTTCTTGTATCGAAATTAGCCAAAAATTTCATAATTCCAAGTGTCGCCCCTTCTTTAGTAGGGGTTTATTATCAATTCGGAAGTTCATTTATCAGGTTGAAGATGATTGTTTGGTATATACATATACGTCTATGGCTCTAAAGTACATTTGCAGTTTACAATTTGTAAAAATTAAACTCCAAACTCCTTTGATTTCCTTATTATTTTTTATTTTCTAAAATTATGATTTTTTTCTTGGGCATTGATATGACGAAACGACTTGCCAATAGGCACTATATGCGAACATTTTTAAAGTTGGGAGTGCTGAGTTAATACTCTTGACTCTTACAACAATGGTCTTGAGTTCTATTATCATCACATTAACGATTCTAACATGGAAAATCCCAGTTTATGAATATATATGAAAGGCCACCGTGGCTTATCGCTACCTCCATATGCAAATATGTGGTTACAGCAACAAATAGAAGGTATTCCTCTAGGTAGACTTATTTGCGAATAGGCGTCTCTAAGCGTCATTCCGTTCGTTATAAGCAAAAAACGGACCTTTATGTTATAATTGAGTCTAAACTCTTATCGGACTGATATGAAAGACATTTTTTTGGGGAGAGAACCCTTGTCGACAACCTACTACGAACACGAATACGTTTTCATGCAGAGACGGTAGCAGATGCGGTGAATAGCTCCCGGGTGAATTACGATCCAGCAGATGCAGCCGCTTCAATTCCTATAGAGCAAAGATTGATGCCAACGTGCATGACATATGTCGCGATTGTGACCAGGGACCAAACGATACACGTCACCTGTTTAACTGCCCAGCAAGACCCACTCGTCTCAGACCCCGATCCCTCTGGACGCACCCCACTTTAGTCGCAAAGTTCCTGGATCTTGATACTCAACAGAATCAGGCAGACGAATGATAGAACAAAGCACACTGCTAAAACAACAAATACGAAACTTCTCTAACTTGGTCGTTTAAGATTTCTAGCTAGTATTTGTCTGGTAATTTGTCTCTGGGCGGATGGGCCGTGCGGAGGTATGGCAACTCGCTCTGTAACTGACTGGTCGACATGAATTCGTAGCACGAAATTATTTCTTTTTCGAAGGAATTCCTGAATAAATTTCTGGCTCATGACATACCACAAACTTGGTTCCCGGATATGAAGGTATTCCGAAAAATGGGAAGGCGGACGAATATGTTATATGGTCTTTCATACGTGCCATTTGACGAACTACTGAAAATAGAGATAGAGGTAGTAGAGGTGATGCCCAGTGCGGAGTCGGTGCCGAGGTGGGAATAATGTAGAACTGTCAGAAAATTTGGCCCACTGAAAAATTATTGACCCTATGGCTGCGCACATGGCAATCCCTCCCTGCTGTAAACTGTCTTAATGAGAATTATGAGAAAAAGACGATCAAACACTTGTTTTGCTAATGTCCGTGCCTTCATGGTCAAAGGCTTTCCATCTGGGGGAGGCGGTTTTTCTCCGATTCGGGGCGATCCGGCAGTCGCATTGGTTTCGACGGTGGACCCGACGTAATCCTACATACGCGGTCATGTCTGCGTAAACGCGCTGGACCGCTAATTGAAACACCAACCAGAGACTCAAGTAGCGTAGAGCGGTGCTACGGGCATGCACATGCTTGTCGTCGTTTTTGATAGGTGCTTGCTGCCCGCCCTACTCTCTTAATTTTCTCCATCTCCCTATTTCGTCTGTTCTGGGGACTCACACAACATCAACAAATTTTCATCTACAGGCCTTCAAGTCAAATGACCTTTATGTTGGGATGCCCATTTAGCTTAAACCTGCCTGTTGCGGGGGAGGACATTTCGAGACAGGTATAATATCAGCTTACAACAAACTTCCCAGCTAAGATAGCGAGACTCGCAGTCGAGCGTGATGGAATTCATCAAGCTTATCAAAATGGCTCTAGACTTGGGGAACTAAATCTAGAATTCAGTAGGATATTCAACATACATGACTGACCGGAAAATAATCGCCAGGATTTTGAACCGCATTTAGCACCCCAAGAGTGATCAGCTAGAAGGAGAGGCAATCTTCTCATCTATAATCTTCAAGCTGGTGATTGAGCACAACAATTTGCTGCGTTTCAAGTGATGAACGTCTGCCGTACCGCCCCAGGCGTTTCGCCCGGAATACTCTACTTAATGTTGAAACAGTTCTTGACCAAAATTTTAGTTCCTGACCAAAATTACTTATTTGTCTTTGAAGAACGAACACTTTAGTTGTTCCCGATCTCTGGAAATTGATGGCATGATTCATAGGAAAGATTCAAATAATGGGGAGTTTCATACTCCCACCCGCATCCAAGACACTTAGGGCGTTACTTTTTCAGAAGTGGCTGTCCTTGCCGATGAAGCGATGGAGTCTTTCACCGTCAATCCGGTACGCACAACCCGCTGCCATGGGATTGTATGGGCAATTTTCTAATCATCAACATGGGTTTCGTAAACTGTCCGGTCCTTGTGGCATTTGTACTATCGAAGGCTTCCTTTACTATAATCGGACTTCCCTTGCTTTTTGAGAACATGCAGCCGAAATATGTTGTCTGTTCGCCAATCATATGTTGAATTTAGGGATAAAAGGCCGAAGAGTTAAAGTGATCTGCAATGCCCACCACTGTTTAGCATCTGCCTACCCTTTATTCCATTGCCTCCTGCAGGGTTCTGCAAGTGTTTGCTGCTTGTCGCCAGAAACAATACGGCATACTTAGCACTTTTTCGAGATAACTCTCTTTTTATTGGGTTGCCCAAAAAGTAATTGCGGATTTTTCATATAGTCGGCGTTGACAAATTTATTCACAGCTTGTGACTCTGTAATTGCATTCTTTCTTCTGTCAGTTATCAGCTGTTACTTTTAGCTTGCTTTAGAAAAAAGTGTAAAAAAAGTATATTTGATTAAAGTTCATTCAAAGTTTTATTAAAATGCATTTACTTTCTTTTAAAAAATCCGCAATTACTTTTTGGGCAACCCAATAGATCTAGACCGAAATGTAGCGAAAGGTTACTGGGTGAACACACCATACGCTGTAACAATATTAACAGTAGATCCAAATGCATTTTTGTAAGGAAACATTAAAGAACATTAAAATGCTCCAAGTTAGTAGTTTTAGGTTGCAAAAGGGGGGACTCATCGGGAAGGCAATTTTGTCACCCAGTGTTTCTCAAATGCCTTTAGTCTTCAAAGACAAAGTATTGCTAAAGTCAGCTGTTGTTGCATAAAAGGTGACTGATTACCGGCACTGGCCACTATTACGAAGTGAGCTATCTATCTATTTAATTGATCATATTCAATTTTAATTCTGGCGGATTGAAAATGGAAAATAATAGGAACAGCTAATAAGGTTTCAGCAAAGGATTATATCGTTAATTTCTTTCCCCATCTTTCACATTTCATCCATCATTCAAACGCTGTCAGACTGATACAAGACTTGATGTAAGCTATTAATGACAAGTTGTAATAGTATCAACATATTACTTCGAAAGTCATTGGAAATGCCCTCTCTCATCCACATTAACTTGCCATGAAATTTTCATCCATCCCATCATTATTCACCATCTTTTCATTGTTGCATAATCCAAACAACATATCCTTTCATTACATTCCAAACATCTATCCTATAAGGCTATATAGTATCTGCAAAATTTCCTAAAAACAAAAAATCAAAATTATAACAAACAAATCAAGCAACAAAAAGTGTTGAAAATGAAAGAATACAAAAAATTGCGTGTGCATGTAAATTTTTTTTATTTGGTTGATTGGTACCGTATAATATAACTTGATAGCACAAAATGCTACAGGCGGCGCCATACGAGCCATTATGATGTGTATCCATGCCTACTTCAACATTTGGTGCGAGGCTCGAGCCGGTTGGTCGGTGTTCATGAAGAGAAGATCAGCGGTACATAAAATATCCACACTTCCCGAGGCGACACCCGCTCAACTTCACGCCTTTGATGATGTCTGTGCTATTTGCTATCAGGTGAGTTAAGCACTATGATGTGTCCAGCTTTTTGTATTAAAACTTGAATTTTTTTCTTTAGGAAATGCACTCAGCCAAAATCACTCGTTGTCGTCACTTTTTCCATGGTGTCTGCTTGCGCAAATGGTTGTATGTTCAGGATAGATGTCCTTTGTGTCATGAAATTATGATGTATACAGATAGAACTGATGTAACAGATCCAAATGCTATCCAACAACAGGAACAAGCTGCTCCGGTGCCAATACGTAACAGAGAAGTAAGTATCAAAGTGAAAGATGACCCATTGATAGTTTAACAGACAGCATAGGAAAAAGAAATTTGTGTGCAAAAAGTTTTTGCCACAAATATTGAATGTTGCAAAAATGGTTCACCACGGTTTATAGCGTTATCATTAGCTAAAATTTATTGGGCAAAATCATACCAGAGAAGTAAGTACCAAAGTGAAAAGTCAATCCCACGCCAGCCGGTTGTACGTACCGAATTGAGCCGATGGAGTCCTTCATCGGCAAGGGCCTCAGTGTACAACACACTGCTACAACAACGGCTGGAACTTCAATCTGTGTTGTGTTCTTCGTTATCACGAGAAGCTTAGCTGGGAGCTACCGGGCGCGTCCACAGGTTGCGGATAATAGCATGCTCCATACGGAGTAGCTGCAACTGCAGTCGCGGACAATCAGCGATTTCGAGTGGAGGGTCTCAGTGAGAGGCCGGATGGTTTCGGCTCTTGCTTAAATACTGAGTGCCTAGATGCTCGCTACGACAAGGATACTCGATACGCCATCATGTTACCGCGGCGATAGGTCGTAAAGACCGGAACTAGCTTGATCGCCTATAAGAGTTTGACCAGGATCACCAACTCCCCATTCAAATGTGGCTACATCAACAACGTGAAAAATCAAATGATGGCTAAAAATGGGGAAAAATTACCTATTGATAGTCTAACATAAAATATAGACAACGGCATGTTTAACAAAACGAAATTTGTGTGCAAAAGTTTTTGCACCAAATATTGAATATTGCAAAAATGATTTATATTCGATGTTTTGTTTTGAGTGGACAACTTTCACAACACCCAACAGAATTGTGACTTGGCTTATATGACGATTATTACTTACGAATATGGCGAGTACAACCATATGGAGAGTACACCATGAGATGGGGGTATACTAACTTCGTCATTCTGTTTGTAACACCTCGCAATATGTGTCTGAGACCCCATAAAGAATATATATATTCTTGATCATCATGTCATTTTAAGTCGATCTAGCCATGTCCGTCCGTCCGTCTGTCTGACGAAAGCACGCTAACTTTCCAAGGAGTAAAGCTAGTTGCTTGAAATTTTGCACAAATACTTTTTATTAGTGTAGGTCGGTTGGGATTGTAAATGGGCCAAATCGGTTCTTGTTTTGATATAGCTGCCATATAAACCGATCTTGGGTCTTGACTTCTTGAACCTCTAGAGGGCGCAATTCTCGATCGATTTGACTGAAATTTTGCACGTGGTGTTTTGGTATCACTTCCAACAACTGCGATAAGTATGGATTAAATCGGTCCAAGTTTTGATATAGCTGCCATATAAACCGATTTTGGGTCTTGACTTCTTGAGCCTCTAGAGGGCGCTCAAGGTTGACTGAAATTTTCCACGTGGTGTTTTGTTATGAGTTCCAATAACTGTGCTAAGTATGTCGCAAATCGGTACATAACCTGATATAGCTGTCATATAAACCGATCTGAGATCTTGACTTCTTGAGCCTCTAGAGGGCGCAATTCTCATCCGATTTGGCAGAAATTTTGCACCACGGCTTCTCTCATGACCTTCAACACATACGTGTCTAATATGATCTGAATCGATAAATAAATAGCTTGAAACAGCTCCCATGTAAATCGATCTCCCGGATTTCGCTTCTTGAGCCCCTACAAGGCGCAATATATATTATAAATATTACACAACAACTTCTACAATGTTCAGCATTCATTTATGTCCTGAATCGGACTATAACTTGATATAGATCCAATAGTATAACAGTTCTTATTCAATATTCTTTGTTTGCCTAAAAAGAGATACCGCGCACAGAACTCGACAATTAAGATTCGGCCCGGCCGAACTTAGTACGCTCTTACTTGTTTTTTGTTTTAATTTTTTCGGCGTTGTAACGTTTTTGATATTTAGGAGGGTCCGCCCCAATCGGCTTATGTTTTACCCAATTGGGCCGGACCCTCCCCCTTACACCAATTTTCAGAAACGGCAGATCTCGGAGGTGGGTGGTGCGATTTAAGCCAAATTTTTTGTGCTCTCTTATAGTAACCTACAAACAAAAATTTTATATCCAAATTTCGGATTGGGTACCTGGGGCTGTGCACCACCCCCAAAACCTACCAAATATATATATACACCAAATCACGACAATATGGGACTGAAATGAAAGGTATTTTAGATTAGAAATTGTATCTGATATCCAATTGTCGGACCAAGTGTTTGGGAGACCACCCCAACCCCCATAACACCCCTAAGTCGGACATATTTACCGACCATGGCAATATGGGACTCAAATGAAAGGTATTTGCGAGTAAAATAAGAATCTGATAACCAAATGTGGGACCAAGTTTCTGGAGGTCAACCCCCAAACTGGACTTATTTACTGACCATCGCAATATGGACCTTAAATAAAAGGTATTTGAGTGTAGAATACGAATCTGATATCCAAATGTGGGACCAAGTGTTTGGGGGCCGTCCATCCCCGAGAACATCCTCCAAAGAGGAAAAATTTACGAAGTAAAGCAAGAATCTGATATCAGTATTCGAGAAAAGTGTCTATGAGGCCACCCCACCCCCATGAAACCACCCATATAGGAAGTATTTGCTGACCATTGCAATTTGAGGCTTAAATAAGATGTTTTTTAGAGTAGATTACGAATCTGATATATATTTTCAAAGCCAAGTCACTGATTGGCCGCCCCCTATGGAAAAATGGGGCTCAAATGAAAGGTATTTGGGAGTAGACCATGAATCTGATATCAACATTCGGGACCAACTGTCTAGGGGACGTCCCACCACTATAACAACCCCCAAATAGGACGTATTTTGCCACCATGACAATTTGGGTCTTAAAGAGAGTGGAGCTCGCTATTGATAATTTTTAGGGCCCTTACCTCTTAAATGAAAGGTATTTGAGATTAGATAACGAATTTGGTATCCAATTTTTAGACCAATGCCAATGTGGGATTCAAATAAATGATATTTGAGAGTATTTTACGACGCTGATAATTTTTAGGGCTAAGAGTTTTTTGGATGTCAAATGATAGGTATTGGGGAGTAGAGCGCAAAATGTATACCCATTTTCGGAACCAATTTTCTTGAGGTCTACCCCTTTCTCATATGGAGCTCAAATAAAGGTATTTGAGAGTAGAATACGAATCTGATATCCAAATGTGTGAGCATGTATTTGGGGCACCGTTCCTTCCTCAAAGAGTACAAATTTACCGACCATGGTAATATGTGGCTTAAATGGAAGGTATTTGAGATTGGAAAACTAATTTCATAACCAATTGTTGGGGCCAAGTGTTTGGGGACGCTTCATCCCATAAACTCCCCTTAAACCAATATGAGCAATATGAGGTTTAAATAAATGGTATTTGAGAGTAGAGCCCAATGGTGATATATTTTTCAGGGTTAAGTGTGTGGGGAACCACCTCATCTCCCAAAACACCCGTAAATCTGACATATATATGAACCGACCATTGCAATATAGGGCTCAAATGAATGTTATTTGGGAGTAGAGCACGAAATTGATACTCAATTTCGGGACCACGTAACACACCAACCACCACCCTAGATTCCTTCCCATTCCCAAAATCCCCATGAGAATATCGGGCTCAAGTAAAGTCTTTTAAGAATGGCCCTAAACCCTCCGAGCGAATTCATAGACCAATTAAGATCATATGGATTCAGATAAAGGCAGTTATAGTGTTAGTCAAGCGATATACCATTTTCGCAGCATGGCAATTCACTAAAAGGTCTTTAATTGCCGAAAATTAATATTCAAAGGATAATTTTGTTCCATATAAAGTAAAAGAAGGCTCAGCGGAGCAGGCCGGATTCAGCTAGTATAGTGATAAACATTCAATTCTCGTAAAAAATATAATTTTTGTAAAAAAGTCGTTAAAAATATTTTTTTTAGAATTTTTTACCGAAATGACTATTTTGATTATATTTGATCATTTTTTTAGGACAATGCTTTGGATAACAGAAGTCGTTCCACAGATGAAAATAACTCATCATCGTCAACATCTGCCAGCCTGTTGTCAAGTAGCAGTGGTAGTAGTGCTACTGCTGCTGTGGGAAGTGTTAGCTCCAGCCTAGGGAGCAGCAATTACACAATGGCCAGTACTACCGCACATCCATCACAGACGGCGGCCAATAGCACTAGTGCATCGACAACATCCACAACGGCGGCTGTGGCTACAGCGGCAGCGAGTAATACGACTCATAGTTTTCGGTTTTCACCCGACCTTGATGTACAGGATTAACTATAATTTAAAATAATGTTATACATAATAATAAATAAAGCAAAAAAAAAAACCAATATAATATAAATACTATAATACTTTAGGTGTACTTATGTATAAAAGAATTGAAAAGAGAATCCACTTAGACACACACAAACACCCAAAAAACCAACTACAAACATATACATTAAATTTAAATTAAATAAAAAAAAACAAGACCATACTCTTAAGATACGAATTCTATTTACGATGCACTTTTGGCGATTTAAAGAAAACAAAAAAAAAGGAAGAAAAAGAAGAGAAAGAAGAGAAAGTTTTTTTGTTGCATGTGTTTCATAGAAATTAAATACTATTTGTGTATATTTTGTGTTGATTTATAATTTGTTTTTAGAAAGAAGGAAACTTTGCTTGATTTTGTTTTTATAAAATAAAAAAACTACCAAAATATGAACAACTCTTTGAGTTTCTTATTTGATGTGAAAAACTTAAGATGCAAATGCAACCTACTAAAGGCAGCTGTTCCTTTATGACTTCCGTTCCTTAAAAAAAAAGTGTACTTTTCCAAAACTTTATCCTTGATATGTAAACATCATCATTCAAAGATTCCTCCCTTCTCTCTTACCCTCTCGCTCTGGCGATCTATCTCTACCAACTTGAGTTTAGTTTAGTTATTACAAAAGAACGCAGAATTCCCCTCTCCCTCACTCTCCTCTAATAAGATAACTATGAAAATATTTATATTGTGAAGTCTGAATCATGATGAAATCTTAAGCAGAACATAAACAAACAATTAGCAATGTATATTTTTTAAAAATTTAAACAACAACAAAGTTAATGTTTTAGGCTAATTTTATAATGAAAGTGAAAATATAAACATGATTAAATTATTATTATTATTATTTAAACATCTTGGTTTGGAACGAAAAAGAAGAAGATGATTAACTTGGGAGACCCCCCTAGAGAGGACAAAGAAAAACTTGCATTAAATTATTATACGATTGTACATTGAATATAATATGGAAAAATATATAAAACAACAAAACTTAAAAAAAGTGAAATAATTACAAAAAACCAAAAAAAAAAAAATCTTTTAATTCATCTAATTGCTTTGGCAAACATAAATTGACGTTTCTATACAAATTTCAAAGACATTTCATGTAAGGCACTGCTTTGCTTATTCTTTTGGAGACTTATCCTCCCTGTTTCTGGTGTCTTCCCTATGGCTGGCTTGCACCTAATTGAAAATCAAATCGTTGTAGTTACTTAACAAGTGATATGGTGAGACACGGCAACAGGTTGTGGTGCGCACCACGGTTACACGATCGGCACGTTCAAAGTTGGCCTTCACTGTTTCATAATAGCGGCCATCACTGAATTATTGAAAGACGAATATTAGATGGTTTAAAATGTTTTGGTTTTTTTAGTTTGAGTACTAACCTTAATACCATGCAACGTAGTTTTAAACATTTTACACGCAACAAGTCAATGGCCTTTTGACTTTTGTCCGAAAAACGTAAATTATCTGGATCCCATCTAAAAAAAAAACGAGAAAAAAAATTAATTTATACCAAAGACAATTAGATATTTAAAAAAATCCTTAATATCAAACGGCCTGAATAATCCCCTAAACAGTAATTTTTTTAAATTCGTGTCTTCATGTTACATTAACTTAATAAAATGGAAAAACAAGTAAAAAGGCATTAAGTTCAGCCGGGCCGAACTTTGGATACCCACCGCCTCGGCTGTATATGTAAATCCACTTTCGTCACAATCTGATGAAAATTGAATAACTTAAGCACCCTAATTCGGCACGGACATTGAGTGGTCTAATATATATGTCACTATTCAATTTTGTAGAACAAAATATTGGTCTCTTTGGCAGGTATATCCAAATATAAACCGATCTGAGCCATATTAAGATCGGATATCGTGAGGCTCAGAAAAACTCACTATTTCATATTTCAGCAAATCGGTTAAAATTTTTTAGCGAAATCAGTTAAAAAAAGCTTTTATGGGCTTTAGACCCTTTATCTGGAGATCGGTCTATATTACAGCTGTGTCTAAATATAGTCCGATCTGTGCGGTATTTGAGCCGGATGTTGGGAGGCTTAAAACTGCACACTATTCCAAATTTCAGCGAAATCGGATAAAAAATAAAGCTTTTATGGCCTCTTTCGGGAGATCGGTCTATATGACAGCTATATCTAAATATAGTCCGATCTGAACCATATTTAGGTCAGATGTAGGGAGGCTTAAAATAACCCACTGTTTTAAATTTCAGCGAAATCGGGTAATAAATAATGCATTTATGGGCTTCAGACCCTTTATCGGGAGATCGGTCTAAATGGCAGCTATATCTAAATATGGACCGATCTAATTCATATTTAGGTCAGATGTCGCGAGGCTTAGAGTAACCCACTGTTGCAAATCTATATATAAATATGAACACATTTAGGTTAGATTTGTGGAGGCTCAAAATAACCCACTGTTGCAAATTTCAGCGAAATCGGGTAATAAATAAAACTTTTATGGCCTTCAGGCCCTTTTTCGGGAGATCGGTCTATATGGTAGCTATATCTAAATATAGTCCGATCTGAACCATATTTGGATCAATTGTCGGGAAGCCTTAAACTATTGGACCCTTTATCGGAAAATCGGTCTATATAGCAGCTATATCCAAATATGGTCCGATTTGGCCCGTTCAAGAACTTAACCAGTGTGCATCAAACAGACGTATAAGTGCCAAATTTCAGCTCAATATCTCAATTTTTGAAGGCTCTAGAGTGATTACAACACACGGACGGACAGATACAGGGACATCGTTAAATCGTCTTAGAATTGTACGACGATCCGAAATATATATAATTTGTAGGGTCGAAGATTGATATTTCGATGTGTTGCAAACGGAATGACTACGGTGGTGGGTATAAAAATGAAAAATCGAATCACTTTTTCGTCAACGCCATGCAATGGTGCCCAATGTGGTCTATATGATAATGAAAGGAAATTTGGTTTTTGTCCAGTTCTTCGAACAATGTTGTTCCGAAAGCCCATAAACTAAAAGGACATACGTAGTTGTAACATAACATACAAAGCTTAATCCCTCTAGGATCTCAAGAATGAGAAACGGTTTCTATGGGACTTATACAAGGTTAAAATCTACCTAGCGTGGATGGATGAAGTTGATGATGACCAAATCAAAGCATTAATCGAATTAGATCGTCATGTAACTGAGCGTTCATTATCACATAAAAAGTCTTGGACTGGTGAAAAAGCTTGATATTTGGGTACCACATGTTTTGAAAGAAATTCATTTAACAAACCGAATCAACGCTTGTGATATGCACCTTAAACGCAATGAATTCGATCCGTTTTTAAAACGAATCATAACTGGAGATGAAAAATGGATTGTTTACAACAACGTTAGTCGAAAACGATCGTGGCCCAAGCATGGTGAACCAGCTCAAACCACTTCAAAGGCTGATATCCACCAAAAGAAGGTTATGCTGTCTGTTTGGTGGGATTGGAAGGGTGTGGTATACTTCGAGCTGCTTCCAAGGAACCAAACGATTAATTCGGATGTTTACTGTCAACAATTGGACAAATTGAATACAGCCATTAAGGAGAAGCGACCAGAATTGGTCAATCGTAAAGGTGTCATATTCCACCAGGACAACGCTAGACCGCACACGTCTTTGGTCACTCGCCAAAAACTGAGTGAGCTTGGCTGGGAACTTTTGATGCATCCACCATATAGCCCTGACCTTGCACCATCAGACTACCATTTATTTCGATCTTTGCAGAACTCCTTAAATGGTAAAACTTTCGGCAATGATGAGGCTATAAAATCGCACTTGGTTCAGTTTTTTGCAGATAAAGGCCAGAAGTTCTATGAGCGTGGAATACTACATTTGCCAGGAAGATGGCAAAAGGTTATCGAACAAAATGGCAATTATATATTTGATTAAAGTTCATTCTTAGTTTTATTAAAAATGCATTAACTTTCTTTTAAAAAATCCGCAATTACTTTTTGGGTCTCTATGGCAGTTATATCCAAATATGGTCCGATCTGGACGTTGTTCGACACAATGGGGTAGAGGTCTATCAAAACGCACTGTTTCAAATTTCATCAAAATCGGATGAAAAATGCTCCTTTGCTCCTTTTATGGGCTCAATACTCTATATCGGGAGATCGGGCGGTCGGTCTATAGGGCAGCTATATCCAAAGTATGCACCGGATTGACCTGATAGAGTCCTTCATCGGCAAAGGCTGCCTCCTCAGTGTACAACTGCTACAACAACAACGTTCCTTCGCTCACACACAGGAACTTGAGGAGGATCATTACCTCCACATGCAAATATGTGGTTACTACAGCAAACTTCTTAAATTCATTAGTTTTTACTCACCTCAATTCCAAACGTTCCAAATTTGTGCAGGCTGATGCAATTGTATCCATCAATTGATCAACATGAATATTTACACCCAATTTCTCAGGTGTACCCATTACCAAAATTCTGAAATATATAAAAGATACAATTAAAATACAGTAAATTATACAAAAATTATAACAAAACTTTATCTTGGACCACCCGGGTTTAAACTAAATATTAATTTATATGTCAATAAAAAATGTGTTTACTTTCATATCTTAAATCACGTCAATTTGGGGTACAAACCCATGTGTCCTCAAATTTGGCATGTTTAATTTTGCATGTCCTCAAAGTCATAAAATTTTAGTTTCTTATAAAAAATTAAAAATTGGACATATTTTTACAAAAATAGCCTTTTAACATTTTCCATTAGCATAATTCTGTTCCTTTTTGGTGTAAATACTGAGGAGATTTTCTATAAGTGTGCAATATTGTGGGTCCCTATTACGTTTGCAATTTAAAAGTATGTTCTAATTAGGGAAATGTGATAAAAATCTTAATGTTGGACGGGATTGCAAACTAAATATAATTTAAAACACCATAAACAAATAATAAAAATGATTTAACAATGTCCCCAAACTGCGATAGTTTCTTCATTGTGTTTTCTTCGACATGTCCTCAAAGTTGAAAAGTATGAGAGCAACGTGATGGCTGTGGCTTGAACCGAAAGTGAAGGGTAGGCGTAATGTCCGGTCTGACGTGACCCATAGATAGCAGCAGTTTTAGATGGTGTAGGGATCCCAGAGACGAATTTCGGCTAATCAATCAGTCGACTATTTGCGTAAAAAAGTCGAAGTCGACTTTCTATGATTAAAAAGTTTAATAATCGATTTTGAAGTCGAATGGTCGAAAAGAAAACTACACAAAAAAAGCTGCACAAGTTTAGCTTTGCTAATGTTGCTGCTTGGTAAGAACTGTTTCCAATTTTACCTTTCATTGCTCTTTAGTTTACTCTTGTTGCCATAAAAAACTCGTGCAAACTTTGGCACATATTCAAGCCAAATTTTGGGATTACACCATTTTAAGCTGAATTTGGCAAAAATGTATTTTTTATCCGTTATGTTAGAAGATGGAAGTCTTCTGAAGGCAAAGAAGTCTTCTGAAGGCGACCATTAAATCAAAAGGGGAAGACCAAAACTCCGATGGAGTGACCAAGTGGAGAGCGACATCTCGAAACTGGGTGTCAGAAAATGAAGAAGAAGCGCAGAAGATCGATGCGCTTCTTCTTAAGCCTGCACCAATTTGTCTAAAATGTTATGCAACTTTTTCTCGCCCTGGCGAAAGTATAATCCATGAACGAATCGGCCAATACTTTATAATAACCAATTTCAAGCTTTAATTCGGGGTTCAGTCAATATTGCATTTAAAACTTTTCTTAATACCTCCCCTTAACGAAAATACAAAGAAGTGGAAAAAGTTTACAAAAACTTGTAAACTTAATAAAAAAAAAATTGTCTTTTTGATAAAGTCGAAAAGTCGACTTTTTATAAAGACAAGTCGAAACGTCTAAAAGTAGACTTTTCGTCCCAACTTGGGATGCCTAAGATGGTGATCCGCTGCTAACCAAGGTGACAGATACGTAGTGGCAAACTTTCACTGCTCATGGGTGAGTCAATGAAACTACTAGGACGCACCATCATTGAACACTTACTTACACAGACCCCAACATTCTTTCAAATAAAGAATTTTGAATATAACTTTAAGCATTCTAAAGTAACACCATTATTTCTAAGAAAATTCGATTTGGTACCACTGGGGTATGTCCGGTAAGAATCGTTATTGCAATAGATTGATAAAAAAAACCATTACTTACTTTGCATTAGTCAAAACGGGTAAAATACTCATCCAAAGTTGATCGGTAATATGAGGCATACCGGACAAACAACAGGCACCCAATTGTTGACCATGGCGTGTCAAAAACTTTTGCAAACCATCATCGGTAATATTATCCGAAGAATCCAAATCGATGGACACCAAAGACCTATAAAACATTAAACATTAATTTATGTGCAGAAAAAAAGTCTGCCATATTCAAATACCTACCTAGGCATACCAGATTCCATCCACATCTTCAATACAGTATCATTGAAACCATTGATTTGACCAGCGGACAAAAATCTTAAATTGGGTATACGGGTCAACATATCAATCAAACATTCGGTGGACAAATCGGTGGCTGTAATATCCAATTCTTGCAGAGCACATTTATCCCAATCGGCTTGCATCACAAACTCCGACTTCAAACTGGTGCCATTCATTAGCAAACAGGTCAAGCGTTTTGAGCGTTGAATCAGGGTCTTGAGGGTGGAACCGGTGACTTTATTACAAAAATTCACAGCCAAGCATTCCAATTGGATACAATTGGAACTGAAGGCATCAATGTGGGAGTCATCAATAAAATTAATGCCATACAAATTGATGACACGCAAATTGGGGGTGGCCGATTTCAACTTGTGGACATTGATGACTTCATAGATTTCCTCCTCCTCCTCTTCGCACTTCTCATAGGTGCCGATGAGATGTAGAACCTCTAAGCCATTGATGAAGTTGTAGATTTTACGCATAAAACCTTCCATAAAGATGACCTCAGACAAGCAGATGCACATGTAACGCAGTTTGGTGGGAAAGGCCTGCATTTCACTGAAATCGTGAAGCTGCATAGCTGTAAGAGAAGAATGTCTACGAGTTTTAATCCGAGTCTGATTTTAATGATCGCAGAACTTACCTGTGGAGAAATCCAAGAGCATATGTGTTAAATTGGGACATTTGGCAGATAGTTCATGTAGCACAGTATGGGTGATGAGTTCAATGGGCAATTCAATGTAACGCAGAGTGGGTCCAAAACGTACCGCAATCAAAGACAACAAGGATTCCAATGAACCCACATGCAAACCGGATACTTCAGGTCGTAGGGAGACATTTTTCCATAGGCGTGTATCGTAGGCAATTTGACGCCAGCGACGACATACTCTTGCCAAACGACAAATTTCACGATGTGAAAGATATGAGAAAATTTGTAGAATCACCTTGTCGGGAAGCTTTTCGATTGTCTATATATTGAAAAGAAAGGAAATATCTTAATTGTTTTGTATTATAGATAAATAGGCCTGGATTTAGGAATTTTGTTGCATCCGCATAAAATAAGGCATACTAGAAATATGTTGTAATAAAAAATTATCATTTTGGTTTTCAGAATGCAGCTGTGTATTAAAATGTCACTAAGTTGGCATACTCGTTCAAGCAGGTAAAATCAATATAACAGTAACTGCAGTCTTTAAAAATCGAAGAAGAAGCTGCCAAAGTGGGTCTTGCAGGAAACCGCAGATTAAACCAAGACAGAGAGAGAGAGAGAGGTTGTTGAAAGCTTTAGGACTGTTCGCGTACTTTTTCGGTAAAAACTTGCAGGAGAGTAAGCACAGCCTTTACTCTCTCTGGCTGTGAGAGGAAAGCGTAAGCACAGCCTTTACTCTCTCTTCCCATTTATTTGAATTAAACAGCTGGTTTTCATAAATCAGCTGTTGGATGCTGCAAATTTTTGCTGGAAAACTCCAGTAAAAATTAGCAAGGTGTCGAATTTCGCCATCACGCACTCTGCCGCTCTCTCTGGCAATAAAATATGCGAACAGTTTCCAGTAACAAATTTGCACAAATTTTAGAGTACGCGAACACATATTATAAGGTCTGTTCCCGTACTTCTCCAGTAAAAATTTTAAGGAGTGTAAGCATAGCCTTTACTCTCTTTTGCTAATACTTATTTAATTTAATTGGCTATGACAGAACATTTGTTCCACTAGCCGAACGTAGAATAGCGTTCCAAGCGCCTCAATATTCTGGGCTCATTCTAAAATCTCTGACATCAATTTTCGAGGTGTCTCCCACCACTTGATCTTTCCATCGGGCTTTTGGTCTTCCCGGTTTGCGTGTACCACCGTGTTTGCCTTCAAAAGACTTCTTTGCTGGAGCTTCCTCATCCAATCTGACAACATGGCCTAGCCAACGCAGCCGTTGTATTTTGATGCGTGTAACTATGCTATCGTCTTATACAGCTCGTGGTTCATACGTCGCCTATATTCTCCATTAACGCAAACTGGTCCATATATTTTACGAAGAATCTTTCTATCAAATACTCCATGCACTGCCTCATCTGCTTTCACAAGTACCCATGCTTCAGAACCATATGACAGCACGGGTAGTATCAGTGTTAGGTTACGGTGGCGCAGAGGTAGATAAAGTTACTATCTCAAAGATGTGGTTCCCAACTTTCTCCATTTTCTTTATCTGCTCGGTTGTACAATGTGTTTTGGGAGATGAAACCATCCATTTCGTCTTATCTCCATTTTTAATGACTCTGTTTCGATTCTTTCAAAGGCAGCAGTTATTACTTTCGGTGACCGACCTATGATGTCGATGTCGTCGGCATAGGCGAGTAGCATGTGTTCTCTTGTGATTAGTGTGCCATATCTATTCACATCTGCATCTCGTATAATCTTCTCCAGCAGGATATTAAAGAGATCACACGATAGGGTGTCTCCTTGTCTGAAACCTCGTTCGGTATTAAATGGTTCGGAGAGATTCTTTCCCATTTCTACTGAGGAACGCGTCTCAGCAAGTGTCATCCTGCAGAGTCTTATTAATTTTGCAGGGATACCAAACTCAGACATGGCTTGAAATACATTTGAACGTATAGGAGTATCGAAAGCGGATTTGAGGTCAACAAAGAGATGGTAGGTGTTGATTTGTCCTTCTCGGGTCTTTTCCAGGATTTGGGCCAGTGTAAATATCTGATCTAGGGTGAATTTATTTATTTATTTATTTAGCGCGTCGCCTCCGGTCTTAAATATTTCAGCGGGTAACCCGTCGGCTCCTGCTGCCTTGTTGTTCTTCAGTCGGGTCACTGCTACGTGGACCTCATTCTGACTAGGAGCTATACATTCCATACCATCATCATTGGTTGGTTCTGCGGCATCCTTTGCCGCCAACGTCGGACACTAGCAGTTGGGTAAAATGTTCTTTCCATATCCTCTGCAAGAGTATGTGCCTGCTCCAAAGCCATCGGTTTGATGTTTAATTCTTTGGTAAAATTTCCGAACTTCATTCTGACTCCTGTACATCTCAATTCGCTCACACTTACGCCTTTCCATATCTGTTTCTTTCTACGGAATAGACGTTACTTCTCTCTCCTTTTCTCCCAATACCTCTTCTTCTTGTGGCGCGTTGCTATTGATTGCAGGGTTGCTTTATATGCTGCATTCTTGGCTTCAGTAGCATCTCGACACTCTTGGTCGTACCATGGGTTTCTTGGAGGAAGCTTCCGGTACCCAAGCACGGATTTCGTGGCATTTTCCATGGAGTGGGGAATAGTTTTCCACTGCGTCATTATCTCATCGGAACAAGGAGGGCTTTCATCAAGCAGTTTGGTCAGTCGAGTGGAGTATGCCGCTGCCATCTGTTGTGTTTGCAGCTTCCGTGCAGTGTCAGATCGTACTTTCCTCGCCATGTTCAAACGGGTGCGAACCTTTGCTGCAACAAGATAATGATCCGAATCTATGTTCGCTCAACGGATCGATGAATGCCTTACATCTATCACAACGTGATCAATTTAGTTCCTTTGTAAATATTTTTATGTTGAAATCTGGTGCTACTAACTACCATGTTTTTTGCCGCGGCGAAATCTATCAGCCTCAACCCATTACTGGACGTTATCTCGTGGAGGCTTAACTTTTCGACTGTCGGACCAAAAATGTCTTCCTTCCTTATCTTCGCATTAAAATCTCCCAGAACGATTTTAATATCATGGGCGGGGCAGCGGTCATATTCTCTCTCTAGGCGCTCGAAGAAAATATCCTTTGTCTTCCGTCGTGGCACGGACACAAATAAGGCTGATGTTGAGGAATTTGGCTTTTATGCGGATTGCGACTTGCGGATTCCGTTTGTACTATTCCTTTGTTTCTCATAGTTTTTCGGGGGCGGGCTACTGGCCCAGCGTCGCAACCGCATGGGTTTTGTGGGATTGCACATGTATGCCTCGTTGCGGCGAGCCGCTTGCTCCAAAATTCGACGCTCGCCTCCAGCCGCCCCTAACCTTGGAACAGGCGCTCTTTTACTATTTATTTGAATTAAACAGCTGGTTTTCATAAAACAGCTGTTCAATGCTGCAAATTTCTGCTAGAAAAATATAGGTCGTGGCAGTTGTCCAACAACAAAATTTTGAATGTTGAGTCAAAATCAGTGATCAGTACTACTCTGATTTTGACTATGTTTCTAGTTCGCTCCATTTTTCGGTGTTATGGTTCTTAACAATAATACACACACAACCAAAACTCGTTGATAGATAGTGCACTTCGAGAGAAAAAATTGTACTCAGCTGTTTACGGTACACTACCTGGTAATTATATCATGGTTACACTGCTGTAAGTAGTTAACATTCCTGCTTTTACAGAAGTAGTGGTAGTGAGTCATACTCGCGCTAACTGGTCATTCAACAGTTCCATATTTTGAATAATAAATTGAACTTGCTGTCCACAGAAATTATGCCTTTGCTATATCATAAGCATGTTCCTGTCAAGACAGACAATATTAAGGACCAATGCCAGAAAAATCATTTGGTTTTGTACTGTTTTGTGGTAAATCCGACAAGGTAGTAATCACATCAGTGACAGAAATGGATTGTAAATATATGAACGGCTAATGATGATTTGATGCAGACGTTGATTTTAACATTTATATTTCGGAAACTTATATTGAGTAGATGAGTTTTTTTTTGATAATTTTTTTGTGAGGTATGCTTTGAGGCAATTCCCGGTTTGTAGATCGTGTGTAAACTTACTTTTGGTCCACGTTTGATTAATATATACAATTTTAATAGGGATATTATCAATTATCTTAACGAGCCGCATTGACAAATGTTCATTGATCATAATTTTTGGTTTTAAATCACATGCATTTGGACACATTTAAATTATAGAAAAATTTCTATTATTTTTGTGTGTATTTTTGTTTGTCCATTTCGGTATTCGCTTTTTTGGTACATTGTTGCGGGTGTCATTCGTGTATTCAAAATGCTCCACAATTTTGATTTTACTTTTCATTTGGCTTATTCTATATTTAGATTTTTTCCTTCCTTTTTTATATGAAACAAAATGAACACATTTTTCTAAAGAATTGAATTATTATATGGAATATTTGAGGTAATTTACAAGATTTCTTAAATATGTTTGAATTTTTTTGACCTTTTCCTCTTAAATGTTCATATTTTTATTATTTATTTGTTAATTTATTGTTTCCTTTTTGGTTTTGTATAACGAACTTGGCACAATTATTTTTAGACACAAAACGTACCGTATCTGCGAAGGGGCTACGCACTGTACCGTCCGAAAGATACACCTGGGATGCCTCCACCGCCAATTGGCCCCAGATATCAGTAGACAAATCCATATTAAAGAATTTACGTTATTTATAAGGATGTAAGGGAGATTGTGTACTTTTTATTTTAAAAAAATGTGCTAAAAGCTTATGTAAAAAACGATTTTAATTTATTCTACGATATCTGCTCAAACGACCGACAGCAACCAACTCAACGCTATTACTGTAAGGAATCTCCAAAAAATTGAGAACAGAGTCATTCTAAATTTAGTTAGAATCAAAGAGGTAACATCTATGGATGAGAACCAATTAGTGAGTGTGGGAGAAAGGAAGAGAACGTAATTTTTCACGCATAGTCTTTGTGAAAGTGTTGCCGTTACGAACTTTTAGATAAAATTTGAAATTGTGATTCAATTTCGATGAAATTAAATAACATAATATAAAATAAAATAAAATAAAATAAAAAAATCAATTAAAATAGAATAAAAAAATCTAAATCAAACAAAAATTTAAATAAATAAAATGGCATTAAGTTCGGCCGAACCGAACATTGGATACCCACCACCTCGGGTATATATGCAAACTACCTTTCGTCATAATCCGGTGAAAAATGCAAAATTTATGCCCTCATAGCAGCCTTATCGAAATATGGTTCTATTTGGACCAAATTCGATACGGACATTGAGTGGTCTAATAAGTACAAGTCGTTGTTCAATTTTGCAGAACAAATATTGGTTTGTGGTAGTCATATTCAAATATAGACCGATCTGAACCATATTCGATACGGACGTCGAAAAGTCTATCATTACTGTGTCAAATTTCAGCGAAATCAGATTATAAATGTGCCTTTTATGGGACCAAGACTTTAAATCGAGATATCGGTCTATATGGCAGCAATATCCATATCTGAACCGATCTAAGCCACATTGAGGAAGGATGTCAAAAGTCCTAACACAACTCACTGTCCGAAATTTCGGCGAAATCGGCCAATAAATGCGCCTTCTATGGTCCCAAAACCTTAAGTCGAGAGATCGGTCTATATGACATATGTATTCAAATCTGGACCGATCTCAGCCAAATTGAGGAAGGATGTCAAAAGTCCTAACACAACTCACTGTCCGAAATTTCAGCGAAATCGGCCAATAAATGCGGCTTTTATGGTCCCAAAACCTTAAGTCGAGAGATCGATCTGGGCCAAATTGCAAAAAATTTTCGAAGAGCCTTACTCAACTTACTCTTCCAAATTTCAGCGAATTCGGACAATAAATGCACCTTTTAGGGGCCCAAAACTTTAAATCGAGAGATCGGTTTATGCGGCAGCTGTATCCAAATCTGGACCGATCTAAGCCAAATTAAAGAAGAATGTTGAAGGGCCTAACACAACTCACTGCCCCAATTTCGGTGCAATCGGACAATAAATGCGCCTTTTATGGGCCCAAGACCTTATACCGAGTGATCGGTCTATACGGCAGCTATATCCAAATCTGGACCGATCTGGCCCATATTGCAGAAAGATTTCGGCGGGTCTAACTTATCTCATTGTCCCAAATTTCGGCGACATCGGACGATAAATGCGCCTTTTATGGGCCCAAAGCCTTAAATCGAGAGATCGGTCTATATGGCAGCTATGTCCAAATCTGGACCGATCTGGACCAAATTGCAGAAATATGTCGAAACACCTAACACAACTCACTGTCCCAAATTTTGGGAAAATCGGTTCATAAATGCACCCTTTATGGGACCAAAAGATCGGTCTATGTGGCAGCAATTTCCAAATCTGGACCGATCTGGGCTAAATTGAAGAAGGATGTCGACTGGTCTAACACAACTCACTGTCCCAAATTTCAGCAAAATCGGACAATAAGTAAGCCTTTTATGGGCCCAAAACCTTAAATCGAGAGATCGGTCTATATGACAGCTATATTCAAATCTGGACTAATCTGTGCCATATTGCAGAAGTATTTCAAGGGGTTTAACTTAACTAACTTTCCCAAATTTCGGCGACATCTGAAAATAAATGCGCCTTTTATGGGCCTTAAACCTTAGATCGAGAGATGGGTCTATATGACAGCTATATCCAAATCTGGACCGATCTGAAGAAAGATGTCGAAGCGCCTTACACAACTCACTGTCCGAAATTTCAGCGAAATCGAACAATAAATGCCCCTTTTATGGTCTCAAAACCTTAAGTCGAGAGATCGGTCTATATAGCAGCTATATCCAAATTTGTAGGGTCGGAAACGGATATTTCGATGTGTTGCAAACGGAATGACAAAATGACCCATCCTTCGATGGTGGGTATAAAAAAAAGAAAATTAATTATAAATTTGCTTGTATAAATTTAGCTTGTGGCAACCCTTGTCAACAGTAAAGATCTGCATCTCTCAACAATGCTATTGTTTTGGTTGGGGGCTTACCAACACATTCTCGCATATTAAGCCCATTGACACAAATCAGCTGATTTTTCAACTCAAAAAAGGAAGGCATTGAAATGAGATTTTTTGTATTTTGTTTGGGATGAAGATGCAAAGATATAATGAGAAAAAACGATACTCTTGAATTATTCTTTTACATACTCACCAGTTTCTCTTTGGATACCAAATTCACATCATCCCGACCGCCAATGGCCGATTGGTGGGCTGTCAAAACATTCCAATTATCCATGTTTTAGATGCTTTTTTTTTATTTTGTTTTAATGCTTCTCTTTTTTTTTGGAGGGTGCGTAATGCAGGAAAAGCAATCAATTCGATCAATTGCAGCACGTTTTTTGTTTTGTTTACGTTTTTTGTTTTACAAAAGTGTGTGTGGTTTGTTTTTTGTTGTGAATAAAGGAACCAAGCCGAATAACAGGTGCTACTGATGGAATGGTTCGCCAGAACGATTGGGCAAAATATGTTTGGGTATGTATTTTTTTCTTTTATTTTGATAACTTTGCAATTTTGAAGTCGAATTCTTTATGAGAATTCTTAAAGGTGACCAGACAGTGTGCTTGAAGGAAGATACCTAAAAATAAGATGGAAAAATCTGTCTATGCTGTACTTGAAATCCCATTCTTTAATATTTTCACATCTTCAGAAGAATAAGTCAAGTACAACAGGTGAGTCATAACAGATTTTAAGTCATTCTAGGTTAAAAAATGGTCTACGGGTGCCAGAAAGGAGTACTGTATATAAAACAAATGGGTTTGTTTTAGGAACAGATAAAATGTTACATAAAATGTTTTACGTTTTGCATGGCTTCAAAGATTTATTGATCCGATTCGCACAGTGGTATCCTAGGAATTTTAAAAAAGTTTTGAAAGTTTGCTCCCATATACAAAGAAAATGTTTAAAAAACAGTTATATAACGGAAATATGAATGTTGTTCTCGTCAAGACGTGAAAATAATTTTATTACATGCCTCTCGATAGTATGCTCTGTTGAATTCCTAAGTTTGGTTACAAGACTTTAAGGAATTTTTGTGTGCTTTTGCGTATTGCTAGCATCAAAATTAATATAAATCATACGCACAATGGGCTCAATGTCCCTTGATTTAGTGACGAGCATGCACAACTTTGAAATGTCTATATCCTAAACTACTGTTGTGGTACAGGGTATGATAACTTAGTATTATTTTTTCAAACACCCAAAAGGAAAAGTGACATATCCATTATTAAGATTTAAAAAATTTGTAAATTGTTTTTTTTTTTTTCGAGGCAGAGTTATATGACGTAATGAGGACCAAAACTACTCACTATAGCAAATTTTAATTTAGTTTATAGATGCAATAACTAAGCCAAACAAGGCCTTATATAGTTACAAAATTAACAACATTAATGCAAAATACTCCATAAATATAATCCGATCTCGACCATACTCAGTACAGATGTCGAGGGGTTTAAATAACCTGATTCACTGAAATTTGGAAACTCAATGTTCTAAATCCCAGCGAAATCAGGTCTCGGGTTTTCCAATAAGGATTTGACTCATGAAACGTACTCTTCATTAAATCGATTTAAAGTATGGTGTGTGACTTGTGGCACCGTCCAGTTGAAACCACATGTCATCCAGGTCCATATATTCGAATTCAGGCTAAAACCAGTAAGGAAAGGCAAAAGTAGGGCGAAGCCGACTATATAATACCCTACACCACCTAGTCTACGTACCAATTTTAATACACAGAACTCATTTCCAAATCTTGTCAGACTTAAATTTTGCACACCTCTTGGAATATCGAATAAAATCTTGTACGATTTTCTTACGATAGAACAAAAATTCTGAATATCTACAGCCTTAAAAAGTCATATCGGATAAAAGATATCTAAATCTAGGACGTCAAATATATTGGGTTGCCCAAAAAGTAATTGCGGATTTTTCATATAGTCGGCGTTGACAAATTTTTTCACAGCTTGTGACTCTGTAATTGCATTCTTTTTTCTGTCAGTTATCAGCTGTTACTTTTAGCTTGCTTTAGAAAAAAAGTGTAAAAAAAGTATATTTGATTAAAGTTCATTCTAAGTTTTATTATGCATTTACCTTCTTTTAAAAAATCCGCAATTACTTTTTGGGCAACCCAATAATATCTCACATCCAATATTGTAGAGATCTGACCAAAATTGTGGCTTCTACTGCCTCAAAAGTCCATATCGGATGAAATATATATATAATAACTATATCAAAATCAGGACCGATTTTATTGAAATTTTGCGCATGTATTGGAACGCCAAATAAAACAACTCATGCTAAATTTTGTAAAGATCGGACCAAAATTGTAGATTCTACAGCCTTAAAATTCCATATCGGATGAAAGATATATATGGGAGCTATATCTAAATCTGACGATATTTTGCGCACATATGAAGACGCATAATAAAACACTTCGTGCCAAATTTGGTAAAGATTGGACCAAAATTGTGGCTTCTACAGTCTAAAAATTCCATATGGGATGAAAATATATATGGGAGCTATATCTAAATCTGAACCGATTTTTTTTAAATCAATAGCGTTTGTCCTTGGCCCATGAAGTGACATATGCAAAATTTCATGATAATCGGAGTATAAATGCGACCTGTAACTTGATCACAAGAATACATGGACAGACAGACGGACATAGCTGAATCGAATCAGGAAGTGATTCTAAGCCGATCGGTATACTTAACAATGGGTCTAGCTCTTCTCCTTCTTAGCGTTTCAAACAAATGTACAAACTTATAATACCCTGTACCACAGTGGTGGTGTAGGGTAAAAAGAATCAGTGAGCATGGTTTGGTAGCGTTGTTCATAACGTGACGATTTGCATCGTCGATGAAGAAGCCCAATGACACAGCCGGCATGCAAACAGCACCAAACATTTATTTTTTGTGGATGAAGTGTTAATGAGGCACATGTTGATTTTCACCTGACCATTAACGCATATTTTGCTTATTGACGGATCCATTAAGCCAAAATTGAGCTTAGTCGCAAATGGAGTTAAAGGTCTTAAAGTAGCGGTCACCGACTCCGAATTTCGTTAGTTAATCTTTATGATTTGCAGACTTTGTTCGTTCGTCTCAATACCATGATGAAAATGTAGGGTTTCCTCGTAGAAAAAAAAAACAAAAAAAATATGTCAT
Organism: Stomoxys calcitrans; assembly: GCF_963082655.1. Lineage (NCBI taxonomy): Eukaryota > Metazoa > Arthropoda > Insecta > Diptera > Muscidae > Stomoxys > Stomoxys calcitrans. The sequence continues at coordinate 14,645,181 of NC_081553.1, forward strand.
ATGAAATCGGTTAGAGTTAACTCTTTGAAATTTGAATTTGTTGGAGCTGGGGTGTTATTGAGATCATGTGCAAAATTTTAAGGCTCTTGGTGTTCCGGGCGTCTCGTCTGTCAAAAGCACGCTAAATTTCGAAGGAGTAAAGCTAGCCGCTTGAAATTTTGTACAAATATTTTTCTTAGTGTAGGTCGGTTGGTATTATAAATGGGCCAAATCGGTCCTTGTTTTGATATAGCTGTTTGATATAGCCATATAAACCGATCTTGGGTGCAATTCTCGTCCGATTCGACTGAAATTTTGCACGTAATGATTTGATATCACTTCCAACAACTGTGCTGAGTATGGTTTAAATCGGTTCACAACCTGATATAGCTGCCATATAAACCGATCTTGGGTCTTGACTTCTTCAGCTTTTAGAGAGCGCAATTCCTATCCGATTTGGCTATAATTTTGCACGTGGTGTTTCGGTGTCACTTCTAAGCTCTGTGCTAAGTGCGGTTTAAATCGGTTAATAACCTGGTATAGCTGCCATATAAACCGATCTGGGATCTTGACTTCTTGAGCCTCTAGAGGCCGCAGTGATTATCCAATTTTGTTGAAATTTTGTTCAACGGCTTCTCCCATGACCTTCAACAAATATGTGAAATATGGTCTGAATCGATCTATAGCTCGATACAGCTCCCATATAAACCGATCTTCTTATTTTGCTTCTTGAGCCCCTACAAGATGCAATTCTTATCCGAATGGACTGAAATATTACACAATGACTTCTACAATGTTAAGCATTCAATTCATTTATGACCCGAATCGGACTACAACTTGATATAGCTCCAATAGCATAACAGTTCTTATTCATTATTCTTTGTTTGCCTAAAAAGAGAAACGGCGCCATGGTGGTAAGGATTTTGGAAATCGGAGCACAAATGAAGATTTCAGACAATTTTTCGAAATGCGAGGTGCCCTATTTTAGGGCCCTGCCAAAGGTGCCCGGATCAACATAACCCCTGAGCTCCATTTTTATCACCAATCCAAATCATGCATCAAAATGAAAATTGAATTGAAAAATGCCAAATTCGGACAAAATTTCAAGAAATAAAAATCAATAGTCGAATATCCTCGAAACCACAGGAGATATTGTATACCTCAAGCTAACTTTTTTGTAGGGATTTTTGAGCAACACAAAAAGAATTTTTGGATATCGGATCACAAATAAGGATTTGGCATCCCGAACAATTTTTCGAAAAGCCAAGGTGCCCAACTGTAGGGCCCTGGCAAGAGGCGCCCGGAACAACTAGGGCCTTGAAATTTTTCACATGATCTAAATAACACCTCAGCTGCAACAATTTCAAATTTCAAATATTCATCTCTATGCGGTTCTCATATGGCATATATTTTTACTAGTTTTTTTTTCGATTCTATCCCACTGTGCGACGTCCAAAGTTAGATGTAGTACTTTCAACAGAAATCAGATGAGTATTTTAGGTCCTAGCATTAAATTGGTAAACTAAGTACACATTTTTATAGTATTTATTATATAAACACAAACAGCACCCCGCACCACTACTGTGGCTGTGATATAATGTATAGCTCGACTCAGATATTCCTCCTAATTCGCATATCATTTTTGTGCCGTTTGTCCGTCCGTGTTTTTTTTTTGTAATCAAAGTGAAGATCATTAGATTTGTTATCCAGTCACCACAATAATTTTAACATATCAAATTTTTAACCCAAAGACAAATGCTATGAATATAAAACGATTGGCAGGAAGGATATATGGACAGACCATCATTTTTATATCTCAGCCACAGGAGTGGTGCAGGTTACAGCTTTTATAATAAATTCCATATAAATGTTTCATTTGTATACCACTTTCATGCTAGGACCTCAAATTAAAAAGCTTTTCATCCAACTTTGGACGTCATGTCGGCACGGATTATCCTCATATTATTTCGTATTTTGTTTACTTGGATCAAAAAGGAAAAATTGGGTATAAAAAAATACTTTTTGTTTTTTGGGACACTCTAATGCACACGTTAGAGAGCCTTTAATATGAATATTTTGCCTGAGAATACCAAACGCTTTTTGGATTTTTACTCTACTGACTTAATAATTTTATTCTTACTTGAAAACTCCCAACCCCAGACCATGACCCCGTCATTGTTCCACAGCATTGTTTTTGTGTACCACGCTGCTGTCAGTGTTGGGTTCTTATAACACGTGTTATACAAAACGTATAAGTAATCTGAACTAGCCATCACGCATACGTAGACCTCTAAAAATACTTCATCAATGTTTCGCGGGAAATAAAAAATTTCTTGAAAATCCAACATAAATCTCAAATTGTAAGTGGACATAATCCCTATTTTGAAATATTCTACGATGAACGAAACCACATTTAAGACGTTTCCCATGTTTCAGTGGATATAATCATTTATTTTCGATAAGTGAATTATATCCCCGAAGCAAATGCTCAAATACAAATTTGGTACATAAATACATATGTATGTATTGTTCTAAAATTGCTAGTGGCTGATATAAGGTGAGGCCAGGGCCTCCAAAGATTCTATCAAAAAAGAAATCGACACGTTTTTGCTTTTTATTCCCTTCATTATAGGATGGGGGTATTCTAACTTAGCTCCAATAGCATAGGAATTGTAATAAATGTGGCAAAATCGGGTAATAAATGTGTCTAAGACCTAAAATCGGCAGAAATAGTCCATATGGGGGCTATATAAAGATATAGTCCAATAACAATTCCAGAAAGAGTTCGGGATATAAAATAAGCATACGGATGGATATATGGGAAGAGGGGGCTAGATCGACTTAAAATGTCATGACGATCAAGAACACATATACTTTATGGGGGCTTAGACGAATATTTCGAAGAGTTACAAACCTATGATGGAGGGTATAAAAGTCTTATGAAGGGAGAACTTCCCCCCTTTCGTCATTCTTCTTCAATTTGGCTCAGATTGGTCCTGATTTGGATATAGCTTTCATATAGACCGATCCGCCGATTTAGGGTCTAAGGCCCATAAAATCCACATTTATTATCCGATTTTGCTGAAATTTTGGACATTGATTTGTGTTAAATCCTTCATCATTTTTCATTTTAGCTCAGATCGGGCAAGATTTGGATATAGCTGTCGTATAGACCGATCTCTCGATTTAAGGTTTTGGGCCCATAAAATGCGCATTTATAGTCCGATGTCGCCGAAATTTGGGACAGTAAGTTGTGTTAGGCTCTTCAACATTTTTCTGCAACTTGGCCCACATCGGTACAGATTTGGATATAGCTGCCATATAAACCGATATCTCGATTTAAGTCTTGGCTCGATAATAGGCGCATTTATAATCCGATTTCGCTGAAATTTGACACAGTGACTTACGTTAGGCTTTTCGACATCCATGTCGTATATTGTTCAGATCGGTTTATTTTTAAGATATAGCTACTAAAAAGATCAATATTTTGTTATACACAATTGAACAATGACTTGTACTTAATAGTATTTGGTCTTAATAGTACTTGTACTTAATAGTATGGTGGTCTCCGTTAAAATCACTTTGGAGAATTCATTTTGGTTATTTTGTTATACATTTCGCCTAGTTTCATAAGGCCTTGCCAAATATGCCTCTGGAAGTTGTTTAGGCATCCATGTTTTTTTTTAAGGTTTAAGTGTACAACGAGCTATTATGGCTTTCACCGGGGACTTATATCAAACGCAAGATCATCCAGGGCGTGTGTTAGATAAATATTATTTTGCAAACCATCAACAGAGTAAATCCTTTCTAAAATTCCCAATGAACGAATCACACTGTGCATATCAATCTCCTTTGTTTGTTTTCCAATGTCCATTAAATTGAGATGAATCATTTGAAAAACCAGCAGAAGTTCGACCTCCAATAACCAATGGACAGATTATTGTTGTTCACGGATAGGTGCAGAATCAAGCACCATTGAAAATAATGCTCAGTTTTACACGAAACAAAGAAGCAGATATGATTTTTTTTTTCATTTCTTCGTTTTGCAAAACATTTTTTTTTTCAAACGGTTTTTTGATCTAAGCAATCTTCGCATGGGCGGACGAAGAAAAGCCAAGCAATTTAAAAGTGCCACATGCTCTATCGAAATATTTTGTTGTATGTGTGTGTATATCGGGCGGACTTCATAAATTAAATTTGCATCTAAGGGCATTGGCAATAAATTTGGCAAATTTGTGTGCTTGTTTTTTTACACACAATTTTTAAAAAAATTATATTTACCCATTGTGTTTTTTTTTTGATTTGGTTAGAAAATGTTAGATATGGTTTTAGTTGATTTCAAAAAATTTTATAGTTTTTCAATATTAGTTGTTAATTTTGTTTTATTTTTTTTCCTTCAATTGATTTCTAAAAATATAAATTTCAAGGGTCTCTTCTTGCAGAAATGCAGGCGAAATTTAAAACTTTTCACTTTGAAACTACCTTTTTGTTATCGTTTCAAATTTAAATTGCATTAACAAATTCACTAATAATATTTAATAAAAATTTTGATTTGATACGAGTTTTCCAAATTCACTCTTCACCGATTTATTATCTCAATGCAATGATTTTTGGCTAATACCTAGACCTTGCATAAGTATATTTCTGTATGCACTTATTTGTTATATCTGGTCTAGACATGCAGGCCTGTTTCTTTATTGGCTGCAACAGTGTTTGGTAGTTGAAATTTTTTCTGGTATGATGTCGATCTCACTGCAATTCCCGCACAACTGAATACAAATTTTAAATACTTGGTCGAGATAGAACCATCAAGGAGCATATTTCCGTTGTAAAGCCAACAAGTACAGGGAAAACAACACATGTGTGCGTGTGTGTGTGTCGATTCATTCATTTGTACTCATACACTTCATCTCTCATATGAGTACTTTTTTCAAACTTGTAAATAATTTTCATTCGGGTCATTCCATCAGCTAGGCATGGCTCTTTTTAGTGAGTTTTTATATATTCTCAATTTGTTATGAACAACAAGTAAAAAGGCGGTAAGTTCGGCCGGACCCAACTTCGACCACCAACTCGGGTATATATTGGGTTGCCCAAAAAGTAATTGTCGGTAATATAGTAGTAATATAGTCGGCGTTGAAAATTTTTTTCAACGGCTTGTGACTCTGTAATTGCATTCTTTCTTCTGTCAGTTATCAGCTGTTACTTTTAGCTTGCTTTAGAAAAAAAGTGCGCGAAATTTTGTTTACATTTGTTTGTTTGGCGTCAATTTTAATATGGGTACCACATGTATTGAAAGAAATTCATTTAACAAACCGAATCAACGCTTTTGATATGCACCTTAAACGCAATAAATTCGATCCGTTTTTTAAACGAATCATAACTGGAGATGAAAAATGGGTTGTTTACAACAACGTTAGTCGAAAACGATCATGGTCCAAGCATGGTGAACTAGCTCAAACCACTTCAAAGGCTGATATCCACCAAAAAAGGTTATGCTGTCTGTTTGGTGGGATTGGAAGGGTGTGGTATATTTTGAGCTGCTTCCAAGGAACCAAACGATTAATTCGGATGTTTACTGTCAACAATTGGACAAATTGAATACAGCCATCAAGGAGAAGCGACCAGAATTGGTCAATCGTAAAGGTGTCATATTCCACCAGGACAACGCTAGACCGCACACATCTTTGGTCACTCGCCAAAAACTGAGTGAGCTTGGCTGGGAACTTTTGATGCATCCACCATATAGCCCTGACCTTGCACCATCAGACTACCATTTATTTCGATCTTTGCAGAACTCCTTAAATGGTAAAACTTTCGGCAATGATGAGGCTATAAAATTGCACTTGGTTCAGTTTTTTGCAGATAAAGGCCAGAAGTTCTATGAGCGTGGAATACTAAATTTGCCAGGAAGATGGCAAAAGGTTATTGAACAAAATGGCAATTATAGATTTGATTAAAGTTCATTCTAAGTTTTATTAAAAATGCATTTACTTTCTTTTAAAAAATCCGCAATTACTTTTTAGGCAACCCAATATGTAAAGCATCTTTCGCCAAAATCCGGTGAAAAATGCATACCTTATGCCCCATAGCAGCTGTTTCATACCTTATGCCACATAGCAGCATAATGCATACCTTATTCAATTGTGTATAACAAAATATTGATCTTTTTAGTAGCTATATCTAAAAAACAAGTAAGAGCGTGCTAAGTTCGACCAGCCGAATCTTATATACCCTCCACCATGGATCACATTTGTCGAGTTCTATGCGCGGTATCTCTTTTTAGGCAAACAAAGAATATTGAATGAGAACTGTTATGCTATTGGAGCTACATCAAGTTATAGTCCGATTCGGATCATTAATGAATGCTAAACATTGTAGAAGTCATTGTGTAATATTTCAGTTCATTCGGATAAGAATTTCGCCTTGTAGTTGCTCAAGAAGCAAAATCGGGAGATAGATTTATATGGGAGCTGTTTTAAGCTATTGCTCGATTCAGACCATATAAAACACCTCTGTTAAAGGCCATGAGAGAAGCAGTTGTACAAAGTCCAAATCGGATGAGAATAACGCGCTCTAGTGGCTCAAGAAGTCAAGATCCAAGATCGGTTTATATGACAGCTATACCAGATTATGAACCGATTTAAATTATAATTAACACAGTTGTTGGAAGTGATACCAAAACACTACGTGCAAAATTTCAGTCGAATCGGAGAAGAATTGCGCCCTCTAGAGGCTAAAGAAGTCAAGACCCAAGATCGGCTTATATGGCAGCTATATCAAAACATAGACCGATTTGGCCCATTTACAATTATAACCGACCTACACTAATAAAAAGTGTTTGCGCAAAATTTCAAGCGGCTAGCTTTACTCCTTCGAAAGTTAGCGTGCTTTCGACAGACTGACGGACGAACATGGCTAGATCGACTTCAAATGACATAACGATCAAGAATGTATATACTTTATGGGGTCTCAGACACATATTTCGGGGTGTAACAAACAGAATGACGAAATTAGTATACCCCCATCCTATAAATAAAAAGTATAAAAACATCACTCTCCCCCGACTACGTTGGCACAAAACCTTATAACATAGACAGTAGTATAACATAGCGTAATGATGTTCATGTGACCTTGTTAAGTTGATAAACCAGATCACGCTGTTAATCACCCAAACACGCACCGGATTCACCAAAAAAAAAAATGGCATATGGTTCTATTGACTGTAATTGGAACAAGTGTCAAAGAATCTAACACGAATTTTGTGTTTCAAATTTTCTAAAATTTGGAGAAGAAATCCAGCGTTTGTTGGGAGATCGTTCTAAATAGCAGCTACATGCGACTTCTGAGTGGTTTTATGCAACTCAATATTCCAAATTTCGGCCAAATCTTGTAGTAAATACACTTTTTATGAACGCAAGACCTTAAATCGGGAGATCGTTTCATCTAATATAATTCCCTATTCAATTTCAACGAAATGGAGCCAGACGGACGGATGGACATTACTAGATTGCGTATATGAATTGTTCGACGATCTTGTATATATACTTTGAAATGTTCAAAAGGGATGAGTCGATGTGTTGCAAATGGAATGACAAAATGCATATGCCTAACCATTCGATGAATTAAAAAGTAAAAAGGCGTTAAGTTCGGCCGGGCCGAACCCACCACCTCGGGTATATATGTAAACCACCTTTCATTAAAATTCGGTGAAAATTTCATATCTTATGTCCCATATCAGTTATATCAAAATATGTTCCGATTTGGACCAAATTCTAATAAGTACAGTAGCTATATCTAAAAATAAAACGATCTGAACCATATACGACACGGATGTCGAAAAGCCTAACATAAGACTGTGTCAAATTTCAGTGAAATCGGATTATAAATGCGCCTTTTATGGGGCCAAGACTGTAAATTGAGATATCGGTCTACGTGGCAGCTATATCCAAATTTGGACCGATTTGGGTCAGGTTGCATAAAAATGTCGAAGAGCCTAACTCAAAGCACTGTCCCCAATTTCGGCGAAATCCGACAATAAATGCCTCTTTTATGGGCCCAAAACCTTAAATCGAGAAATCGGTCTATATGGCAGCTATATTCAAACCTGGACCAATCTGGGCAAAATTGAAGAAGGACGTCGAAGAGCCTAACTAAACTCGCTGTCTCAAATTTCAGCGGCATCGGACAATAAATGCGTATTTTATGGGTCCAAAACCAAAAACCTAGATATCGGTCTATATGGCAGCTATATCCACATGTGGACCGATCGGTGCGATATTGCAAAAATATGTCAAGGGGCTTAACTTAACTCACAGTCCCGAATTTCGGCGACATCGGACAATAAATGAGCATTTTATGGGCCCAAAACCTTAAATAATGAAAAAGATCTATATGGCAGCTATATCCAAATCTGAACCGATCTGGGCTAAACTGAAAAAAGATGTCGAAGGGCCTAAGACAACTCACTGTCCCAAACTTCAGCAAAGTCGAATAATAAATGTGGCTTTTATGGGCTTAAGACCCTAAATCGGAGGATCGGTCTATATGGCAGCTATATCCAAATCTGGACCGACCTGGGCCAAATTGACGAAGGATGTCGATGGGCCTAACACAATTCACTGTCCCGAATTTCATCAAAATCGGATAATAAATATGGCTTTTGTGGGCCTAAGACCCTAAATCAGTGGATCGGTCTATATGGCAGCTATATCAAAATCTGGACCGATCTGGGCTAAATTGACGAAGGAAGTCGAAGGGCCTAACACAACTCCCTGTCCCAAATTTCAGCGAAATCGGATTATAAATGTGGCTTTTTTGGGCCTTAGACCCTAAATCGGAGGATCGGTCTATATGGCAGCTATATCCAAATCTGGACAGATCTGAGCCAAATTGACAAAGGATGTCGAAGGGCCTAACACAACTGTCCCAAATTTCAGCAAAATCGGATAATGAATGTGGCTTTTATGGGCCGAAGATCCTAAATCGGCGGATCGGTCTATATGGGGGCTATATCAAGATATAGTCCGATATAGCCCATCTTCGAACTTAACCTGCTTATGGACAAAAAAAGAATCTGTGCAAAATTTCAGCTCAATATCTCTAATTTTGAAGACTGTAGCGTGATTTCAACAGACAGACGGACATGTCTAGATCGTCTTAGATTTTTACGCTGATCAAGAATATATATAGGGTCATAAATGGATGTGTTGCAAACGGAATGACAAAATTAATATACCCCCATCCTTCGGTGGTGGGTATAAAAATCATAGGTTTTAGTTAGTTTTTGTTGCGACTTTTTCAAAATTTTGGTAGGAAATAATTTGTTTTGGGTGGCAACACTGGTCCTATGATAGCAACCCCTAACCAATGAGAACTCTAGTCAATCCGTTACAATAGGACGGACTGTCGTGGAATTACGACTTCCAATTCTCATGCATTGGCTGGTCCATGATGCTTTTGTTGAGCTCATTTCATAGGGAATTGCCGCAATATAATCACAAGACAGACACATGTTTGTTATGATGAGAAATTTTTAATTTCTTATATTTTCTTGTTTTGCCGTTTCAATCTCATGCATAAAATGTATTCAAATTGTCTTGAACAACCAGCAAACAAAGTGGTATCTCATCTCTCTCTCTTATATTCAAATCTGTTTCAAGATGAGAATCATGCATATGTATATACACATGTCTGTTACCACAATTTAGAAATGTAGAATGTTTATATGTAAACAAACAAAACAATGCGAGGACTGCCGGCGGTATTTGAACTATTTCTTTAGGAAGTACAAACTTTTGCTTTTATACATGTATGTATGCATATATTTGTATGTACGCAGTTGTCCACCAGTTGTTAAGTCCATATAATTGATGAATGAATAAATTTTATTGAGAGCAGACAATTTATATGCTTCAATATGTTCTGATGAAAAACTTGTGTTTCCAAAAGGGAAATTTATTTTCCCTTTTGACAAAAACATTGCACAAACATTCGATACTTATTATTTTGCAAACATTTATTTTCAATAAATTTTTGAATTCTTAAACAGACTAAGAGACATGTCTATTAATTTCTAAGCAGTATAGTATTTAAAAAATAATAATCACATTAATTGTAACAATTAAATTTTGGGGGGGGGGGGGGGGGGGGGGGGAGAGTATGTTTATCGAATCTTAAAAACCATTGCGACATCTGGCCAGAATAGCCTCCATAATCATTTGAAACCATTCCGTTGAGTATGTCGAATAGTCAGCAGTCCTAAATAGATTAACCTTAGCTTCAGTACTTAGCGATGAACACAAATAATAGTTGATGGTCATTTCAGTTAATTCGACATGATAGTTCTTCATGGACCACTCCAAGACATCCAGACAGTTAGTCTCATCTAGCAGGGCTATTAGCATTTGCAAAACGAATTGCTCCATTTCTGGTATAATGTAGATGCGAGACATCTCAAAAGCTTCCAAGAGGGCGGAATATTTGTCGGCTGGCGGTATATTATATTTGAGATTTTTCGATTTGCGCACTATTAAATTAAGGAAATAGCGTAGGCCACTGACCGTATAATTACGCAGATGTATTTCGCCCTCTTTGCCTTCGCGAAAATCACTATTCAACATGGTATTGAAAACATCGCTGGTGGAACAAAGTAAAGCCTTATTGAAATCTACATTTGTGGTGGCGGTGCTGGTGGTGTTTTTATCATCTTCAACGCATTCAAAACTTTCACTTCCCTCCGTGCTAGCTTCATTTTCTCTAAGCGGTGCGTGTACTACAAAACGCATATCACAGTGCTCGTGTAGAGATTGGCCGGCATCCTCTACAAACTCATCGTATTCATCCAAACGTTTATCGCCATTAAGTTGAGGCACATTAATGCCCAATGTATAGCGGGACATACATGTCAGAGCATCAACAGCCTCGGCAGTGAAGTCATCCTGTCTGGAACTTAGTATAATACCCAGAAGAAGAGTCAAGGCATTGCCATCATTCAAAAATTGATACAATAACGGCTTGCTTCGTATTAAATAGCCCACGGTAATGGCGGCACGTTTCTGTGAGATTACATCATCGCTGCGCAAAAGACGAGCTAGTTCCTCTTTGCCATAATTGCATTCGCCAACCGAGGTAAGGGTATCCAAAAAGCCAAAACCATCTTTGCTGGTCTGAAAATTTAAATTGTTGACACATTCCAAAAGTCTTTTACAAGGAAAATCTAACATACCTCCTTAACTTTAGTCAATTGATACAATTGATGGGATATACCTTGCCTGATGACATTACCAAAGAACTGACTTTCCCTGTTATTGAAGAAAATTTTGAAAATGTTTACATTTTTTCATAGTTTGAGAAACTTACAGCAGTATATTGGTAAGAGATCCAGAGAAATCGGTATTAACCCCAAATAAATTTAAAGCCTTTATCAGTGTATTCATAGTCTCAGGTTTGCCCAAATCATTGCTCTTCGTCACCAAACATGTTACACGAAATAGCAAATTGTCAATAACGTCTATAGTGTTATGGGGCAGATTTCCCAATTGAGGCAATTTGATGGCAGGTACATCTAGGAGAATACCAAAAAAAAAATTAATATTGAATTCTTAATTTCGGAAGCTTGAATACACTATTCTATGACGTTTTAAGCTGAAAATATCTGCTATCTTGGCTGACATACAACATTATTTTACCTTGGCTGATTTCTTCCTCATCTTCTATTAAAATACTATCTTCCTCAGAGTGGGCAGCCAAATCCAAAAGATTCATTATAATAGTGTGATCGTTATTACTGGCATTTGGGTTATTATACAAATGACTGGAAGTGTCTTGTTCATCCTCCTCCTCCTCATCGTCGCTGCAAACCGGAGAGTAAGATTCTTCATCGGAATCGGCTTGAGAAATAAAATCATTCAATAAATTCAAATTAGCCACATAACAGTCATTTACCTTGATTGGGTTGATATAAATAACCACTACCCACGGGTGACATACTGCGGGAACTACTGCAAGGACTTGAGGGTCCATTATAAGACCGGGGCGAACTACTGGGTGAGTCACTGTCAAAAAACGTTTCTTCTCGTACTTTGGCGAACTATAAAAATTTAAAAAAAACGAATGAAAAATTTAAAATTTTTAAAATAAAGAGTGTTACAAATGAACTTGGAAACTTTGAGCTTTTAAAGAAGTCAATGTTCCAATGCAAAAAATGAAAAGATTGCCAAACAGAGAAAATAATGTACAAAAATGGATTGCTAGCAAGTCGTCATACAAAGACTGAACTTGAATCTGAAAATAGGATTCACGCACTCATCTCATCTAAAATCAGCCAAATCATAAACAACAGAGAAAATTGGAGTCTCCCGCCAAGAATATTAGAACAACTTCTAGCCTGTCGTTATTCCTTAATTAGTATTTTTAGTCTTAAATATTTGTTTTTTTTTATACCCTCCACCAAAGGATGGGGGCATACCAATTTCCTCATTCTGTTTGTAACTCTTCGAAATATTCATCTCAGACTCCATAAAGTATATATTCTTGATCGACATGACATTTTGTGTCGATCTAGCCATGTCCGTCCGTCTGTCTGTCGAAAGCACGCTAACTTTCGCAGGAGAAAAGCTGGCAGCTTGAAATTTTGCACAAATACTTTTCATAGATGTATGTCGGGTGGGATTGTAAATGGGCCATATCGATCCATGTTTTGATATAGCTGCTATATTACCCGATCTTGGATCTTGACTTCTTGAGCCACTACAGGACTCAATTTTTACCCGATTTGGCTTAAATTTTGCATTGTGTGTTTTATTGTTACTTCCAACAACTGTGCTAAGTATTGTTTAAATCGGTTCATAACCTGATATAGCTGTCATATAAACCTTGACTTCTTGTGACTATAGAAGGAAGACTCAATTCTTATCCGATTTGGTTGAAATTTTGCATGATGTATTTTGTTATGATTTTCAACAATTGTGCTAGGTATGGTTGAAATCGGTTCATAACCTGATATAGCTATCATATAAACCGAACTGGGGTCTTGATTTTTGGGCCTCTAGAGGGCGCAATTCCTATCCGTTTTGGCTGAAATTTTGTACGACGTTTTCCGTCAGGACTTCCAACAACTATGCCAAGTATTTTTCAAATCGGTCCCTAACCTAATATAGCTGCCATATAAACCGATCTGGAATCTTGACTTCTTGAGCCTCTATAGGGCGCAAATATTATCTGATTAGGGTGAAATTTTGTAGAACGGCTTCTCCCATGACCTTCAACATACGTGTCAAATATGGCATAAATCGGTCTATAGCCTAATACAGGTCCCCTATAAAACGATCCCCTATTTTACTTTTTGAGCCTCTAAAGGGTGCAATTCTTATTCGATATGGCTGAAATTTTACTATGGTCTCCAACATTCATTCCATTATAGTGCGAATCGGCCCAAAACTTGATATAGCTCCAATAGCATAGCAATTCTTTTCTTCTATCCTTTCCTTTGTTTGTCTAAAGTGAGACACCGGGAAAAAGCTCGTCAAATGCGATCCATGGTGGAGGGTATATAGGATTCGGTCCGGCCGAACTTAGCACGCTTTTTCTTTTTTAATTTTGCTGTAGGAAAATGTTTTGTTTTAGTTAATTATTTATGTTCTCCTTTAATTACCTTGCATTTCCCTTCCTTAACAACATCGGGTAACTTCCTCTTCTTTGTTGATTGCAATTTCTCCTCTCGTTTCTTTTTGTAAAATTCCTCCTCACTGCTTATATAAACATTAAGTTCCTTTATGAGAACTAGGACAAGGCCTTCACGTAGCATTAAATCCATACTCATATTGTCATATTGGAAATTTATTAAAACATTTAAGATCTGTGTAGGAAAATAAAAAATACAATATGTATTCATCAATCGAAAAAAAAGTTTATTACAAACTCACCGAAGCTTTTTCAGCAGGAGGTCCTGTGTCCTTTATCATAGCTATGAATTTGCGCAATGCTCCCGAGCGTCGTATTTTGGAACGATTGCAAGCATCTGTGGATAAAATACTTATTATATGAATACAATGCCTTCTTTCGCTTTCACTTAGGTCTTCATCGGCCACCAACAGCTCGCAGGCTGCCAATATGGAATCAGCCGAACTTAGAATATAAAATGCTCCTTGATTTTTTGACAAATTCGATAGAATTTTCAAGGCTGCGCTGCGATGTTTGTTTTTCTTTTCATCTGTTATGAAATATACTATGGGAGCCAAGGTACAATTGGCTCGGTTAAGAGATTCCCACACTACATTGCTCATCTGTAGTTCCGAAATGACAAGTAAACATTTCAAAATTTCACACACAAGATCCAAGGCTGCACGCTCTTCTGGTATAATGTAAGCATTCGAGTTGCGAGTGGAATTTTTTAGAACTTCATGATCAAATATGTCACTACGGACACCTTCCAAATTACGAGCCACCTCTTCAAAATATTTTTCACGATGTTGATTTCTCTTAAGGCCCACCTTAAGGGGTGCCTGAGCGTCAGTAAGTAATTTCTCCTCTGCATCATTCGATTCATTTTTCATAGTCGCTGATAATATGCGTAGCAATATAGTTAAGCCAGAGGATTGCAGAAAGTGCTTCATAAATTGGGTGTTTGCCAAGAGGAAGCGGCAAGCACGGAAAGCCATCATACGTGTTTGTACATCAGAGGCATCTTCAATGATGCGACACAATGCCTGGGCAATCGCTGGACAATGGGTAGATAACAATTGATTGGCATCTACCTTGGCTAAATTGCCTAGAAGACGACAAGCGCGGCACTGTATCAAGGGATTTGGAATGGACTTCAATATTGTGGCCAAAGGTATGAAAATCTTGTTCTCCAGAGCCTGCAATAGAGGAAAAAGCATTTAAGCAAAAGACAAACAATTCTCAAATATTATTTGGGAAATATAGGTTGGGGGATAAATTTGTAAAATAGGACGTTATGGTGATTCATTTTTATTTCTCTTTCATGGGATCAAGGTGTTCCACTTCATTTCGTTTATAACACCTCGAATTCGTTTATAACACAGTCGAAAAAAGATAATTTTTAACGAAATTTTTATAGCCAAACGACTGTACTGCGTGTCTCTTTGAGAAGTATTTTTTATATGGCTTAATACCTCAAAAATGTCTCCAGCATTAGGAGTCGATAATCATAGCCGATTTTTCGAATGCAGGCGTTCAGTGTCATAGAGGTATTTACTTCTGGGCCACGGCTGCCTTCATGTAAACCCATCTCTTGATTATAAGTACAATTGTTATCTGATTTGGCTGAAATTTGGCAAGTGACTTTCACCTATTATTTAAAAATCTATGATATATGACCGTTAGGATAAACCGCTAAAAACTCGGTTTGTACTTTCATTAGAAATTAACGTCAACAAAAATACGATCGTGGCTAGCTCATTATAGCCGTGCGTCTATCTTCCTTCTTTATGGGCGTGACAATAGTGCTCACTATGTTATAACACTTTATGGCATAGTAGTGTAGTAGTTTTTGCAAACATTCTTTTGATACGCCTTGACCGACCCCCTCTTCCTTCACCAACTATACACACAACTATAGCAAAGTTCATATATGTACTTACTTCTTTGCAGCTTAGTTCATCCGTACAGCAATTACCCATGATACTCAAAGCCACCTCCAAGATTTGTTCATGGGGTTTTGACAAGAAACGCACCATTGGAGCCACTCCTCCAGCTTCTCTAAACAATAGTATACCATTTTTATCTTTGACGACATCTGTCCGAAGTTTCGTAAGTCCCTTGACAATGACTGATTTGTCAGTGGATGCCTTTATTACGGCCAATATATTTTCCACCAATTGGCGATTCATGTTGTTGGAATAAGTGCTGCTAATTCATTTAGAGTTTAGTAAATATCGAATTAAAAATATAATTTACAAGGAAATAAAGGAAAAATTGCTGCCAGTCTACAGAGTCGCTAAGAGTCAATTTAACGCAGAGCCGCCGCAAGCTGGGCTATATTCGAATTTGTTTGTTCTTGTTTTTGAAAGGAAAACGACATCATAAAAACTAATGATAAAGTATTTTATGTTCGAAAAAATTTTGTTAATAAAAGTGTACTGATTTTTTCGTTTAGATATCATATATATTAAAGAAAAACTAAAACCTGAAAAACTAAAAACTTGAAACCTTTCCAACGCCGTTGTTTACTTTAAATCTGACTTAGGTGACAAGCATTGACTTGATATGGCAAGACTCTATTCGCCAATCTATTACCAACATGGCAGCTCGGCTAACTTTTGTTGTTCATACCTTGTAAGCCCTTTACACGTGAAAGTTACATGTGCGACAAATCGTTTCAGCAGGTAACTGCGTCATTAGGTTTGGTATTCTATTCTGCTTTCGGAATAGTCACTGAAATGTTTAATTGTTTCACGAGCGAAATTTGACAGTAACCATATGTTTTTATTTTAATATCAAAAGACGTTTTTTATCTGCATTTATGGTTTTAATGTCTTTCGCAAACAAAATAAAATAACAAATAAAAAACTAACCATTGCAACCAATAAAATATATTGGGTTGCTCAAAAAGTAATTGCGGATTTTTTAAAAGAAAGTAAATGCATTTTAAATAAAACTTAGAATGAACTTTAATCAAATATACTTTTTTGCACTTTTTTTTCTAAAACAAGCTAAAAGTAACAGCTGATAACTGACAGAAGAAAGAATGCAATTACAGAGTCACAAGCTGTGAAAAAATTTGTCAACGCCGACTATGTGAAAAATCCGCAATTACTTTTTGGGCAACCCAATATAATCCTCCAATATATTTGGTTTAATACAGTGAACCAATTCTCACGAAATTTGACACAATATACATTTATTGATACCCATATACATTTATCTATCACCCGACTTTCGCTTCTAAAGCCTTTGCAATTACATTTATCAACCGATTTTCTCAAACCTTTTGCACAACGCTTTCCTCTACGACTACTACAAAACTTGTGGATTTTGGTCGAAGTCGGTTCAGATTTGGATATAGCTCTCATAAACATATATGTATTAACCGATTTTCATATTAGGAACCTTTGTCAGCGTATTTCTAAACAATTTTTCTCTAAATTTTGTCTTTCTGTTGTTTCAACTATGTATGCCGATTTTGGTTAAAATCTGTTGCGGTTTAGATATAGTTCTCATAATAATTTTCTTTCATTTTGGCTTATCATTTGTTAACCGATCTTCACAAACTTTGTCACTTAGGTTTCTCTTGCTCTTCTGATCACTTTCATAAAAATCTGTTCAGATCTAGGTATAGCTTCCACATATATATGTTTCCCCCGATTTTCACTTTTAATGGCTTTGCTTACTCATTTATCAACCAATCCTCCCTAATATTTTGCACTACCATTTTTTCTATAACTCAAATTCAAATTTTTAATTCAAGCTAATTTTAGTTCCGACGACTTAACCTGCATACCCAATGTGGTGTAGGTTATCAAAAGGTCAGCTTCGCCCGACTTTAGCCCGTCCTTACTTGTTTTGAAGATTTCAGTCAAGGTATCGTCGGCATTTTTGAGATTGTAGAAATATTTCGTAACTGATTGCAAATCTGATTACACCACTGGAAAGATTACAAAATTTTCAAAATAATTAATATATATTGTCCTTCACAACTTAAAATTTAAGAAAAAATTAAAATTCGAATTGTGACAGGAAATTAAAAAAAAAAATAATTTTTGTTTTATGTTTTGGTTGAAAATATTAAATTATTAAAAAAGAAAAAAATTTAAAATTGGAAAAAAATATTGCATTTAGTATAAATTTTCCACAAATTTTGACTTTGATGACCCATAACAACCTACAAGGCGTAGCACCCTTTTCAAACATTTACTTGGTCCGATGAATTCTTAACTATCTATCAAATGCCATTTAATCATTTAATTATTTCACCAAGGCGTATTTAAAAAGGTGGTCTCACGCGAACAGCTGTTAACAGCCGGCCAGGTTTGACGGTATTAAGATGTCAGTTTTTTGTTTGCACTCTCTTTGTTGTTATCTTCTTTCTCGCATATTCTCTGCTACTGATATACCCTGCTACCCTTGATATAAATTCTAGAGATCTCAATCATGCATTACTTTATTCATTCAAAATAAATAAAATGGGGGTATGAAGTTTGGTTCCAGGAAATGACACTCCAAATCCAAAATGAAAATGTGCCCACACAGGTTTTTTGGGGCCTTTTCTCATGCAGCTATTGAAGCCAATTTGGGGTTTCCTCCAGTAATTTTGAATTTTTTCAATTAAATTGGGGCACATTTTCATTTTACTGTGGGGTCTAATTTCACCATTTTGGGTCTCAAATGTATTTATTTTGTAGTAAAACCACATTTTGGAGTACATTTTCTGAAATGTGGATAAAACGAGTAAAAGCATGCTAAGTTCGGACGGGCCGAATCTTACATACCCTTCACCAAGTTATGAACCGATTGGGGCCATACTTGGTTTGGCTGTTGCAGATGGAAGTCTTTGTGCAAACTTTCAGCCAAATCAGATAATATTGCTCCCTCTGAAGGCTTAAGAAGTATAATCGGGAGATCGACTTATTTGGGAGCTATATCAGGTTTTGATCCGATTTGGACAATACTTGGAACAGTAGTTGAAAGCTAAAACGAAACACTTCATGCACATTTCAGCCGAATCGAATAAGAATTGCGCCCTTTAGAAGCTCAAGAAATCATGATCCAAGATCGGTTTATATGACAGCTATACCAAAACATGGACCGATTTAGTCCATTTACAATCCCAAAGACCTACGCTAATAGGAAGTATTAGTGCACAATTTCAAGCGCCTAGCTTGATTTAGTATGTAAGCGCGCTTTAGACAGATGGACGGACAGGGCTGAATCGATTTAGAATGTTAAGACGATTGAGGATATATATATAGTTTGTTGGGTCTCAGATCAATATATAGATGTTTTACAAACGGAATGACGAAATAAGTATATCACCCATTTAATGGTGGAGGTTATAAAAACTAAACCCGACAAAATTTATTTTTTTTTTATAAAATGTTTACATGTTTTATAATACACCAATAATGATATATGATGTTGTGGGCTAGTGGACGGCATTTCAAAAGTCCACCTACTGCTCAATACTTAATAAAGGATGACTTGTTTGTGCATCACAGCCGCACTGAGGACGACCCCATCTGATGCTCTGAATTTAATGCTACATCTATGCTTCGGGACATTGTGGCTACACAAATTGCAACGACCACTGCCGTTAGGTTAAGAGAGCTTGCTCATTGGTCATGTGGCGGCTACAGACACTGTGTTATCCTTGATACCATATCCGATGTTCTAGGCAGTGTGAATTACACCCTACATGAGCCGATTTTTGATAAAAATTACTGCACCACTATTCCTGAAAGAACCGATTGAGACTACGATATCCCTGGTAACAGAAGTTACATAGAATTCTATATGGTTGGTTCCAAACTAAACGACCAGGTGGGCTTTGGGGTGTACTCTAAAGATATAGAACTGGTCATATCAAAGATGTTATCAGACCACTGCAGTGTGTATCAAACAGAGATCCTTGTAATTAAGGAAGTGGCGGAATGGCTAAGATATAATGTCATTACGACGATTGACATAAATATCTTCTCAGACAACCAGGCAGCCATTAAATCCCTGGAGAACACAAAAACCGCCCTCGACTGTCGCAGATCTCTCAACGAGATGGCTGAACAGTTGTGCCAGGGTGCCGGACCACAGAGATATCCCAGCGGCTCACCCCTTTCGTTGACATCCGAACTTGCCCATATCTAGTGATGTGCATAAGCATCACTTCCTACAATGAGGCTTTTATTCCCTACAGAAGTGGCTTCAACCAGCGTCTTCAGGCGGCATCTCTGATTCGTGTGCCATATATAGGGAAGTCAGACAGTAATGAGACTTGTTTATTTCAAGGCTGGCTACTACTAAATATTCTGTGCTTAGCGATGGAAGAAGAAATACATGTATACTACTCTTTGCATGAATACAGGCTCTGTGTCTCCCATTCCCCGTACCCCTTAGAAGTTTAAATCCCGGAATTCTTAGCCAACGAACCACAACCAGGGTTTCTGGATAGGAACCACTTCAAATCCCCCTGCCATCAGGAAGACCTTAAGTGCCGCCGAAGCGGTCTTACAATGGTGGATACCGAACCATAGTCAGGATTCAGAACTTCCACCACTGTTGTGTAAGTCTCGTCTTCTGACTCCATCATCCTCACAAGATTCGTTAGAACTTGTCATGATGAGCTTTCGTACGCATCCAGGGGCAGGTGAGAAAGCTGTGGAACCACTCTTCCTCAGGACACTGGGCACTTGCGGTGTGGATAATTTCTCGTTAGATGCTTCACTAAGTGCTGCTGTCGATGTACTTACTGAGTTTCGTGCTTCCCCGCTGGCGCACACATTGAGCCCATTCCAACTTAGTGACCCACCCGCACAGGGCTTGTCGGGTCCCGTTTCGATGCCATCCCCTCCTGTCTCGGTCGTGGCAGGGGGATTTTCAGTCTCCTTTATTATGAAAATACAGCCAAATTTTAGAACAAAATTTGAAATATTTTTAGTGTGGATTTGCGTACTATGGAGTACATTTGCGCATCCCAATTTTCTCGTTTTTATACCCTCCACCATAGGATGGGAGGTATATTAATTTCGTCATTCTGTTTGTTACTACTCGAAATATTCGTCTGAGACCCCATAAAGTTATTCTTGATCGTCGTGACATTTTATGTCGATCTAGCCATGTCCGTCCGTCTGTCTGTCGAAAGCACGCTAACTTTCGAAGGAGTAAAGCTAGCCGCTTGAAATTTTGCACAAATACTTCTTATTTTTGTAGGTCGGTTGGTATTGTAAATGGGCCATATCGGTCCATAACCTGATATAGCTGCTATATAAACCGATCTTGGGTCTTGACTTCTTGAGCTTTTAGAGAGCGCAATTCTTATCCAATTGGAATGAAATTTTGCGCGACGTGTTTTGTTATGATATCCAACAACTGTGCCAAGTATGGTTCAAATCGGTCCATAACTTGATATAGCTGCCATATAAACTGATCTTGGGTCTTGATTTATTGAGCCTCTAGAGTGCGCAATTCTTATCCAATTGGGATAAAATTTTGCATGACGTGTTTTGTTATGATATCCAAGAACTGTGCCAAGTATGGTTCAAATCGGTTCATAACCTGATATAGCTGTCATATAAACAGAACTGGGGACTTGACTTCTTGAGCTTCTAGAGGGCGCAATTCCTATCCGATTTGGCTAAAATTTTGCATGACTTATTTTATTCTTACTTTCAACTACTGTGTCAAATAAGGTTCAAATCGGTTCATAACCTGATATAGCTGTCATATAAACCGATCTGGAATCTTGACTTCTTGAGCCTCTAGAGTGCGCAATTCTTATCCAATTGGAATGAAATTTTGCACGACGTGTTTTATTATGATATCCAACAACTGTGCCAAGTATGGTTCAAATAGGTTCATAACCTGATATAGCTGTCATATAAACAGAACTGGGGACTTGACTTCTTGAGCTTCTAGAGGGCGCATTTCCTATCCGATTTGGCTAAAATTTTGCATGACGTATTTTATTCTTACTTTCATCTACTGTGTCAAATAAGGTTCAAATCGGTTCATAACCTAATATAGCTGTCATATAAACCGATCGGGATCTTGATTATTATTATCCGATTTACCTGAAATTTTGTACGACGGATCCTCTCATGACCATCAACATACGTGTTTATTGTGGTCTGAATCGGTGTATAGCCCGATACAGCTCCCATATAAATCGATCTCTCTATTTTACTTCTTGAGCCCCCAAAGGGCGCAATTCTTATTCGAATTGTCTGACATTTTACACAGGTCTCCAACATATAATTTAAATGTGGTCCAAACCGGATCATATTTTGATATCGTTCTAATAGCAGAGCAAATCTTTTCTTATATCCTGTTTTGTCTAAGAAGCAGGCCGGGAAAAGAACTCGACAAATGCGATCCATGGTGGAGGGTATATAAGATTCGGCCCGGCCGAACTTAGCACGCTTTTACTTGTTTTGGGCTTATTTGTTTGGTGCCCACTGTTATGGCGCCTAATTACTGTTCATTTTTCGCAGAGTCCATGGTGGTAGGTATTCGCTTATGCTGCACAGCGTTATAAAGATTTTCACATTGCAATTAGTGATGCCAACTTAGAACAAGATTTTGTGGGAAAATTGCACTGCATATGAAAACAAATGAATAGTTTGTTTTTCTCTTGAAATTTCATTTTTTTTCATTCTTTATTAAATATCTATCGTATTAAAATTATAACAAAAATACAAATGTTTTTCTTTTTTTTTCAACTTACAAATACACGTACATAAAATTACATATAATTCACTTAAAAAACTGCAAATACCACAAAATTAAGCGTTTTCTCTTTTCGAAAAAAAGGGAAAGGGATTTAAAAAAATATTACAGTGATTTCTTATGTTATTGTTAAATTTCTTTGTTGTTTCCTTACTTCCAGTTATTGCAAAGTTTTCTTAGTCCTTGCGTTTTATCGAAATTTGCTTATTGATGTCAAAAGAAAAAATTAACTAATTTTTCTACCAGAGTTTTTGTTTCTTTGTAAATATGTGTCACAACTACATGGCATTGTAAAAAATAGATAATATATTAATTTTGTTCTAGGCGAGCATTTGTATTTTTTTTTTGTTATGGTCTACTTTAAGACTATTTACATAAACAGTATATTTGTTGTTGTTGTTTTGTTGCTTTGTAACTCTTCTCTAAGATGCAATCAATAGTTGTACTGGTATTCGTTTAATACATTTTCAGTTGAAGGCAATTGCAATGTCATTAAATTAAGTACACTTGAGTATATCACCACCATGTGCATGCCCAACATAAAAGTCCCAGAAAAAGGAGTTGAAACAAAGTTAAAGCTGCCTGTCCATATTTTAATTGGAATTCTATAACGTTTGTCTTAACTTTCCTATATATAGGACTTTTGTGTATAAGTTTTTGGGGTGAGCGATCGATCGTCTAAAAGACACTTTTTTATTATTTGATTGTATCATTAATAGGACGGAGCTTGGTCCTAATATGAAATTGATTTTGTTTTTTGAATGATGGGTATTTTTCGGTTTCCAGCTATTGCTTTGTGCTCTTTTGTTTGTTGGTTGTTTTATTTTTTTTGTTTATCGATATAAACTTAAGTCTAACTTTACAAACTAAATAAAATTATTGGGGGGAGGGGGGGAGGTTTTTTTGTTTTTATTAAAAAATTAATAAATTATTTATGAAGACGAAGAAGAAAACCACAGTGTTTTTGTTTGATTTGTTCATGGTTTTGATTAATGATTTCTAATTGTTGCCAGCAGCGGCAGCGATTATTCTCTGTCTCGTCGTTTCGGCTGTCGGCGATGTACTCTTGGCATAGTCCTCCAATTTCGCGATGGATTCGGCAAATTTGGTATTGCCATTGATCTCAGGTTTGCCATTTGCAGTGGACGTTTTGATGGCACCATTTGTGTATGATTTATTGTGTGACTTTCCCTGTGGGGAGAAAAAGAAAAAATAAAAGGAAAAAAATTAAATAAAATTAAAGAAATAATGTGTGGGTATAGTTAGGAGTTAGGAGGCCACTGTAGCGCAGAGGTTAGCATGTCCGCCTATGACGCTGAACGCCTGGGTTCGAATCCTGGCGAGACCATCAGAAAAAAATTCAGCGATGGTTTTCCCCTCTTAATGCTGGCAACATTTGTGAGGTACTATGCCATTCAAAACTTCTCTCCAAAGAGGTGTCGCACTGAGGCACGCCGTTCGGACTCGGCTATAAAAAGGAGGCCCCTTATAATTGAGCTTAAACTTGAATCGGACTGCACTCATTGATATGTGAGAAGTTTGCCCCTGTTCCGTAGTGGAATGTTTATGGGCAAAATTTGCATTTGTATAGTTAGGTTAGGTTGAAAAGAGGGCGCGGAAATTAATACGTCCCATGCCACTATGGACATCCACTTAAGCCAGTAATCGGCTTATTATGCGCTCTAAATTCTAAAAAAATGATCTCGAACAAGTAAAAAGGCGTTAAGTTTTGGATACCCACCACCTTGGGTATATATGTAAACCACCTATCGTCATAATCCGATGAGAAATGCATAATTGATGCCCCCATAGCAGCTATATCGAAATATGTCCCGATTTGGACCAAATACTAATAAGTACGAGTCATTGTTCAATTTTGTATAACAAATATTGGTCTTTTTGGTAACCATATCCAAATATAGACCGATCTGAACCATACACGATAAGGATGTCGAAACGCCTAACATAAGTCGCTGTGTCAAATTTCAGCGAAATCGGATTATAAATGTGCCTTGTATGGGGCCAGGACTTTAAAACGAGAGATCGATCTATATGGCAGTTATATCCAAATCTTGATCGATCTGGACCAAATTGATGAAGGATGTCGAAGATTTTAACACAACTCACTATCCGAAATTTCGGCTAAATCGGACAACAAATGCGCCTTTTATAGGGCCAAGACTTTAAATCGAGATATTGGTCTATATGGCAGCTTTATCCAAATCTGGACCGATTTGGGCCAAGTTGCAGAAAAATGTCGAAGGGCCTAACACAACTCACTGTCCTAAATTTTGGCAAAATCGGACAATAAATGCGCCTTTTATGAGCGCAAGATCTTAAATCGAGAGATCGGTCTATATGGCAGCTATATCCTAATCTGAACCGGTCTGAGCCAAATTGAAGAAGGATATCGAAGGGCCTAACACAACTCACTGTCCCAAATTTTAGTAAAATTGGACAATAAATGCGCCTTTTATGGGCGCAAGGCCTTAAATCGAGAGATCGGTCTATATGACAGCTATAACCAAATCTGAACCGATATGAGCCAAATTGACGAAAGATGTCAAGTGGCCTGACACAATTCACTGCCAAAAATTTTGGCAAAATCGGATTATAAATGTGGCTTTTTTGGGTCTAAGACCCTAAATCGGCGGATCGGTCTATATGACAGCTATATCCAAATCTAGACCGATCTGGGCCAAATTGAAGAAGAATGTCGAAGGGCCTAACAAAACTCATTGTCCCAAATTTCAGCAAAATCGAAAAATAAATGTGGCTTTTATGGACCTAAGACTCTAAATCTATGGATCGGTCTATATGGGGACTATATCAAGATGTAGTTAGTCCGATATAGCCCATCTTGGAACTTAACCTGCTTATGGATCAAAAAAGTATATGTGCAAAGTTTCAGCTCAATATCTCTATTGTTAAAGACTGTAGCGTGATTTCATCAGACAGACGGACTTAAAAACACATAAAATGTGTCATTTGTCTGCATTTTTCGATCATTTGGGCACTACTTCGCAAATTTTCATTCGAGTGGGAAGAGAATATCTTACTTTAGTTCAAAGAGGAACCTGGATCCATTTGCCCTATTTACAAATCAAATCGATATAAATATATGAGAAATGAAGCCATCCCACCTAACATGGTTGAAAAGTCTTTTAACCAAAGACAAAACGCGTCCCATAGTTGTTGGTGTGTGTTGCTATCTCTGGTTTTCCTTTTCCATTTACATCTCCGACATTGAGTTCGTCTCGAAAGAGAAACAAACAAAAATTTTAAATTTAATGATCTTCGCCCTAACAGGCAAAAAATCTTGAAAAATAAAAAAAAAATCGGCAGAGCCTGGCCGGAATTCGAACTTGGGCACATGGAGCAACAGCGAGAGCCGTTGCCGCTGTCTAGCGTTCGAAGCCATCAATGCAACTTCCAACAAATGCACAAAATCATTGTTAGTATAGAAGAAGTGTAATTTGCCATAGAAAGAATGTCTGTCATGGCACAAAAATACATGCATTGGGAAAAAGTACAGCTAATAGGCAGGGTTGTCGAGCGTGGTTAATGTGATAATTGTATCACAGATGCGTTTTCGCTATTAATACGATTCAAATGCATACCAACGCACGGCCCTTGAAGCCATCACACCTAATATGGATATATGAGGAATATAATTGAAGGATAAAACCTCCACAAAATCCCGTTTTATTTTATTAGATACATAAATCGATTAAACGGTTAATCGAAAACTTCTATCGAACTTGAACCAAAATTTTCAAATAAACGATTAAGCGAGTGCAAAAATACGAATAAATGTACACCCTAGTCAGTATATCCCATCCGAGATTTTAAGCAAAGATCTTCAAAATGCCTTTTATATAAAGTCTATGGGAACCAGAACGGCAATATTTTGGTAAAGGACCCCAGTGACCCAAAAATCTGGACTCATTCCTTTTTTTAGGTTTTATTATTCTGAGTGTTAAAATATTTTTACGTTTAATGTCTGGTACTATGTTCGCTTTTTTCATTGAACATTAATATTGATTCGCGATTACTTTTTTAGATTATACACAGAAAAAATGACTCATAGAAAAAACCAACTGACAAATTTGTTTGTGAAACTTTATATTCTCATCGAATTTGAGCGTTGAATTGAAGACTCTTTTTTTTGATGTAGGTTTGTAGAGACTTGAGAGATAAAATAATTTAAATTTTTTGGATTTCCAACAAATTCTTTTGAGGAAATTCGGATGGGAGATTTTAGGTTGTACCGAATTGGGACCGAATTCGTAGACGATTTCTGGTTTTTGTCTTGCTTATGGATATATTGTTGTTGTTGTTATACGTTGGCTTGCCAAGAGTGCATTTCAATAACTAATTTGTATTCTCGGTCGCTAAGTTTTAACAAAATTGTTGCAGGAAAATTAGCAAATTTTGTCGTCGCTTTTTCGACAAAAATTGTTGTTTCTCAAAATTATTTTTATCTGTGATAAAAAATTATCTACGAAGCAAACAAACTGCTTGATTTCATTGTGTGGATATTTCTATATTATTTGTGATCAAATTTTACTAGTAGAATTATGTCATCATTGAAATTTTCAACGCGAGAAGCGAACATAGTACCAGCCTTAATGAAGTTTTACATTTTTAAAATAATATTAAATATTAACAATTAAAAAATACTCACTTTGTCTCTCTTTAAATAAGACTTCTTGTAGAAGTCCGAAAAGAGGAAGTAGAACATAACAGCATGGGCTCCAATGAAATAGGCAAATCCAATTGGGTAATTGCAATCATTTCTGAAGAACAATTGGAATGAGTGAATCATGACCAAGACAAATTGGATCATTTGCAAAACGGTAAGGTATTTCTTCCACCACAAATACTTTTGGACTTTGGGACCCATGGCGGCCAACATGTAGTAGGTGTACATGATGATATGCACGAAGGTGTTGAGGAAACCGAAGAAGGTCGAATGGCCACCGGGGGTGAACTTAACACCCCACCATACAGAAACGGGCATAATGCCATGATGGATGACGTGCAGAGTGGAGACTTGATCCCAACGCTTGCGCATTACAAAGAAGAAGGTATCGAAGAATTCGGTGAATTTTGAAAAGAAATACCACCAACAACCGCGCGCCGTCTGAAAAATAAGAGAAAGAGAGAAAAACAATTGTTAATAACAACAAAAATTTATAGGAGAGAAAAATATATGTTTTTATAAATTCCTATAATTCAATAGAATATGAAGTGAACTCTGCAGTAGCTCCAAGAATCAAATTTAAATATTGACGTCCATATTACCTTAAATTGCATTTTATCTTGAAATTATTTTAAACCTTTCTAATCGTCAAACCACCACCATAGCGTAGAGATATGGATGTCCGCGTATGACGCTAAACGCCTGGGTTCGTATCCTGGGAAGAACATCAATGAAAATTTTTAGAGTGGTTAACCCCTCCTTATGCTGGGGACATTTGCAAAATGTTTTACTTTTTATTTTAATTGAGCTGAAATTTTTCACAGATTCTCTTTTTGTCCAGTTTAAGTTCGAAGAAGGGCTATATCGGACTATATCTTGATATAGCCCCCATATAGACCGATCCGCCGATTTAAGACCTTAGGCCCATAAAAGCCACATTTATTATCCGATTTTGCTGAAATTTGGGACAGTGAGTTGTGTTAGGCCAGTCGACATCCTTCTTCAATTTGGCCCAGATCGGTCCAGATATGGATAAAGCTGCCATATAAACCGATCCGCCGATTTAGGGTATTAGGCCCATAAAAGCCACATTTATTATCCAAATTTGCTAAAATTTGGGACAATGAGTTGTGTTAGGCCACTCGTCATCCTTCTTCAATTTGGCACAGATCGGTCTAGATTTGCATATAGCTGCCATAAAGACCGATCTCTCGGTCTGCCATAAAAGGCGCATTTATTGTCCTATTTTGCCAAAAATTGGGACAGTGAGTTTTGTAAGGCCCTTCGACATCCTTCTATAATTTGACCCAGATCGGTCCAGATTTGGATATAGCTGCCATATAGACCGATCTATCGATTTAAGGCTTTGTCGTCGAAATTTGGGACAGCGAGTTAAGTTTAGTCCCTCGATATACTTCTGCAATGTGGCACATATCGGTCCAGATTTGGATATAGATCTCTCTATTTAAGGTTTTGGGCCAATAAAAGGCGCATTTATTGTCCGATGTCGCCGAAAGTTAGGACAGTGAGTTGTGTTGGGCCCTTCGATATTATTCTTAAATTTGGCCCAGATCGGTTCAGATTTGAATATAGCTGCCATATAGACCTATCTCTAGATTTAGGGTTTTGAGCCAATAAAAGGCGCATTTATTGTCCGATTTTCCTAAAATTTGGAATAGTTGGTTGTGTTTGGCCCTTCGACATCCTTCTTCAGTTTGGCTGAGATCGGTTCAGATTTAGATATAGATGCCATATAGACCGATCTCCCGATTTAAGGTTTTGGGTCCATAAAAGGCACTTTTTTTGTCCGATTTCGCCGAAATTTGGGAC
Organism: Stomoxys calcitrans; assembly: GCF_963082655.1. Lineage (NCBI taxonomy): Eukaryota > Metazoa > Arthropoda > Insecta > Diptera > Muscidae > Stomoxys > Stomoxys calcitrans. The sequence goes on from NC_081553.1 coordinate 14,674,093, forward strand.
AGTGAGTTATGTTAGGCTCTTCGACATTTTTCTGCAACTTAGCCTAGAACGGCCCAGATTTGGATATAGATGCCATACAGACCGATATCTCGATTTAAAGTGTTGGCCACATAAAGGCGCATTTATAATCCGATTTCACTGAAAGTTTAAAAGTTTTGTTTGTTTCTCTTTCGAGACGAGCTCAATGATTAGAGATTGCAAATAGAAAAGGAAAGCCAAAGATAGCAACACACACCAACCACTATGGGATAAGTTTTGTCTTTGGTTAGTAGACTTTTCAACCATATTAGGTGTGATGGCGTATCATTGTTACTCAGTATATAAGTGAGAATCAGTGTCACCTGACCCCTCACTGAGACTCTCGTCTCGAAACCGCTCTCGTCCGCATTTGCAGCCACTCCGCATAAAATCCCATGGCAGCCGATTGTACGTACCGGATTGATCCGATGGAGTTATTCATCGGCAAGGGCTGCTGCCTCAGTGTATAACACACTGCTACAAAAACAACGATGCTTTCCACTTTCCGCAACCTATGGACGCGCCCGTTAGCTTTCAGCTAAGCTTCCCGTTACGACGATGAACACCAGACAAGTCGGAGCTTAAAGTTCCAGTTCGTGTGGGGCCCCAATTATTCCGTGCCGGCCGGCAAAGTACTTTGCCATGTTAAAACCTCTTCCCAAAGAGGTGTCGCACTGCGGCACGCCGGCTATAAAAAGGAAGTCCCTTATCATTTCGAATAGATTATATGCGAATGGATAAAATAGGAATATGGCTGAAGCGAGATTACAACTCAAAGACGGACAAATATGGTTATTTTAGGGTCGGAAATCGTTATTTCGTCGAGAAACAAATTGAATGATAAAATGAACATACCGCCATCCTACAGAGATGGATACGATTTTATGAAAATTCGAATCTGGCAACAAAAATGTGTCTTTCTGTAATGTGCCTCATTTAAGATTTCCTTCACCAGTTAAGTGAACAGAATAGTTTTATAAATGCTTATGCACATTTTATGATTATTTTTATTTTCTCGATTTTTGGTTTGTTTTTTCTATAGCAAAGGCAGTCTGACACGTGTGAATAATGGGACAAATATTGGGTTGCCCAAAAAGTAATTGCGGATTTTTCATATAGTCGGCGTTGACAAATTTTTTCACAGCTTGTGACTCTGTAATTGCATTCTTTTTTCTGTCAGTTATCAGCTGTTACTTTTAGCTTGCTTTAGAAAAAGTGTAAAAAAGTATATTTGATTAAATTTTATTCTAAGTTTTATTAAAAATGCATTTACTTTCTTTTAAAAAATCCGCAATTACTTTTTGGGCAACCAATAGAATGATTGTTTTAAACCAACGAAATCGCATTAAAAAGCTAAACAGTTCGACTGTGCCACATCTGGCTTTTAAATTTCCCATATAGATTTAAACCGCCTTTAAAGGAAATTGCCCTTTCTGATGAAATTATCTATCATTGTGAATTAAGCTTTCCTAGAATGCAAATATTTTTCGAATATCATATCTATAATTATTTAAAAGTTATCTAACTGATTTGTTATTAAAAATAATTTGCATATAAACACTACAATTTCTTAAAACAATAACCAAACGTAAACGTGCCATAAGAAAGTAAATATTTGAAGTAAAATCAAGTGTAATAAAAAGTTACTGACTGAAGATGCTAGGTTTCAATTAAAGGCTAAAAACAATTTTTTGTTTTGCGAATTCATCAACTGAAAACTGTAGGGCCAGTAACGCGTCTGAAATCACACTGACAGGTTCCAATTATTTTATAGTTAGGGGCAGATCGACTTTAACCAATATTTTGAAGATAAGGTGTCGATTTTGTAGACAGATTTAAAACCAATGCGATTTGAAAATAAAAATCGGTTTCAATTAATTAATTTTTTTGAAAATGCTTCAATAATGCGTCTTAGTGATGCGTTTTACCCACGAAGGCTTTTGTATTACTTTCATAAGTAAATAAAATAAATAATGAAAATGATAAAACCATGAAAAAGTTTTCGATTAAAAAAATTTCATATTCAATTAAAAAAATTATTGAAATTAAAAAAAATTTCAATTATTTTTTTATTGACCCAATCAAAAACGCGATTGAAATTTCTCGAAATTTTCAATTCATTTTTGAATTGATCGAAATAAAGAAATTATTGAAATTTTTTGAATCTCTTTTTGAAATCCGGTACATACACAGAAAAATATCGATAAAAATTTTTGAATTAAACATTTTATTGAAAATTTATTTGAAAAAAAAAAATCGATTCAATAATTTTTTAATTGAATATGCATTTTTCAATTACAGTCGTGATTGGAATTTTTGAAATAAAAAATTTATTTATTCAATCATTTTTTAATTTAATATGCATTGAAATTATTTTAAGTTTCAATTAAAAAATCAATTGAATAGAATAGAATTATATTGAATAGAAAAATGTGTGGTTTTACACCCTATACCTCTTCCTTTATTATATCTGTAATTGATTTTACTTAAGCACCATTTTCCATATCGTCCCCAGCGATATAACTGGAAGGAGCGTTCAAAGGATAAAAAAATGAAAATTAAAAAGTTAATCGAATCATTAAACAATGTTCTAAAGCCGGACAATATCCTGCAATGGAATCCCAATTAATTGAATATTTCGAAATATATAAATCATGCTGCTATTGAAGTGCCTGTTCAGTTCAATCCAACCGGATGACGATGAGATGATGAGACTTTAGAAATGTGGTCGATAGTTCCTCAGATAAATGTTTAGCAACAACTAATGAGTCGCCTCTTGATTCCCCAAAATCACCGCCTCTATACACCTTCAGTTTTAACTTGTTGAATCCGTAGAATACAACTCCTTCAGACTTTCTGAGGTCTGCGAGAGATTCAGAATTGAGTACGAATACTGCAAGTCTCTGGTCACCATCAACCTCATCCAATTTACCAATCTTCCACTCAGTGGGTGAAAGATTGGGATTACAATGCCTTAGCCTCCCAAGTATAGATTCAGGATCTGAGGGAATGCTTGGTATTCAAGCGTGTGCCATTAGTCGTTACGCGCCTGGCCAGATCTCGCCAGTCTTTCGGTCGCAACGATACATTTCAACTGAGCGTTAAGCGTTAATTTCTTTAATTGCATGTGCAATTTTTTTCAATTATTTCTTCAAAAATTGTAATTAACATTAATTTCGTGATTGAAACCGATTTTTATTTTTTTTTTTTTGTGTAGAACTGGCTGCTATGGGATTGCTATGAATTTGTCGAAATGTTGAACGTATTGGTCATTTCGTTCCAGTTGATGGAATCAATAAATTTTTTAATTGCAAATATTTCAATCAAGACTGTTATTAAAAAAAACATATTCAATTAAAGGAATAATTGATTCAATTAATTATTTAATAGAAAACGATTTTATTTCATATTACATTTTTTATTAAACATTTTTAGCGATTTTTTTCTGGGCTTGATTTTACTGTTTATTCTAGTCTTCCGCAGACCAAACCGAAAAGGTATCTAGCTGTTTGTTTTTTTGATTTGACAGATCTTCCATCAGTTATTCGGCCTTCAACGGTCTTTAAGTAATTTGGTTTTCACTCATTGTGGGGCAATTGACCGGTCCCGAATGTGAAGTAAAATGTTCCCCGCCTCTCAATAAGTCCATTGTCACTCGTGGTGTATGGCATGTGGCACCGTCTTGTTGAAACCACATGCCATGCAAGTCAAGCTCTTGCATTTTGGGCAAAAGAAAGTTGGATATCATCTCACGGTAGCGCTCACCATTTACAGTTATGTTACGATTCGCATCATCTCTGAAGAAGTACGGTCCAATGATGCCACCAGCCCATAAACCGCATCAAACTGTGACTTTTTCTGGATGCATCGGTAGCTATTGCAATGCTTCTAGCTGATTTTCACTTCAAAATCGACAATTCTGCTTATTTAAGTACCTATTGAGCCAAAAATTAGCTTCGTCGTAAAATGAAAGAAACGCTCAATGAACTGCTTCAGAGCACGCATTTTGATAATAAAATTCATTAATTTGCAAGCGTTGTTCGTTTGTAAGATGATTAATGATTAAATTATAGACCAAACTGAAGATGTTTGACAGTGAAACATAACATGAAACGTGCGTGAGCTATTTGAACCAGTGTTGTTTGCAATGTTTAATTAATTAATTATTAAATAAATAAAAAATTTTAATGATTTTCATGTTGAAAAATCAAAATTCTTAAAGATATTAATTTTTACAATTTTTCTTCCATTTCTGTCCATAGTGCAGCGTGCCGCATAGTGATACTGTTATGAGAAGAGACTAAATTGCTCACAACTGACGCTTAATGAAGCTGAAAATTTTACTGATTTCAACCCAGTTGTTCGATACTTGCCTTCAATATCACAACTGGAATCCATCGGTTCCTACTGCCTCATAATTCTGCAGCCGAGTTTTTGTTTTTTTATACCATCAACTTCAGGATGGGTATTTTATACATTTCAAATTTGCCCATGAACATTCCATTAAGGAACTGGCACAAACTTCTCACATATCAATGAGTGTTGTCCGATTCAATTTTAAGCTCAATGAAAAGGGACCCCAGAGCGACACCTCTTTGGTGAGAAGTTTTTACATGGCTAAGTACCTTACAAAAGTTGCCAGCATTAGGAGGGAATAACCACCGCTGAAAAATTTTCTGATGTTCCTGCCAGGATTCGAACCCAGGCATTCCGCGTCATAGGCGGACATGCTAACCTCTGCACAACCTCCATTTTACTTGCCTCCATTTTATACATTGATGCAGTATATTAACTGTATAATTTTGTTTTTAACTCATGGAAATAATGAGCTGAAATCCTACAAAGTATATATGTTCTTGATCGTCTTGATTTAAAAATTCGATTCATCGATTTGATTCTTGGGCTTCTAGAGATCGCAATTATTAGCCGATTTAGCTAAAATTTGCCACGAAGTGTTTTATTATGAATATTACGCCTATTATGGTTCAATTCCGTCTATAGCCTTATATAGCTCTCAGGATTTACTAAGGTTAGGTCATTTGCAAAAACATAAAGTGGGTAGGCCCCATGAACATCATTAAGGATGTTAAATCTGCGGATCGAAAATGTCATCAAAGAGGGGAAAACGTAAACAAAGAATGAATGTAAAAAGAGAACAAGTTGACGTCCTCAATGCCAAAAATTAAAAAAATTGTATATCGGCTGATCGCTTGGCTTAACAAAGAATGAATGTAAAAAGTGAACAAGTTGACATCCTCAATGATCAACCGACATACAATTCTTTTTTAATTTTTGGCAGTACTTGGCATTGAGATTGCCAACTTGTTCTCTTTTTACATTCATTCTTTGTTTAGGTTTTCTCCTATTTGGTGACGTTTTCAATCGGCAGATTTGACAACCTTAATGATGTTTATGGGGCCTTTCCATAATATGTTCTTTTAGTGAATCGTGGCAAATGGTGCTTTGTCATAACTTCTTACAACCATTATGACTACGATCCATATCGGTCCATAACCAGATGCAGCTCCTATATCAAGCCATTCTATGGAAGTTTATGTGTATACATCCATAATGGTAATGATTTCAAATAATTTGTTTAAGAATACAATTTATCCATACATCAACATAGGCTTTGTGGATCTATAGTATATCTTTATCAAAAATCATAAACAGCCATACACATATTAAGTATGAAGAAGCCTTTCAAATAATTTGAAGTATAATGCCCCTAAATGATGTCTCTGCAGCAGTCACATGATATCAATTAATCCCAGACCCATTCCGAACATTTGATTTTAAAACCATTATAGTTTTTATTGTTTTGCCTTTGTCATTCTTCTTTGATTTTACAAAACCTTTTATTTTACAACTCAGGCTTGGTTTTTGTTCTATAGAAGGTGAAAATGTTTTTAATGATTTATGAACGGTATCCAGAATCTATACGGGGAAAAAAATTCCATGATAAATTCTAAATTCTCTTAATCAATTCTTAATTTATGCACATATTTAATTCGGTGTCCATTTTGCCAAACCTCCTCGTATATGCTGTGTGGATTAATGCTAATATCAGTCTTTGCTTAATATTGAGGTCAAATAAGCAAACAAACCATCAGAAAGACTTTCACAGGTAATGTGGTAGGCCAAAATTGTCCACGGAAAGACTAAAGATAAGTGGGTGTGTTTGCAAATAAATGAATATTAATGGAATCTAAGCCTGTTTTTTTTGTTTGTTCTATATATTAGAAGTCAGTTGAAATTTATAGACACAATATCTAGTTCATATGACTAACTTCCGATATCTCAGACAAATCCCTGCTCGATGTTTTGAATTTGTCAACTTCATATTATGTTTAACCACAGAGGAAAAGAGTTTAGTTGAAGATTATAACAAGGATTTGGATATAGCTGCCATATAGACCGATATCTCAATTTAAAGTCTTGACCCTATAAAAGGCGCATTTATAATCTGATTTCACTGAAATTTGGCACAGTGAATTATGTTAGGCTTCTTGACATTCGTGTCGTATATGGTTTAGATCGGTTTATTTTTAGATAAAGCTACTAAAGAGACCAATATTTTGTTATACATAATTGGACAATGACTTGTACTTATTAGTATTTGGTCCAAAACGGAACATATTTCGATATACCTGCAATGGGGCATAATATATGCATCTCTCACCGTATTTGGACGAAAGGTGGTTTAGATATATACCCGAGGTGGTGGGTATCCAAAGTTCGGCCCGGCCGAACTTAAAGCCTTTTTACTTGGTTTATAATGCGTTTTGACAGTTGTTTGGGCGAAAAGTCGAAGTAAATACTAGGCTTTATAGGGAAATTGGCATCCTCAATGACGAGAACTGACAAAATTTAAGAAAATTGATTAAAGGCTGGTACTATTTTAGCTTTTCGCGTTGAAAATCAAAATTTTTTAGCTAATCCTTTTTTAAGTAATAGATATTGAAGCAGAAAAACTTGCTGATTTCATTCAGTAGAACATTCCCTTATTACTTATGATAACATTTTGATAAGAGTATTATATAATCAGTGATATTTTTGTAGTGTTTCGAAAAGAAATTGCAAAAAGTATTGATCGAAAAGCGACCATAGTACCAGCCAAATGTAAGTTTTAACAGTTTAAACTTAATGTTCCACTTTGTTAAAACCATTGATGGCATAAAAATAGACCCTCCAGGTCCATTGGAGATACGATCACTGTGAAGAACTTTTTACTCCAAAGATGTTTCTGTTATTAATGAAAGGGTTAAACGAATAGACCCTCCAGGTCTCTTCAAGGAATGATTACTGGAAAGAACGTTTTTTTTTCCTATTATTAATGAAAGGGCAAGGCAAAAGTTAAAACGTGTATTCTGTTATCCAAGTTTGAATGATTATGCCAAATCTCGCTTTAAGATATGAATGAAATGTGATTGAACTTTATACAAAGAAAATCGTAAAAAAGGAAAAGAACAAATGATGAATAAGCTTTCTATTATGTTGACATAATCAAAATGCGCAAGTCATTCCATTCATTCGTAGTAAAAAAATCGTTTTAACTAATAACCCATGCAAATGTATAAACGATTGGTTTTAAATTAACTAAAGGTGTTTGGGATAGAAAAGGCACTGAGAGGAAAAAATAGTAAATTTTTAAAGTTCTAAAAATTTTCATGCTTTAAATTGTAGGAGATTTCTAACCCAAAGATGTTATTAACTTTCAATATTTCGATATTCGAAAAAAAATTGTTTTATGAAATACATTCGATAATTGTATTGGTTGGTTCAGCAAATTGCTCATCATAAGGGAGTTTAATGTAAAAATGTCATTCTATTGTACCACTGTGTTTTATAGACAAGGGTACTTGCAGGATATATTCTTTTACAGGTAGTGGCAGTTGCCCAGCAACAAAATATTAAGTGCACTATCTGTCAAAATCAGTGACTAGTGCAACTCTGATTTTAAGTATGTTACTATTTCGCGCCACTTTTCGTTGCTTGTGCACTTAGCGAGAAAAAATTGTACTCAGCTGTTTATGGTACACTACCTGGTAATTAAGTCATGGGTACCTGTTTTGAAAATACAGTGGTTTCTTCACTATTACGAAAATCTAAGTTTTTTATTTGTGGAAGATTTTGATTGTGGAGTTTTATTTCATTTCGAAAGTATTTATTTAAATGTATTCGTACGCATTGCTCTTTTCAGTTCTTCTCTTGTGGCATTTTTCTAAACTCTTTGACTTAAGTCACTTTAACGCTCCATGATTCACAACTTCACGGTTGGTGGATACACCGTTGAAGTGCTTTGGTGATGTCAGAGACACCATGTCGCCTGATGAACTAGCGGATGTAGCTTAAAGGCACAATATTGACACCAAAATACATTAATGCGAATTAAGATAATTTTTAATCTATCTTTAGAGAAGAATAAGCAAGAATATGGAAACAAACACGAAATTCGTTTGGATATAATCTGAAGATGAGTTGAAACTCAAATCACATGTTATACACGAGAATTCATTCTCGTTAATTGAAAGTATATCAAATGATTAAAGACTTTGAATTCAATAGATAGTCGATGAAGTCAACAAAATTATCACACCATCCTTTTATTCACAATATTTGCTAAATATATATTTGCAACCTACACCATCACTGTTGTAGAGGGTATTCTAACTTAGTGTATTTGTTTAAACACCCAGAAGGAAGAGAGATACACCCATTGATTACTATACTGATCGACTGAGAATCACTTTCTGATTCGATTTAGCTATGTCCGTCTGTTTGTCCATGTTAATATGTGTACAATCTATGGGTCGCAATTTTCGTCCGAATGTCTAAAAATGTGGTACAGGCAACATGCCTGGGCGAATAACATATTCACCCTGAAGACAAAGCCTATTCAAATAGGAAAAAATCGAAAGTATTTTGTAGACATAGAAACCGTTTAAAGCGAATATTGAGGAGAGTAAGGGCTAAGTATTTTTAATGGACTGTTCTCTAAAACTTCCCCTGTGGGCCGAACTCAAGAGATTAGGTGTTTGTGAGACAAAATGAGAAGAGACCGATATAGACATTGATTCGTGTAATGAAAGCTTCGTACTGCCAAGGTTGGAAAATCCACCGCATACCCTTTTTGAAACAAGCCATATTGATACATCTGTGGGATTTTCGCTGCGAAATGTTTTCGTGGATGGGGTGTGGTCAGCTTTCAGCCGAATTAAGTCAAATTCAGTTGGTGAAGATGGAATTCCATTAAAATTTCTTAAAATTTTTGTTTGTTTCTCTTTCAAGACGAGCTGGATGATCGGAGATGCAAATGGAAAAGCAAAGCCAAAGATAGCAGCATATACCAACCACTATGGGACGCGTTTCGTCTTTGGTTAGAAGGCTTTTCAACCCTATTAGGTGCGACAGATTCAAGGACCATGCGTTGGTATGTTGTAATTGAATCGTATTAATAGCGAAAACGATAAAAATGATATTTCCAGCAATATCATCTCACTATTTTGTAAATTTTTTGTTTTCCTAGAGTTTGGACTATTGCTAGGTTAGTACCAGAACCAAAAATTCCAAGACCGCAGAGACCTTTTGTTCAATTAGTATTGTGTCAGTACTATCGAAAGGTTTTGATATATTAATGGACCAGACCAGATATCCACATTCATATCAAAGCGTTCTATTACCAGTACCAGTGCCAAAAATTCCAAGACCGCAGAGACCTTGTGTCCAATTAGTATTGTGTCAGTACTATCGAAGTGTTTTGATATATTAATGGACGACCAGATATCCACATTCATATCAAAGCGTTCTATTATTTCTGAAAATCAATCTGGATTTAGAAATCGCCATAGTACAACTACATTAATGATAGATCTAGCCGATGGCATAAGAAAGAGTGTTGATTAGAAACAATTTGCGGTTTTAGTTAGTTAGATTCGTTGAGTCATGAAGTATTGATTAATAAGATATTTCAGCATTATGGGTTTTCCATAGGCCATATGCCTGTTAAAGTCCTTCCTATCTGGTAGATCTCAATCTTTTAGTAATGGTGAAAGGTCTTCTATACATCCTACATTTCGAGGTGTGCCACAGGGGTCTGTTTTGGGACCCAAATTATTCACATTATATATCAATGATATATTTCATATAGTATCATTTTTGAAGTGTCATTTATACGCAGATGACATACAACGCAACTGGTGAGATAGGATTTAAAGTATTTATAGACCATTTGGTTTATAATGCTTTAGGAAGAACAAATGAGTGGTGTCATAATAATTGTATAGTTATTAACCCAAGCAAATCAAAGTCCATCTCATCCAACAATTTATCTGGTCGAATATTTACCTTTTCTCTCTATGACTCTCTTATTGATCACGTAATAGATCTTAAAGTTTTGGGCCTGCATCTTGACGAAAACCTTAAATTTAACCATCATGTTAATAAGATAATTTCATTTATCTTACGTAAAATCCATAATACAGGAACAAATCTTGCTTTAAATGTCCGCTTGCACATTGGACAATCATTCTTGCTGCCTCACGTTACCTATGGATTAGAGGTATTTTCTGGTGCGAACTCAGGTAGTTTGCATAGATTGAAGATGTGTATTCATCGTATAGTCCGATATGTTTATAATCTAAAGTATTATAGTATTCAGTTTATAGGAAGCACTTTTGACAGCTTTATTAACTTAAAAATTATGTCCTTGTTCTATAAAATAACGAAGTTCCAAAGTCTAGCCTACTTATTCTCTAAATTTCAGTGTGGAGCGTCGAACAGCTTTACAAATTCATGCATTGTTATTTCTATTGTCGTAAAATGTTGATCTACATAATCAATTTGGCCGAGTAATGGCTTACCGATTATGAAAATATATAAACGAAACGAAATAATATTGCAATAATGTGGTCATTTGTTTACCGATTCTTTCGAAATTTGAAAGGAAGGATTTTTTCTTGACACTCAACATTACTGGTGAATGTCGTAGAAATCGGTTTAGATTTAGATATAACTCTCATATATATTCGATTTTCACTCCTAGAGCCACTGCAAGCGCATGTATTGACTAATCTTCCCAAAATTGTGCACAACGCTTTTCTCGGCGATTTCTACAATATCTCAGAAGTTTGCTCGAAATAGGTTCATATTTAGATAAAGCTCCCTTATATAAGTTCGTCCGACTTGCCGACTTGTCCGATATTGCAATATAGTGCTCCTTTGTAAACCGATTCTCTCGAAATTCGATAGGAAGCATTTTCACTTGACCCTTTATATGTGTTCCTTAACTGGTGAATTTCATAGAAATCGGTGCAGATTTAGATAAAGCTGCTATATCGCCCGATTTTCACTTCCAGATTCCAAAATTTTGCACAACGCTTTCCTCGATGACTACTACAATATCTAAGAAGTTTGGTCGAAATCGGTTCAGATTTGCAATAATGTTGTCATTTTTCAATCGTAGTTATCGCAGTTTCAACATATTTGCTAGAAATTTGATACGGATTGTTTAATAACCCATCTGAAAACATCCGCCGAGTTCCATATAGGGTAGGTGTAGGGTATTGTACAGTCGGTACCGCCCGACTTTTGAATTTTCTTACTGATTTTTGTTTGTAGTTTTATACCCTCCACAATAGGATGGGGGTATACTAATTTCGTCATTATGTTTGTAACTCCTAATACTTCTTATTAGTGTGGGTCGGTTGGGATTGTAAATGGGAGACATCGGTCTATCTTTTGATATAGCTGCCATATAAACCGATCTTAGATCTAGACTTCTTGAGCCACTATACAGCGCAATTCTTATCCGATTTGGCAAAAATTTTGCATGACGTGTTTTATTATGATTTCTAACAACTGTCTTAAGTGTGGTTCAAATCTATCCATAACCTGATATAGCTGTCATATAAACCGATCTGGGGTCTTGACTTCTTCAGCCTCTACAGGTCGCAATTCCTATCCGATTTGGCTGAAACGTGTTTTGTTATGACTTTCAACAACTATGCCAAGTATGGTTTAAATCGGTCCATAACCTGATATAGCTTGAATCTTGACTTCTTGAGCCACTATACAGCGCAATTCTTATCCGATTTGGATGAGATGAGTATTTGCACAAATACTTCTTACTGGCGTATGTCATTTGGGATACACCGATCCCATTATTTGAATTCTGCAGCGCCCAGAGCTCGCAGTTATTATAAGATTTTTTTTGGCATAGTCTAGTATCTGATTTAGCACCTTCATAATCCGATTTGACTTCTTGAGACCCAAGAGGGCACTATTTTCTTAAGATATGCTTGAAATTTTTACTCATATGGCTAGTATGGTCCAAATCAAATTTAACCTTATAATGCTCCTATATAAATTGTCTCATCTGCCTATAAAACATCGTTCATGAAATTTGACTAATGCGATTGCGATTTGTCTGACCTGTAATTCATTTATTTTAAAATTTAATATATGAAATTTTCATATTAAATACTCTGCCCGCAGGATCTCTGCATATACCATCAACAAGGATTCCATATATTCAAAACTCATTACATCTATTGGTTTTTGAAAACTCACCCGAATTGCACTTGGCGAATTTGAATAATCCACAGGTTCACAACTCAGACTGTAACCGTTTAACCAACCACCAATGGAAGCCTTTAACAATATAAAATATTTTTATTTAATATCACTTTAAAAAAAAATTCGGTAGTATAAAGGATATTTTAGTAATATTTTGTTAACTTACCTCATAAAATAGAAACATGCTAAATAATACTTGGAAGAAATTGTAGACAATTAAAACTTTCCGTAGTTCAAATGGTTTTCTGTTTTCCATTAATTTCGGACCCAAAATCTGAAAAAAATCAAAAATAAATTACATTTGTTTATTTAAATTTTTGAATAAATAGTTAAATAAATAATTTAGGGAACAAGTTTAGAATAGCGGCTAAAAATGTTTTTGAACTTTATTTCGTCAAGGAAAAATTGGGTGGATCAATATTCTTTGTATTACTAAACTATTAAATTTCTCATGAACATTTCATTAAGGTACAGGGGATACTTCTCTCATATCAATGAGTACAGCCCGATTAAAGTTCAAACTCAATGCAAAGGGGCCGGCCTCCTTTTTTATGCAAAATCCGAACGGCGTGCCGCATAGCGACACCAATTGATAGCGAAGTTAAAACCTCACAAAGGTAACCAACGTTAGTAAGGCAAATTTTTTCTAATGTTCACGCCGGGATTTGAACCCAGGTGTCGGCGTCATAGGCATTCATACTCTGTGCCATTGTAGCCTGCAATATACTTCGTCCTATGGCGGTAAAAGATATCGATGTTTTATTAAATTGTTATTGGATCGGTTAAATCGGTTTAGTTCTTTTCAAAACCGAAAAAGACATTGATAACAAACAAGTCCATATTCCAACGATGATTTATGATAAATAATAATGATATATCTTCTAGTGTCCAATCAACACTAGCAGTCTCTTACACTAGTGTCTATTGTCTCGCCCCCGAAAGATTCAAAAAGCGCAGAAGTGCAATGCCAGACATTAAAATTAGGAATATTAGGAGCCAACATGCATTACAAAACAACTAGGAGATCTGGAGAAGCTGCCTCCAATATGCAATTTAAAGTTATAGTAGTCAAGAATGGCGAAAGGACTTTTGCATTAATATAATTTAAACAGGAAAATAGATTTGTGTAGCCATAATCTTGATGAAAGCACTCCTTGTTCCAATGATATAATGGCGCAGTGGCAAACTATTGCCCACTCCATGGAAAATGCAGCGAAATCTGTACCGGAAGCCTCCTCCAAGAAACCCATTGTACGACCAAGAGTGTCTAGATGCTACTGAAGCCAAGAATGCGTCATAAACAGCAACCCTGCAATCAATAGCAACGGGAGAAAAGGAGAGAGGAGAAACGTCTATTCCGCGGAAAGAAAAAGGAAATGGAAAGACGTGAGTGTGAGCGAATTGAGATGTACAGGAGTCAGAGTGAAGTCCGGAACTTCTACCAAATAATTAAACATCAAACCGATGGCTTTGGTGCAGGCACATCCTCCTGCAGAGACAAAGAAAGAAATCTGATAACTGACACAGATAACATGCTGAGGATATGGAAAGAACATTTTACCCAACTGCAAGTGTCCGATGTTTGCGGCAAAGAGGATACCGTAGAACCAATCCCTGATGATGGTATAGAATGTTTACCTCCTAGTCAGAATGAGGTCCAAGTAGCAGTGACCCGACTAAAGAACAACAAGGCAGCAGGAGCCGACGGGTTACCCGCTGAACTATTTAAGACGGGAGGCGACACGCTGATAAGGCGTATGCATCAGCTTATCTGCGCAATCTGGCTAGAAGAACGCATACCCGATGATTGGAACCTCAGCATACTATGTCCCGTTCACAAGAAAGGAGACAAAACGGAATGTGCCAACTACAGAGGAATAAGTCTCCTCCCCATCGCGTACAAGATACTCTCGAGCGATTAAAACCTAAAGTCAGTTGGATAATTGGACCCTATCAATGCGGCTTTAGACCTGGTAAATCCACCCTAGACCAGATATTCACACTGCGCCAAATCCTGAAAAAAAGACCCATAATCCTGCATAATCGCAATTTCAGGGCAGTCTCACAATAGGTGCTCAACCGTCTATGACTTCTCCTCCTCATTCCCACAAATCAAGCTGATGTCCGCCATGTGACCAGCGCAAGGTCAAAGTCCTTACATTGCAATGGCTCTTCAGGACATTCAGTAGTGAGAGCGGCAGCTCCATCACAACTAGCAGAGGTCCCCTGAACATACCAATTTACCTATTATTTTGGCAGCATACAATATGCACTCTGAACGGCCACACACCATGATGACAAAGTCATCCTCGTAGCCATCAAACTTTAACTGTTCTTTTCAAATGACCTGAAAATCCGACAGATATCCAAGAGCCACAAAATGGGTACACAACCTCTCTTTGTGGCGATTGAGCTCTAATCACAATCTTCCTATTTGGTCCATTTTTAGCATTCACTTGGTAACTACCCACGGCTACAATAACATTATGAAAACTATTTAAAGCTGGCATTTTGTTGGTTTTGTGGGTTGTTGTAGCCACATTTTCATGCGGAGGTGGCGATCCTTGTCAAGCTCCAGTAGGTGAGCAAGCTCGTTCCGGTCCCAAGGACCGATCGCTGCTGGAACAGGTTGGCCATTGGTTATTTAAAGGCGTCAGTAACCCGCCTTGTCGTATCGAGCATCATAATCACTCAGTATTTATGCAAGAGTCGGTGCCGCCCGGCCTCCCACTGAGACTCTCCGCTCATTATCTGCGACTGCCGTTTCAGATGCTCTGTATGGAGCATTCCACTCGCAGCTCAGCTTCTCGTGACAGCAATGAACACCACACAGATCAGACTTCAAAGTTCCAGCCAGTTTTGTGTGTAAAGCCTCTGGAGCTAATTTGAATAAAATTAAATATGTCTTTTGAACGTTTTTCTTGACACCCAAAAATTAAAAAAACTTATATTTTCATGCTGTGATTGGTCGAAACAAATTTTCCCAAAAATTTAAAATGTCAGGGCGAATTGAATTTTCTTCGCCCTGTTTACAAATTTTGACATATCAAGTACCCATATAAGATGCTTTGTTGTAGCAATTCGCCGATGCGGCCACCTTATTAAATACGCCTTGCCCTACACCATTACTATAGTGCAGTTTATGATAACTTAGTAGTTTTGTTTGTTCGTTTCAGCTAAGTCCGTCTGTCTGTTCTTCTGTCAAACCCTATTAATTTGTGTAAAATGTACAGGTCGCAATTTTCACCCCATCATCTTCAATTTTGGTACAGATATTTTTTTGGTCTGGAGACTAAGCGTTTTAAAACGAGAAAAAATCCGTTCAGATTTGGATATAGCTCTCATAAATATTTTCGCCCTATTTGGACTGGTATTACATTTGTTGACCGATTCTCACGAAATTGGCAAGAAGGGTTTCTCTTATAGCTATCAACAAATTGAGAAGATATTGAAAAATCGGTTCAGATTTAGATATAGCTCCCTCACTTCTATTGGGTTGCCCAAAAAGTAATTGTCGGTAATATAGTCGGCGTTGAAAAATTTTTCAACGGCTTGTAACTCTGTAATTGCATTCTTTCTGCTGTCAGTTATCAGCTGTTACTTTTAGCTTGCTTTAGAAAAAAAGTGCGCGAAATTTTGTTTACTTTTGTTTGTTTGGCGTCAATTTTAATATGGGTACCACATGTATTGAAAGAAATTCATTTAACAAACCGAATCAACGCTTGTGATATGCACCTTAAACACAATGAATTCGATCCGTTTTTAAAACGAATCATAACTGGAGATGAAAAATGGATTGTTTACAACAACGTTAGTCGAAAACGATCATGGTCCAAGCATGGTGAACCAGCTCTAACCACTTCAAAGGCTGATATCCACCAAAAGAAGGTTTTGCTGTCTGTTTGGTGGGATTGGAAGGGTGTGGTATATTTTGAGCTGCTTCCAAGGAACCAAACGATTAATTCGGATGTTTACTGTTAACAATTGGACAAATTGAATACAGCCATCAATGAGAAGCGACCAGAATTGGTCAATCGTAAAGGTGTCATATTCCACCAGGACAACGCTAGACCGCACACATCTTTGGTCACTCGCCAAAAACTGAGTGAGCTTGGCTGGGAACTTTTGATGCATCCACCATATAGCCCTGACCTTGCACCATCATACTACCATTTATTTCGATCTTTGCAGAACTCCTTAAACGGTAAACTTTCGGCAATGATGAGGCTATAAAATCGCACTATGTTCAGTTTTTTGCAGATAAAGGCCAGAAGTTCTATGAGCGTGGAATACTAAATTTGCCAGAAAGATGGCAAAAGGTTATCGAACAAAATGGAAATTATATCTTTGATTAAAGTTCATTCTAAGTTTTATTAAAAATGTATTTACTTTCTTTTAAAAATCCGCAATTACTTTTTGGGCAACCCAATAGCTCTCATAAATATTTTCGCCCTATTTGGACTGGTATTGCATTTGTTAACCGATTCTCACGAAATTGGGAAGAAGGGCTATCAACAAATTGAGAAGATATTGAAAAATCGGTTCAGATTTAGATATAGCTCCCTCACTTCTAGATAAATTCAAAGTTCATTTATCAACTAATTCTCTCAACATTTTGCATAAATGATTTCTCTACGACTGTGCAGGACTGCTGACATTTCCGGACTTCGAACAAAATCGGTTCAGATTTAGATTAAGTTTAAAGTTGTAAGCATTGACCGATTTTTACGTCTAGAGCCTTTGACGACATTAAGAGGATCAATTGACGAATGAGCTTATCAATTGATCTGCTCAATGACTTGTACTGTACAAACTTACGAAAGTTGGCACTTATTATTCTTTAAAGACTGTGACATTGTTAGTGAATTTTATCAACATCGATGCAAATTAAGATATGGCTCCCATATGTATGCATCGCCTGATTTACACTTGTAGAGTCGTTGTCAAGATTTAATCCAAATTTGGTATGTAGGGTATATAGTTGGCACCGCCCAACTCTTGCCTTTCCTTATATATAAACGTGATTCCTTTTTATATAAAAACGTGATTCACGCTGCCAATACATTGAATTGGAAGGTGGAATAATAAATACATTAAAAATTTCAACCCTAAGCCCTTAGGCCATCAAGTAGTCAAATTGGATCATGAGTTTAAATGGGTCTATGGTTTAACTGACCTGTTTGAAAAAGTATTTGGCAGAATTTCAAGCAACTAGCTTTAATCGTTCGAAAATTCGTCTGCTTTCGAAAATTAGACGGATGGCTAGATCAACATACAATCGTTAAACGATTCAGAACTCAAACGCTGTATGTTAGGCGAGGGGAACACAAAAATACACCAATCATAATCTACAACTAACTCCACGAATGGGGAAATGAGGGTATACTAGCATCGTTATTCCGTTTGTAACTCATCGAAAAATTATCTGAGATCTAACAAGTAAAAAGGCGTTAAGTTCGGCCGGGCCGAACTTTGGATACCCACCACCTCGGGTATATATGTAAACCACCTTTCATCAAAATTCGGTGAAAATTTCATATTTTATGACCCATATCAGTTATATCAAAACATGTTCCGATTTGGACCAAATACTAATAAGTACAGTAGCTATATCTAAAAATTAACCGATCTGAACCATATACGACACGGATGTTGAAAAGCCTAACATAAGTTACTATGTAAAATTTCAGTGAAATTGGATTATAAATGCGCTTTTTATGGGGCAAAGACTTTAAATCGAGAGATCGGTCAACATGGCAGCTATATTCAAATCTGGATCGATCCGGGCAAAATTGAAGAAGGACGTCGAAGAGCCTAACTAAACTCACTGTCTCAAATTTCAGCGACATCGGACAATAAATGCGTCTTTATGGCCCCAAAACCTAAAACCTAGATATCGGTCTATATGGCAGCTATGTCTAAATTTGGACCGATCTGTGCGATATTGCAGATGTATGTCAAGGAGCTTAACTTAACTCACTGTCCCAAATTTCGGCGACATCGGACAATAAATGAGCATTTTATGGGCCCAAAACCTTAAATCAAGAAATCGGTCTATATAGCAGCTATATCCAAATCTGAACCGATCTGAGCCAAATTGAAGAAAGATGTCGAGGGGCCTTACGCAACTCACTGTCCCAAATTTCAGCAAAATCGGGTAATAAATGTGGCTTTTATGGGCCTAAGACCCTAAATCGGCGGATCGGTCTATATGGGGGCTATATGAAGATATAGTCCGATATAGCCCATCTTCGAACTTAACCTGCTTATGGACAAAAAAAGAATCTGTGCAAAATTTCAGCTCAATATCTCAATTTTTAAAGACTGTAGCGTGATTTCAACAGACAGACGGACAGACGGACAGACGGACGGACATGCCTAGATCGTCTTAGATTTTTACGCTGATCAAGAATATATATACTTTATAGGGTCGGAAATGGATATTTCGATGTGTTGCAAACGGAATGACAAAATGAATATACCCCCATCCTTCGGTGGTGGGTATAAAAAGTGCTATGTATATTCTTGATCATTTTGACATTTGAAGTCTATTTTGCTATGACCGTCCATCTGTTAAAAACAAGCAAACATTCGAGGCAATAAAAGGCTCCTCGAAATACTTTTGCAATATGGCAAGATCGGTTCAGATTTGGATATAGCTGCCGTATAGATCTATCTCTCGATTAAAGGCTTTGGGCCCATAAAATGCGCACTTATTGTCCTATGTCGCCGAAATTGGGAACAGTGAGTTATGTTAAACCCTTCGACATCCTTCTTCAATTTGATCCAGATCGGTTCAGATTTGAAAATAGCTGCCA
Source organism: Stomoxys calcitrans (assembly GCF_963082655.1). Lineage (NCBI taxonomy): Eukaryota > Metazoa > Arthropoda > Insecta > Diptera > Muscidae > Stomoxys > Stomoxys calcitrans. The sequence continues at coordinate 14,693,505 of NC_081553.1, forward strand.
TATAGACCGATCTCTTGATTTAAGGTTTTGGAACCATAAAAGGCGCCTTTATTGTCCGATGTCGCCGAAATTTGGGACAATGAGTTGCGTTAGGCCCTTCGATATCCTTCGTCAATTTGATTCAGATCGGTTCAAATTTGGATATAGACCGATCTCACGATTTAAGGTTTTAGGGCTATAAAAGGTGCATTTATTGTCCGATTTCGCCGAAATTTTGGGACAGTGAGTTGTGTTAGGCTCTTCGACACTTTTGTGCAACTTGTGCATATCGGTCCCGATTTGGATATAGCTGCCATATAGACCGATATCTCGATTTAAAGTCTTGGCCCCATAAAAGGCCCATTTATGATGCGATTTCACTGAAATTTGACACAGTGACTTGTGTTCGACATCCGTTTCGTATCGGTTTATTTTTAGATATAGCTGCTTAAAGACCAATATTTAGTTATACACAATTGAACAATGACTTGTACTTGTTAGTAGTTGGTCCAAATCGGAACATATTTCGATATAGCTCCTATGGGGCATAAAGTATGAAATTTTCACCGAATTTTGACGAAACGTGTTTTTCATATATACCCGAGGTGGTGGGTATCCAAAGTTCGGCCCGGCAGAGCTGCTTGCTTTGAAGATAAACAAAAAAAAATTTTGGGTTTCGGTAATACCCATAAGCTTGAGATTTGCTGTAAAATTTTGAGAGCACAAACATGTCTCTGTTATTTCAATCCTCATTGGTTCTTTACATCAAGAATGCAAGGTATAGTCAGGGTGAGAAAATCCATATAAACAATTTCTCGATTTATCTTTAATAAGTAGATAAGAAGCAATTCTTATCTATTATTTATTTGGCTATAAACAAAGAACTTGAACAATGCGATCGATCTATGATGGATGGTATGCAAGATTCGGCCCGGCAAAACTTCGCTCGCTTTTAATTGCTTTGCCTAAATATCTTTGTTGTGATTTCTGTCACCCGAACCATTCACTCAGCATTTGCAATTTTACCTAAAGGCATTTTATTTTAACTTAAATGGTTGTTCGAAGCTCTGACTCATTAAGAACTCAAACTCAGTGCGCCTATTGGCTATCACTTACATCACAGCGCATGCCTAAATGTGTGTGTGTGTAGTGAGCATAAAGACAACATGTCGAGAAGTTCCTGTTTGACCACTATTGTTTATTGAAATTACCCAAAGCAGCTAGAAAGGAATCCCCTGAAATGCCCTTTAAGTTCACTATCATCATCATCATGATTTTGTGCGAATCTTTGTTTCTAGAATAGTTCTAGCCTCACTTGCTCATACAAAATGATAATGGGAATGATGCTGATGCAGGGCTAGCGATAGTGCTTAATTTGACTGCAGCGGTGGTGATTCACTTCGTTGCATTATTACCACAATGAATATTGTGGTTTTATACAATATGTTTTTTTTTCTATAACAAAAGTAATCAGTTGGTCAATTTGCAATACCTGTGCGCCTTTGTTGGAATAGAGTTCTTTGCTCTTTTCTGGTAAAATACCATTTTAAAACTAGTTTTCTCTGTTAGCAACTCCTCCTTTTAGAACAAGAATCCTTTTCTTTTAGCATTAACCTTGAATGTGATGGTGGGTTTTTCCATTTACCAGCATTGTCATTAGCAAGGTATCTGGTTTGTTGATTGCCTATAATTCACCCAGTGAATGGCAAAATGAGATGCTGCATCTTTGGCATCATTAAATGGGAGTTGTAATAAAATTCTGCAAGAACAAAGATAATCAGCAAAAAATATTGCAATACCTAATTGGCCCATATGAAGGTCTTCTGGCGAGGCTTCCAACAAATATCCTAGTGAGAAATCTGTTTAAGATAAAACCATAAAATATTCGAAACCTACATTCGTTCCCTGGCCATTAAAAGGATGCATATAAAATATAGAAGTTTATTACTTTGTTGTTATGGATGCGGAACAAAATAAAATCTTCATAAACAAGAAAGCAGTCATTCATTTTACTAGACAGATTGGATTTAAATAGTTCTTTGGAATGGTTATGATTATAAGCAAATGTAGGATAATAACCTCCCTTATAATTCTACCAATGCACTTAACTTGTGATGTGCAAGGAAGTATTACAGTCCTATAGGGAGTGTAATAGCATTGAATACTTTACAGGGTACTCCCAACGAAATTTGTTATCCAATATAACAAAAGTGTTTGCTTAAAAAATAGTTTTTATTTACTGAAAAAGTTAAAGCAGAAACATTTTCATCCCTTTCACAAATCTCAGGAAACTTGTTGTGGTTCAGCAACCACCCGATGAATTCCATCCTGTCACCGACCTAGAGTTGGGTAGTTCCGGATGGAACTAGTTCAATGGAACTTATCCAATTAAGGAACTGCTGGAACTAGTTCCATCTCTTTCCTTCTTATAGTTCCATAGTTCCTTTTTTTTGCATGTACACTTTTCTTTTGGTCCCTTTTGTTATTGTTATTTGTAGACCACCTGATTGGCATGCCATATTTTGTTTTTTGTTGTATGAAGCTGACAACAACTAAATAGAAGCGTCAACTTTTGTAATGGACAGCAACTGTGTACGTTGTGATTCAGGATTCACTGAATAAGGTTAAGCCAAGCGATCAGCCGATATACTTTTTTTTTAATATTTGGCAGTACTTGGCATTGAGGATGTCAACTTGTTCTCTTTTTACATTCATTCTTTGTTTACGTTTTCTCCTATATGATGACATTTTCAATCGTCAGATTTGACATCCTTAATGATGTTTATGGGGCCTATCCACTTTGTGTTTTGCATGTGACCTAACCTTCTATTAGTGAATCCTGGTTGTGATTTAGGTGAAAGGAAAATAAATTATTTGTGGCAACCACGTTAAATGAGTGTGGTGGCACAAATATAGAAACGTGGTGGCATTCAAAGCGGGTGAGGTGCCCTCTTTGGTGGCATTCAATTGCATATACAGTCGGAATGTTTGTATCAAAATGTACAATAAAAACCACTCATTTTAAGGTTCAAAACAAAATTCAAAGGACTTTTTTTGTTTTGTATAAAGGGATCAGAAATGGGATCGCAAATGAAAAAGAAGCCAAGGAACTAAGAAAAGGAACTAGTTCGTTTTGTGGAAGGGAACTAAAAGGAGCTATCACTAAAAAGAACTAAAAAAGCCACTTCTACATCGATCCCGCTCTGGCCATTTCGATGGCTTACATATGTTTCATCTACTATGTTCAGTGGCTCGACAAATGGCACGTTGGCAAGACCGATAACTCGTTCTCCCAGCTCAAACGAACAACTCCTAACATATTCATCCGAGTCACTTCATTTCCTGGAATTCCTTTATGTCCGGCAACCCATGCCAGCGTCACATCGCGGATCCGGAGTCTACCTAGGGACTCTAAACAAGACGCCACATACCTCCACCTCATCGTCCTTGAAACCAAGGCTTTGAGCGCTGCCATACTGTCCACATAAATCCTGACATTTTAGGGTGGTGGATCCCTTACCAGAATTTCTCTGACAGCTACTGTAATGGCACAGACTTCTGCCTGAAAGACAGTACACGTGTCCGGAAGTTTCAGAGACATACTGATGATGAGTGCGTCGGAGTAGACCCCCAATCGATGTTGAGTGCGTCGTAGTAAGCATCAGTGAAGATTGAGGTCTCATCTTCCTCAAACACAGTATTCGCCCTCCATTCATCCCTACCGGGAAAACTAATACTGAATGTCCTAGTCCCAATCGGTACAGGTTCCAGATAGTCTGTGACAGATAACTGTGGCCGCACCAGCCCTCCTTCAGGAAACTAAGCTCCCTCAGGCAAAGCGAGACTTTGGCGGCGCAGTTCCTAATATAGAATTTAATGGGCTGCATACTCAGCATCGCTTCAAGACTTGCCTGCGGTGCGGATCTCAATGCCCCTGTGAATCTGACGCGGGCCAATTTCTGGACCTTCTCGAACTTCCTGTACGAGGTCTCTTATCAACGGCCCTATAGGTCAGTGCTGGTCTCTTAATGGTCTTGTACATAAAATAAATCATCTTGAGGGTTACTCCCCACTTCCTACCGAACACCCTCCTGAGCAAAAAGGGCACAGTGCCTCTTCTAAGACAGCTTCGAATCGAGGAGTATGCCAAGGTACTTCGCCTCCTTCGATCTCGATAATCGTCGACAGAAACCTTCCTCAGACCAGCAACACGACCTCGTCCGCATAAGTGACGTGCCATCTTCGCCGATATCCAACAGGGTTTCATTCATCCCAAGGTTCCACAGAATCGGCTAGAACACCCCTCCCTGAGGAGTTCCTTTTGTGCATTTAAGAACATTTCGTACACTAATTCGCAACTGAGGGACTTTGATTAGTTTACTGGGGAAAATCTTTTGAATCTTTTATGGATTTCGATGTTGTCAACCATTTATTGCCCTGTCTAATCTACACACAAGTTTATTATTAATGAATCGGACCGAAATCTAAACTCCGGTATCTTGTATCTGCGATTGAAAAGCTCCATTTCTGCGATTCGACAATCTCCTCAGTGACCTTTCCATGATCTCGATAATCGTCGATAGAAACCTTCCTCAGACAAGCAACACGACCTCGTCCGCATAAGTGACGTGCCATCTTCGCCGATATCCAACAGGGTTTCATTCATCCCAAGGTTCCACAGAATCGGCTAGAACACCCCTCCCTGAGGAGTTCCTCTTGTGGATTTAAGAACATTTCGTACACTAATTCGCAACGGACGAACTTTGGTTAGTTTTCAGCGGAAAATCTTTTATGGATTTCGATGTTGTCAACCATTAAGCGTCTTTATTGCCCTGCCTAATCTACACACAATTTTGTTATTAACAAATCGGAACTTATAATTATACCCTCGACCATAGGATGGGGGCATACTAATTTCGTCATTCTGTTTGTAACTATTCGAAATATTCGTCTGAGACCCCATAAAGTATATATATTCTTGATCGTCGTGATATATTATGTCGATCTAGCCATGTCCGTCCGTCCGTCTGTCTGTCGAAAGCACGCTAACTTTCGAAGGAGTAAAGCTAGCCGCTTGAAATTTTCCACTAATACTTCTTATCAGTGTAGGTCGGTTGGGATTGTAAATGGGCCATATCGGTCCATGTTTTCATATAGCTGCCATATAAATCGATCTTGGGTCTTGACTTCTTGAGTATCTAGAGTGCGCAATTCTGGTTCGATTTGACTGAAATTGCACGTGGTGTTTTGGTATCACTTCCTACAACTGCGCTAAGTATGGTTTAAATCGGTCCATATTTTGATATAGCTGCCATATAAACCGATCTTGGGTCTTGACTTCTTGAGCCTCTAGTGCGCAATTCTTATCCGATTGGAATGGAATTTTGCACGACGTGTTTTGTTGTGCCAAGTATGGTTAAAATCGGTCTATAATCTTATATAGCCGATCTTGGGTCTTGAGAGCTTGAGCCTCTAGAGGGCGCAATTCTTATCCGATTAGAATGAATTTCGCCTCGAAGTATTTTGTTATGATATCCAACAACTGTGCCAAGTATGGTTCAAATTGGTTTATAACCTGATATAGATGTCATGTAAACCGATCTTGGGACTTGACTTCTTGAGCTTCTAGAGCTTCTAGAGGGGGCAATTCCTATCCGATTTGGCTAAAATTTTGCATGACGTATTTTATTCTTACTTTCAACAACTGTGTCAAATAAGTTTCAAATCGGTTCATAACTTGATATAGCTGCCATATAAACCGATCTGGGATCTTGACTTCTTGAGTCTCTAGAGGTCGCACTTATTATCCGATTTGCCTGAAATTTTGTACGACGGATCCTCTCATGACCATCAACACACATGTTCATTGTGGTCTGAATCGGTCTATAGCCTGATACAGCTCGCGTATAAATCGATCTCTCTATTTTACTTCTTCAGCCCCCAAAGGGCGCAATTCTTATTCGAATTGACTGACATTTTATACAGTACTCCAACATATAATTTAATTGTGGTCCAAACGGGACCATATCTTCATATCGCTCTAATAGCAGAGCAAATCTTTTCTTATATCCTTTTTTGCCTAAGAAGAGATGCCGGGAAAAGAACTAGACAAATGCGATCCATGGTGGAGGGTATATAAGATTCGGCCCGGCCGAATTTTTACTTGATTTTGAATAATTTTAAGCAAGTCATAGATAAATTCTTACCTTTACTATGTAGGCATATGTTATACTGATGGCAATTGTGGGGAAGGGCGAACTCATCAGGAACCAATCTCTTGTTCTGGGATCTGATTTGTTGTCCATAAGATCTCGCCAGCCATCATATATATATGTGATGATGGTCTAAAAAAATTAAAAACAAAATATAAATATATAATTATTGTAGTGTTTGACTTGTTGCAGGTTTTTAAGAAAAATCTTACGTTACTAGATAGTTGAAGGCATGTGTTAGGTACATAGTAATTTTCTCGGTTTAATGATTTTAAGAAACTGCGAATTACCAAGAATTAAAGTTTCCGTTAATTGTAATAAACACTTTTAGTTGAAATTACATGGTACTGGTTTACTACCTCAATAATGGAAGACGTATGAATGGTATTGCTTTAATACCTTAATAATGGAAGAATTAATCAATGGATAACTGTATATTGAGGGTTGAGTAATTATAGTTGAAATTAATGTAAGCGTTCCGTAATTAGGCACAAAAGCTTAGCTGTTGTTGTTGTTAAAAAAAAATATTTTTTTAGCAAGCAATATAAAATAACTTATCTGAAGATTAAAGTGCTTATTACTATCAAAGATACATTGCAGCGTATTAAAAAGTCATCTATGTCATCATAGAAAAGAAATCTAAAATCTATCAGCATTTTCAAAAACTTCAAAGCTTTGAAATTGTTCAACTCATATCTCAAAAACACATTTTTTAGACTTGTAGGGCCTTTTTCACAAAAACTTAATGAAGATTTGTTATAGGTTCATTTGACAGTTCTGTTAATGAAATCTGTCAAGTAAACCTAGTTCAAATCTATATAAAGCTTTGTAAATACCGGTGATAGACTTTATATCTACACTCAATTTAATATTGAAAATCATTTGTTTTTGTAATATTTCTCTATTAATTAAGAAAAAGGGGTTTGTTACAGCTAAAACCATAATTCATGGAAATAACTATTTAATTTTTTTTGTAATTTTAATATCTTGTATGCTAATGTTATTCAAATTGATAAATTAATATTTAAATGTTGAACAATATCTTTTATAAATCTGAGGAAAGCGTTTCCTGTTTCATCAATGAGTTGCAAATATTTTTATTATTTATAACCTCTAAGCCATTGTACTTTACAAAGCTTAACTATTTGTTTTATAATATGTGGCTTATCTTACGTTAAACAAAGAAATAATGTGCTAGTACTAGATATTGTGGAAAAAATTTTAAATTAGTTTTTAAGGTTGCCAGCATATCCCGTTATACAAAAAAAAAGAAAGTTTACAAAAATCGAATCTAATGATCCTTTGCTCATGGAAATATTTACATAACAAAGGAATTTTTCAGGAAAAACAAATTTATATGCGAACTAATAACAGATTTTGGATTTCTTTCGCAATAAATTAAGAAATTTTAATTTTTTAAAAAAAATTCCAATTTTTAAAGAAAAAATATAATTTTTTATTAATATTAATATAATTATAAGTTGAGTCCAGATTTTTATGTAAAATCGAAATTTCACCATATATATTCGAAATTCAGATTTTCGAAGTTCCCTAGTCATTAAATGTATAGGTTAGGTTAGGTTAGGTTGAAAAGAGGGTGCAGATATTAATTCGCCCCATGCCACTGTGGACATACACCTATGCCAGTAATCGGCTTGTTGTCCGCTCTAAAAAGTATAAAGTAACCTCTATAAAGAATATTTTAAGTTAGCAATTCCGTGCTACTTACAAAATCCTTAATTCTTTTCACTCCCCTAAGTTGGTTCATGTCTGGTATTGTGTCTCCGCCAAAGTGCCGGTATCTGTTAGACGCGAAAGCCGGGCAATGACGAAGGAAATGCTCCAACGTCTCATCATCTTTCCCGCATGCCCTACACATGCTATCACTTGGCGCACCGATTTTACATAAGTGAGCTCGTAGTCCTATGTAACCCGTTATGATACCAATAGCTATACTGACCTACTTTTTGCTTCCTTTCAGCAATAGCCTCGCCTTCTCAAGATCTGGATCCCCCATAGGATTTTTGCCGTCCTTCCGGCCGTTTCGCTGTTCCACAATGTTGCATGCGCATTCGTCGCCCACTCCCTTAACATGGACTGCGTCGTCCCGAAAGGCTTCGGCCTTCACCGCCAAATCGTTTGCCCTTTTATTTCTCCTTATTCCGTTATGGCCCGGCACCCAAACGATGCGGATTTTCCCATCCTCAGAGAAGGCGTTAATTTCCTTCTACACTGGTTGCTATTGCCCTTATGGCAATTTTACTGTCGGTTAAGATGTTCAGACTCGACGTACTCGCGTTAGCACCACACCACTCTCCGCCTGCAGGACCGTATTATGTTCAGGCAGTCTAAAAACAGATCTCAGTCCCTGGGTTCTTAATGTAAAGCCCCAGGCCCACTCTGTCCTCTAGCTTTGATCCATCTGTGTAACATGATGGCAATGCTAGGGTTCCGTCAATCCAAGACTGTCCCAATGGCAGCAGTGCCTCGCACTCGACTTCAAGGTTCATCTCAGGTATCCTATCGGAATCCTCTTCCCTTCGTTCCAGGTTTCCTATCGTCGCCTCGATTATTCTCCCATCGTCCTAAGTCTCATAGCCGCAGTGGCTGCCTCACACTTTACGTAAGGCTTATGGGTCTGTAGGCCTTTGGTGTCGCATAACTTGCCTTGCCGTGCTTGGGTATAAATGTTAAATGTTTACTAAATTAAACTTTACTACAAATAATTAACGCATTTCCACATAAAAACTCGCAAAATTTCGATTTTGCATAAAATAACGAACTCTAATCATATGTATTAAACAATTTTTTATGAATTATTTGAAATTCTATTTTTTCTTATTTTCTTCTTTAATTTGTCTTTCTAATAGCTGATGGTTTTTAATAACATTAGAAATATACTGTCAAGGAAATTTTTTTTGTGATTGTACAGATTCACATATTATTTCGATAAACTTGTCGAATTAAATAAAATATTGTTGTTTCTTGCACGACTGATATTAAAATTATAATAGTCGTTTTGAGTTTGTTTGTTTTTGGCTGTCACAAAATTGTCTTGGTTAAGTCGTTTTCCTTTCGCTTTGTTATTACCAAGCCTTTTGTTAGCTTTATACATGTATGTATGTAATACCTTTGTAATCTATTTAATATATTAATTTCTATTTCCATTATCATATAACTTTATATTATTTCCGCTTTTTATTGCATGTAAGCGAGAAAATTCTGTTTCCTATTATCTTTGCAAATATTAGCACTTAGATAAGATCTAAGATCGCAACAAGTGTATAACACTTAAATGAAAAGCAAAACCAAAATCCACTCAAACGCTCTCCCAAAGCTCTGAGAAAAAATCTACTCTTCACTCAAAAAGTCTTATAGTTTTGGAGTCATAACTACTCTCATGCTCATTTAAGCTGAGACTCTGGTATAACGGTTTGAATAGGCAATATTGATCTCCCTCTCTTTGGTAAAGACACACACACACACTCAGATGCCTGAAAACATAATGAGAATTGTGCCTGGTGGGCTGCTATTGCTGTAGGTGTTGTTTGTTTTTCATTGTTGTTAGTGGTTGTTGTTTTGGCTGACGTTTGCTTTTGTTTACAATTTTTATCGACTCCCATTAAAGGAGAGTACCAGAGTGCGTATGATTGTTGTTGTTGCCAATAATGTGAGGGGGAAACGGAAAGAAATAATAATTATTTCCTATGAACTAGATGTCCTCAACGTAAATTTTTTTATTGATAAATGAATGGAATAAGCTGTTTGTATATAAAACTAGTTTCTAGGGGCAGTATTCTCAAAGGTAAATATTTTTGCACTACAGTTTGTTGACATTTGCTTTCACGCTAATAAATTTAGAACACATTGGATAATTAATTCGCAATGAATTTATAAATAATTACAAAATGTAATTTGATTTTTAACAAGAGGTTCAATAAGTCAACAATAAAAAAATTGCTGAGACAAGAGGAAGGGTTTTTTTGTGATACTTTTTGTTGCATGTTCTGAATAAATAAATAAAACAAGTAAAAATGTGTTAAGTTCGGCCGTGTCGAACTTTGGATACCCACCACCAAGGATATAATAATCCTTCTATATTATCATACTGCTTTATTCATAATTATATTTAAATAGGGGCAATAAACTCTGCAATAAGCCACTGCTATATTCATAATTATATTTTAATAGGGGCAATGAATCAGCTTTTTATGGGATTATTCATTGATTCATAATTCAGCGAAATCCGGTAATAATTAAAGCTTTTATGGGTCAGACCCTTAATCGGCATATCGGTTAATATAACAGCTATATAGTCCGATTTGAACCAAATTTGGGTCAGATTGCAGGAGGCTTAAGACAACTCACGTTATTACAACTCGGGTAATAAATGTGGCTTTCATGGGTTCCATACCCTTAAACTGCAGATCGGTATATACAGCAGCTTTATCTAAAAATAGTCCGATTTTCGGACGGACAGACACACGGACATCGTTTAATCTCCTTACTATTACTTAGTAGGGTTTGGAAATGGATATTTCGATGTGTTGCAAACGGAACGACTAAATGAATAAACCCCCTTTGCTTTGGTGGTGGGTATAAAAATAATTTAAAAAAGGCATGGAGTGTTTAAAATGACTTTGAACAAATGTTTGAGGGCAAATATATATAAAAACTCAAAAGGAAATACTAAGGAACAGGGGCAAACTTCTCACATATCAATGAGTGCAGTCCGATTCAAGTTTTAAGCTCAATGATAAGGGGCCTCCTTTTTATAGCCGAGTCCGAACGGCATGCCGCAGTGCGACACCTCTTTGGGAAAACCACCGCTGAAAAATCTGATGGTCTCAGCAGGATTCGAACCCAGTCGTTCAGCGTCATAGGCGGACATGCTAACCTCGCGCGACGGTGGCTCCCTTCCTGGAAACATAGCGGCTACAATTTTCCACAAAAAAATGGAATATATTTATCCATTTTAGAGAGTTAACGAAGGATTTTGAGAATTTTCGAACCACAGTGATGTGGGCACCCCCAACTAATGGTTTTTGGAAGAAGAGCACAAATATGTAATTTAAAATTCGGAACAACGAGAATTCATCATGTGGCCAGTCGCCTTAAGATTGGTACTATGTTCGCTTTTTGCTAAAGAAATTCTTCTTTAAAAAGAAAATCAAGAATGAGGATGGCAATTTTTCAAAAGAATTCTAGACTTTCCAGTAATAAAATGTATCTGCGAAATTAATGACATAAATGGAAACTTTAAAGTATAACTGTTACAATAATAGCTGGCGAAGGAATACCTGCGAAAATGCCGTAGCACTCCCGAAAACCCTCCGAACAAGTAAAAAATCTTCGTAAAAGGGATCTAGTTCGGAATCAAACATACATTTGCTACCTACTTCCATACTACAATACATAAAGGAATGAGACTTTCGGAACTAATTCAAGGAAGTCTTAAAAAGAACACAATTTCTCTTTGATAATTGAACATGCTAAGATTTTAGGAATTATACAATATATACAAACTGCTTGGTCTTATTTTTTGGTAAGTCGCATTGTAAAGGTAAGGTGAGTCGCATAGAAAGGAACCTTTTATAGAAAAGGTTCATGATGATTACATAGTCCTTTAACTTGTATATTTCACAAACTTTTTCAACACTATTGAGCGTAATTTCGTAATAATTTACAAATAAATTTTCTATTTACGAAGCAACAAAAAGAGGAATTGGTTAAAATGCTGCATTCCACATGTCAACTTGCATGAATCTAATCTGTGCCACTTTAACGATACTAGGAAGACCAAGCAGACATTGCATCTTCATCGTATACGGTATTTGCATGCATGTTTCCAACTAGAATTTAAAAAAAAAATGCTTATACTCTTGCTCTGATTCGAACCAGTGTTTTCTGCGCCAACATTCCAACCTCCAAGTTCTATACGACTTTGAGTTTGGTGATATATAAAACTCAATTAAAATGCATACCTTTCTTTTCAGGGAATACATGAATTCAGTAATTTCAATTTCTAGTCCCAGTTCTTGTAAAGTATTTTTGGAAGTGAGTAAGGCACTAGAAGACTACTAAAACATTTTAGAAATCCACAACAGTTGCAGTGGAAGCCAATAATCAATGCAAATTTAGGTTATGCTAATATACGAGTATATGTTCTGGTAACTAGAAATAGAGTTGTTTATAGCAAAGGTGATTGAACTTGGATCATCACATGTTTTAATGGGTAAGTTCAAATGGGATTAAAAACAAATGCTTTTGGAAGTACAATGCTGTTATTCGAAAGAAATACATACTCTAACACATTTGCACTAATTCACTAAAAGACCAAAAATATAAATATTCATGCTTAAATTGTAAAAAATACGCAGCGGAGTGGCCCGTTCAGCTAGTATGGTATAATGGTTGGCGATCATGAAGTGTTTAGATAGAATCTAAGTAGATCCATCCGCCCTGTCCATCTTTTCGCGGCCTGCAATCCTTTCCCATGAATATCGCATCAAAGACCTGCGCGATATATTCTCTCATATCAGTTAGTACTGTCCGATGAAAGTGTCAGCTCAGTGATAAGTGGTATCCTTTTTATTGATGTCTCTGAACGGTGTGGCGTAAAGATAAAAAACAGTTTTTTTTTCTTATATTAAGTCTTAAGCCAAAATAAGCTTTAATCACCTCTTCATTGATAGCGTCAATCTCCGCTTCAATGATTGTAAATTTTGATTAATTTTTAATTGATCCAATTAAAAAAATTATTGGAATTTTTTTTTAACTTATTTTTGAAAGGGAAATTTTGAGGGAAAAAATGGAGAGTATGCGTTTCAAAAAATCAACTTTTTGTTTTTTCGGGGAAAGGAAAAAATGGACCGATGGTCATATGGACATATGAACCGATGTGGCCCATTAACAATTTGCGTCCTAAGTAAGTGAATTATAGACATTTGTTCAAGCTATGAAAAAGCTTGTTTGATAATTTGAAATAGCCCGAGTTAGATCATACTTGGCATGGATTTTGGAAGTCGCAACCAATATTTCGAGGCGTTATAAACGGAATAACTAGTTTACCCCCCCCCCCCCATCCAACGGTGCAAAATTTGACCATGAACATTTCATGAAGGAACAGGGGCAAACTTCTAACATCACAAAACTGTCGATTTTCCTATCGGCGGCATAAGTCGACCGATTTTTCCATAATCCAATTTGGCCCGTTTAAAATTCCAACCTACCTACACTAATAAAAAGTATTTGTGCGAAATTTCAAGCGCCTAGCTTTGATCCTTCGAAATTTAGCATGCTTTCGACAGACAGACGGACGGACATGACTAGATTGACTTAAAATTACATGACGATCAAGAATATATATATACTTTATGGGGTCTTAGACGCATATTTCGAGATATTACAAACAGAATGGCGAAATTAGTATACCCCCATCCTATGGTGGAGGATGATATGTGTATACCTGTCGGTTAGTATGAGGGTTGCTTTTTATATTTCGAGATTGGACAACCCTTGTGTTGCAATCTGTCAACTGACAGCTCTATCGTAAAACTTGACATTTTCGAGGTTATACGTACTCAGAACGTTTTGACATACGAGCGCTATTTGCGTTGCTTACAGTAACTTTAATGATGCATTACACTCAAAAAATGGAATGGAAATCGTGAACATTTTCGTGCGATTATTTTTTACAACTTTCGACGTGGATTAACTCAACAACAGTGCATCGATGAACTTAAATCATTTTTTGACGATGAAGCCCCGTCAAGGACCAGTGTCTATCGATGGTGAATTCAAGCGAAGCCGTAGTTCACTCCAAGACGAATTTCGTAAAGGTCGTACAAAATCAGTTGTTGTTCCAAAAACCTTTGATGCTGTGTGCCAACGGATGTCATGAGACCTATCGTGAGATTGAGAACACCTTGGGCATTAGTGAAACCAGCATATATTCAATATTGCATGAATATTTGACGGTCAAAAAAAATGCCCCAAAAATACGAAACAATTGCAAAAACAATAAAGCAATTTTTGACGATTAATATTTGTTTTTGTGTTCTCTCATCCCGAAATATAAAAGGCAACCCTCGTACTTCCTAATATTATTATAGACTTGGAATTAAAATACCATTTAAGATAACAAATCTTTATTATCAAGTAAAAAATCGTTCGCCTTGGGAAATATTTCATTAAAAAGTTGGAAAATTGGTTATCTCTATATTAAATTTGAGATCTTTGGCTCAAATCTTTAAATTTAGGACAAACATTTTTGCCCATTAATTTTTATTGAACAAAATCTTTCCCACCATTTTATTTAAATTGTTACGATTGCCTAAAGTAGGGTATAAATCTCTAAGGTGTAGTTTTGGCACGGTGGCTGAGCCGGCTACTCGTCAGCTTTGGGGGGGGATCTTTCAAAATCTGAGATTGTATCAACCATAACATAAACTTTCGTGCCAGAAAAGTGTAGATTCCTTTTTGTTTCATGCGACAAAAAGATTTGAAGGAACAAAAAAAAATATATAGAAGAGAGAAAACGAACCAAAACAAAAGAAAAAAAAAAAAAAAACACAAAACAAGAACCTGCTCAAAGAAGATCGAAGGTGAAGTAAACAGAGAGCACCCAAGTAGTACCAATCAATCTGTTTGTCTTCCCCCTGTGTGACTGAGCCTCCCACCCCTCCTGCAGTTCAGCGAACATACAGCCTATGTACTGCCTGGCCCATAAAAAAATGCAATAAATCGGCAGCACCCTATCGTACATGCTTTCGATCACCACCTCACATGGTGTTTAGATTAAACAGGTTCCATTATCCATTACTCTCTTTTGTTACCTACCATATCCAGCACCCCCCTCTTTGACCGTAGAAGTCTACTCCCACATCTCTATCTCAATGATTAAGAAAAAGAAGAAGACATAAATTCGCCACTCAATGTCATTATATATATATTTAATTCATTTAAAGGAGGCAGTATGATAAATGATAGAAAAAAATGAGAACAATAGATAAGCATAAAAATTAATAATTTTTGTTTTGGGTTTATTATCTAAGTGTGAGATGAATCTCTTAATTATACTTATTCAATATTATTATTTTTTTTTTTTTTTTTTTTTCTTCAAATTCCTTCTCTTTTCCTAATTTTCTCTTAGTACAAATTCTTACTCTTAATTAATGTAATTCCTTTTTTTTTACATTCTTTCTTCAAACTTCTTTATGTAAACAAATCTCACTTAGATTCTCTTAGCCTAAAGTAATTACTCACCCACAATACAGCGCTATATTATGTGAGTTTAACCAAAAGAGATTTAAAAATCATATTACGTTGGCAAATTCTCTTTTTTTTTCTCTATTAATTCATTTTTGTTTTTGTTCCTTTGTAAAATTTATACGCGAATTTGATGCATGCAAAAAAAAAATAAATAAATAATTCAATAAACTAAAATTATATGTATATAAAGATAAGTAGGTATAAATGACATTTAATTTTTCTATATGTTTTTTTCTTTTGTAAATATGTACATGGGTTAATGATTTAAATTCTTGTTAAAATAAATTCGGATCAGCCCATCTAGGTACAGCCTTGATCATCTTACAACGGGGATGGAGCAATAGTTAGGCATTCTTTTCTGGTTTCACTTCTCGTCAGTTGGGGATACTTTAGCATAGGTGATAAATAGGTAGTCTAATGCATTTTTTGTTTTTGCTTCAATCACTTCTTTCGTTATTCTTTTTTTTTTTTTTTTTTTTTTTTAAGCTCTTTTTCTTACTTTATTTTTTTTTTTTTTTGGGGTTACACATTCCGCTCAATTTAATTTAACAATAATTTCGTAACTGTTTTGTCTGATGTCGATAGCATTTGTTTATTAGGTGATGAAACAGGCCACAGTGCTGATTTCTTTTTCCTTTTTTTTTTTTTGGAAATTTTATGTTTTAGAGGAGTTTACACAAACTATTGTCCACCTTTATCTGTTTTATTATTATTTCTTTTTTCTGTTGTGATATTTTTCTTCTTTTTAAACATATGACTTTTTTTACGTCTATTTTATACATTAACAAATTAACATTAGCTTTAAAGGCCTCTTGAGGCTTCAATGTTCATCACATGCTTCCCAGTGCTTAAATATTGTTCTCAAACAGTTTTTTGCGTTTATTCCGTTTGAAATTTTTTTTTCTTTTTTCTTATTCTTTAAAGAAGGTATATGTATTTTTTTTTTTATATTTAATATATTAATAAGTTTATTTAATATATTTATAATATTTTCTTTTTAGTTAGGTTATGTAGGTCTTCGACTTTTTCTTGGCTTTCCTTCTTAGAGGTTCGATCAGATTTTCACACGTGTCTCAGTCCCACTTGTCATTCAAATCCCTCCTCAAAATCAAGTCACAGCAACCTCCACTCCTCAAAAATAAGTTCTTCTCTCACACTCTCACTAAAAGCTCAATCGATAACATTTCAGAATCTGGGTTGTATTTTATGGGACGTAAAGTGGGGCATCTATAATCCTAATGCACATATTTTCTATTACGACAACGCTACGTATCAGGCTCGCACCCGTCGATACCGAAACTGGTATGGAACGCGTGCGTAAAAAAAAATTGACCAACAAAAAGATCCTCAATAGAAACGTGTGGCCTCGACCCACGACTTCACCTCTAAGCCGGGCACATTACACAGCAAATAAGTCCTGTCCATGAAATACTCCCATAACTTTTCCATCCAAACCACCTAATTTGTATAATGAATTACCTAGAGTTTCTAGAACTATACACTTTATCCTGGTCGGTGCTAATTTTGAATTAAAATTGGATACCTTCTTGCTTAGTTTGTAATTCTTCCGATAAACCATCTGCCCTTTCTGAAATTTAATGTCCTTTGCCCTTAGGTTATAGTTCTTGGTACTGCGGTCATGAGCTAACTTTAGATTCTCAAATATGTTGTCCCTTATAATCTGGAGTCGATCTGGCGTGTTGTCAATGGTAAAGTCAATGTCCTTCAATGACCCAATATTTCTTATAATGTCATATTTCGAAGCGTGCTGCACCATGTCTATTCCAAAAAGGGCGTAGTACGGAGCGACGCCAATTGAGCTGTGATACCCACTTCTAAGGGCAAATGCAACCTCGCTGAGGTGCTGATCCCAATGCCGCTGATCCTTTCCTATATAAGACCTTATCATCTGCAATATGGATCTGTTAACTCGTTCTGCTGCATTCGATTGAGGTGCATATAGGCCAGTCCGGATATGATTCACACCATACTTGCGCAGAAAGTCCTGAAAGAGGTCGGAGGTGAACTGCCTTCCATTATCCGAGTGGACGTACTCTGGCACTCCAAAAATATGGAATACATCCTTTTCCAGAAAATTCACCACATTAACAGCAGTAGCTGCACGCATGGGTTCAAGATGGACAAATTTGCTAAAGTGGTCCAAACAAACAAAAATAACTGTGTAACCGGTTTTACTTCTAGGGTAGGGACCCATGAAGTCTATATATATCCTTTGATAGGGACGTTCAGTTACAAATTGTTGGCCCATTAATGGTCTCCTTGAAACATTCGATGTTTTGCATGTTTTACAAACATCGCAATTTCTCACCACTTCCTGGACGTCCTTTACCATTTTCGGCCAAAAGTAGCGTTCACGCAGGCGCGACAGTGTCTTTTGGATACCCCCGTGGCCAGCAGATGGTAAAAAATGAGCGGAAACTACTAGTCCTTCACGGAGCTCCTCCGGTACCCACAATTTCCAGGACTTCTCATCCTGAAGGGCATCACCAGTCGCAAAGCATGTCCGTTTATAAACGAAGCCATCGGACACGCAAACATCGGGCAGGTTAGATTCGCGATCCAGAACATTACTTTTAAGTTTCTCATAGCTTTCAGACTGAAAATATGGGCTTTTTAAATCAACATCCAATGCCCGCTGTAGTTGGAATTCCTCCATATGTATCCTCGAAAGGGTGTCAGCAACAACATTCAACGATCCTTTACGGTGTTGGATATCAAACTCAAAACTTTGAAGTTTTAAGCTCCACCTCGCCAGCCTTCCGGACAAATCTGTCTGGCCCATCAGCCACTTAAGGCTGGCGTGGTCCGTTATCACCGTAAAGGGCAAGCCTTCAATGTATGGACGAAATTTCTTCACACTTAACACAGCAGCATAACATTCCAACTCAGTTATCGTGTAGTTCCGCTGGGCTTTATTTAATTTTGCGGACATGTAGGCCACAGGATGCTCGTGTCCTTCACTGTCGACTTGAAACAAGACACCTCCAACACCTAGAGTGGATGCGTCGCACTGCACGAAAAATCTCCGTTCAAAATCCGGGTTGACCAGAACCGGTGCTGACGTCAGACTCGATTTGAGTATGTCGAACGACTCCAAAGCCTCATTTGAAAGTGAAAATTTTCTGACTCTCTCCTTACCCAAACAATCGTGAAGCGGTGCTGCAATAGACGCATAATCGCGAATAAATCGGCGATACCACCCGCACATTCCCAAAAATCTTCTGAGCTGCCGGGGTGTTTTTGGTACTGGAAAAGTCGTAATGGCCTCCACCTTTCTTTCGTCCGTCCGAATACAACCTTCTCCGACCACAAAGCCCAAATAGCGGACCTCCTTATGGCAAAATTTACTTTTTTGCAAATTTATAGTAAGACCAGCACGGGATAAATTCTTGGCAACATCCGAAAGGAGAATCAGGTGAGCATCAAAATCGGCAGATACCACGAGAAGATCGTCGAGGTAGACGAAGACGTTATTCCTGATTGCTGCAGGAATAACTTTGTCCATGAGCCTGCACATTCTCTGGGCAGCATTGCACAGTCCAAACGGCATGACCGTAAACTGGTACAGTGGCCGCCCAGGGACTGTAAAGGCAGTCTTCTCCCTCGACTTCTCTTCAAGCGGGATCTGCCAAAATGCGTCCTTTAAGTCTATCGCCGATATAAATTTCGTGTTCTGCAGCCGACTCAGTATACCCTCTATGTGGGGGAGAGGGTAGGCGTCCTTAATGGTTCGCGAGTTAACCTTGCGGGCGTCGAGGCACAGCCTATTCTTTGTTTCTTTCCGAACCAGTGTAACAGGTGAACTCCAGCTACTGTTACTGGGCTCGATAACCCCCAAGGCGAGCATACGGTCAAGTTCCTCAAATAAAAGTTTCTGAATGACCGGGGAAACGGGGTAGTGTCTCTGTTTTATCGGAATGTCCTCATTGGTTACCTCAATTATATGCTCCTCAAGAGTAGTACGGCCCAAACCGAGAACAGCGAATGAAGGAAACTTCGACTTAACTTCCAGTAGCCTTGATTGCTGCTCCGCTGACAACACATGTATGTTTCCGGTCTCTGTAACTCCGTCAGTATCAATGATCTCGGAGATATCCACGTGCCTCTCATTTTTTAACCCAACTTCACCAACCACGGATAAACCGAAGACGCGCCAGAAATTCACACCGAAATAGAATTCCTGTTCCAAGCCAGGTACAATCAGAAAGTCCAAACATTCCGTGCGATTATTCCATACCACTGGTAATGCAACCACACCCAATACAGATACTATGCCACCATTAGCTGTCTTGACACTTTGATTCCGTAATTTAATGACAGTCTTTCCGATACCTTCTAAAAATTCCAATCCATTCCGTCCTATGCAGCATGCAGCTGCACCTGAGTCCAATAATGCCATAACTTCTTTTCCGCCAACCAAGGTTTTTGCGAAAAATCTATTATCACTACCGACAGTAACTATAGTCTCTACTGCCATACGTTTTGCCTTCTTAATTATTAATTGTTTATCTCTTAACTTTTTAATCTTTTTATAATTTCTACCATTACCCTTTATTTCGTCACAAAAAATTCGTGCTCTTGCAGCCTCATATTCGATTTTTCGTTGATGTAACGATTTTTGAGCCGGATGGAAGTTAGTATCATCCGGTTTCGTGGGCTTCTCTCTTTTTAATAGTTCTATTTTGTGGTATCCGGGACTTGCGGCGTCTGACAGGGGTTCCCGGATAACTCTGCCACATTCTGATTTTTTAACACGAAATCACAAAAGGACTCATCTTTACCGCATGCAAAGCATTTCATCTCGTGAAAGCTGGATCGGCATACGTTCTCTGGTTTAATAATTTGAACATTTTTTTTATAAAAATCTCCTGGCATTCCACATGTAAAGCATAAGTTGAGGTGAAATGGCGAGGAACAAAAGCTTTGCTTAGAATTCATGAGTTCCGGTTTTCGTTCCGATGGGGCAGTAAATGTTTTCTGTCCCGCATTTCCGGCATTGGAATTACCGCTCTGAAAAGTCTTAGGCTGTCCTCCAAATGTTGGTCTGGTCCTATCCATACTCCGACTTGAAATATTGATAGCGTCGATGGCCAGATCCTCTTCACATTGATTAGATATTTCACTTACTGGTCTAGATTTCTGTCGACCTTCCTTTATTAACTTGTCAGCCCGTTTACATTCTTTTTTTAAGTCCGCCATAGTCGAAATGGTCGACGAAAATATAAGGCTAGCTATGTTGTTACGCAAATTGCCTCTTATAATCTTTACTAACTCTCCTTCGGGAATCTTTTTACGTAGTCGGAATGTCAAGTCATGGATGTCGGAGTAAAACACTTCAAATGGCTCTCCTGGAAGCTGTTTTCGCTCCATAATTTCTCTAATTATCTCATAATCAGAATCTGATGATTTAAAGTGACTGAGGAGCTCCTCTTTAAGGGAAAAATATCCGAAATCGACATCATCTGCGTTGTCCTCAAGGATCTGCCAGTACCACTGTGCAGCGCTTCCGGTTAATAGGGATGAAAAATCGCAAAATAATTGATCGTAAGAGATGTTGTGGTGCTCTCTCATCCTCTCAATTCTAAAGATGAAACTCTCTACAGTCATGTCCCGTCCCGAGCCGTCAAATTTAATATGCCACTTATCCAAATCAACAGGCTTTCTCGTATGCAGTTCCCTTTGACTATAAGAAACTCCCAGTCCCTCATTAGCTTGTGATCTTGCCGCACCCCTTCCATCACAGGGATCAGGCCTACTACTCGCACGATCAGTAACGCCAGTACCACAATTTTTATCACCGGTCCCTCTCTCAGGAGTCGAACTCGACCCAGGAGGACGAATAGCAGACGCGTTTTCTGATTGCTCGACTTCTGCAATCCTGTGACTCAGTGAATTCATATCTCCGCGCATCTGACGCAACTCACTCATGCAGTTTGTCATTATTTGGCTTTGCTGATATAACATTGCCATCATCTGGGAAATCTGGTCAACAGGTGCGTCTTTCCCCACAGCATTTTGGGCCGAAGTCTGAGGCTGCTCCGAAACCCCGGCTTGATTTTGTGACATATCTAACACCCTTTCCAATTTCCTAGAGAAACTTAAAGAATTATCACCAGAACTGACTAAAACCTCTTCGGAAACTCTCACTATGGAATCGGATGTCCTGCCAAATATCAGATCAGCGCATCTATTCAGATAGTCCGTTGGAACAAAATCTACTGGTCTCTCAATACCCGTATCTATCTGTGTCAGAATTGATCCCACGACCTGGTTCTCAAGAGCGCGAGCTATACTTCTAGTCACACGCCTACTATGTGCAACAATTCCACTTACGGGATTTTCAGGATTAGCTCCTGTTCTTTCCATGCACTTTATAAAACTCAATTCACTTGTCAACTAAAATTATCTATATTAATTATCTCATGCATATATGTAAATGTTACCAAAAATTTCACAACGAGCCTATGGCTTGTCGATTGAAAATGATATCTAAAAAAAAGTTCAATATGTCAAAGGTAGGTGCTGGAAAATGTTTGAGTATCGTGAAGTTTCGGATCTATACATAAAACACAACATCGCAAAAAGTACCTGGGTTGAACACATCAGGTAGTCCCATTAGATAGAAATTATACAAGGCTGCTCAATTCCCATAAAAAGCACACACATCACAACGAGGCACTCTGGCACAACTGTGTTATATCCAGAAGAACCCATTGAAACAAATAAAATACGTATATATGAAACTCACACCTTCTAAACCACAGAGGCGTAGAGGGGATATTCCATCAAAACATAGACTCTGAACTCATATCTAAGACCCAAAACTAAATAATCTCAAATGCAATCCAGATATATGAAAGTTTATAAACAATATTACACACAATTCCTCCGTTGGGCGCCATATGTTACGATTGCCTAAAGTAGGGTATAAATCTCTAAGGTGTAGTTTTGGCACGGTGGCTGAGCCGGCTACTCGTCAGCTTTGGGGGGGGATCTTTCAAAATCTGAGATTGTATCAACCATAACATAAACTTTCGTGCCAGAAAAGTGTAGATTCCTTTTTGTTTCATGCGACAAAAAGATTTGAAGGAACAAAAAAAAATATATAGAAGAGAGAAAACGAACCAAAACAAAAGAAAAAAAAAAAAAAAACACAAAACAAGAACCTGCTCAAAGAAGATCGAAGGTGAAGTAAACAGAGAGCACCCAAGTAGTACCAATCAATCTGTTTGTCTTCCCCCTGTGTGACTGAGCCTCCCACCCCTCCTGCAGTTCAGCGAACATACAGCCTATGTACTGCCTGGCCCATAAAAAAATGCAATAAATCGGCAGCACCCTATCGTACATGCTTTCGATCACCACCTCACATGGTGTTTAGATTAAACAGGTTCCATTATCCATTACTCTCTTTTGTTACCTACCATATCCAGCACCCCCCTCTTTGACCGTAGAAGTCTACTCCCACATCTCTATCTCAATGATTAAGAAAAAGAAGAAGACATAAATTCGCCACTCAATGTCATTATATATATATTTAATTCATTTAAAGGAGGCAGTATGATAAATGATAGAAAAAAATGAGAACAATAGATAAGCATAAAAATTAATAATTTTTGTTTTGGGTTTATTATCTAAGTGTGAGATGAATCTCTTAATTATACTTATTCAATATTATTATTTTTTTTTTTTTTTTTTTTTCTTCAAATTCCTTCTCTTTTCCTAATTTTCTCTTAGTACAAATTCTTACTCTTAATTAATGTAATTCCTTTTTTTTTACATTCTTTCTTCAAACTTCTTTATGTAAACAAATCTCACTTAGATTCTCTTAGCCTAAAGTAATTACTCACCCACAATACAGCGCTATATTATGTGAGTTTAACCAAAAGAGATTTAAAAATCATATTACGTTGGCAAATTCTCTTTTTTTTTCTCTATTAATTCATTTTTGTTTTTGTTCCTTTGTAAAATTTATACGCGAATTTGATGCATGCAAAAAAAAAATAAATAAATAATTCAATAAACTAAAATTATATGTATATAAAGATAAGTAGGTATAAATGACATTTAATTTTTCTATATGTTTTTTTCTTTTGTAAATATGTACATGGGTTAATGATTTAAATTCTTGTTAAAATAAATTCGGATCAGCCCATCTAGGTACAGCCTTGATCATCTTACAACGGGGATGGAGCAATAGTTAGGCATTCTTTTCTGGTTTCACTTCTCGTCAGTTGGGGATACTTTAGCATAGGTGATAAATAGGTAGTCTAATGCATTTTTTGTTTTTGCTTCAATCACTTCTTTCGTTATTCTTTTTTTTTTTTTTTTTTTTTTTAAGCTCTTTTTCTTACTTTATTTTTTTTTTTTTTTTGGGGTTACACATTCCGCTCAATTTAATTTAACAATAATTTCGTAACTGTTTTGTCTGATGTCGATAGCATTTGTTTATTAGGTGATGAAACAGGCCACAGTGCTGATTTCTTTTTCCTTTTTTTTTTTTGGAAATTTTATGTTTTAGAGGAGTTTACACAAACTATTGTCCACCTTTATCTGTTTTATTATTATTTCTTTTTTCTGTTGTGATATTTTTCTTCTTTTTAAACATATGACTTTTTTTACGTCTATTTTATACATTAACAAATTAACATTAGCTTTAAAGGCCTCTTGAGGCTTCAATGTTCATCACATGCTTCCCAGTGCTTAAATATTGTTCTCAAACAGTTTTTTGCGTTTATTCCGTTTGAAATTTTTTTTTCTTTTTTCTTATTCTTTAAAGAAGGTATATGTATTTTTTTTTTATATTTAATATATTAATAAGTTTATTTAATATATTTATAATATTTTCTTTTTAGTTAGGTTATGTAGGTCTTCGACTTTTTCTTGGCTTTCCTTCTTAGAGGTTCGATCAGATTTTCACACGTGTCTCAGTCCCACTTGTCATTCAAATCCCTCCTCAAAATCAAGTCACAGCAACCTCCACTCCTCAAAAATAAGTTCTTCTCTCACACTCTCACTAAAAGCTCAATCGATAACATTTCAGAATCTGGGTTGTATTTTATGGGACGTAAAGTGGGGCATCTATAATCCTAATGCACATATTTTCTATTACGACAACGCTACGTATCAAAATTTACGACTATTAAATGATTCATCGCTTTTATTTTCTTGCTAATTTTCGTCAGTTTTATAAAGTTTTATTTTTTGCAAACATAAATGAACTAGCGAAAAGAGATGGTACGATAATACCTTATATTGCAATATGCTACAATCAATTAGCCCATTTTATAGTTGGCTAAATAAAACCTTTTTATGGTTGATTAATTGAGACCGAGTCTGCTGGTGTGGTGTGAAAAGCGCAAAATCGTCTTTCATACCACATGCATCTCAAGACAATAAAATTATCCTAAATATTGGTGTCGAAACAAAGCCGTAGATAAATCGTCAAATTATGTATGCAAACATACGATGTTTTGTTTTTTCGATTTGGATGCATCCCATGAGACGATGACCATGAATGATGTATAAATGAGCCAAACAATGGGTACATACATATATTACAAATATGGAAATGAGCAAATTTATATAAAACATAGGTAAGTATAAACCAAAATAAAGGGGTCATAGCTCATGTATCAAAATATTTATGGTATTCATAAGTTAACATTAACTTCACTTAGAAAAACGTTAATATTCCACTATCGAGAATAGCAAATACCTTGCTTTGAAAAGAACTTTCAATCGGAAAAAAATCAATAACTGATTTTTTAGCTCTGTTATTGAGGAAAATTGCTTCTGAATTTTAGTCTCAATAAATCGATTTCTCCACCATATGTGCGAAATGCAATTTTCCCCATCTACAAAATACTTTTATAGATTATAATCTAACAAAGCTAGAACTCTAGTATTTAAACATATGTTAATAGTATAAACGTCTTTTTTTTTTGGTATTGTCAATAAACAGGTTTCCTGTTAAAAACAATTACCGTTTACTTGCACTTACTAGCCAAGTTAGATTCATTGACTATTATCACATAGTCAGATAGTGGAATTTTTTCGAATGTTCTCAGCATTCTTCTGACGTATGAGGAAATTAAATCTAGTTTAGTCACTTACAACCAATCACTTGAACTAAAAGCCATACCAATATACAAGCTGTGTTTTTGTTAGATATTGCTGGGGGTCTTGTTGCAAAATAAATAAATTAAATTGCAATACATTGGCATGCGAGTTAAGTAATTGTGTTGTAGCTCATTAATGAGCTTTCCCATCAATCCATCAGGGGAAGAGTTTCTTACAGGTTGGAATAGAAGACTGTGAGAATAAAGTAAATGAATGAACCCTTAAGTTCAATGCAAAATGTCGATATAACATTTGAAGATCAAGCTTGGTTGTAAATCGTAAACAGAAATAATATGTAAGTAAATAAGGAGTTGATCATTTAGTATAAATGAAATCGGAGGAAAACAAAAAATATACAACTATGTTAGTTAAAATCAAATCAGTATCTAAATGTTAATTAATTTCTTTAAAATGCAATTGTGACATTAGTTATCGTTAGAGAATACTATGTGCCGAATTTCCCTAAAGTTTCGTAAACTATTAATTCATCTACATATTTTCTGAATTTTGTAATTTTAAAGTCCTTTAGAGTCCATTCAATAAATTTACAATAAGTAGTACTCTCAAACATGAAGCTTCTTTGGGAAGCTTTACTTCTTTGAGAAGCTTCATGTTTGAGCTTCTTAAGCTAAATTATAAGATGATTTTAAAAATTTCCATCAAAATCAACTAATTTTTAATTATTTTTATTAATGTAGTAATCAAAACAAATTAACGGCGATAAATGAGAATAACGATAATTAGAACCAAAAAGAAAAAAACATCAACAATTTACGAAAAACGAACAAAAGAGAAATCATACTATTGTATCATATCAAAGTGTCAAAGGAGTTAGTTTCGATATATATCATTGGTATAATTAGAAACACACGGGGAATTAGGAAGTAGATTAAATTGAAGTGCTACTCTTAAAGAAAACATCCCATCCCATCGAATAGAGTGAGAAAATGATTACGTTATTGTTTGATTTTGTAGAATATAATCAGTTTTCGTTTGTTTCTCTTCCGAGACGAGCTCTGTGATCGGAGATTTTTCTTTGCAAATGGAAAAGGAAAGCCATAGATAGCAACACACACGAACCACTATGGAACACGTTTCGTCTTTGGTAAGAAGACTTTTCAATCAGCTGCCGTTCAAAGTTATGAGAGCTGAAATTAATTTGCTTGCTTTGTTATGGCTTCGGTAAAGAAAAAAGTGGAATTTTGAACAGATGGAGACAGGCAGCACGCACGTCATTGATAAAAGCAATTCTGATCCAAAAATAAAAAAAAGCAAGAGCAAAAAAACAACGGAGTATATATATGCCGCTCAACAAAACTTGATGTCTCCTTCCTCTGCTTTCTTTGGCTTCATATGACACTCATCTGAGTGGTGTTCATTTACAAACAACACACGATGCCCATCGATCAAATTGAAAATAAAGTCCACTGGTTCCTAAACGATTACTAAAACGTTCGCGCATCTCTCGCTCTATTGTATTTGTGCGTGTGTTTTTAGCTAACTTTGCTTTTATGTGACATGCGATACAGACAATTGCTTTGGACAAAGTGGCCCTTGAGCGCAAAATGTTGGGTCTCATGCAGTTATCTGCTGAAGACAACGCGTTGTTGTTGCAGTCAATGCATTGCACACTAGTGATTTGATATTTTTGTTATGGGACTTACTATTATCAATGCCTTTATAAAGGCATTTCTTTACTATGAGTTCCTCATGTCTTTGCACAAGTATAAAAAAGAAAATGCGAACAAAAAGCAAGCGGATATCAAACACATATTAGGCTTTTGACGAAGTCAGTGTTCGATGTGTAATAGTCCAGTAGGTAGCACATCGGTCAGTGGATCAAATCACGGAGAAGGCAAATTAAGTTTTCGAAAATCTATAAAAAAATAAAATTAAATTAAAATTCTCATTCTAAAACTAGATCTTCGACGATTCCAGTCTAAGAGAAAAATTTTAAATTAAGTTGTCTTTCAAATAAAATTGAGAAAGCATTATCGTTTTTTTGTCCTACATTTTCAAAAACTCCTTCGGAGTACGGCCTTCTGTAAGCGCTTTATTTGACTATGAGAAGATAGCAAGAAGTAGGGCAGGTCTCTATCATGTCTTTTGTCTGTAAAATAAGGCCTTTTAGAAGCAGCTTTTACACTGATAGAAAAATGACCGTACTTTGCCAATATCGCCTGGTTTTATTTTGTTCACGTCACTGGCAAAGATTTCTAATACCATTTGGTATCAATTCAATACCAGACAAAGGAGGGAATTAAAATTACTTTCAGTGATTTTTTTTTGTTCATAAGGGGGTGGAATAATCAATAACGGTCTGGTGCAAAAACCAATAACAGATTGGTATTAAAACCAACACCATTTCGGTAAGCTATCGATAGCTATATTCATTAAAACGCTGCCGCGATTCCGACTTATCGTTTTTCTAAAGTATTTCAAACGGAATGATATACTTATCTCAAAGTAAACAAATCACTAAAATTGCACTTTTAAGACCACATTATTTACATATGAACCGATATTCACGCATGCCTCTGATTATCTTAATTTATAAATTGTATAATGGCAGGGTTGTTCAATATATATTATACTAATCTAGTCATTCCATTTGTAACACCTCGTTATATTGATCTGCGACCCCATAAATTATATATATTCTGGATCGTCTCGACATTCTGAGTCAATCTAGCCATGTCGAATGCGTCAAGCTGGCAGCTTGAAATTTTGCACAGATACTTACTATTGCTGTGGGTCGTTGGGGGTTGCAAATGGCCCATTTCATCGGTTCAGATTTGGATATAGCTCCCATATAAACCGATCTCCTGATTTGACTTCTTGAGCACCGGGAAGCCTCAGTTGTTATCCGTATTGGCTAAAATTTTTGCACTTAGTGTTCTGCTATCACTTCCAACAACTGTGCTAAATACGGTCCAAATCGGTCTATAACCTGATATAATTCCCATGTAAATCAATCTCCCGATTTGACTTCTTGAGCCCCTAGGAGCCAAAATTTTTGTCCGATTTGGCTGAAATTTAGCACACAGTGTTCTCCAACAACTGTGCCAATTACGGTTCAAATAGGTCTATAACCTGATGTAGCTCCCATATAAACCGATCTCCCGATTTGACTTTTTGAGCCCTTACAAGCCGCAATTTTATCCTTGTTCGTTTCTTAGAAGCTTTAATTTTGCTGGTGTGACAGAAGTTTGGTATGTAGAATAAAATAATGACCTTCAATTAATTTTAGTTTGTATAAATTTTTAACAGAATTCATGGTGGTGGGTTCCTAAAATTCGGCCCGGACGAACTTTAGCACGAAGCACGCTTTACTTGTTTTTTCTCATCTCGTTAGCGCTAATGAATTTTATATCAAAATTATTTTTTTATAGAACATTTCACGACAATTCAGTTGATTATAGAAGAAAACATTGCACAAATATTTTATGTTTACGCGAAAATACCAAAAAAACAAGTAAAAGAGTGCTAAGTTCGGCCGGGCCGAATCGTGTATGCTCTCCACCATGGAAGGCATTTGTCATGACTTTTTCAATTATATATGAGCTTTATCAAGTTATTGACCGATATGGACCGTACTGGTCATGGTTGTTAAAAGTCATAGAAAAACACCACCTCCAAAATTTCAGTAAAGTCGAGTTATAATTGCGCCCTCCAGTGTATACCCTCCACCATGGATCGCATTTGTCATGACTTTATCAATTATATATGAGCTTTATCAAGTTATTGACCGATATGGACCGTACTGGTCATGGTTGTTAGAAGCCATAGAAAAACACCACCTGCAAAATTTCAGTCAATTTAAGTTATAATTGCGCCCTCCAGAGGGTCAGAAGATCGGTTTATATGGCAGCTATTTCAGGTTATCAACTGATTTAGACCATACTTGGAACAGTTGAAAGTCATAACACGACATATGAAAAATTTCAATTGGACAAGAATTGCGCCCTCTGGAAGCCCAAGAAGTCTAATTGGGAAATTGGTTATTATGGCCGCTATATCAAATTATGGACTGGTATAGGCCATACTTGGCACAGTTGTTGGAAGTCATACCAAAACGATATATGGAAAACTCCAACCAAATTGAACAAGAATTGCGCTCTCTAGAACCCCAAGAAGTCTAATTGGGAAATGGGTTTTTATGGCCGCTATATCAGGCTATGGACAGGATGTTGGAAGTCATACATACCAAAACGATATGTGCAAAATTTCAGCCAAATCAGTTAAGAATTGCGTCCTTTAGAAGCTCAAGAAGCCTAATCGGGATATCGGTTTATATGGCGATATATCAGGTTATGAACCATACTTAGAAAATTGTTAGAAGTAATATCACCACGTGCTAAATTTCAGCTAAATCGTATAAGAATTGCGTCCTCTAGCAGCTCAAGAAGTCAAGACCCAAGTTTGGTTTATATGGCAAATATTTCAATTTGGCCCCTTTACAATCCCTCTAGAAGCGCCCTCTAGAAACCCAAGAAGTCAACACCCAAGATTGGTTTATATGACAGATATTTCAATTTGGCCCCTTTACAATCCCTCTAAAAGCGCCCTCTAGAAGCTCAAAAAGTCAAGATCCAAGATTGGTTTATATGGCAGATATATCCATTTGGCCCCTTTACAATCCCAACCGAATTACACTTATAAGAAGTATTTGTGTAAAATTTTAACCGCCTAGCTTTACTTCTTTGAAAGTTAGCCAGCTTTCGACAGACAGGCGGACGGAGGGACAGACGAACGGACATGGCTAGATCGACTAAAAATGTCATGGCGATCAAGAATATATATTTTATGGGGTCTAAGATGAATATTTCAAGGTGTTACAAACAGAATGACGAAATTAGTATACCCCCATTCTTTGGTGGAGGGTATGAAAAATTGTGCCGTTTCATCTAAACACATATTGGAAATCCCCTGTTTTGCACCTTCCTCAAAATTATACACATATTTTAGATTCAAGAAAAAGAAAAACAAGTACGATTTGACTAATGACTAACATCAATGTGCTAATAATGCAGGTTAATGTTAAACAAATTCGTTTGTTTAAATTATACGTTAGGCTGAGACTGCAAGTCATCATCTGTATAAAATCTCGCAATTCTACCATGGAATTTTGAGAAACTAATGTTTAATTGAGAGAAGCGAGGCAAGCACTACAGTCTGCTTGCTGTCAAAAGCAAATCTCAAAAAAATAATATCTTAACAAGAAAAAATTAGAAACAGCTATTGATATAGCCAACAATAGTGCAGCTAACAAATTGGACAAAAGAAAAACACCCCAGAAAACACTAATTGGTATAGAATTAATATTTTTTTTATTACATAACCATATGCCAGGCAAAAAACAAACCTGATTTGAAATATACAAAAAGACTAATCAATAGTCAATGCAAGTTAGCTACTAGTAAGTTGGTTTAACTACAAAATAATACGACAATATTAGATTAAGTTGATGCGATTATGACATAGAAATCTGTGGGCATTAGATTAAGTTGTATAAGCCGTTTAATTTTCCATTACCTTAGGAAACGAGACAAACAAAAGCTTTCAACTTCCTTGCTTGCTTATTGAATACTTCAATAAACTTGCAATTTATTTGCTAGATTTTTTTCCATAATAATTATACCCTACACCACTACTGTGGTACAGGGTATTATAACTTAGTGAATTTGTTTGTAACACCCAGAAGGAAGAGAGATAGACCCATTGATAAGCATGCCGATCGACTCAGAATCACTTTCTAATTCGATTTAGCTATGTCCGTCTGTCTGTCTGTCCGTCCGTATGTTTGTCCGTCCCATAGCTATATTCAAATCTGAACCGATTTTTTTTCCAATTTCAATAGGCTTCGTCTCTAGGCCGAAAAACATGCCTGTACCAAATTTAAAGACGATTGGATGAAAACTGCGACCTGTACTTTGTACACAAATTAACATGGACAGACGGACGGACAGACAGACAGACGGACGGACAAATATATGGACGGACAGACGGACATAGCTAAATCGAATCAGAAAGTGATTCTGAGTCGATCGGTATGCTTATCAATGGGTCTATCTCTCTTCGTCCGATTTTCAGTAATAATGCAATAAAATGGTCATTTGTTAACCGATTCTCTCGAAATTGGGCAGGAACGATGACTTTCAACATTAGTGGTGAATTTCATGGAAATCGGTTCAGATTTAGATATAGCTCTCAAATATATATATATATATATATATATTGCCCGATTTTCACTCCTAGAGCTACTGCAAGGGCATTTAGTGACCAATTTTCTCAAAACTTCGTTCAACGCTTTCCTCGACGATTGTCACAGTTCCTGAGAAGTTTGTTCGAAATCGGTTCAGATTTAGATATAGCTCCCATATATATGTTCGTCCGATTTGCAGTAATATTGCATATTAAATGGTCTTTTGTTAACCGATTCTCTCGAAATTCGGCAGGAAGAATTTTCTTAAAACTTCTAACATTACTGGTGAATTTCATGGAAATCGGATCAGATTTAGATATAGCTCTCACATATATATACATTGCCCGATTTTAACTTCTAGGGTTACAGAAAGCGCATTTATTTACCCATCTTGCCAAAATTTTGCAAAACGCTTTCCTCGACTACTGCCACAGTATCTGAGAAGTTTGCTCCAAATCGGTTCATATTTAGTTATAGCTCCCATATATATGTTCGTCCGATTTTGAGAAATATTGCAAGAAAGAGCTTATTTTTTAACCAATTCTCTCGAAATTTTGCAAGAAGGATTTTCTTATGACTCTCGATATAACTGGCGAATTTCATAGAAATCGAACCAGATATAGATATAACTGTCATATATGTATATCGCCAGATTTTCACACCAAGAGCCACTGCAAGCGCATTGTTTGACCAATCTTGCCAAAATTGTGCACAACGCTTTCTTCGTTGACTCTCACATTATCTGAGAAGTTTGCTCGAAATAGGTTAAAAATTATTGAATTATTGAATAGATATAGCTCCATATATATGGTCGACAGATAATAATGTCGTCATTTGTCAATCGTAGTTATTACAGTTTGAACATATTTGCTCGCCGAGGTCTATCAAAATTGGTTCAGAATTGGATATAGCTCCCACATTGTACTTATACGGTAGGTGTAGGGTATTATACAGTCAGCACCGCCCGACTTTTGCCATTCCTTACTGGTTTTCTAATTTGTAAATGATTATTGCATAAATCATATGGATATAGTGATTCAGTGGAATTGAATATTGTAATAGAAAAAGTACCAACATTACGAAATTACGGTGGAACCAAGGCGTAGGTAGGATTTGATATGTCAAATCATTTTTGAATTGAATTGAAATTTTAACTTAAAAATAAACATTTTATAAATTGAATTTTGTGTTAGCTGCTGTTTTGGTTCTTAAACTTAGGTTATATAATGGGATGCGTCTAACAACCTCAATCGCTATCAGCTTCACTCAGAAATAGATTCGCCCTAGAAATAGGTTCAAAAAGCGCTGAAAAACAAAGACAACATTTACAGCGGTACAATGCCAGATACTATAATGAAGAAGATAAGGAGTCAACATGTATGACAATAATTGGTGCCAGGCGGGTTGAATAAGTTCCCTCCAATCTGCCATTTTAAGTCAAAAATGGCGAAAGGACTATGTGCTTGAAAATAATTTAGACAGGAAAAAGATGGTCATTTAGCCATAATCATGAACCAATTCAGGCAGTGCCACGATAGGTGCACCACCGTCAACCAGCGCGATTTCAAAGTACTGACATTGCAATTGCTTGTTAGAAGCCCTATCAGTAGTGTGAGCGATAGCTCCACCTTATCTAGTAGAGGTCTCCTAAACACACCAAATTACTTTATATTTGTGTATAGCACCTTCTTTATCTTTCAATCTTGGCAGCATACTACATACATATATGCTCTCTGAACAATCACACACTAAGATTGGAGCTCTTTGCTAGTGGTACGCTAATTATCCTCCCTATCAACATCGTATGAACTCAATTCAAGAGGAATCCTAATGTCCACCAGAGAGTCATGCATTTGACAAATGTGATGTGCGCTCCCTGGTTACAATAGAGACAAACGTCTATGATGTTGGAAACAATCCCAGCCCCATTGGAATTGAGATAGAACTACCCTGGTCTACCGTGGAAGGTTTAATGCATTCTTTGTAGTTAGTTTACCACTACAACAACCTAGTGAAAACTATTTAAACTTGCCATCTTGATGGTTTTGTCTGGAGCTAATAGGAATTTTGAACATTTTTAAATTAGTTTTTTTTTTTTTTTTTGCTTTTAAACTTAGGGTATATAATGACAGGCGTCTAGCAGCCTCATTCACTATCAAATTCACTCAGGGAACTTAGGTCTTATGTGTCGCCCCCGATAGATTCAAAAAGCGCAGAAGAGCACTGATCAAATGTGCGTCTGTACAATGGCAGACATTAAAATGCAAAAGATTAGAAGCCATCATGCATGACAAAACGCTCTTGGCCGTCTGAAGAAGCTCCCTCCAAAATGCAGTTTAAAGCTTTAGTAGTCAAGAATGGCGAAATGACTTTTGCATAAAGATAATTTAGACAGGAAAATAAATTTTGTGTAACCATAAACGTGCACCTACACTCTATGACTCCTCCTCGCCGCCACAAATCAAGCTTAAGTCCGCCATGTGACCAGCGCAAGATCGTGAGTCGTGACATTGCAATGGCTTTTCAGGGCATTCAGTAGTGAGAGCAGCAGATCCATCACAGGAGAGTTCCCCTGAACATACCAGCATACTCTATGCACTCTGAACGACCACACACCATGATGACAACGTTATCCTCGTAGCCAACAAACTTTAACTGCCCTTTTCAAATGACCGGAAAATCCTACAGATATCCAAGAGCCAAAAAAGGGGTAAACAACCCGTCCTTATGGTGATTGAGCTCTAATTACGACCTTTGTATTTAAGCCATTTGTTATCATTCACTTGGTAGCTATCTACGGCTACAATAACCTTATGAAAATATTTAAACAAGTCATCTTGGTGGTTTTGTGGGTTGTTGTTGTGGTAGCCACATTTTCATATGGACGTGGCGATCCTCATCAAGCTCCTGTAGATGAGCAACCTCGTTAGGGTCCAAAGGACCGTTCGCTGCGAAAACTGGGTGACCATTGGTTTTTTTAAGGCGCTTATAACTCGGCTTATCATATCGAGTACGACAGTCACTCAGTATTTGTGCAAGAGTCGCGACTGACGTTTACAAATTAGCCCTGTTTACAAATTTTGACAAAATTTGACATAAAAAAGATGCGGCCACCTGTCATATAAACCGATCTTGGATCTTGACTTCTTGAGCCTCTAAAAGGCGCAATTCCCATCCGATTTGGCTGAAATTTTGCATGAGATGTTTTGTTATGACTTTCAATAACTGTGCTAAATGTGATACATAACCTGATATAGCTGCCATATAAACCAATCTGGGATCTTGACTTCTTGAGCCTCTATAGAGCGCAATTCTCATCCGATTTGGCAGAAATTTTGTACAACTGCTTCTCTTATGACTTTCAACATACGTATCTAATATGGTTTGAATCGATCAATAGCTTGATACAGCTCCCATATAAACCTATCTCCCGATTTTGCTTCTTGAGCCCCTACAAGGCGCAATTATTATCCGAATGAATTGATTATATTTATAGTCAAGTTATAGTTCGAATCGGACTATAACTTGATATAGCTCCAACAGCATAACAGTTCTTATTCAATATTTTTTGTTTCTACTAAAAAGAGATTCCGCACATAGAACTCGACAAATGGGATCCATGGTGGAGGGTATATAAGATTCGGCCCGGCCGAACGATCTTACTCGTTTCTTTTTATCCTATGCGTTGGTTTCGTTTTTATACCCACGACCATAGGATGGGGGTATACTAATCTAGTCATTCAGTTTGTTACACCTTTAAATATTCGTCTTAGACCTGTCTAATGTATATATATTCTTGATCGTCTCCACGTTCTGAGTCGATCTTGTCATGTTCGTCCGTCCGTCTATAGAAATCACGATAGCAGTCGAACGCGTAAAACTAGCCGCTTGAAATGTTGCACTAGTTCTTGGAATTGATGTAGGTCGTTGGGGAATGAAAATGGGTCATATCGATTCAGATTTAGATATAGCTCCCATATAAACCGATCTCCCGATTTGACTTCCTGAGCCCTTGGAAGCCGCAATTTTTTTTCGAATTGGCTGAAAATTTTTATGTAGTGTTCTGTTATGAATTTCAATGACTATGTCTAGTACAGTTTAAATCAGTCTATAAGTTGATATAGCTCCCATATAAACCGATCTCCCGATTTGTCTTCTTAAGCCCATACAATGCGCATTTTGGTCCGATTTGGCTGGAATTTTACATGTTGTGTTCCGTTATGACTTTCAACTACTGTGCTAAGTATGGTCCGAATCGGTCTATAACCTGATATAGCTCCCATATAAACCGCTCTTCCGAATTGACTTCTTACAAGCTGCAATTTTTGTTCGATTTCGTTACAATTTTGCACATAATGTTCACTTATGACTTCCATCAACTGTACTAACTAAAGTTCAAATCGATCTATAATCTGGTATAGCTCCCATATAAACTGAACTGCCGTTTTGACTTCTTGAGTCCTTACAAGCCGCAATTTTTGTACGATTTGGCTGAAATTATGCATGTGGTGTTCCTATATAACTTCCAACAACTGTGCTAAGTACGTTCCAATTCAGTATATAACCTCCCATATACAATAGATCGGTCTTTCGATTATCGTTGTTCAGTTCCTAGAAGCTTTAATTTTTGTTGATTTGACAGAAGTTTGGTATGTAGAATCAAATTGTTGCCTTCAACTAAATTTCATTTGTATAAATTTTTAGCAGAATCCCTGGTGGTTGGTTTCCAAGATTTAGACCGGCCGAACTTAGCATGGTTTTACTTGTTTTATCTACTTTCTTCTAAGGTGAACACAATGGACCTAAGGTATTTGAGTGAAGTGACTAGTAAACGAGGTTGCAAGTCAACATAACCTTACCTAGTTCTACCCCAACCATACATTTTTTCGCAATTTCTTGCGATATCAAGCTAACATTCGATCACTCAGTTAGAGCTCTTATCACTCAAAGCTAAATAACAAAGTAATGCGAGGGTTTTTTTTTCTTTTCTTAAAGAAAGTCCACCATTTCATTAATGTCAATGTTATTCAAAAGATCTGGTAAGATAAGAAAAATATGCCTGTTTAGCTTTTTTTCACAACAACTATCTCTAGCACTTTAATCCGCATGTAAGCACGCAGCAGCTTCTTTAAGCTGCTGACAGACCATGCATGATGGCTCATGGGCCATGCACACAGCATAGGGAGGGAGCATCATAGTGTAAGGTATTTTGGTGATTTGGTGCCCCCAAAAGAATGACTAATGTTTACTTAACATAATAACTGGTCTTGCCAAAGACGAACACAAATGACCAACAACAACACACTATATAAATAATTTTAATTTTATTTCACTTCTTCTTTTTTGTTTTTTGTTTTCCTGATGCTGATGCTGGTGGTGGTGGTGGTTGATGGCTGGCCTGTAAATATTTAAGATAAATCTGAATATATTCGTAGTATGTATATAAAACACGTTGGTTGTCATGTGAAATGACCAAAAAGGGAAGCAAAAACAACAATCAACCAAGCCCAAAAAAACATTAAGTACAAAAACAAAGAGACTAAATAAAACAACATAGCAAACACATACATACATAGTTTTTTTTTCTAGTGCAAATACAGCAGCTATTTATGTATGGCTCCTCATTTCCAAATATGTGTGCAGGGAATGCGTGTACATTGTATGGTAATGAACAAATGTGTGTAATTACATAAAAATAGATTTCATGAAACAAAAAAACATTAAAAAAAATATTTCACCTTTAAAAAAAAAATGTGTTGTGATTACATTGAAATTAAGTTTCATAGGCTTCCGTTTCCACTTTCCTTAGTTGCCGTAGTCGACAAAAAAAATTTCTCTTGACGGAAGTGGATGATGTCGCATGAAATGTGTAACGAGAAGCTTCTTCTTCTTCTTTACTACACGAACAATTGCAATTTTATAGTATTTATTTTATTTAGTAATTACATCTCTGTTGGAGTCATGCAATGTTTAATTTAGATCAATGTAAGTTCAGGGGTATTAAGGGCCACTATTCAAAGTCCCGAATAGAGTAGGTTTTTTATACCCTCCTTTCCGTCATTCCGTTTGTAACACCTCGAAATATGTATCTAAGATCTCATAAAGTATATATATTCTTGATCGTTATGACATTTTAGGGCGATCTAGCCATGGCCGACCGTCCGTCCATCTGTTGAAAGCACGCTAACTTTCGAAGAAAATTTTGCACAAATACTTCTTATTAGTGTAGGTCGGCTGGGATTCATAATCTGATATAGCTGCCATATAAACCGATCATGAGTCTAAATTTCTTGAACCGCTAGAGGGCGCAATTCTCATCCGATTTGGCTAACATTTTGCATGTAGTGTTTTTTAATGACGTTTTTTTATACCCACCACCAAAGGATGGGGGTATATTCATTTTGTCATTCCGTTTGCAACACATCGAAATATCCATTTTCGACCCTATAAAGTATATATATTCTTGATCAGCGTAAAAATCTAAGACGATCTAGACATGTCCGTCCGTCTGTCTGTTGAAATCACGTTACAGTCTTCAAAAATCGAGATATTGAGCTGAAACTTTGCACAGATTCTTTTCTTGTCCATAAGCAGATTAAGTTCGAAGATATATCGGACTATATCTTGATATAGCCCCCCTGTGGACTGATCCGCCGATTTAGGGTCTTGGGCCAATAAAAGCAACATTTATTATCCAATTTTGCTGAAATTTGGGACAGTGAGTTGTAAACGACACCCTTCGTCAATTTGGCTCAGATCGGTCCAGATTTGGATATAGCTGCCATATAGACCGATCCTCCGATTCAGGGTCTTAAGCCCATAAAAGCCACATTTATTATCCGATTTTGCTGAAATTTGGGACAGTGAGTTGTGCTAGGCCCTTCGACATCCTTCGTCAATTTGGCTCAGATCAGTCCAGATTTGGATATAGCTGCCATATAGACCGATCTTCCGATTTAGGGTCTTAGGACCATAAAAGGCGCATTTATTGTCCGATGTCGCCAAAATTTGGGACAATGAGTTAAGTTAAACCCCTTGACATACTTCTGCATAATGACATAGATCGGTCAAGATTTGGATATGGCTGCCATACAAACCGATCTGGGATCTTGACTTCTAAAGTCTCTAGAGGGCGCAATTCTTATCCGATTTGGCTGAAATTGTGTACAACGGCCTTCAACATACGTGTCCAATATGGTCTTAATCGATCTATAGCCTGATACAGCTCCCATATAAACCAATCTCCCGAATATGCTTCTTGAGCCCCTACAAGGCGCAATTTTTATACGAATGGACTGAAATATTACCCAATGGCTTCTAATATGGTCTTCAACATTCAATTTACTTGTGGTCCGAATCGGCCTAAAACTTGATATATCTCTTGATAATAGCATAACAATTATTTTCCCTATATTTTTTTTTTCCTAAAAAGAGATACCCCTCAGAGAACTCGACAAATGCGATCCATGGTGGAGGGTATATGAGATTCGGCCCGGCCGAACATAGTACGCTCTTACTTGTTTTTAAATAAGAAGGCAACTAAGGCACTCAAATTCAAAAGAGAAACCATTCTAAAGGGAAACCACTGTAGCGTAGAGGTTAGCATGTCCACCTGGGTTTGTATCCTGGTAAGAAGATCAGAAAAATGTTTCAGCGGTGGTTATCCCCTCCTAATGCTGAAGGCATTTGTGAGGTGTTGTACCATTTGGTATGACAGCCATGTAAAAATTTCTGCGCAAAGAGGTGTAGCACTGCGGCACGCCGTCCTGCTATAAAAAGGAGGCCACTTATCATTGAACTTAAACTTGAATCGGATAGCACTCATTGATATGTTAGAAGTTTGCCCCTGTTCCCTTATGGAATGTTCATGGGCAAATATCCATTTTAGCCACTCTATGGACATTTAGGATTGTATGTCCACCTAACATACATAGGGTTAAAATCATGGCAACAATATTAAATCGTCAGAATCATGTCATCAGCGTATTCTATCAGAATACGTTATACTTTGTTAAAGCTGTAGCCTAAAGTCATGGTAACAATATCAAGGTAACAATATTAAATAGTCAGAATCATTTCATGGCATATTCCACCAAAATACGTTATTCTTTGTTAAAGCTGGTTCTATGTTCGCCAAATCGAAAAATGTTCGAAAAATCAATATTTATTGCGATGACTTAACGAAAAAATATTGATTTTCGTGGTGAAAAGCGAACAAAATACCAACTTTAACAAAGTATAACGCATGCTGTTAAAATGATGATGAATATGCTGATGAAATGGTTCTGACGATTTAATATTGCTACCATGATTTTAGGCGAAATCTGAATCATACTAAGGAACTACGGCAAAACAGCTAATCTGGAATTAAAGTATTAAGCACTTAAATTTTTTTTTATTTACTTTAATGAATCGATTAATTTTAGTTGTAGACTTCTCAAACTTATTCAAACAATTTATATGTTTCAAATAAAAAGAGGTGAATTAAAAGTTCATGAGTTTACTTGTAAGAGTCATAAATTTAATAAATTTAGTTCTTCAAGGTTTAGTAAAGTTTTACATTTTGAAGAAAATAAAAAAGTCTGCTTTTTACTTTACTATTTACATATAATCTAAAGAATATCTAGTTGTGGCCATTTCCTGACCATTTTTATAACCTCATCCAACGAAAAATCCCGGATATTTTTTACTAAAAACAGGTCTTTGTTATTTGTTTTCGAATTATTTACAAAATTTCTGCGATCTCGAATAAACAACTTTGATGTAAAAAAAAAAACGGCAGCGGTCAATAAACTCAAAGAAACTGAATATATTATAGAAAAATATTATAAAAAAGTATAAAATGCCTATATTAGAAAAAGTTTGTTGACCCCTGTAAAATAAGCAAAGAAATTTGCATTTTTAGTCAAGTTTTATGCGAACGAAAAACATACTTGTGATGAGTTCAAAGACATATGGTCATGCCATAAAATGACAGTATGAGGTAAATTTCAATCGACTGACCGGAACAATATGGAGCATAAACATATTTAAGTTACAGGTTCTAAATTGGCCCTTAGAGCAACTGCTTACAATTCCATTGGTTATAAAATATTTTCCAAAATAACATCATCACTAAACCAAAAAAAAAAAAAAAAAAATAACGTTGGCTTGCTCCAAATTTGCATAAAAAAGAACAAAATTATAATGAGAACTAAGATCAATTTTGGAAAATTTCGTTGCTATCTGCATGTGATTGTTGTTATAGACCTACACATTTTACATGTTTACAAACTGAAAAGAGAAATCTTAGCAAAAGAGTGGCCAAAAAAATTATTCGCTTTTTTGGTCACGCCAAAATAATTTTTGTTTATTTGAAATACATATAAATAAATAAAAGTTTTGCTTAAATGTATTATGTGAAAATTTACGATCATCTTTCTAGCCTAGTCTATAAAGAATTAACATCGAAAGTGGTTTTTCCAGTTATTTGAATATGATAGGCAGATGACAAGACAAGACTATTCCTGTGTGAGAATTTGTAAATATAATGATAGGGTTTAATTTTATAGATTAATATTTATATATTATCTATATATTTATATATAAACATATATCTATAAATAGATATATAAATATTTAGATTATATTTAATTGAATGAATGAAAAATCATACCTATGATCATTCATAAAAAAGTTCATATATAAGTGAAATTTAGTTTCATAGATGTAAAGAAAATTTTCATCAAATTTATAACTTGTCATAATATGTATAAACATTGTATATATTATGTTTGATTTTCATAAATAATATAATTTGTTTCATTGCTCTCATATGTTTGAGTTTTATGTAGCATGTTTCATAAATGTTATGAAAAGTTTCATTGGGATATAAATGTAAGGACAAAATCATTCATATCATGAACAAGAACAAAGTAGTACCTAAGGCAGCCACAGATCTAGGAAAGATGAAATGGGGTTGATTTCCGAACTAGTTGAATGGAGAAGCCACACAAGGAATAAAATAAACTATATCTACAAGAAGTTTATGACCCTAAAAAGAAGTATAAGTCACTGGGAATTCTTGGTTGACTACAGCTTCTGTGATAATTTTTACATTAGCTTCAACCATGGTGAAACACTGGAGAGATTCTTTTTTGGCTA
The DNA here is from genome assembly GCF_963082655.1 of Stomoxys calcitrans. Taxonomy (NCBI): domain Eukaryota; kingdom Metazoa; phylum Arthropoda; class Insecta; order Diptera; family Muscidae; genus Stomoxys; species Stomoxys calcitrans. The sequence goes on from NC_081553.1 coordinate 14,735,457, forward strand.
TTGAAAAAGAAGGCGGATTGGGATAAGTTTCGGCACATCTTCAACGTTATTTAGTGTAGGCCTTGCGACGAAATGGAAAGTGGAGGACTTTAATAGTACAGCGGATCACAAACGGGCTGAACGACTCTGCATGTCCTAGAACCAAACCTAGTGGAAAAAAGTAAAAACGTGTTAAGTTCGGCCGTGCCGAACTTTGAATACCCACCACTAAGGATCCTATTACATTATTACTCCACTACTACAATATATCCATAGTTAAATCTAAATAGGGGCTGGTCTAGATCATTTTTTATTGAGGAGCTCATATTCAAGTAACAGTTCAGCGAAAAGGCGTTTTTTATGGGATTATAACCCCTAACCTATATTCAGCGATGGGCATGCCTATAGCGATATTTAAATAAATTCATCGTAATAATGTCCAAAGGCAACGACAAGGAAAGTTCCAGCAACTCTGTACTGACCAATGTGCACCAATGCGCTTACTGTATTGCACATGCAATTCAGCGCTTCTTGCATGCACACAAAATGGAAACCAAGTATCAGCATGGCAGCCCAATCCTAGAAAACCCCTACAAACCCCCAATAAAATTTGGAGGCAATTGGCTGTGACACTGGAACCCCGTAAACCTCCAATTATCTGGAAGGAGTCCAAAAGCTCCCGCTCGTATTTCATATCGTATTTGCATTCAAAAATTTTTTTTCAAAATTGTAATAACTACGGCTCTATTTGCTCAATTGCTAAATTTTATCAAAATCGGTTCAGATTTATATTCAGTTTCCATATACAAATATATATGGAAACTGAATATAAATCTGAACCGATTTTGATAAAATTTAGCAAAAATGTCAACATTCGTAAGACAATCGGTTTACAAATGACCACATTATTACAAATTATTCAAAGTCGAACGAAAATATATATGAGAGCTATAACTAAATCTGAATCGAATTCGACCAAACTATTTAGTTATAGTGGTAGTCGCGGAGAAAAGCGTTGTGTAAAATTTTTTTACCTTGACATTTTCACATATTGTGTAGGCTGGTCTGGAAGGAAACATAGGATTTATATTTTTTTGATATCGGGAGGAGGGCGGACCCTCCCCCTTACCCCAAAAGTACCACCCAAAAAATAAAAGTGAACCGATCGGGACAATATGGGATTCAAATGAAAGGTATTCAAGAGAAGAGTAAGTATTTTGTAATAAAAGTCCAAGCACCTGGGGCCGCCCCAACCTCAAAACCCCTTAAAATAGATTTATTTGACAATCATGACAATATGGGACTCAAATGAAAGGTATTCGGGAGTAGATTACGAATATGGTCCTTCCGTTATCAATAAATTATAAAGCCTTTTCCTACGGCTTTATAATTTATTGACAACGGAAGGAGGCGGACCCTCCACCGTAACCCTAAAAACACCACCCAAAATGAAAAGTGGACCGATAAGGACAATATGGGTATCAAATGAAAAGTAGGCAGGAGTAGATAACGCATCTGGCATACAAATTCATGTCGAAGTATAGGGGGTCACCTTACCCCAAAAAGAAAAAGCGCACAAACTGGGCTCATTAGCCAATCACGGATATATGGGACTCGTGTTTTTTTGTTCCGTATAGGCTGAAAAACGGCAGAACCGATTTTCTCGAAATTTTCGCATATTGTGTAGGTTGGTCTGGAAGAAAACATAGGCTATATAATTTTTCGGTATCGGAAGGGTGATGGCCCCTTCCCTTTATGCCTAAAACACAACCCAAAATCGATCGAGACAATATAGGTATCAAATGAAAGGTATTGGAGACCAGAAAACGAATATGATATTAAAATTTGGGTCCAAGTATCCAGCGGACCATGCATGGCATGGAATTGTATCTCGCAAATGTCGCCAACATTAAGAGGAGATAAATACCCCTGTGCCCGATGTTCTCGCCAGGATTCGAACGCGTTCAGTGTCATAGGCTTCAATGGCACGAATTCGATATCCGCATTCAGGGCGAAGTGTCCCCACCCTAAAAAGATACTAGAGGGTTAAAGAAAGCGCAGCGAAGTGGGCCCGGTTCGGCTAGTATATCTATATATCTACCGATTTCTATAAAGTTCACCAGTACTATCGTCATAAGAAAATCTTTGCTGCCAAATTTTGAGAAAATCGTTTCATAAATAACCACATTATTACGATTTAAGTCCAAATCGGACAAACATATATGTGGGAATCCATATCGAATTCTAAATTTTTCCAGCCCCGGCCCCTCCAGATAATTGGCGGTTTAAGGGGGTTCCAGTGCCACAGTTAATTGTCTGAATATTTTATTGGCAATGTGGGGATTTTTCAGGATTGGGCGGCCATGCTGATACTTCCTCCCAAATTTGTTTGGAAGTTTGGTACTATATTATCCTGATTGAAATACATGTCAGTGTTGGGGTGGGGATTTCCCAGGGTTTGGTTAGAAAGACCAAGGCTTCTGGCGGGAATCGAACCCACGACCACTGCACTGGTAATCCAAGCACGCTACCAACTCATCTACCGGGGCCCCGATTTCCCTGGGTTACTTAACCTCGAATTTTTATATTCGAGTTCGAATGGCATACCGCAGACCCTAGTGGAGCTCTCTTCCTTCTGAATGTTTTAAACACTGTTCTACAGTAATGGACTCCTGCACCACAGTAGTGATGTCCTGTACCATAGTAGTGATGTCCTGTACCATAGTAGTGGTATACTGTATTACAGTAGTAGTGTAGGGTATAAATATATTAAAATAATCTGGTAAGATGACGTATGGTAAAGTACATTTGAATTTTATCTATTTATTATGAGCTGAAAATGTGCTTTTAACAGACAGGCGGACAAACGGTCATCGCTTGATCGACTTAAAATGTCATGATGATTAAAAATATATTTTTTATTTAAAGGGTTTCATTCCTCCCTTATGCTGACGAGGTGTTACAAATTGAATGACGAAGTCACAGTATACCCCCATAGTAAAACCAAAAAAATCAAAATTTCCTAAAACTTTTAAGGTCATTTTGAGTTGTATTATTTTAATGTAATTACCAATGGGCCTAATGCTAACCATCATCATTTATTGGTCAAAAGAATGACAACAATAAATTATTACATCAAATGAACAGAAATGTTTGTTAATTTATGATTATTAACGCCTTTAATAAATTTAAGTCATTTTTGTTAAATAACTTTGCCTAATAACATAGTGACCTGAATTTTCCTTACAGCTGGAAGGCAGGCAGACAGACGGACACACATATGAAGGCTGGCGGACAAGTGGTGGTGGCAAGGCAGGCCGGCTAGCAGAAAAACTGACAACAACAAAATAAAAAAATTAACACCGACAATTTTTGTCAAAAAATTCACACGCGTTTAACACCAACATCATCATCCACCATCAACAGCAGAAGCAGCAAAGACAGCACAAACAACAGTTAGTCTGTCAGACTATATGATGGAAGCAAAAAATTTAATGGACCAAAAAGAAAAACCTCTACTAACTGCTGCAGAGGGGCAGCGTTGGTTTGGCAGAAAAATGGCTAAACTAACAGACAGACAGACATACATTGATTGTTGGTAGGAAATATTGTAACACTAAGGTGACGTTTATATTTGCCCATTTGGTTGTTGTTAATTTGTTTCTGTTGCCAACGACAAGTTGCTGTCAACGTTGCAGCCAATAACAAACGGCAATGGCTAATGTTGCTGTTTGTAGGGCTGTGTTGTGGTCTCTCTCTCTGTTCGTTTATTATTTACAACCGTGCAAAATGTTGCCGCCCGTAAAAAATTGAGTGTTGAGTCGGCGAGACGACAAGTCGAACGTAAACAAACAAATGCACAAACAAGGGAGCAATAAAATTATTTAACCAAATCATTACAAGTGTTTTATTGTTGATATTTTTGTTGCCACCTTATTGTCATCTTAGACATTTTTATTATTGCCTTTGCGATAATTTGTGACGTTTATTGAGGCGTGCATCTATGCATTTGCTCCGCACTGTAGCGTTTCGATTAGAAAAGGAGCCCACAAGTAATGGCATTAAAATTTATTACAGCTTTTAGAAAGGCAGAGTAGAAAGAGGAGGAGGGCAAAAATGGCTCACTGATGTATATTTATTGTAACAACCATGCATTAAAACTTAAAATGCAATATCTCGGCTATCATGGGCTTCTAGTCGAAGTAAACCTGGGGATGGGTTTAAATTGGGTCTATAACTACTTGTAGATCTAAATGTTGTCCAAATTTTAAAGATTCGAACTATTAGAACCAAAGATAAGCAAACTCAATTTAAAGATGATCAACTTTCCTTTCCTTTGATGAAAGATATTTTCCTTGATATTAAGGGTTTTTAATTTCAAATGGTAGTTTAATAGATCCTTAGCTTTGTGTCTTGATATTAAAGAGCAAAATCTAAAATGAAGGTCAAAATATCGTTGTAAGTTAGGAAATTGACTTCGGGACAGGGCAACAGAGTACCTTAGTTAATTCTAAACAGTTGGCCAAACGACAAAAAATTGGAAATAAGTCTACAACTTCTGATCTGTTGATCTTAGCGATACAAAATGTTCTAGACATTTGTGGCACATAGGCTTTGAGGACAGTGCTGATGTAGATTCTTATATTTAAAACAGGATGAGGTACAGGATGTCAAAGTTGAAAACTTTTCCCTTCTTCAACCTTCTGGTGGCCATTACCTAATGAACCGATTTGCTTGATTTAGGACTATAGAGTAAGAGCTTGGCGAGATCTAAAAAACTATGCTTATGCAATACTGTTAATAACTTGGTACGAAATGTTTAATTGTAAAATATCAAAATTTTGAATTGGGGTTTTCAGTAATTTTTTTTTTAATGACATCGTCAATTTTTTAGCTATAAATTTCATATAAACTGTGCCAGTGCATGTATGCACAAAATAAAAAAACAATAATTTCAATATCTTTAGCGGTTTAAAAAGAGATCGTATTTTGTACGATTTTTTTTAAAAATTTGCAAAATATTTAAAAAAAAAAAATACTCCCATTTCCTGAAAGTTTTCGCAAACTTTGGCCATACTATCATTTCTTTCCATTTTTACAAAGTAGAAGTATAGAGAAAAGTTCTCAAGTGCTGATTTGACTCGTTTTGATGTCAAACCACACCGTTATTTTAAGATCAATATGGCCAATTTTTTAAACTAAATTGCAAAAGTTTCTCACAGGCAAAAAAGTTCTACAACAACTTGAGGTATGCCTCACTATATCGTTGCCATAAATTAGATTGTGGCAGCCAAAATACTAAAAAATTCGATTTTCAATGTCATCTTCAGTCATGAAAAATTACCGTTTTACTTTAGCAATATACCTTACTTTAAAGGTATACCTTTTCAACGATGTACAAAATACAAAATTTCTCTATTCTTAATTAAATCTAGACTTCTCTAAACTAGGTGTACAACTCTCTATTTTTGGAATGTACCCGTATATGGGTGCTTCATCAAAATATTCATCGATTCATCCATGGGTTGGTTGGAATAAACATGATTCCAAGGAATTTAATGAAGACTCCTGCTCCAGTGCTCCCATCCGAATTAGACTCATCCGTGTATGCAGAGGGTCTCGGAAAGGGTGCGGTGCCATCAGCCCAGAGATCCCTTTGCAGGAAAACGACGCGAGGTGTAACAGTACCCCTTAAAACTTCTAATGGATTAAGGAATACAAGCTTCCCCCACCGAAATGAAGTTTTATATCCTTCACCTTGAAACCCCTTCCTTCCTTTAAACACCTTCAAATATTGAACTAAGACCACATAAAGTGTAGATATATGCCAGCTTGCTTTCGACAGGCTAACTTGAGTTTGATCGATTTTGATTGTAAATGAACTAAATCGGTTCATGTTTAAATATACCTTACATATGAATTGATTTGACTTCTTGACTATCTAGAATGCTAATCCGATGGATGATATTTCGCATGATAAATTTGTCATCGATTTTTTCATTGGGTAATGCTCAGTCTGCCAGCAGTGATTGGGAGGTCTGCGATTACGCGGAGATGTAAACTCGGCAATTGACTATTTTCAAATTTTACTTTATGTGAAAAAGCGTCGTATTTACAATACCACAAACAAGAAACCTTGCACCTAACGGCGCCAGACTGAAAGAACAAGAATTTCTACAGCGCATAGATTGTTTGATAATGTGTATTTGTCACAAACTCCGGCAATTTTATGGTAAACAAAGTCCCAACGTTTTCCATTAAAGAAGTTTATTTATCGAAAAGTTTGTTTATGGCTAATGATTTTTTTTTTGCGTGTAGCAACCAATGTCTTTGCCAATCTGCGCATTATTTATTTAGTAGCTTGCCTTCCATGTCTATGTCTTTTCTGTTTCGTATAAACATAATTACATATGCATAACAATTTACAGAGGGTCTCGGAAAGGGTGCGGTGCCATCAGCCCAGAGATCCCTTTGCAGGAAAACGACGCGAGGTGTAACAGTACCCCTTAAAACTTCTAATGGATTAAGGAATACAAGCTTCCCCCACCGAAATGAAGTTTTATATCCTTCACCTTGAAACCCCTTCCTTCCTTTAAACACCTTCAAATATTGAACTAAGACCACATAAAGTGTAGATATATGCCAGCTTGCTTTCGACAGGCTAACTTGAGTTTGATCGATTTTGATTGTAAATGAACTAAATCGGTTCATGTTTAAATATACCTTACATATGAATTGATTTGACTTCTTGACTATCTAGAATGTTAATCCGATGGATGATATTTCGCATGATAAATTTGTCATCGATTTTTTCATTGGGTAATGCTCAGTCTGCCAGCAGTGATTGGGAGGTCTGCGATTACGCGGAGATGTAAACTCGGCAATTGACTATTTTCAAATTTTACTTTATGTGAAAAAGCGTCGTATTTACAATACCACAAACAAGAAACCTTGCACCTAACGGCGCCAGACTGAAAGAACAAGAATTTCTACAGCGCATAGATTGTTTGATAATGTGTATTTGTCACAAACTCCGGCAATTTTATGGTAAACAAAGTCCCAACGTTTTCCATTAAAGAAGTTTATTTATCGAAAAGTTTGTTTATGGCTAATGATTTTTTTTTTTGCGTGTAGCAACCAATGTCTTTGCCAATCTGCGCATTATTTATTTAGTAGCTTGCCTTCCATGTCTATGTCCTTTCTGTTTCGTATAAACATAATTACATATGCATAACAATTTACTTGTCTTTGGTTCTCCACCAGTGTCATATATGACATGTGAATAGCGGAAGTAGACCTTAAACCTTTTAACTTAAAACGGAAATGCATTTTTGTTGACTAATTTATTCGCCAAAGAAATACCTATATGGTGATTTCGAGGTCGCATAGTTAAAGATCACTAAAGAATGCGTGTGTGTATGTATGTCACCGAAGATGCCTGTCGGTGAATAAACAAAGAAGAAAGAAAGAGTAAGAGAGTGAGAGAGAGAGGGCATCAAAGAAATGTTGTTTTATTGTTGATCTTGCACTTTGCATTTGATGATATTCGAACCAAATAAAAATCACCAAAAATTTAAATATTACGAAGGTTTGTTCGTTCGTTCGTTCGTTATTGCATAACATAACGGGGGCCAACCCACAGCAACAATGGTTGTGGTGGCGCTCTAAACGTAACTGGAGATGGGTGGAATCGATGGATGTGCGTTCCTACATACTATATGAATGAAAGAGATTATAAGGTAGTGTGGAAGCAAGCGGCCAAAACAACAAGTAAAAGTGGTTTTCTTAAGCATGAAAAAGACACTGTCCGAGAGCTGCGGCAGCTACATGATGATGATCATCACACCAAACACCCAAATACCTTAGTCCGCTGGACCAGCATCATTTTGATGTTAACAGTGCTCCAGAGCATTCAGTGTCTGGGTTTCATTAACGCATACCAACGACCGGCCACTTTCGATTATAATGAAAATAAAAGTATTTTTTTTTTCCTACACCTCTCCCCTGGATTCCCCATTGCAAAGGAAGAGGGGGAAACCACGAGTAGTGTATGAAACAAGACATATTCATTAAAGCCAAACAGTACGCGGCACAAAACTTCAACGTCGACAACAATGGAATGGCCAAAACTTTTGGCGTTTGGTGTCTCCAGTTTTGTTGTCTGGCATGAATGTATCCATCCATCCATCCAGCCGTGTAAGTAAGCCAAGTTAACAATATCAACAATGGGGCCATAGAGCTACTTTTAACCATTGTTGACTTTGTTGTACGGAGACTCATGCAGGGAGAGCCAGCGAGCGAGCGCATGAGAGAAAGATCATGGCATCATTTGAAAATCAATTGAATTCAACTTGACCCATTAACGATCGGCTGCTGCTTCAGCAGCAGCATCAACCTCTGCCCCACACACAAAACAAACTACATACGATATTCGCACCAGCAACCAGTATTGTTGCCCCATGGCAGTCTATAGTTGTTGCTTTCTAGTCAAACAATAACATTGTCATCGCCACCCATTACCAGTGACTGCGGTAAACGCAGAGCTACATAGTCTTGCGGCATTGCCACTTTCGTTATTACAGCATCTCAGGCAGAAAAGTGTGTTAGTAATGACGATTGCGGAGCATACACAAAAAAATTACGCATGACTTTGAATTACTCGCTTGCAAAGCAAACAGTGATGATAACAGTAACGACCAAATATTCCTTAAATTATAAAAAAGGAATTTCTGAAAGACAATCGAAGGAAGTGATTTCTTACATCTTGGGTGATAATTTAAACATAATGAAAAAATCTTTAAATCGAATCGAAACCACTTTTACGGCAGCATTGTCCTACCTAGATGCAGCATTGATTTCCCCAGTCAAACTAGTTCGAAGTACCAACTGCCAAAGTAGCAATGGGTAGAGGAAAGCTATCAGCTGACTTACAACTTTTTTAACAACACTACAGGATTCACTAATAGAAGGTTAGGTCACTTGCAGAACATAAAGTGGATAGGCCCCATGAACATCATTAAGGATGTCAAATTTGCCCATTGAAAATGTCATCAAATAGAAGAAATCGTAAGCAAAGAATGAATGTAAAAAGAGAACAAGTTGACATCCTTAATCCCAAGTACTGCCAAAAATTAAAAAAATTGTAAGTCGGCTGATCGCTTGGCATTACCTTATTCAGTGAATACTGACGACACTACTAGAAGAAACTGTCACTTACCAAATCGAAAAGTGGAAAGCCCCCATGTCAACTCGATTGCAAAATATACCTATTGAATATGTCACATATGTATGTTAAGAAGCTATTAAAATTCGGAAAACAGAACAGAGCATACTTTTTAAGAAAAAACCTAAACAAACAAGGAACAAAGAACAACTTTTATGGCATTTTATAGCACCGCCACCTTCTATTAGTGAATCCTAGTATTCACTTAAAGAAGATCATGGATATCCATCAACAAAACTTATGCTATGTTCAGATTAGTCAAATATTTGACCCTACTTGTTTTATAATTTTTGCCCATAATATTCATATTCATATTTGACACATTTTGTTTGTCTAAAAACAAATTAAATTGTGCTTACCATTAGATCGAAAACGCTTTTTAATTGCCCTACATTCGATTGCATGTAAAATTTGTGTTTCCTTGTTTGATCTTACAAAAAAATTGTACAATCAAACGAGGAAACAAATTTTACATACATACAACCGAATGTAGGGCAAATAAAAAGCCTTTTTTTGTATCTAATGGTTAAAGCAATTTGATTTGTTTTATGAGCAAAAATAATAAAACAAGTTGGGTAAAATATTTGAATAAAATGAATCTAACTTTACAGAGTGAAATTTTTAAAAGTAATTGGCCAAGGCGTATTAATAATCGGCGAATTGCTACAACTAAGCATCATTTTTGGGGTTAGTTAGGTTAGTTCTGGCTCAATTCCAATTGGGCTGGGATTGATTCCAACTTCCTAGACGTGCGTCACGTTTGTAACCGGGTCCTTCTGGCTGATTTAAGATTATAATATGTTGATGGGCACGGTAATTAGCGTGCCACAAGCAAAGTGCTGAAATAGAAAGATTGATCAATCACCAGAAGAAGGGGGTTTGTACCCCTTTTTAAGTCTCTTTGATATCTGGTATTTTCAGGTCATTTGAAAATGAAGAGTTTAAAGTTTATTGGTTACGAAGACGGATGATGATGTCTTCATGGTGTGTGGCCGTTCAAATGGCGTATAGTATGTCGCAAAGATTGGACAATGGGCTTGAAGTAAACCCCGTAAAGATGAAGTTGGTGCTATTCACCAATAATGAGGTAACTTGGTTTGTTAAGGGGATCTCTTCTAGATGAAGTGGAGCTGCCGCTATCGCTACTGATGGGGATCCTGATTTACCATTGCATTATCAGGACTTTGACATCGCACTGCACCCATTATTTTACTACAATAGGGGCTTGAAATGGCAGATTGGCGGGAACCTTTTCAGTCCACCGGGCCCCCATTATTGTCATGCATGTCGACTACTTATCTTCTTCATTCTAATGTCTGTCATTGCACTGCAGTAAATTTAATGTGTTCATCTGCGATTTTTGAATCTTTTTCGGGGGCGACACAATGGACCTAAGTTCCCTGAGTGAAGATTATAGCGATTGAGGATAGTAGACGTGTGCTATTATATAACCAAAGACTAAGAACCTAACAATAGCTAATGAAGTTTATATTTTGTAAGGCGAATTCAAAAATTAATTGACACATCAAATTCTATCAGCTGGGTTGATGCGGCCACCTGATAAATACGCTTTGTTTTTGCCATTAAGTTTTTCAAATAATTAGTTGTGTATTTACTTTTCCTTGTTGACGTTCTCTCATATTAGTGTTATTTTGTCTCGACAATCTTAATATTAATAGGGTCTATTCACCTTTCGTTTTAGGTAAGTGACGGAAGTGACCTTCAGTTGGTATATCCTTATAAACTTAATGCAGCTTTGGAATTGGTTTATTTGTCAGAGTCCCTTTACAGAACTGTCAAATAAACCTATTTGAAGGCTTTATTAAGTTTTGTGAATACATCTGCTTATTTTGAATAAGAAAATAATAATCAAAACTTATTGTTTTGAGCAAATAGTCGAACATTTGACTTCCTAAATTTACGAATAGCCGAAGAATTGACCTTATAAGCCTAAAGAATTGACTTTCAATGTTGAAAAATCCATATGGAAGAATCCATTTTCTAAAGCGAAGTGAATACATACTTACAAAATATCTGGCAAATAATAAAATTTTGCTTACCTAAAAATAAAAGAAGAAAAAGATCATTATTAGATTTGTAAATGAGTTTAAGATTAAATAATAGCTTATAAACTATCAATGCTTTATCCGAGAAATTATCTGTATTGCGAAAACTCTTTCGCTTTATTACAGGTGCTGTATTGAAACTAAAGACATCATACAACAGGGGAATGGAGCATTTACATTTAGATCTGTGTTTAACTGTCGTTTCATAGTTATTCGGAGTTTTTCTACAACATATTGTCTGACCTCACTACTTTAGAAAGCTATATGTGTTAAAAAATAAATGTTGATCCATAAAGTTAGCTCCGCTTTTTTCTTGACCATACATTGTTGGTATTCAACTGGTATTACTCTTGACTAAGAGGTTCAGACAAAATGTCTGAAATATTGGTCCAAGTCTCACTGTGTTTACGTTATTATTATAGTGGGGCAATGCATAAAATCAGATTAACTTTGACAACTTTGTTCATTGTGATAACACGGTAGCGATAGAACAAAGACTCAGATGAAAATCAAACGTACAACCCTTGCACTGGTAATTCGATCGCGATCGACTAACTCGGTTATGGGGATGCTCTAGGATTACATTGAAACGACCCGTGGTGGTTGTGGCGTTCAAAATTTTTGGATTGATTGATCCTACGAAGGAGAGATTCTAGGAAATCGTACGATATATATATGAGAGCAATATCTAAATCTGAACAGATTTCTTTGAAATTCGGTCGATAGTCAAGAGAAAATTCTTTCTGCCAAATTGCGATAGAATCGGTTACCAAATGACCACTTTATTGCAATATTAGTCCAAATCGGACGAACATATATATGTGCAGCTGTATCCATATTTGAACCGATTTTTTCCAATTTCAAATGGTTTCATCTCTAGCAAAAAAAATGTATGTGCCAAATTTGAAGACGATCGATAGAAAATTGCGACCTGCAGTTGGTACAAAAACTAACATGGACAGACAGACGGGCGTAACTAAATCGAAACAGAAAGTGATTCGATCGGCATACCTATCAATGGGTCTGTCTCTCTTCCTTCTGGGTGTTAAAAAGAAATTTACAAAGTTATAATACCCTGTACCACAGTAGTGGTGTAGGGTATAATTAAACATACCTCATAAAATCTATAGTGTATTCTGCGTTGATGAAGAATGTCCGTATAGTATTAACGATGATAAGTGCGGCAGTTCTGTTGCAGATTCTATATATATTTACAGATGGATCGAAGATGGAAATTATTGGATGGATGGAAATTAAACTGCAATTGCAGCCGACATCGTTTTGGCTATGCAAATTTGCCCAGGAATATTCCATAAGGAGCAGTTGCAAACTTCTCACATATCAATAATTGCATTCCGATTCAAGTTTTAAGCTCAATGATAAGGGGCCTTTTCTTTATAGCCGAGTCCGAACGGCGTGCCGCAGTGCGACACCTCTTTGGAGGCATAGTACCGCCCAAATGTTGCCAGCATTAGGAGGGGAAAACCAACGCTGAAAATTTGTTTCTTAGTGTGCGTACATTAGCAGAGAATATACTAGAAAAAGGATGTCAACAAAAAGAATGCAAACAAAAACGTGACATCTTAATACTGTCAAGGCTGTTAACAGCTGTTTTCGTGTGACCACCTTTTAAATCCGGAAGACTTGTATATTATTGAAAGTTTAGCATTGCAGATTGCTATCAAAACCTTAGTTCGGTTATAGTTAGCTACAGACCCACTACGACAAGTAGTAGTAGTAGTAGTAGCAGTGTGTGGTACGCTGAGGCGGCAGCCCTTGCCGATGAAGGAATTCATCGGGTCAATCCGGTACATACAACCGGCTGCCATGGGACTACGACAAGTTGCAGCCCCTTGTGATATCACATTACCAAAGCCTCTGGTGAAAGTGAACCCGCAATCTAAACTAACCTAAAAGATACATAGACTTGTTGGACCTGAGACCTGACCACAATATAACATTCAATGGACGATTTTCTGATCACTCATAATCGAGGGAACATGGATATCGTACAACGACTTTTTGGCAGATGTAAAAACCAAGAGTGGACATATAAACACCTGATTTATTTCTGCTCAGCACACATCTAATGCCGAGTTGGGGGTTTTGGTCGATCAGCTCTTTAAAATTTCGCCATGGCAATGGCGTTTATCTCACAAGACCTTGTAATAACCTTAACCAACATTCCGGATTGGTTAAGTTTAAAGGAATAACCGAAGTTGCACTCCTGGTGTGTGGTCCATTGTAGCCAGTTGACTAAATAAACTGTGGAGGTACTACTTCTGCGGATTGTTTCCGCTGTCATATTATCCATTTGTTTCGTGAGAGTTTTGACAGTTGTTCAAAACGAACTGCCAATCTCAGTCATAGACTTGAAGTAAAATTTTAATTGACAGTTCTGTCAATACAGTTAATATCGTTGATCTATCAATTGACTTTTGTCCTTCACAGTATGTTTAGACACCCGATATCGGTACGGAACATGTACATATCATAATAAGTAGTTAATGTAATAAATCATTGAAAAGAAAAAAAATTAAATTACTAAATCATCAACAAATCATGATCTACCATTGAAAATTATCATCACCATCAAACTAAATAGTCCGGCCAGTCAGTACATACAGTATTCGACCAATGTCGTTTGAACCATGATGATGCTGTTTTCGTTTTTCTTTTTGCTGGGTGTTCCATCTAATGTTACTTCCACGATGACCGGGTTACTAAGGCAGCGTATGTAAAGATAGCGCGATGCTGGTGGTAAAATATTGCAGCATTTTTTTCCATCGAAAATGTACCACATAAAACATAAGCCAGCCAGTCAGCCAACACCAGCATATGGGCCAAGCAAGCAAACACTATGTGCTGCCAGAGGCCAGCGGCATTATGTTATATTTCTGTCCGTTGGTTGTTTTGATTTTTTTTTTGCTTCTCTTGCAGAGGTGCTTAAGATTTGACATAAATATTCAGAGTCATTTATAATTAAAAATCTTTAGGTTTATTTATACAACCCGCCGTTGACTATTTCTATTTTTTTCGCCCTGCTTCCCATTTGATGTGCGTCTGGGTGCTGGCCCGGCAGTCTGTACGACTGTCTGTCTGTCTGCCTGTCTAGCTGACCGATTGACCGTTTTCAAGTTTTGCGGCCATTGTCTAAGCAAATGAAAGTAAAAGTGTTGAAATATCAATTATTTCTTTTGCTTAATAGTTTTAAACGGTTTTTATTGAACAATAAGCGAAAAAATGCCATCGTAACAAGAGAGGGAGCGATAAAGAGCATGAAGGGGGAAAAAAGACCAAACGAGATGTTTATTTCTCATATGTGTATTGTACCATCTATTGTATGTACATACATATGTATGTCCATGCATGAAAGGGTAGCGCAGAAAAAAAATCCCAAACAATTGAATAAAATCTTTTTCAAATCAACACCTTTGGAGATGCTGTTCTTCCAGCAGCAGCAGCAGCATTGCGGATACGTACGTTGTTTTTACCAATCATTTGGGCACAGCTTCTTCATTCAGCCGTTGATTGACGTATGAAATGTATAGTAATAAAAAGAAGAAAAAAATATGACACAATAATATGCCACCTAGTCTATGTAGACATGTTGATGAATAGTAATATCAAGAATTGGTTTTTAGCTAGTTTCAAATGTGTTATGTTTATCGTTTTGTGCTTCTTTATAAAAAAACTTAATTGCGGATTAAATTCATTTTGGCTGTAGAATATGAAAAATATTTTTTTTTTCTTATATATCATTTCTAGCTGAACCGGGCCCGCTCCGCTGCGCCTTCCAAACATTTTGGCAAGATTAGTCAATAAATGCAAGCGCATTTATTGACTGTCATTTATATCTAAATCTGAACCAATTTCTTTGAAATTCACCAGTAATATTAAGAGTCATAAGAAATTCTTCCTGCCATACTTCGAGAGAATCGGTCAACAAATGAGCACTTTATTGCAATATTTCTAAATAATCGGACGAACATATATATATATATATATGGGAGCTATATCTAAATTTGATCCGATTTCGACCAAACTTCATAGATATTGTGCAAGTCGACGACGAAAGCGTTGAACAAAATTTTGGGAAGTTTGGTCAATAGATGGACTTGCAATGGTTCTAGGAATGAAAATCGGGCGATATACATATATGGCAGCTATAACTAAATCTGAACCGATTTCATGAAATTCACCAGTACTATTAGGAGTTAGAAGAAAATTACATTTGAAACATCTCGATATATTGATCTGCGACCCCATAAAGGATATATATTTATACATATATATATATTGGGTTGCCCAAAAAGTAATTGCGGATTTTTCATATAGTCGGCGTTGACAAATTTTTTCACAGCTTGTGACTCTGTAATTGCATTCTTTCTTCTGTCAGTTATCAGCTGTTACTTTTAGCTTGCTTTAGAAAAAAAGTGTAAAAAAAGTATATTTGATTAAAGTTCATTCTAAGTTTTATTAAAAATGCATTTACTTTCTTTTAAAAAATCCGCAATTACTTTTTGGGCAACCCAATATTTATATATTATCGATCGTATTGTCAAATCACGGTCGACGTATAAAGCTAGTCGATTGAAATTTGCATAGATACATCTTATTGATGTTGGTCGCTGGGGATTGCAAATGCTCCCATATAATCCGATCTCTCGATTTGATTTCTTGAGCCCCTAGAAGCCGCAATTGTTATCCTATTGGGCTAAAGTCCATGTAGTGTTCTATTACGACTTCCAACCACTGTGCCAAGTACCGTTGATATTGGTCTATAACCTGATATAAATCCCATATAAACCGACCTCTGGATTTCACGTCTGAATTCCCTGGAAGCCACACTTTTTGTTCTATTTGGCTAAATTTTGCATGTGATGTTCTGTTAAGACTTACAAAAACTCAGCCAAGTACGGTCCAAATCGATCTTCAACCTGATGTAGCTTTCATATAAACCGAACTCTCTATTATCCTTGTTCGGTTCCTAGAAGATTTATTTTTTGCTAGGTTTGGCAGAAATTTGGTACATAGAGTAAATTATGTTTTTCAACTAATTTTATTTTGTGTTAATTTTAAGCAGAATCCATGGTGGTGGATTTTAAAGATTCGGCCCAGCCGAACCCAGCACGTTTTGCCTTGTTATTGATTAAATTTATAATTAAAACGTTTATAATGATAAATCGTTTAATCTTGATGGTAATAAAGAATAAAAACTAGAATGCCAATTTGATAGTGAAAAGAATTTTGACTGCCTTGTGGGAATTTGAGCCATCATCCCCACAGGTTGGTATAGTTGATCGTTGTTGTTGGCCTACCTTGCATGCACTTGCCTAGACGGAAAGAAAGAAATGGCTGACATTCTCAATGGCTCAATTAAAGTGATACTGAGTTCTATGAGGAAAATAGTAGCGACATGTCGCTGCGCCATTACAAATTTCGCTTCAATTAATTGCCAATGTAATTAAATGATCACGAAATGGGCATCAATCAACTCTGCTTCAATAATGTTGTCTTTGTTTTTTTTTTTTTGGACTTTTGTTTGTGTTATGGCAAAGAAAAGAGTCCATCGGATTTCGCAATAATTAAATAGGCTTTTCGGCGCAAATTATATCAGTACTAGGCTTTATTTGGAAAATCCTGGTGTGATGTAGTATATGTTGGGAAATGCTTATTTATCATAGGTATGATACAGGATTCACTTATTGAACCGATTATATGATGCTTACTCGTATCCCTTTAGAGACATATAAGACTTTTCATTTAACAACTCTGACAGGATTCATTGAATAAGGTTAGGCAAAGCGATCAGCCGACATACAATTTTTTTTTAATTTTTGGCAGTATTTAGCGCTGAGGATGTCAACTTGTTCTCTTTTTAAATATATACATTCTTTGTTTACATTTTCTCCTATTTGATGACATTATCAATCGGTAGATTTGACATACTTAATGATGTTCATGGGGCCTATCCACTTTATGTTCTCGCTAGTGACCTAACCTTTTATTAGTGAATCCTGCAGCTCAGATAAACTCCAAAAAATGAGAGTCCCCACTAAATGGGGTTGTATTTGCTAAATTAATAAAATCAATTAATCAAGCAATAAGCATACAAATAGAAAAAAAAACAATCGACAATTTCATCCCAATCCATCATTAGTTCCCATCAAAATGTTTACATAAATAAGTATGTCTGATGATTGTTCCTAGTTTGGTTTTTCAACATTTATTTATCGAGTGACACAATCACCTGTAAAACAAATTCCCAAGAAATCAAAATGAAAGAGCAAAACCAAAAAAACGTCAGCTCCACTTCTTCATTATGCCGCATATCGTTGAAACAATCGTCAAATAATCAGACAGACGGACGGACCGCAAACAACACTGTTTTACATTCGAATGTTGGGTATTCGCATTGAAATGCATGAGTGAGTGAGTAATCACTACAATACGAATAAGATAATGATGACATGATGATGTACGATGGATGCTGTTGATTACAGAGATACATAGCTAGATGGATGAATGTGATGATGTTTTGGTGTAAACTTTGGAAATCGGCAAGTATGTATTTCAAACGAGGCTAAAATGAAGAAATTCAGATAAATAGTCATTCACATGCTGCCAAGGCCATTCAAAGTTGCAAAGTAAACACGGGAAACGTGTTGGGCCTAGACATTTATTTAATTATGTTTTCTGCGTAGTAAATACAATTACCGCATATTTTTGCTTATGACCCAAAATGTAGTTGATTGTATGTGCTTATCGGGATATCAGTTTGGCTGACAAAACTTTGATGCCCCTTCGAAATGGGTATCCCAAGTTCTAGGGAAAAATATATTCATGTTATCTTAGTCTATATGACGATTATTTTGGCAGTTGCCTATTTATGAGTCAAGTCATACTTTTAGTTCTTTTAAATTGACTGTCCAGCTACATCAATAAACAGAAATACTGTTAAACTATTTTAATTAAAATCATTTTCTTTACATTGCGTATATGTTACACTTTGTTCGCCCACCTTTTGGCAACGTTAAGCTCAAACTAGTGTTGCCAGATTTTAGGAATGCAGTACATTCCTATACAAATAGCGGGTTATCTTTCCTTGTCGTGGGCTAACCTTTGTACCGTTATGGTTGTTTTGCGAATTTTGTTTTGTCAAACAACCTTGTTCGTATACGGAAGTAGATATAACCCCTTGCGAAATTTCCTCTCCACATACATATTTGGGTCAAGTTAGAATGTTAATCTTGCCATACAAGTCCAAGCATTGTGTCTGTGAAATACTTCTACAGCAAATGAGTTCGTTTATGGTTTGTTGTTTCATTCATTTCGTACTATCGAAAAACATTTTGTTTTGATTTTGCCTTTCTGGTTTTGTAAATCAGCTGACCGTAAAAAATGTAGCCCAACACCAGCATACAGCAGTAGCAGCATGACTAAAGCGCTAGCGCACTTTGAATTTTCAAAACAAGCTCACTCGAAATGATCAAAACAAGTTGCAAACAGTAAACCGTCATTGAGTGCAGTCTCGTCAAGTCAATGATGGCCAAAAATAGTATCCGTCATGCACTTGCAGGGAAGTTGTTAAGAAAAAAACCAAAACAAAGGAGCCCCCAATGGTGCCCGTCATAGAACGCACCAACTTGTTAAGCGACTTTGATGGCTGACTGTTACCTCTATATAAACACAAATTTTTTGGATGATGGACAACTCTGTATTATGATGAAGAGGTATGTATGTAGCAGGGTAGTATGTAATAACAACGGCAACAATTTCAAAACTTTTCTTAAAGAAAAAAACAAAAATGCATTCTTGCATCCAAACAAAAAAAAAAAATAAATGTAGTAATAACCCGCTTTTAATTGCAAAGGCCTTAAATGTACCCGTAATTGGTGCAAAGCAGCAGTACCACCACCAGCGATAAGCTTCCACATCTACAACACTTCAATATTCGGATACATTGCCCCCCCATTGCAGAATATGAAAATGCACCATCGCACATGTGTTGATGTTCACACATGCATATATGTATGTTATATATGAAGAACAGTGTTGAAATATTGAATAAGGCTAGATTGCGATATAGTGTTTTCATATATCAATAGAGTTAATTTTTACACAATTTTAAAGTGTATGTAAAAGTGTGTAAAATATTAATACTACGCTACACTACCGGAAACCGAAAGTGGAAAGGCCCCATGAATATTGAAGATGTCAAAATCCACCCCATTAAATATGACACAAATAGGAGAAAATGTAAACAAAGAATGAGAGAGATGGTTGCGGCTGCTATGGTCTCAAGAAATCATATCAGGGAAACGGTATTTAAGGGCCTATTCGGATCATACTTGTCACGGACGCTGGAAGTCAGGGCAGAAGTCTTTGTGTCAAGTTTCAGCCAAATCGGATTTAAACTGTGGCTTTTAGGGGCTTAAGAAGTCAAATCCGTGGGTCGGTCTGTATGGAAGCTATATCAGTTTATAGACCGATTTGGATCATACTCTGCAATGATTTTGGAAGCTAGGACAGAAGTCTTTGTGCCAAGTTTCAGCCAAATCAAATGAAAAATGAGCCTTTAAGGGACTCAAGAAGTCAAATCCGGGGATCGGTCTGTATGGAAGCTATATGAGTTTATAGACCGATTTGGAGCATACTCGGCAATGATGTTGGAAGTTAGTATAGAAGTCCTTGTGCCAAGTATCAGCCAAATCGGTTGAAAACTGACGTTTTTGGGGCTCAAGGAGTCAAACACCGGAATCGGTCTGTATGGGACAATTTAGACACTAATGTGCATCATACTCGGCAATGATCTTGGAAGTTAGAATAAAAGTCCTTGTGCCAACTTTCAGCCAAATCGGATGAAAACTTTGGCTTCTAGAGGCTCAAAAAGTCAAATCCGGGAAACGGTTTACATGAAGGTATACCAGTTAATTGTCCGATTTGGATCATACTCGCCAATGATGTTGACAGTTAGAACCCAAGTCCTTATTTCAGCCAAATCGGGCGAAAAATTGAGGTCCCTAGGTGCTCAGGAAGTCTAAACTTGGTATCGGTTTGTATTGGGACTATATCAGTTTATATCAGCGTCCCTGCCAAGAGTGATCCAAAGTTCTGTATACTGATAAAGAGCCCTTATGTACCGATTCCCTGATATGAATACATTAGACCACAGCAGCCGCAAATAATTACCGATTTGATTGTTGTAAATAATTCAAATACGAACGGAGGTAATATGGGCAAATTTTTAACGGAATCCTTGGTGGTTTATACCCAAGATTCGGGCCGGCCAAATTTAACACATTTTTACTTGTTTGCAAAATAAAATGAAATTAAAATTATTTTCGTTGGTATTTGCTTTTGGATTCCACCCCAAAAATATCAAATAAGAAGAATTATATAAAAAAACAATCTCGGTTTGATCACAAAACCAATTGCAGTTTGGTGTTAAAAGCAAAACCTGTTTCGTAATAAATCTAATACCAAATGGCATTTATCGTTTTATATTTTATCCATAACAGCCGGTTGCTGTCAGCTATGGTACACAATTTTTGGCCCTAGGCAGATTAACTTCGAAGATAGGCTATATAATATTAAATCATGATATAACCACCATATAAACCAATATTCTGATTCTTTCTAGAGGAAAAAGAATGCGTACTTTCCACCCATTTTCGACAAAACTTGAAATAAAAAGTTTTATAAGCCTTCAGTGGGGTCAATTTCTCGTTCGTGAATGCAATCAAGCTCACTGCAACAATCGCGACTGACGAAAACAATTCTACTAGTGATTCCTGATTTTATCGTGAGTACAGCGTAATTCTTCCATAAATAAAAGGATTGTATGGCGAGCGTGTGTAGTCAATAGATGAGTTTTAGAGTGCGTGCCCAAAATTCTTGTCCCGCTAGGGTATATGCACAATCCCCCACGTGGGCTTTCCTTGATCCGCGGTATACACCATTAGTGCATAAAAATGAATCAAGACACAGATGTTATCATATCAACTACAAATGTTAATAAATCAACAACAGTTTTTTGTGAACAAAACAATAGAAACTGTCCACAGATGTTAATAACAGCTGGTGCATAAAATCAACAGCACTAGTTCACAAAATCATCCAAAAACTTGAAACTCTGTGATCCGATTTGTTTGTCATGGTCAACTGGAAGCTACCGGCCGCGTCCCCAGGTTGCGAATAGTGCAATGCTTCGTATACGGAGTAGTTGCAATTACAGTCGTTAATATTGTCAAAGCATGTTGACAATATTATCAACAACACCTATACATGATAATGGCGCCATTGGCACATGAAATTGCAACGGCTCCTTTCTATCAGTGTAGCATATCTTTTAGCGATATGGATGTAGTTACCTTAATTTAGTTCTTTGTAGTATACCCATTCTTCCCAACATTGTACTCTCATACAGCAATCTCTGACAATTCCATTTCCATGAAAGGCTCTCAAAACGCTGCAGGTCGCTGTTGATCTTTTGCAGCCCCTCATATTTGTCGTTTTCAGACTGATGGTTGCTTTTGATTTCAGTCTGGCAGTATCTCTCTCGTGCCACCAAATCATAATAACTGCTAAGCGCCGCGGCTTGTCTTGGCTGCTTACCACCTCTCGCCGTACACATATTGGCCCATATCCGTGCAATTTTGGGTGGTTAACCTACTTGGGTTGGTTGGCTGGCTTGGCTTAAAAGCTCTTTCTTTAGATTTATTTGCTGAAGCTTTTTTCTGGACTGTTTTGATTTTTCCTACAAAACAACCGGCTTTTTTCGGAGTTTTTTGATTTGTTGCATGTGGAAATCTAATGTGTGTGCATAAAAATGCAACAAAAGAGCAAACAGAGACCATTGGTAATGATTGTGGTTGCATTAGCATTAACCGCCGTTCCTAGGTGTAGAGGAATTAAAATGACCAAGCTTATTGAGTGTGTTTGTGACTATGGCTAGGCATGGCTTGTAACATTTGAAATGTGGCTCAGGCCAATGATCACTCAACGCCTGGTGTCTATGTTATCAACGATTGTAATATGTTGAGTGGCGAAAAAACAAAAAACTTAAGACACGAACAAGTCTATTAGAAAAGCGCAAATACTAGATAACTGCTGATTTAATAAAGGCCAATCAAAACCGACTATTTATCACCATTTGTTTATCATGTTGTGTGTAAAGTGTGTAGAAAAATTTAAAGAAATTTGTTCTTCACATTTTGTTGAAGAAAGGAAAAGATTTGTTTGTGCTTCGCAATTCCATAATTAATACTTCGAAATATTGGTCGAAAAACCCATGTACATATTTCTGATTACAATGATATTTTAAGTCAATGTAGCCATGTCCGTCCGTATGTCCGACGAAACCACGCGTTAAGTTCGGCTCGTTTAAATCTTATATAACCCCCACCATGGGTCGCATTAGAACAAAAATTTCCGGAAATTCCCGGGAACCCGAAAAATCAATAATTTTTTTTCCCCATTTTCCCGGCGTCGTTAAAACCCGGAAAATGAAAACCCTACATATGAGTCATTCAAGGTTGTATTTGTTGACCCATCTAGCGCCACCTACCTAATTCTGATTAACAAGGTTGAAACTAGAGATGTGCGCGTGAGTGATTTTTCACTAACGCTCAGGAGAAAAAATGTTACTCACGACTCACGAGATACTCACACCTTACGAAACACTCACGACTCACGAGGCGCTCACAAGAAAAAAGTGTTGCCGTTATGAGCTTTTTCTACAAAATTTGGTAGGATTTATTTTTAATTTGGCGTCCCATTTCGATTTCGGTAGATTTTAATCGAAATAGTATTTTATACCCATTACCATATGATAGAGGACATATTCATTCAGTCATTTTTTTAGTAATAAATGGAAATTTCAATTTCCGTCCCTACAAAATATATACCTATATTCTTGATCGTCGTAAAATTCTAAGACGATTAAACGTTGTCTGTGTATCTGTCCATCCAGAATCTGTCAAGAATTAAGATATTGGGCTGAATTTTGGGACAGAATTATATATTTTTTTTTTTTCATAAGCAGGTTAGGTTCGAGATTGGGCCAAATCGGATTATATTTGGATATAGCTGCCATAAAGACCGATTTTCTTGATTGCCGTAAAATTCTAAAACAATTTAACGATGTCTGTGTGTCTGTTCCTCCGTCCAGAATCAGTAAAGAATGGAGATATTAGGCTAAAATTTGGGACAGAGCCATGTTTTTTCCATACGCAGGTTAGGTTCGAGATTGGGTCAAATCGGTCTATATTTGGATATAGCTGTCATAAAGACCAGTCTGCGAATAAGCTCATAACAAACACATTTATTATCCGATTTCGCTGTAAAGGCTGATACTACGTTCGCTTTTCGCAATATTTTTCGCCGGTTAATTTTTCTAGATAAAAGATTTTAATAAAAAACTAGTAAAAAGGCGTTAAGTTCGGCCGGGCCAAACTTTGGATATATACCACCACCTCGGGTATATATGTAAACCACCTTTCGTCAAAATCCGGTGAAAAATGCATACCTAATGCCCCATAGCAGCTATTTCGAAATATGATCCGATTTGGACCAAATATTAATAAGTACAAGTCATTGTTCAGTAGTGTATAACAAAATATTGGTCTTTTTAGTAGCTATATCTAAAAATAAACCGATCTGAACGATATACGATACAGATGTCGAAAAGCCTAACATAAGTCATTGTGTCAAATTTCACAGAAATCAGATTATGAATGAGCTAAGACTTGAAATCGAGATATCGGTCTATATGGGAGCTATATCCAAACTTGGACCGATTTGGGCCAAACTGCAGAAAAATATCGAAGAGTCTAACACAAATCACTATCCCACATTTCGGCGAAATCGGACAATAAATGCGCTTTATATGGCCCCAAAACCTTAAATCGAGAGATCGGTCTATAAGGCCGCTATATCCAAATCTGGACCGATCTGAGCCAAATTGAAGAAGGATGTCGATGGGCCTTACAAAACTCATTGTCCCAAATTTTTGCAAAATCGGATAATAACTGCGTCTTTTATGGGTTCAAGACCTGAAATCGAGAGATCGGCCTATATGGCAGCTATATCCAAATCTGGACCGATCTGGGCCAGATTGAAGAAGGATGTCGATGGGCCTAATTTTGGCAAAATCGGACAATAAATGCGCCTTTTATGGTCCCAAAACCTTAAATCGAGAGATCGGTCTATATAGCGGCTATTTCCAAATCTGGACCGATCTGGGCCAAATTGAAGGGGGATGCCAATTTGACACTATCTCAAATTTCAGCAAAATCGGATAATAAATTTTATGGGCGTAAGACCGTAAATCGGCGGATCGGTCTATATTGGGGCTATATCAAGATATAGTCCGGTATAGCCCATCTTCGAACTTAACTGCTTATGGACAAAGTTTCAGCTCAATATCTCCATTTTTTAAAGACAGTAGCGTGATTTCAACAGACAGACGGACGGACATGGCTAGATCGTCTTAGATTTTTATGCTGATATATACTTTCTAGGATCGAAAATGAATATTTCGATGTGTTGCAAACGGAATGACAAAATGAAAATACCCCCATCCTTCGATGGTGGGTATAAAAACTCGATTTTTTTTAACCGATTTTGATATTTCCCTAAATTGATAAAATATCGAATAGTTAGTAGTTTTGGTCCCCTTAACCTTCTTACCCGATAGAGACCAATATCCCGGAAAGAAACTTCATTTGTTCACAAATGTTAACAAAATTTGGATAACATGTGGTGTCCAAAGTTCGGGGTGGCCGGTTATATTATCGTTTATTGTTACTATTAGAAGAATGTTGCTTGTATTTTGATTTAGTTTACAATTTTAGTCGGCTGGGAAGAAATTTGGTAGGTTTTTAGAAAAAATTTGGACGGAAAGATGAGAAACAATCACGACTTACGAGACACTCACTAGAAAATCCCGACTCACGAATCATGAAGCCAAAAACAATTTGTTTTCCATGCGTCTCAAATCGTACAGCATTTGAAGGTGCGAATATTAATACAATAATATCAGCCCTGTATAACCACTTATTTGCTTTTTTCAGAGTCATTCACAGGCCTCTAACCAAAACAAGCACGTGACTTGTCTGATTGCAGCCTTGTGTGTCAATCAATTATCTTTTGAATCACAACATTTTCGTTGCGTTTTGAGCGAGTTGAATAGATTGGTTTGACTTGCGCACATGATTGATTTTACTCGTTTTTCAAAACAGATGATCAAGCCTACAGAATCATACTCGTTGCAGTTCTCTGATCCGCACCCTCTTTTCAACCTAACCTAACCTTCATACTGCAATGTCTAATTGTCATATTAAATTTTTCGTACTTATCACACGATGTGTAAAACTTTCAGAATTGTTATATTTGAAATTACATATGACATGTCTGATCGTGTAATAGCAGCTTTAGTTTCATTTGTGATTTTGCCAGAATTGTGGGCATCATGTTGCACAACTTTATGTCAATTGCCCTATAAAAGACATATTAAGGTTTTGGTTTAGTATGGTATACGAGTCCTACGTAAAACTCTTTGTCCTATAAATCAAACTGAATAGAACAGCCATCCTATACTTGTTGGACAAAAAATGTTGTTGTTAGCTTAAAAAACTTCTTAGTATTGATTTATCTTGGTCTTTACTTAAGTTTTGATTATTGCAATAAGTTTTAAAAACATACAATATGGACTATTGCTGATCATCTGATCATTAAGTGTGACAATATTTTTACGGCCATCTTTATTCACTACAAATGTGTGTTTACTTACAAATTATCATAAAAATAAAAGTTGTTGTTCTTACCTGAAAAGAAAAATAAATAAAAGTGATAAGTAAATTATTTTCAGAAATTACTAATGGTTTAATATTGTGCAATATAGCAAAGTAGTTAAGACTAAAAATCAATACAAGTCTGAATTTTGCAATGCACAGTGGGATGGAATCGAAAAGACTGGTGCATATTCTGCCATTTGATCTTAAAGCTTAAAACTTGAATCTACACTCATCGGTATATGACCTACACTTATCGGTATATGCCCTTGTTCCTTAATGGAATTTTCATGGGAAAATTTGCATGTGTATTACAAAATAGGCATTTTTATACCCTACACCACTGCGGAAAGAGACGAGGTAGACACATTGCTAAGAAAGAGACGATGTAGACACATTGATAAGTATACCGCCTTAGAATCACTTCCTGATTCTATTTAGCTATGTCCGTCTGTCTGTCTTGTAATCAAGGCCCAGGTCGCATTTGTTGTCCATTTTTCATGAAATTTTGCACAATTCTGAGCTATTTAAGACCGGATCCGACGTACACAAGAAAGAAGACAAAACCGTAGGACGGGTTTCTAGGAATCGACTAAACCGATTTGTTTGAAATTTTCACAGATTGTGAAGGTTGGTCTGGAAGGAGCAATAGGCTATTAATTTGTTGTTATCGGAAACGGGGCGGATACTCCTCCTTGCCCCAATACCACTGCCCAAATTAAAAAGTGGACTCATCGGCACAACATGGGACTTCAATGATACCGTTCAGATATGATATTAAAATTTGGGTCCGAATACCTAGATGGTCGGACCAAGACTAAAACCGCCCCAAAAGTTCCGCACAAAATCAA
Organism: Stomoxys calcitrans; assembly: GCF_963082655.1. Classification (NCBI taxonomy): domain Eukaryota; kingdom Metazoa; phylum Arthropoda; class Insecta; order Diptera; family Muscidae; genus Stomoxys; species Stomoxys calcitrans. The sequence goes on from NC_081553.1 coordinate 14,762,374, forward strand.
AAGTGGACCGATGGGACTCGAATGAAAGGTATTAGGGAGTAGAGTTCGAATATGATATTAAAACTTGGGTGTTCGCTCCGAGCCAATAACTGTCCGAAAAGTACAGCACAAAATCAGAAAAAGGACCGATCGAAATAATATAGAACTCAAATGAAAGGTATTCGGGTGTTGAATACGAATATGATTTTAAAAATTGGGTCCAGGTACCGACGGTCTGCCCCAAGCCCGAATGAGCATATTGGAAGATCATGAAACGTGTTCGGGTGTAAATTATGAGTAAGACATTAGAAATGAGGTCAAGAAATGGGGGCCGCGGCACTCACCTAAACCTGTACCAAAAAGAGTATACAAGTCGATCATGACAATATGGGGTTAAATGAAAGGTACTTCGATGTTCATTGGGAATATGAAATTATTAATATAATAATTTTTAAATAATATTTTTAATATAATAATAAAATTTCTACACAAGTGCCAGGAAAGTGTGGAACACTATCCCGGCCTCACAAATGATACTGGGGAATTAAGTATCATACATAGTAAGTATGAAACATATTTTTCCAGTGTTGTGTGTTAGTGAAGGCGCAGCGGAGCGGGCTGGGTTCAACTAGATTATGTATAGAATTGGTTGTTTTAATTTGTTTTTCACAACAAAAATTCTTAAATTTTATTTCGGAGAAAATGTTGAAACATTTTTATTTTTTTCTCACAAACAATAATTATAATTTTTTTTTAATCTACTAAAACTCTCAAATATTCACCAAAGATTTAAATATTTTTAATGGAACTAGTTAATTGGTCTTTGCCTTTTACTTTTTGAAGGAACTTCCCCGCGGCTGCGCTTCAAATGGCCCATTTGCACAAGTTTTGCAGCACTGCCATTGACCGCAACGATTCCAATGATGCCACCAGCCCATAAACCACACCAAACTGAAGATTTTGGGTTGCATCGATAACTTTTGTATGGCATGTTTTAATTCTTCACTCCATATGCTACAGTTTGCTAGTTTACGCATCCATTTAGGCAGAAATGAGTCTCATCCTTAAACAAAAATTTTCGATAAAACAGTGGATTTCCATCGAATTTTGATAATAAATTTCAACGATTTGCAGACGTTGTTCGTTTGTTGGTTTGTCCATGAAATGTCAGAGTATGCACTGAACACTTTTCACTTTCAAAGATGAAATTTGGACACAATTATCAACCAGTGCTGCCACCTCGAAAAACTCAACTCATATAGCTGGGCCATAGCTAGGTCAGCCTCTCAGATAACACAAATTCATTTGTCAGATTTATATTCTAAACCAAAGACCATTCATTTGAATAACCTATAGGCCCGATTAATATGCATCTCTGTTTGACGGTTGGGGTGGAACTGCCGCAAGATACCAAATTTCAAATATTAATATGAGATTTGTACTCTACATTCAAAAACCGATTCTTACTTGTTATATACTCCACCATAGGAAGCGGTTATGCTAACTTCGTCATTCTGTTTGTTACTCATTGAAATATGGATCTGAGACCCATGAGAGTATTCTTGAACACCTTGACATTGTTATGTTGTATTTATTTTAGCACTATATAGTGCAAATAACTTTCTGTTATCTATTATAGCATGTTATCGATAACTTACCAGTACAACTTTGCACTCATACTTTATCCAGAAAATCTGACTTTCACTGGATAAGACTAAAATAAAACATAGGATTAATCTATTTAGTCATGTGCGTCTGTCTGTCGGTTAAAAGCGCGCTAACTTTCGAACGAGTTGTGCTGGACTCTTGAAATTTTGCACAAATACTTCTTGTTAGTGTCGGTTGGAATTGTAAATGGGCCAAATCGGACCATGTTTTCATGTAGCTGACACATAAACGGATTTCCCGATTTGACTTATTGAGCCTCTGGAGGTCGCTATTACCACCCGATTTGGCTGAATGGACGTGATGTTTTGTTTTCCTTTCTAACAACTGTGCCCAATTATGGTTCAAATCGGTGCATTACCTGCTCCCATAAACCGTAAATTGATATCGAACACCTTTCATTTGTCTAGGTTGGGTAAAAGTGGAAGTATATTGTTTAAACCGACTCACTATTCCGACTATTCTAGTCCATTTTGGTACCAGAGATCAAGCCTCGGTTGGGAATCAAACCGATGACCACCGCACTTGTTGTAGCCACATTTTCATAGGTGAGTAAACTCGTTCCGGTCCAAAGGACCGATTGCCGTGGGAACAGGGTTGCCGTTGGTTATTTAAAGGTGCCAATACCTCGCCTTGTCATATCGAGCATCATAGGCACTCAGTATTTGTGCAAGAGCCGGTGCCGCCCGTCCTCTCACTGAGACTCTCCGCTGGACTGCCGCGATTACAGTTACTCCGTATGGAGCGTAAGGTTGCAAACAAAATTTCGCTTAAACGCTGTGCACATAAGTTTTAGTTTTATTTCATTGACAACCTTGTCGAAATTCCTACAAAATGTAGTTTAAATTTGACTAATGTACTAACAATTTCATCTAGCCACCAAGTCATTGGCCCTATCCTATATTGCCTAATTTGCTAAGCAGCGCGCAACAAACACTAACAAACCATGATTATCAGCAGGTGCTATTGATTGTGTCAAAATTTGTTCGACGAACAAATTTTGAAAACATTTTAATTCTTAATCACAAAACTGTCTAACAACCAAAGATTTGAGCTTGTACAACACACTTATGTTCCTGAGGTCTGGCAGGAGATGGTGGGGCTAAAACAACGGTTACTTGTTGGGGCTTTGTGTGGTTGGGAAGCAAAACTCAAAACTGAACTGAAGTATTACAACATCTCTCCATACTCTCGCAAAGTGAACATTTGTAAAAAAAAAGCCCTTTACCGCGATGATTTTTCAAAATCAGAAAATGTTATTCAATGCGATTGACGTGAAAAATGTTTTTATATTAAACAAAAAATTTAACAAAACAAAATGCACAAGTCATTTTATATATGAAGTTTTTTTAGGTTTGTTGGCTTTAAAGTCGCTTTAGCCAGCCGACTGACTGACTGACTATTGAGGCTGCGATTCTCTGCTGTTTGCATTGAAACTAAGTAACGGAGGGAAAAAATAAATAAAAATTACTACTACATACTTTACAAAAGTGTGATTTGCGTAAGTCGTACAATTACATTTGTAGGTCCGACCACCACCCCTTATCTCCGAATGAGGTCCCCCTTCATTTGGCTGTACACAAAGAATTATTTCGCCATGTCATCTAATTCAATGATTTCCATTGAATATTGATTGAATATCATTTTGTGTTTTTTTTTTATAATATTTCGGAGGTTTTCTTATTGGACAATAGCAGCAACAACAACAACTATTAGTAACTACAGCTTTTAGAGCACCATCGACCATTTGACAGTGTACTAACACGATCAACTCGAACAGTTTTTAGGAATAACAGAAACGTGAAAACAGCTTCAATTGATTTTAAATTGCATTTAGCTGGGGAACTAAAATCTCAGTCATCAGTTAAACAAACAATTCAATTTGCGGCAGTTTACAACAATGAGACACATAAAAAAGGTCGAGCAGTTTGCCACTAACAAGGTATTCGAAAAAAAATACTTGTTAAGAGAGGCCAACGACACTATAGAATGATGCAAATCGTTCGGCTTCATATACAACAGTTATTAGGGGGAGAGAGGTTAGTATTATAAAACGAGGAAACTATAGGTTTCAATTGTTAATATCTCATTCAATCTAGTTTAGGTATATTTTTTATTTTTCTTTAACCACATTTTCTTTTGATTTCATAGAAAACAAAATTCAGATGTTGTCGGCCGAAAGAGGAAACTCTATTTTGATTTTAGAATATGACGCTGCGACATGTCGCTACTATTTTGCTCATAGCAAGGCAGATTTAAAAAGGTGGTCTCACGCTGGCCAGGTTTGACGGTATTAAGATGACAGATTTTTGTTTGCATTCTCTTTGTTGTTATCTTCTTTCTCGCATATTTTCTGCTCATGTACGCACATGTGTACACACGCGCTCACAGATTTCTTTGTGCGTGTTGGCAAAACTAAAGGGTGATTTTTTTGAGGTTAGGATTTTCATGCATTAGTATTTGACAGATCACGTGGGATTTCAGACATGGTGTCAAAGAGAAAGATGCTCAGTATGCTTTGACATTTCATCATGAATAGACTTACTAACGAGCAACGCTTGCAAATCATTGAATTTTATTACCAAAATCAGTGTTCGGTTCGAAATGTGTTCAAATTTTGACAAATTTTGTTCAGCGATGAGGCTCATTTCTGGTTGAATGGCTACGTAAATAAGCAAAATTGCCGCATTTGGAGTGAAGAGCAACCAGAAGCCGTTCAAGAACTGCCCATGCATCCCGAAAAATGCACTGTTTGGTGTGGTTTGTACGCTGGTGGAATCATTGAACCGTATTTTTTCAAAGATGCTGTTGGACGCAACGTTACGGTGAATGAACACATTTCGAACCGAACACTGATTTTGGTAATAAAATTCAATGATTTGCAAGCGTTGCTCGTTAGTAAGTCTATTCATGATGAAATGTCAAAGCATACTGAGCATCTTTCTCTTTGACACCATGTCTGAAATCCCACGTGATCTGTCAAATACTAATGCATGAAAATCCTAACCTCAAAAAAATCACCCTTTACAATCAGCTTGATGACAAGATGCCAGATTGCTCCATATGATTTGTGGTTGTTGTACAAATGAGACCACCTTTATTTTTTTTCGGCATGCAAACACAGTAAGAATTCTGTGGAATGTGTTTGCATTTTCTTCCTCACAATTTTTAATAGTGTGTTTCGAGAGTTGTTCGACGGAAAAGTCAAACTCAGTACCTGGCTTTAAGCCTAGTAATGACTTCGATTTTTCGCCCGAAAAGTTGTCAAAACGCATTATAAAAAAAACTTTTGTGAAATGACTACGAAAATTTTCAAATAAGCAGTACTAAGTTCTTTTTACAAAATGATTTCAACATGTGGCTACCAACCTTGTCAAATTTCGTAGATTTTAAATGTACATGTCTATTAAATGCAGCGAACTATGACAATCATCTGTTTACGAAAATTGTTAGTTTAAATTATTTAAGAAACGTTGACTTTTTTTGTTGTTTTTTTGTGAAGAGATATTAGGGATATGAAAGACACTACACTCGACCAGAAGTCTATGTGACTCTCTAATCCCCAGGAATTCAAAAGAAACCTTTGCTCCAGTGCCCTCGTTCATATTGGACCAATCGGTGTATAAAGAGGGACCAGAAAATTTCGGAACGCCCCCAACTTTAAGCTACCTTTCCGAGAAGACAAACTCCAAGTCGCCATCTAAGAAAGATCAGTTTGGCAATGCCAATGCCATGTTGTCGTTCCACGCCATCGGCCTACCGCAGAACAAACGAATGCCCGAAATCCGAAGAGCGCGATTTCCTGACTCTCTCAGTCAGAGCACTGTACTCAACGCCCTCAACGTACAAGTGCAAAGGTCTTAGATCAAGTATCGCATTCAGTACTGCCCTTGGAGTACTACTTGTCGACCTCGATATCAGCACCGCCACAATACCCTGTACTTTCTCCATTATCAACACTATTGTAAGAAAGTTTTTAAAAGATGCATTACGACAGCCCTGGGATTTGTGGATCTAAAAAGATGGGACAGCAGAGGAACACCTCAAGGCAGAAGTAGTTTCTTTCAGCATCTGTCTCCTTGGGAGGAGAGTATGTTTCATTTACTGAAAGCGCAAAATACTTGGGTGTTTGCTAGACAGGAAATTGAACTTTAAATCCAACATTTTGGAAAAGGCAAGAAAGTCAACTCTTGCCCTATACAACTGCAAGAGGACTATTGGCAAAAGTTTGAGGTTTTAACCGCGTGTCATGCACTGGATATATACTGTAGTTGTCAGACCTTTATGGTGTTTTGGTCTGGTGGACGGCGTTTCAATGCCTCTGGACATCGTGGCTAGACAAATTGCTGCGAACCCTGTTGTGGGGCTAAGGGAGCTTTTCCTTTCGTCATGCGGCGCCTACGGACACTTTGTTATTCTTGATACAATGCCCGATTTCCCAGGCATTATGGATTACACACTGTCTCTATTCCTGATTGAATCTATTGGAACTACAATATCCCTGGTAATAAAAGTAGTAAAGAATTCAACAGGGATGGCTTTGTACTTGAAACTACCAATTTGTAGAAAAATTTGTTTTTAGCTTATTTGGCAGCCATATAATAACAATGATGTCAACACACAACTGTTTTCTACCAATACATCGCTTTACACGCCAAATAAAAAAAGTACAATTAAACAAATTAGCAACACTGTTGGAAACATTGTGAGATTTCACAAAATTTAATTGATGTTTAGCAACATTTTCCGCACAATCGAAGTCAGTACTAGGCTTTAGGGTTGGTACCCTATTCGGCTTTTCATGTGAACAACTGTCAAACAGCATATAAACAAACGTATAAGCTAAAAAAATGTGAAATAAATAAAGCCCTTTTTAAGCTAATGGCTTAAAAGGGCATTTATGAATGTAAAAAAAGTTTAGATATATTGGTTAAATTTTTTAGCTAAAATTCCGAAAGCTAGGCAGAATACTCTGCTTTAAGCCTAGTACTGACTTTGTCTTTTCGGCCGAACAACTGTCAAAACGCATTATAAAAAAAAAATGGTGACGAAGAAAATGTAAACATATTCCGTAGATGTGGGTGGTACTGAGTTCTATAAACAAAATAGCAGCGACATGTCGCTACGCCAATACTGATTTTGTTTCAATTAATTGCCATTGTAATTAAATGCTCACGAAATGGACACAATCAACTCTGTTTCAATGATGTTGCCTTTTTGATGTGTTGTTGTTTGACTTTTGTTTGTGTTCTGACAAAGAAAACAGTCTGTCGGACTTTTCAAGAATTTATTAGCGTTTTCGCTGCGCATGGAGTCAGTACTAGGTTTTGGGTGGGATTATATATATAACTGCGATACGATGACTCTTCGCCCTGGCGTCAGGTGAAGATGTACAAATGAACTTCTTGTATTCGGCAAGATATTTCTTTGGAGTTATATCTGGACAATTGTGATTGTCAAAATCGAAATCTACGACAAATTACAAGAAATTTTGCTAAAGAAAGCTTGGGTCTAAACTTAAAATTAAAATCCCGTTTACACTGCTCATTAAATTTGGATTTAAGGCTCTTGTCAGCTGATTTCATAAAGGGAAAACAGATGATCGAGCCATTCAAACCTAGCAGTGTAAACGGGGCTAAAGCTTTTGTTTTTTACCGACAAACTGGGAATATTGGTTTATGTATATGGAAGCAAAACAGACGTTTTCGCAATAAACCGGAAACTCAATTTTGTAGACATTTCTTAGAATTTGTCGATTTTGACAATCGCTTGATGTATGTTTTTTTGGTCCTTAAAATGCATGGTTCAACCATAATGGTATTACATAGAACCACTGAAACTTAACCTAACATAAGCCCACAGGCTTGCTAATAAAATGCAGAAGCTTCAGTATTCCCACTACTGGCCCAGAGGTGGGAATTCTCAAAACTCCTTTCCATATCCCACCAAACTTTTACTAACAGCTGAGAGCATGACATTCATTGTATTCATTGAATTTCCTTGGCATTTGTTCAAGCATATGGTGTAAATTTTTTTTTCTAAACAGAATTGTATTCATCTTATTGCGCATGAAACAAACAACTTCACAATTTTAACTCACTATTCACTTTTTTCTCCAAATTAATTTATTTATATAATAGTTCCGAGTAGAACCTATGTATATGTTCTCTTTTGTTTCACAATGTTAAAATAACCGCCTATAGTTTTTATGAAACTCCCCTCGGTTATTCCCGAACCACCACCAAACTCCCAAATAGCGGCTAGGTATAACACCAAGGAATTATTGTGCCACAATGTATTGAAATGAAGACGCTTTATTCACTTACTGCACACATGCATGTATTTCAGTTCTCCAAAAATTTCAATTTCAATTCACATACACATACCCTCTATTAATAAGAGAGGGAGATAGAGGAGGAAGACTTACTTTAAGATCTCTGTTGCTCCACCATATCATTTTTTCTACGTTCCTTATCTATTTTGTATAACAAAAAATAACTCAAATATGTAGATAAAACAACAAAACAAAAAGAAATCAAAAATAACCGAACTACTCGACACTTCACACCTCGCTCGAAGAGATACACAACCGGTGCAAAACAGTTACATCGATCAAATAATCGCTCGGGCGCGCACTGATTGCTTTCAAGCTGATTTTCGATTTTTTTTTTTTTGGTTTATATCTGCAATAAAACTTGACACCATAACAATTTGTCTTTGCGCTTCATAGTGGTGTTGCGCTTTCAAATTGCAAACATATTTGTTCGAATATTGCGTTTGTATCGCTAATAAGATTGCTGCACGAAGTCATTAAACATTTGTTTTGATTATTAATTCAAAATGCGAATTTGTCAATTTGTTTGTTTTTATATTCATGATATTCAAAAAAAAAAAAAAAAAATACGGAAAAACAACCGACGATAATTGACCCAAACAAAACGCAACGAAAGTTGAATTCTAACAAGAAGTTCTGTTTGATATACATACTTGTACTCTGTAGAACAATATCTCTTTTGGTATCGCTTTGTTTATTTGTGAGAACTTCGAAAGGTGCTACGTTATCTACGAGTCACGTGTTTTTGTTTACCTTATCGAAAGTTTACCCGCGTCGATTATATCCCTAAATGGCAAATGCTAGCGAAAGTTTACATATGTATATAAATAAAAATAAAGTATCACAAAAAGTGAACAAATAAATACTCTTCTCAAAATGTAATTCATAGAAAATTTTTTCAAAAATTTCTTTCCCCCCCAATGGGGAGAAAGTCCAAATGAGGCATGAAAATGAATATCGCTAGAATGGAAGGTTTTAATTGAATAGGCTAGGCCTTCATTGGCAATTCATCTGTGCTGTATGTACCCGTAACTCGTAGAAAAAACACATGGAAGCTTAGCTTTGCCTACCTCCAAAAAACAGCGGTCGAACGAAGAAAATCCCATGGGGAGATCCAGATTGTAAGAAAACGAGGTAATTATGCAGAATAGGTGGGGCAAATGATACCATGTGAAAAGGATGATGAGATTCTGCAGCATTTTCTTCGTCATTGTCCGATTTACTGGCCTAATAGACCCTAGCTGTTAGATGGGGCATAATACCAGGCTTGACCGACATTGGGGCGTGTAATGAAGAATAATTAGGGTGTTTGTGATTGGCACGGAATCCTGACTTCCATTTTTTAGAGATTCCTTTTTAGTGTCTACGAAAAGCCCATTACTGGCATAGGTGTATGTCAATAGTGGCGCACTACTTTTTCCATCAAACCTAGCCTCCACACACTAACTCTTCCTGCCAGATGGTGCTTTAGAGTAGAGCTGGCAAAATATCGATATTTAATTTTTTGACTGAATATCGATATGTTTTTCGATGGATACTATCACAAAAGTTCAATTTTTTTGCAAAATCTTATACATTGCGCATATAGGGGGCACAATTTTCATCCGATGAGGCTAACATTTTGTACAATGATTTTTCTCATGACTTCCAACTGACTTTATTAATCCCGGTTTTATTTGGTATGACATTGATATTGCTTCTGGATAAATCGATCTCCTGATTTGTACTTCTCATTTTCGTTTGAAATATGGGTGATGGGAAATTAACGATAGCATCGATATTTATTATTAAAACTATCGAATGTTGCGATTATCGATAGTTTGCCAGCTCTAAAGTAGAGCCGACGAAGCTTTGACTTACGAAGATTTATCTGAAGTATTCGTACGATGTTTAGTGTTAAAATTTTTCTCAACTTCTGCACGAGTCTCATCGCCTAGGTCCAACGAGAGTTATTTTCATACGATTCACAACTTCTCCTGGATTCTAACACATTAAGGCGCGTTGGAATCCTCAGTGCGCAAGACACTTGTGGTGTTTTCGGTTCGGCTTTAGATGCTTCCCCAATGCTGCTGCCGAAACACCTTCTGAGTGTCCTCTTCTGAAGCTAGAGCTTCCCTTGGGTCTTATCTAACTAAATGACCCGCTTGCACAGGGCTTGTCGGATTGTGTGAAGGAATTCTTCTCGTCTTTTGTTCGAATCAAAGATTGAGGGTTTATCCGTCTCTATTGAAAATTCCACCGACATGTCATCAAAAACAACTGCCGAGGCGTCTGATGAGTTCAGTCTTGCCGTTTTATATCCACAGGGTAGAACTCCTTCAGATATATTGCAGTATTTTAGGCAGACGGAGTTTAGTATGGTTGCAGTATGTTTGCGGTTTCCACCAATCTCGTCCAATTTAACAATATACATAGGTGTTTTATTTAGCCATTAAGCGGGTTTTCTCGCTTAGTTTTTATGGACAAAAAGAGAATTGCGGAGCTATTTAAAATCATTTCTTATGTCGCTGAACGCCTGGGTTCAAATACCGGAAGAAAAAGTTCAACGGTCCTTGTTGTAGTACACTGAGGCGGCAGCCCTTGCCGATGAAGCACTCCATAGGGTCAATCCGGTACGTACAACCGGCTGCCATGGGATTCGGTTTGGATTGGGATCAGATTGGGATTATCATCTGCTAGTGCTAGCGGCACTTGTGAGGTATTTACCTTTGGTAATCAGCCATGTAAACTTGTCTACTAAATGGTGTCGCTCTACGCTAAGCCGTTCGGACTCTATAATAAAGAGGAGATTCCTTATCATTCCAGCTCGAACTTGCATGGGACGGCACACATTGATATGAAAGATGTATCCCCGCTGTTCCTTAATCGAATGTTGATGGGCAAATTTGCAAACTTGAAGTTCTCTGGGAACCACGACTCAACAATGTGTTAGAAATTCAGGAATTCGTAAATCAAAAGGCAGTTTGTTAAGAAAACAATGTTTTGTACACCTTTTCCTACACATCGACAATTGTCATTAAGCACCAAAGCAAATGTAGATAAACGATTTTGTTGGTATACACTCGTATACGGAAAACCATTCAACAACCATACACCACTCACTGTTCATAGCGTTGCTACATGTTCTAACAATCTATGACGAAATATACAAACAGTTCTCACCTTCTTGGCCGGAGCGAAGAATGAAGCCATTGGCGTCGATGTTCTCCCCTTGTTTGCGCTCTATCAGAGCCACTGCCATGCGCCAATGTATTTATGTTTGTAGGTGTTGTATCCATTCTCATCACTACAAATTGACGCTAGCCGCCAATGTCGAACGCATTTGTTGTCATCGTTTATTATTTGTTGTAATTGTTGTTTTATTGATATTGTGGCAAAATCGTTGTGGTCTCCGCAATCAAATTGACTGATTAACTTTTATTTTTTGCTGCTCCAATCAACAAAACGGTTACAACAATATCAAATGTTATTGTTATGCATTTTATTTATTGCCATTTTTGTTTTTTGAATTTCCAGTAGTCTTTGCAGAAAATCTAACTCGCGGATGTAGGTAAAGCACATAAAACAATGTATGTATGTATGTATGATGTGTGTGAGTGTTGTGGGCCAAGTTCAAATTTCCCAATAGCCATTTGATAGGATGGTCATTTTTGACATTAGTTAATGGTAAAAGTGTTGTTTTGCAAATTTGTTGTTTGTGGAGTTGTGTTAACACCATGAGTTCGACGAACATTGTGAAAATGAACGTTGAGGAATCAGCTGTGGTGTATGAATGAAAAATGGATCAGTGTGGCAGCAATACTGCGATGGTAACCAGAGTTGTCGCTGCGCTATTTTTGTATTTGACAATGTAGCGGTATTACAGTGTGCGTTAACGAGGTGGGAAACCTAAACTCAAATTAAAATATTTAGCCATACTGTAGCAACAGAAGAAAAAAAGTTAGAACCGAAGGTATACATAAAAATAGTACATATGAGAGAAATGTAAATGTATTTATTCCTTAAGATTACAATAGGTACTTAAATAATTTCTGTTTGTTTGCCATTTGAAATGTGCAAAAGGAAGCTGAGTTAGAATAGGAAATTCAACATGCTAAGTTCAATGGTAATACACAAGAGTTCTGTTTTAGATACGATAGATGCTGAAGAAAAACGGAGGTGTATTAGAGACTACCTGGGATCGATCTCAATTGAATATAGTATAAGGCATATGCTGAGCCTTACAAATGTGGAAGATTCGACGGCGGATGCTGTGTAAGAAAATGGGACTTTAATATTTCAGATGGCAAGATGGGATTGAAAATCTGATTTAATGCTATTAATGTCGGCATGTCGTTGAGAGTATCGGAAGAAGGTTTATGCTTATAACCGAAATCGAAATGCTGAAAAGAATGTCGTGCTCTCGAAACTAAGAATTTATATGGACAGTCTGACATTTAAGGATAATGAGACCGAATTGGGTATGTAATGAATAGATTCCCGGAATAGATTTTAACCATATGGCAACGTAAACTTGGGTTCATGTACAAGATTTCAATCAAAATCGAACGAGGAATCAATTACTCATAGGAATCCTTCTGCGAGATATTGAACCTGTGCCAAAGGGTGTTCAAAGTATGAATCTATACATTACCTCCGGTCCGACATCAACCTGGAAAGGTCGTACCTACAGTTTGCTTTAGGCAAAAGACCTCTGAGTACTCTAATGGGTGTCACACCTGGACATTGTGCAGTGTGCCGTATAGCGGTGCACATAAGAATTCCATAAAATTCACAAGATTTACCAAGTTGATCCCAGTTCAATCCCTAACCTAGATTCATCTTGTGCCAAGGTCCCTCCTGACAAATTATATATCAATGGTATCCGATCCTAAACTTCTGCAGTTCCATTTCGTTTCCCGTTTGGTCACCTCGATTTTTCGACAATGCAAAGTTGGCCAAACTGCGAAACAATTGGAAACAAGTCCACAAAAATTTACCTGTGGATCTGAGGGTTAAAAAATGTTAATAGAGGAGGATATACGCTTTCAGGAAATTGGAATTCTCTTTTTTAAATGTAGCCTTATACGGGATCTTCATCAAAATATTTATCGATTCGTCCATAGGTTGGAATATATTTTTGCTATGCCGAGAAAATGTCATTTGCCAAATTTCAAATAAACTCTATTCATACCTCCTTAACGGTACACGCTGGCATGGTACATTATGCATGTTTTATTAGATCTCGATTTTTCTCAAGAGTCCTAAATCATACAAATCAGTTCAGTAGATCAAAAGTTATAGCCCCTTGAAGGTTGGAGAAGTAGAAAGTGGTCAACTTTGACCCACTGTAATATTTTTTTATAGCACTTCCTCATTATTGCGGTCTAGCATAAAACTTATGCAAATAGAAATTGCTCTGAACATTCCATTAAGGAACAGGGAGTTTCAGCTCAATGAACAGGGAGTTTAAGCTCAATGAACAAGGGTGATAAGGGTCTTCCTTTTCATAGCCGTCCCCGAAAGGCGTGCCGCAGCACCTCTTTTAAGAGAATTTTTTACATGGCAAAGTACCTCACAAATGTTGCCAGCATTAGGAGGGGATATCCACTGGTGAAAATTTTTTCGTATGTTCTCGTCAGGATTCAAACCAGGCGTTCAGCATCATATGCAGACATGCTAACCTCTGCGCTACGGAAGCCTCCTCAAAATTAGTCCGTCCACACTTTCAAAGAGCCAGTGAAAACTTTTTAGATTCATTATTTATTTTCAACCTATGGCTCATTAGCATCGCGACTAACATCTACGTGCCTTTTTCGCACGATCCGGTTGCACCTTCAGCTTATTTGCCTATCCAAGATCCCCCATTAAAAGTGATATTCATTTCCTTCTATCTGCTGTCTCTGCAACCCTACAAACAACATTTGGGTACCTTCCCCTTAGACTCTCTTGGCATTCTTGCAGAAAATACTGATATGCCTTCCCCTTAGTACTGAAACAACGTCTGCATTTAAGGATGAGTAAATTGCTAAGACATGCCCTTTGATACTCTGTTTCTCACCTTTATGTCATAATTCTCCATCTGTTCTTTAGCATGTGGCATACAAGGGTTGCCTTTTATGCTTCGGGATTGGGCAACTCTTGTGTTCCAATCTGCCAATTGATAGCTCTATCGTAAAGCTTGATATTTTTGAGGTTATACGTATTCAGAACATTTTGACATGCGAACGCAGAACTCAACCATTTGTTGGCACACAACCATTTGTTGCCAGTTGTCTTCCAAGAAATCAGGAAATCCAACCGCCGAAGACGGATCACTCTTCACCACGACAATGCGAGCTCTCATACATCGGTTCAAACATTTGCATTTTGAAGCACTCAAATCATCGATTTGATGAATCATCCGCCGTATAGTCCTGACTTGGCACCGAATGACTTTTTTGAAGATACCTCAATCAGAGTGGCAAAGTGCTTCGGCTCAAACGCATGCAAAAGTGTATAGATTTTAATGGGGAATATTTTGAGAAACAATTAATCGGGTTCCGATAATTAATATTGGTTTTTGTTCTGTAATCCCGAAATATAAAAGGCAGCCCTCGTACACAGTTTCTAAGAGCCTGGCAAAGTATAGTAAAAAGTTTTCAAATTTCCACCCCGTATTAATTATATAGGTCAACAACAACTTGTTTCTGAAATACTAGCTGATTTTCCCGCTTAGTTTGTATGGAGAAAAATGGTAATCCCAATTAGCTAAGCGGCTAACCATCGCTCTTTATTAAAAGATATGGTGTCATCATTCAATTTGAATGACAAAACTAAAAGGAGAAGAACGCAGTATATTTATTCAATGATTAAACATTCTGAAATTGCAAAATTGCTTACAGTGTTAATGAAATTACATTTATGAACTCCGAGAAACATGTATTTAAAATAAAAATAACTTATTTGGTTTGTTTTGTTTATTATATTTGATTAATTCGGATGTGTGTCAGTGCTGCCAATGTTAAAGTACAAACCATTTAGCGGGAATAGCGTTTTTTTATCCATAAACTAGCGATTCCGCTAGACTGGCAAATAAAATAACCTAACTATTTTCTTCTCTTAATAGATCTGAACCGGACTTAATTTGCCTTTTTTTGCACCTGTATGCTTAGTGAACATGTCTAAAATAGGAACATGAAGTCGTAATTTCTTATCTCGTTCCTTTGATACCCTACCACGAAGCTTATTATTAGTTTGGCATAAAAAAATTTTCCATAAAATTTTGGGGATAAAAATTATCTTGTCATCTCGTACATAGCTAAAGGTATGTGGTTCTCAATATTTTGTGGTCACTTACTAACTATCATGAATTGTAAACGGGCCATTATTGATATTATATGGTTTATGATGACAAATTATTTGGTTGACTTAATGAACTTTGAATACTTAATGAAACCTTTTTTTTTTTGTGTGTCTAAATTATAATCTTAAGTGTAATGGCTAGTTATATCGATTTAAAGGCATTAATAAATCATATAGGCGAGTGATCTATGTAAGTGTGTTTTGACAGATTAACACAGGTTTAAATCTTAATTGTCCGTTTTTAGGTCAGATCGATAATGTTTGTTTCCGAGAATGTGTATGTTTGTGTGAGTACATGTATGTGTAAATGTGCCAATATGATAATTGATTGATTACTGAAGCCGTTTAAAGTTGGACGAACTTTAAACTCCATGGTGGCTGGTTTCAACACCTGCTGTGATCATTTTTGTTTTGTTACGGCATCATTCAAAAATTCATGTCAAGTGTCTCTACACTTCAGAGAGTAGTTTTGAAAAATAAAAAAAAAAAAGAGATATAATAAAAATCCATATCGACATATTAAAAAAAAAAAACAAATCTTTGATTTATCAACTTTCTATGATGAGCTTTTTGTGTGGTAATTTTTTTCCTATTTGCTAGATTTCTATAAAAATTTGCATTTGACATTGTTTCCACCAGCAGATTTTAAGATAAACGATTAATTTTTTTAAACAAAAGCACCAAAAGAAATGTCAAACCTCAATTCGAAACCTAAAATCCCTAAAATACCCCCTCCTCCCATAGGAAATCAAAGCGAAAACGTAACAATAAAAGTTCCAATGTTTTTTTTTTTTTTTTTTTTTTTTTTTGTAACACCAGGCCCCAGTTTTGAAAAACGCAACATGTGCAAGCAAATGAAGTTTATTTTTCAAAATAAAAACAAAAAAAAAAAACATTTTCATAAATTTCATATATGATTGAAGATGAGAGACCACTCCTAAAGAAACGAAATCTCACCTAAGAAAAACATTGTGGGCTAAATAACCAACGAATGAATGAGGAAAGTCGAAATTCGTAAAAAATAAATCTAGTTATTATAAAATCATTTAATATTGTTGTAAAAACAGCAGAGACAAAAAATTAAACAAACAAAAGCACCATTTTCAAGTGGACCATCATCATCATCGTCGTCACCATGGTTGTTGGTTGGAACACTGAGGCTGCCGCTGGTCTGTCTGTCTGTCCACCACTGACTGCCTGACTGCTGGTTGCATCAGCCTTTGGGAATACACTATAAAAAACTTGTTTCGAAGTTGGATCGAATTGTATTAAAACGATCACCCATGAAAAATACATTAATTTCGAAATATTTTTTTTTTTGTGATCACAGGCAACTCGACGACGAAGCGCTGCTCAGCGGACGCAGCGCGTGTGAAATCGCAACCGTCGCACCAATGACAGTTAATTAAATAAATTTGATATTACTTGTAAATAAAACTGACCCTGAAAGTTAAAAGAAATCGTCAACAATTTGCCGCACTGCATACAGGCCGCGAACTGCACCACTCAGCTGAACTGAACTGCTGCTGGGTTGAGCACCACACTCACCCATCCATCGTCATTGTCTTTGGAATTTCTGCAACATATGAAAATGAAAGACGAAAGCAAGAAGGAGAAGAAAACGGCAACGACGAATATGAGACCATAAAACCAGCTACGTCTACCATGAGTGTTGCCAAACAAGTTATCCCTAAATTCAAGGTCATTTCATTTAAACCATATTGTGCAAAGTGCAATCCATCGGCTAACCTGTAACTGAGTGCAAGTTCACTCATTCACTTACCACTTACGCTGCACTCACACAAACATACAGAAGTCTGTAGCCAAACACAGTGAGAGACTTGCAATGACAAGATGTCCCATTACTCTCTCATAATCTGGGATTTTCCGGGTATCCCAAATTATGTGTAAAAATTTCTCGATAATGGTATCAAAAGACAAAGAGAGGACTCTAATGGCATTGAGATACTTGTAGAGATAATATGATATGAGAAGATGTCAATTCGTATAGAAAATTTTTCGTCTAGAAGAGATTTTGCATAGGAAATTTTTCGTCTAGAAAAGTTTTGTTGTTGGTTTAACCAGCTTAGACCAATGTGTTTTTATTTCTTGCTTCTATTTCAAAACAAAACAACAAAAAACTTTAAAGAGTTTCAACATTTGTGGTGTGTTAAATGTGAAGTTTTCGTCGAGAAAGGTTTTTGTATAATATTTTTTTTGTCTAAAAATGTTTTCGTTTAAAAAATTTTTCGTCAAGAAAAGTTTTCGTATAAAATATTTTCGTATAGAATATTTGCCGTATAGAAAATTTTCGTCCAGAAGAGTTTTCGTAGAAAATTTTTCTTCTAAAAAAAGTTTTCGTAGAAAATTTTTCGTCTAGAATAGCTATTCTCTTTACCTCTCTCTCTCTCTTTCAAATGGAGAACCTCCGCAGATATTATCGTCTAGTATAATACGGGACTAAAGGTGGAGTAATATTACACACGCAGCACTTATGCGCGTTATCGCTTTTCGCGATATTTTTCGCCGATTACTTTTTTTAGATGAAAGATTTTAAAGCAAATAAACTTGCTGCTTTCATTCAGTAGGACTTTCCCTTATTACTTATGATAAAAATCATCAATTATCATTGTTATTCGTGTAGTATTTGAAAAAGTAATCGCTAAAAACATGGGTTTTCAACGCTGAAAAACGAACGTAGTACCAGCCACTAGTCAAAAATGTTAAAGTATCCCAGCATTCCAAACGTCTATCCTGACTTTGTCTTCATAAACTTCTTCAAGATAATTTGAATTTTATCACATATCTGCAAATATGTCATGATATTTGCAGATATGTCTTACACATTATCTATTATAAAATTGTACAAACTACAAATTCTCTGGCCGTTTCCAGAAAAAAGTCAGCAACATATTTGTTCTATTCTCTCTTCCTCATTGAACATTTAAACACTACACTCTGTAGAGGACATCTTAGCAGACGGTGTCGTATAAACCGTCGTCTGACAAAAAAAAATTGTTTTGAAAAAGAAATCTAACTGTACAAAATAACAAAACAAAGAAGAATGTGATGGGTTTCTATCAAATCAAATGCGGATCTTAAGAAACTGATAATTGAATTATGTTCCGATCAGTGCATGGGAGTGGTAGCTATTTAGAAAACCCATTTTTGAAATTTTGATCGAATTCAAGGGGGGAAGCCATAACAATAAGACACAACGTCGATGGCACATATCGAAATATTTTAAATGACAATTTTGGTAAGTATACTTTTTTTATTGCGCGTAGGTGTATGTGCGAAAACTGTATTTATAGAACTCAGTTCCACGGCATGTGTTTGCATTTTTTTGCGTTAACACTTTTTTAATGCGTTTTAAAAGTTGCTCGAGCAATAAGTCGTACTCAGTTCTAAGTTTATAACAGAGTTTAAATTTGACTACTGACTTTACCTTGCTTAGTATACCCTGATGTAAGCGCTCTAATCATACACAATTTGACACTAAATTTACCGTTATCTACTAACTAGTAATTTGATATATGTTATCGAATACAAATGCATGCCAATTTATTTAAAAATTGTGTTAGAAACCATTACATTAAACACAAAGATTTTTTTTATTTCATCACTTAACTTTTACCTCCATTAATTAATTTTGTAAACCCTCTTAGTCATATAAAGAGCTTGCTCTGTTTTACATTGTTGCTTAGTTATTTCTGCAAACATGGTCTCATGGTTGAATTGCGTTGGTACAAAGTTCTCAAGATCATCGGAATGTCATTGACGTAGCTTTGCCGCCGTTGCTGCTGCAGCAGCAGATGGGTGATAAATACAGAAACAAACAAATTCAAGCATAAACGTAGATCGCAGCTCTTTCCATTCTTACAAACCATATACTCACGAGTAGAGAGATAAACGAAAGTATTTGGAAATAAGATACCCAACTAACTATCTCTAGCCCTAGCCAGCAGCTGGCTAACCATGTACCTACACCATCGAAGAAACATTTCAAGGTGCACTAAATCTAGACAGACGACGAACGACCAACTATGGCGGCTATATACCAACATGAAATTTTGTTGAGAATGCAGAAAATGATGAGAATGCTAAAAATGAAGAGCAAAACACAAACAGCGAAAACTAAAAGTATACAACAAAATTGTTTTTTTTTTTTTTTCTTTATATTTTAATAGTGCTAATCACCAAAGTTCACACCCCATTCATAGTGGCGTAATACTGTTGAATTTCTTATGGGATTTAAGAAGAGAAATAACATTGAAAAGGGTATGAAAAGAAGAAAAAATATGTAGAAATTAAAGAGAAGGATGTTGTGTTGCTTTGCAAAAAATAAGCAAGTATTTTTAAATCATAGTCAAATTTGTTTAGATTGCTATCGATTATTAAATAAGCGAAATGCATTGAGATTTAATAATAGGATTAGTCACTAAACAAATATTTCAGATCAATTGTGAAAATACGAAATTCCAGATTTGGTATTCATCCACAAAAAAAAAAAATTAATAATAGATCCAGCAAAATTCCAGCAAACCCGGCTAACAAATATGGAAACGGTCTTTTTCGTTGCTTTCTACAGCTTTGATGTCGTGAAAATTAGATTAGTGCGTTAAATTGCCATAATTAAACCACTATGAATCGTATTTCTCCAGTTCTTTAGACGATTTCTTTGTAATCAATTGAACCAAGATAACTAATAGCAAGAACTATCAGAACGGACTATAAAGAAGTAGATGAAAGTAATGTGAAAATATTCCGCAGAAGTAGTACTGAGTTTTTGAATGAGATGGCAGCAACATGTCGCTGCAACATTAAAATTAACTCTTGGCCAGGCTTCACTTACAGAAAGTATCGGAAAGCAATCAGCGGCATTAAATTTTTTAAAGAAATCAACTTGATTGTCACTTGCTTTTTATTTGCATTTGATAGTTTAAAATGTTTGTTTGTAATGGTAGTCTTATACCCATATTCGTAAACCTTAATGTAGCTTTAAAGTAAATTTATTTTACAGATTTCCTTTATATAACTTAAAAAAAAAACTTACTTTAAAGCTGCAAAAAGTTTTGTGAATAGAACTGACAAATAAACCTACTTTAAAGCCTAGTACTGGGGCCGAACTACCGCATACGTGAACGAGTAAAATCGTTCGAAATTAATTTTTGAACGTGCATTTTTGAAATGTAAGAAGGCAAATGTTTAAATCGATCGTAATTTATAACAAATTCAACGTTATAACGGGTATACAAATGGTGTAACATCCATTAAATTCGAGATGAAATTTCATTCGATACGAAAGCGCACTCGAAGACGTATGCGGTAATTCGGCCCCTGACTTTATCGCAAATGCGAAATCCCACGGAGTATATTCTTTGCCAGAACACAAACAAAAGTCAAACAACAACACACAACAAAGACAACATCATTGTAACAGAGCTGATTATTGCCCATTTCGTGAGCATTTTATTGCATTGACAATAAGTTGAAGCGAAATTTGTATTGGTGCAGCAACATGTCGCTAATATTTTCTATTCACTTTTCGTTTTAGGCATACTACCTTCTATTGGTGTAATCTGTTTTTTTTTTGTTGTGGAACCGATGATTTATTAAAAGATTGGGATCTGTGTGGCTGCGTTGGCAAAGTCCTATTCCTTGTTAAAAATTAGAGAAATCATATCGTTCGGCCTGGAAACCATCTGCGGCCATCAGTAAAAGAATGCATATAGGTTCTAAGCGCCTGAGAGCAGGTTTCTGTAGAAAAAATAAAGTTCGTGTTAGCTAACCGGAATATTAATTTAGAAAATATGGAACTATTTCCTTGGAGGTTTTTTTTCCAGCAGAATTTTCTTACTCTGCTCCATATTTTTAATGGCAAATTGTTGTTGGGGATAAATACGCGAACACACCCTTATATTACACACACGGTAAACAACAAACAACAGTAAATATCGGGACGATAAATCACTAACCGGCACCCATCTGTCGGTTAAAATTTATCGTTAGGATAACCAATATGCATATATACATTCAGAAATCCAAATTCCTTTAAACAGAAGAATTATAATACAATAAATTGTAAATCGAAAATAAAAAAACGATCATAACTTATTTAAACCTCCTCACTATATATAAGCATAAGTACAACCAATTTTGTTATTACAGTCTACGTCAGAGTTTAAAAACATTTTCGTTAGCAAAATTTACTTGACATCATTGGAAATAACTTATAAATAAAATAATAATTCTATGAATTTGTAATGCTCGCCAAACAAATATTTTTGGCTAATTTCTTGTACGTGAAATTGCTTTAATTTTTCATAGCATAGGTATTATCAATGCCAAAATTTAACACCTATGAATGTTGAAGGCCAAATTTTTGATTTCTTGTTTGCTGACAATTGACACTCGTCTATCGTACGCTTAAGAATAAAAAAAAATTAAAAAGGAAATTTTATTACAGGTTGTTATACAGCATTATTTATGTATGGGAATACCATTTCTTTATGCTTCGCATAAGCTCAACGTCAAGCTGAAATTTGCTTTTAACCATTGATCACGTCACATTTGTTTGTATAATTATCTAATAATATTACGGCTGTCCAATATTTAAACTTGAAAATTAACAATGTAAATTAGGGGATTTTATAATCTGCAAGCGAATGCAATGATTTTGTCACCAAAAGAGGAGGGAGTATTGCATCCCAAAGTATTTATGGTTTCATCAAAAAGTTAATGTGTACACAATGCAAAATGTATGCATTTATTTGCCTTAAAAATGCGATTCCACTTAAAAATGAGTTCATCTACAGTAGAAAATATATTAAATATTATTAAATGGATTAATAAAAAAAACCCACGCCCTAAAGCCTAGTACTGAGTTTGACTTTTAGCCCGAACAACTGTCAAAACGCAAATATGCAAATTTGCTCATTAAATGGGGCAGCACTATAAAAAAATGTGATGAAGAAAAAATGTGAACACATTTCGCAAAAGTGGTACTGTATTCTATAGCAAAATACCAGCGACAATATCCTTCGCAATAATGGAATAGTTATTTTAGCTGCGAATGAACTCAGTACAAGACTTTTGTGCAGACGGTGAGCTTGACCAACACTACAAGTGCCATGGTTCAATGAAGGAAAAGTAGGGCTGGCAAAATGTCGATGGCACTATCAATATTTTATTTTTGTTAGAATATCGATTGATCTTTTTCCTATCGATACTATCGGCAAAGCTAATTTTTTTGTGCAAAATTTACCAAAACAAAGCGATCCGACTCTGAATGTATCCTATAAGATACATTGAGCTTATAGAGGGCGCAATTTCCGATTGGGCCAAAATTTTGTAAAATAATTTCTCTTATGACTTCTATTTGAATTTTGTTTTATTCGATCTGTGCATTGCTTTTATATATATATATATATATATATCTCCGGGTTTTTACTTCTCACTTTCAATTAAAATATCGAATATGAAAAATTAAAGATAGTATCGATATTTATTATTAGAAATGTTATAGTTAAGAACCATAACACACCCAAACAGCAAAAAATGACGCGAACTAGCTACATACACAAAATTAGAGTTTCACTAATCACTAATTTTGACAGATGGTGCACCAAATATTTTGTTATTGGGCGACTGCCACTACCTGTAAATGAATATATCTTGGTTGTATCGATGATTTCGTTGTTGTTGGACAAATGACCTAACCTTCTTAATTGAACCATGACAAGCGCCAAGAGGACATAAAATGAAAAGTTAATGGCAACTCTGTGAATAAGAGTGATTAGAACTTTACTCAAATCGATTTTTACAGCTTTGGCGCCTGTCAAAATAGGAGTTAAAATTCAAATGAATTAATTTTCAGTTGTTCTTACTGCCTACACCACTATTGCTTGCCAAGAAAAAGAAAACTGTTAAACCCACTGTTTAGGTTCTGAATCTGGCAATAACCTGATAGAGTTATCATACAATCCGATTTTATTTGACTTCCTTTTCTAACGAATGCTTCGTGTATATATATACATTGTTTTGAGGCGAAAAAAACAACTTTCTTACCGAAATCGATTTAAATTCTAGTACTGACGTTGACTTTTCGACCGAATAACTGTCAAATCGCATTATAAAAACATTCCGTACAAGTGGTACTAAGTTCTATAAAGGCGCTATTACACGGCATATAGTGACATGCCACTTTTTCTATTCACTTATAATTAAAAATGTTTGTCAAAATTGTCAATTTACATACGATTCATCATTTTTGCTATCACACCTGTATGTTATTTTTGTGTGACATAACCTAAAAATTTGAGCAAAATCAAATTTTTTATGCATAATAATTGTTAAAGTTGTGAGTAAGCTGATTAAATCATAAATTTGTAAAAATAATATTATTTGGAGTTGCTATAATTCGACTGAAAACAAAAAACAGCTGATTTTTTTATGTTTTTGTCAGAAGGAATAGAGCACGCTCTAATCGAAAAAAATTGCATGTGCCATTTTGAAAAGCGATTTTCATATGTTTGTTTCTTTTGTATCACACGACATGCAAAACTCAACATGTGCTAAATTTGACATATCATAAGACATTTACATACCGTGTAATAGAGCCTTAAGCAAAATAGTAGAACATGTCGCTGCGCCAATACAAATTTCGATTCAATTAATTACCAATGCAATTAAATGCTCACGAAATGGGCACCAATCAGCTCTGTTTCAATGATGTTGTCTTCGTTGTTGTTGGAATTTTGTTTATGTTCTGGCAAAGAATAAAGTCCGTCGGTGTCGCTATATTTAATAGGCATTTTCGCAGCGAATGAAGTCAGTTTTGGCTTAAGTTTAAATTTATTTTAATTACACTAGGAAATTTAATTAACTTAATTGATTAAAAGTCAAAGTTCTTTAATTAATTTGAGTTAATTCAACTCAAAATTAGCTATTACACTATTGCGAAACCAAAGTGAGGCGTTTTATGTAAATCGCTTATTAATGGTAAACCAAACATTAGAAAATATTATAGTCATTCAATCGATTTAATTATACTTTTATGAAGTCATTATTGAAATATTTCATATTAAAAAGGGGATGGCTATTAGACTTAAAAATGGTTCCACTAAATTCAAATTAAACAATTTTTAAAAGTCTGTATAAAAATTTTTAACTTTTATAATTACATTGTTTAGAACCGCTTACGACTTTTTTCGACTTGATAAATGCGTACTTTATCAACAAAGATGAGGCGTTGGTTATCCCCGCCTCAGGATGCACTTATAAGGTGAGGTCATGCGAACAGCTGAGTAAAATTTTTTTTATTTTTGTTTTGATTTTTGCGCGTTGGTTATCCCCTCCTCAGGATGCACTTATAAGGTGAGGTCATGCGAACAGCTGAGTAAATTTTTTTTATTTTTGTTTTGATTTTACAGTAAATCCAAATGTCAAAGGCTTGAAAACACAGCTGTGATTTTTTTCTAAAATCTTAAAAATATGTCCTATTTGATCCGATATTCCACCCATAGGCAACAAAACAGTTTTATAATGATGAAAATTCAAATATAATACACATTTGAAGAAGATAAGTGGTAAAACAAAGTTTATTTCAAAAATCACTTTGACATTTCAATTTACGGCATTTGCTACTCAAAGTACAATAGTTTCGTTGTAAGCAACTTGGCCATGTAAAAACTTCATATCCAAAAGGTTCTGTGGAGTAGAGTACGGATCTGAGGCAAGGTATCTTTGGCAAAAAAAAAGGCAGCTACATCCAAATATGGTCCGATCTAAAACTTACACCGTTCAAATATTGGGTGTCATACTGCAACTAACTAAATTTCAGCTAAATCTGATATAAATGCGCCTCTTATGAGCTCAATACCAAATCAGAACATTGGTCTTTATAGCAGCTATAACCAAATCCGATCTCATTTGACCCGTTCAAGAACTTAACCTGCGTTAAAGAAATGCTGATCTGTGCACATTTTCAGCTCATATTAATTTTTGAAGGCTGTAGAGTGATTACAACAGACGGACAGGCTGGCGCATACACGGACAGACACACGAATATCGTTAAATCATCGTAGAATTTTAAGGCGATCTGAAATATATATACTTTGTTGAGTCGGAAATTAATATATCCATGTGTTGCAAACGGAATAACTAAATGATTATATCTATAGTATGGCGTTGGTTAGATTTTTAAACCATATATCATTAATATGTTGGAAACATTTTTGATATAAAATGATTTTATAAAAATGTTAAAATCATTCCAACAAATTCCTAATATATTCTTAGCTTCCATGGTACAATTAAGAGGTAGTGTCATTAGCACAACAACAAAAATCTACCCCCAACAAGACTACCTTGAGTGGCAATTGCCATAAATAAAAATGTCAAAGTGTTTTCAAAATAAAGGTTGTTTTACAAAATATATTAATTCATCGTGGGGATAGACCTACTGTTTTATTTAAAGCTTAACAAATACAGTAGATCATAATACAAAACAACAATTGAAAATGCAAACATCAAAATAAATCAAAAAAAACTCTGAAAACAAAAAACAGCTGATTGTATATTGCCATCTGTTTGAATTTATTGGGACTAACCGGCAACCATTTGCCGGTTAAGAATGGTAGTTAGAATAAGCAATAAAACCGGTATTCACAAAATTTAATGTAGATTTAAAACTGTCAAATTAATAATTTTAAGGCTCCGTTAAGACTTGTGAATATGGCCGTAAGCTTATTCATATGTCCGAAAAACAATTTCCTTCAACAAGAAGAATATCGTAAACGGCTGAACCGTCAATTTAATTTACTTCATAACTATTGTAATTTTATTGAATGGGCTCTAAAAGGGCCTGAAAATTACAACATTCAAAAATAAAATAAAAAAAGGTGTCAGGTCACAGGGGGTCGTCCCGCCCCAAAAAAAGAAAACCACTCAAACGGACATACATGTCCGTTGCCTCGATTGGGGCTATATTGGACTCATATGAAAGGTAATTACGAGTAGAATACGAAATACACAAATTTAATGATATATGAGGACTGATCAAGAAACAACCTTTATTTAAAATTTCGTAAGTTACGTGCACAGAAAAAATTAAAATCGGTTTCAGTCATAACAAGTAAAAAAGCGTTAAATTCGGCCGGGCAGAACTTTGGATACCCACCACCTCGGCTATATATGTAAACCACCTTTCGTCGTAATCCGGTGAAAAATGCATAATTTATGGTCCCATAGCAGCTTTATTGAAAGGTGGTCCGATTTGGACCAAATTCGACACGGATATTGAGAGGTCTAATAAGTACAAGTCACTGTTAAATTTTGTAGAACAAAATATTGGTCTTTTTGGTAGCTATATCCAAATATAGACCGATTTGAACCATATACGACATGGATGTCGAAAAGCCTAACATAAGCCACTGTGTCAAATTTCAGCGAAATCGGAATGCCTTTAATCGGGATATTGATCTATATGGCAGCTAAATCCAAATCTGAACCGAAATAGGCCAAATTGAAGAGGGCTGTAGAAAGGACCTAACACAACTCACTGCCCAACATTTTTGCGAAATCGGACAATAAATGCGCCTTTTATGGGGCCAAAACCCTATAACGAGAGATCGGTCTATATGGCAGCTATATCCAAACCTGAACCGATCTGAGCCAAATTGAAGAAGAATATTGAAGGGCCTAACACAGCTCACTGTCCCAAATTTCGACGAAATCGGACAATAAATGCTACTTTAAATCGAGAGATCGTTCTATATGGCAGCTATATCCAAATCTGGACCGATCTGGGCTAAATTGAAAATGGATGTCGAAGGGTTTAACACAACACACTGTCCCAAATTTTGGCAAAATCGGACAATATATGCGCATTTTGTGGCGCAAGACCCTAAATTAGCGGATCGGTCTATATGACACCTAAATCCAAATTTGGGCCGATCTGGGCCAAATTAAAGAAGGATAACGAATGGCCCAAAAGCAGCTTACTGTCATAAATTTCAGCAAAATTTGATAATAAATGTGGATTTTATGGGCCCAAGACCTTAAATCGGTGGATCGTCTTTATGGGTGCTATAACAAGATGTAGTCCGATATAGCCCATCTTCAAACTTAACCTGCTTATGGACAAAAAAAAGTGTTTTAAAGGAAAACATTTTTCATTTCAATTCAATTTTTAATTGAAAAAATTTGGTGATATTTTTTCTCTGTACTTCACAGAAGAAAATAAAAATTGAGTTCAATCACGAAATTAATTGATCCAATTAACTTTTTAATTGAATCTGCCTTAATTACGAACATGATAATATAAATCACAGTTTTTGAAAAAGGCGATTAAAGAATTTTCAATTAAAAAAATTGCGCATTCAATTAAAGATATGATTAATTGATCCTATTAAAATTGGGTAAAATTATTGATATTTCCAAATTTCCAATGAATTGTTTGATTGATTTGATCAATTAAAAACATATTGAAAATATGCAAATTATGTTTTCAAATTTTTGCAAAAAGCGCCCTATATTGGGCACACCATCGATTTCCATACAACTTGGTTAACATATGTTAAGCTTCTGGAAAACAAATTTGAGTTTTATGGTTGGTCCCATTATCAAGGTTGTCCGGTGATAATGAAACCTTTCTGTTAAGTCATTAATATGCATATATTGATGATAAATAATATTAAAATTGTGTCTAGAAATTTAATAAGGTAGTCGAAAAACTGTTTGTATGGGAGTTTTCTCTTATACATGGAAAATCTTTATCAAAATTTCAAGCAGCTGGATTTTTTCAAAAAAGAACTTTATGGGGGTCCAACCAACAATACAAAATAACGGCACGGTTTTTTAAAAAAAATCCAATTCAAAAATGAACTTATCGTCAAAAGCCTAAGGTTAAAATTTCAATTGAAAAAAATGATTGATTCAATTAATTTTTTTGAAAATGATAAAAATTTCAATTACAATGGTAAGTGAAAACAATTTCAGATTCAATTAAAATTTATTAAATCAATAAATTTTTTAATAGGAAATCATTTTTTAATAGGAAATCACTATCGTGATTAAAAAAAATCAGATTTAATTAAAAAGATGATAGATTCAATTAATTTTTTAATTGAAAAGGTTTTTTTTTCAATTAAAAATATAATGGAAAAAATTTTCCATTTTCTCATTTCTTTTTGTTATGTTGGTACACGTATCTGTAAAAACCAAAATGGCTGTTGGTATTATCAGAGAAAAAGGTCAGTTGTGTTTTGGTGTGCTTTTCCATTTTTTACTATTCCAAAAAATGGATCAGAAATGTTTTGGGGATTGGAAAAAACTGAAAAAAAAATATCTGAGGGGATTGCTTTGAAGGCGACATGATAGTTATTGTTGAATAAATAAATACTTCCTGGAAAAATTTGAAAGAAAGGTTATTTTTTTATCAGACCTCGAATGTGGGAAAACTTTTTTATATAAAATGATTTTTTGAAAATGTTTTAACTCATTCTAACAAATTTCATATGTTGTCGCTGCGTCTTATTAATAGCAAATGTAATTAATTCCTCACGAACTGGGCCACAGATAACTCTGTTTCCATGTGGATGGTTTTGATGTGTACCGTTGTATGACTTTTGTTTGTGTTATATCGGCCAATAGAATGCGGCAAACTTCGCAATCAATTAATAGACTATTTTTCGTGCGAATCAACTTAGTACTATGCTTAAGGGTTAATTTTATTATAGCCGAGTTCAACCGGCATACCTAAGTTCTCTCTTCTTGTGCAAGGCTGAACACCTTTCATGTGGTCAACATCAATGAGGATATAACCAATGCTGCAAAATTTTTCTGATCTGCAAGTCAATCTTCTAAATAGGATTCGAACTAGAGCGTTTAGTGTCATGATTAGAGGACATGATAAACCATAGAAAAAATTAAAATTTTTCTAGAATAAAAATTCAAAGAAAAATCTTATTTTAAAATAAATTAATGAAAACTTTGCATGAAGATAGGAAAGCGGAATGATTTTCTATTCAAGTAAAATTTCAATAAAATAAATTGAAAAAAAAAATATTAATTTTTTTAAAAACTAAATTTTTCTTACAATATCTGTTGTCGAAGAAAAATTTCTTAAATGTGATAAAAAATCACATTTTCTAGTTCCCAATTTTTATGAAATTTTTCGGAAAATTTAATTATAATAAAATTTTTCTCTAATACTGTTTATTGGACACAATTATGTATTCTAGAAAATTAGAAAAAAAAAATGAATCAAAATTTTTTTAGAATAGAAAAAGTTGAGGCGTATGTAGTGTGTCGTAATGTTTTGGGCAGGCTATGGAGATCGCGATTTCAATGCTGACCAAGGCATCTCATCAGTCCAACCAGCCCCAAAAAAAAATTACATGCTTTCAACTACTCACTAATTAGTGACCTGTGCAATGGTAGAAACATGCCTTCATGTTAGATGTTCTTTTGGAGTTAGAGATATTGACGGTTGGGTTTTACCTTTCTTACTGCGCTCAAAGAATAGTACCCTGATATGAGCTAATGTTTGTCTGGAAAAAGCCATACTTCTACCATTGCATAGCTCTCTAATTAGTGAGTAATTGAAGGCATGTTATATTTTTTGGGGCTGATTGGACTGATGAGATGCCTTGGTTGGCATTGAAATCGCGATCTCCATAGCCTGCTCTATACATTACAACACAACACATATGCTTAACTTTTTCTTTTTTAAATAAATAGTTGGAGTTTTGTTTCATAATAAAAATAAAAACAAATAAAAAAAACTTATTTTAAACTTAAAACTTATGGATTCCCAAAAATATTCTAAGAACAAACAAGGGAAAGCGCAAACACCAGAAACACAAATTTTTATTATTAAAAAAAATTATAAATTAAATCTATTTTAAAGATATTAAAATATTTTGTTCCAAATTCAAAAATGTAACCAATTGGGCCCCATATAAATATTTTTGTCAAAAGCACAATTTCTTAAATAAATTTCTACAAATTATTGTTTTTTTTTTTTAAATTTTCCTTTAACATTTTTTAAAATCCAAATGGTCTTTATTACTAAATGTTTCCATCATAGTCATTATTCAAATTTTTAGTTGAGTGGCAATAGCGATTCATTTAGACAAAAGTAAAAAAAAAATTACAAAATCACCAAAGAGTAAATCACTAAAATTTGACACAATTTTTTTAAATTGCAATGGTGTCAATGTCATATTTTGCATCACATGTCTTGCTATTCCGTATTCCTTTAAGTTTTTTGTCATTTTTTTTTTTTTTAATTTATTTTCGGCTTTTAAGTGACTTTGTAAAAATTTAAGTTGTGAAATCGAGTTGGAGACATATATAAGAACCCGTTTTCACAAGACTGACAATAAAACTACCACTGATTGCCAGATCAACAATATAAACAATTTATGTTAATTATCATATTTGTCTACAACTTCGAGGAATTCGATTTTTGTTATTTTTGTTTTACATGGTATCACTATATTTTGCACTTACCATTTTGTTAGTAAAAGTTAAAGGAAATTAACCAAATAAGTGAAATAATGCCCAGTTATCCTTCTTTGTCTTCTTGGTGATTTTCTATGTTATTTAATTCACTCTGTGTTTTTGTATGGGGGTGGGGAAACAAGAGATTTGTTTGTTTTTTCTATTTTCACAGAAATTTTTCGAAAAAAAATCACTTGTATTTGTTGTTAGTTTTTGCACTTTTATTTGTAGTTTTAGTGGCGAGTTGTTTTTGCGTGTGTTTAAATTCAAATTTTAACACTTTTCTGTAGAGCGAAAATATATTCCTGATTTCCAGACGATAAGTGTAACTTTGAATACTGTTTGCTGCTGCTTTCGATTTATTCACAATTTCTAATTTTTTTAAATTTTTTTCTATTTTCTTTTATTTTTCTCTGTTTTAGATTTTCTTCTTTTCTTTTTTTTTGGCGCTGTGTAAAGAAAATCTTTGCAAGCCCAATTTCGTAAGAAAATTTCAAAAAAAAAAAACTATTTCTTTTATTACAAAATCTCAGAGTCAAAAAGTGTTATTCCACAGACAGACAAAACACAACGTTTCCGTTCACATCCAAATCACTGTAATACGTTTCATTTCGCTTTGTTGCTTTACTTTTATATGGGCTCATACAGACTCAGTTTGGCTTGAGCCAAGTTTTCAAAATTCTGAGTGTAAAATGGCAATCGCAAAAGAGTCTCAGAGCGCCAGCTAGTGCGTTTTGCCTTTGTGTTAGGCTATGCTGTTACTAACAACACCTCAACAGCATAGGCCAAGAAGAGAAAGAGCCAATAAGTGTTGAGATTTCTTGCATGGGTATTAGTTTGATGAGTAACAAAATCATATCTTGAAAATTTGCTCTCCCTTTAAAAACTAAGCTTGGGCTTGTATATGTATTCACACACTGTTCATGTTTCAGTGTCTCTCTTTAAAGATTAAGTCTGAGATTTTTCTGTGTATAACAGTTTTAGGCAACATATGAGAATATGGAGATTTATTGACATATAAAGTTTCAAGAGGCAGAGAATGGACCAATAATTGCCAGCATGCGGTGAGTATGGACACTTGTTTCTCAAAAGCTTGAGATTTTTGTGGAAAGTTTATATACAAGTTTGGCATATAGGTTTTTGGGTTTAGTGTTTATTATTGCCTTTATTTTAGTAAAAAAATTACACGCACAAACAAATACATAAATAAAATTTGATGATTATGTACCGGTGCGTGCAACTAAATGTGAATGCCTTGGTGTTTGGCAAATCTATTGATAATGACCTTTGATTTGAATATCTGACATAGTCCTTAATGCTTGACAGTATATGCCTACTAAGGCTACATAGTATGTTATTCAAATACAGAACGTCTATAGCCTCAAATGTGGGTGGCTGACGTAGGGGATGATGGAAAATAAATACGTAGCAGTTGTAAGTGGCTTTCACTTAGGAAAACGCAAGACAATCTTGGTATCTTCTTCATCTCAACTGTGGACATTGAGGTACATATCTAAGCTAAAGCGTGCAGCGAGTTCCACATAAGAAATATTATTATTTTAGGAAAGATAACATATTCTGAAAAAATAACAAGTAATAAGGCATTAAGTTCGGCCGGGTCGAACTTTGGATACCCACCACCTCGGGTAAATATGTAAACCCCCTTTCGTTACAATCCGGTGAAAATTGGATAACATATGTACCACATTCGGCACGGATATTGAGTGATCTTAAAAATATAACTGTTAGATTTTGTATTTCTATTTCACTGTTGAATTTCTATTCCAAATTTCAACAAAATCGGGTAGTAAATAAAGCTTTTATGACCTTCAGACCCTTAATCGGCACGTCTGTCTACATGACTGCTATATCTAAATACCGTCCGATCTTTACCATATATGGCTCGGATGGCGAGGGCCAAACTGTTTCAAATTTCAGCGAAATCGGATAAAACATAAAGCTTTTATACGCTTCAGACTTTTTATCGGGAGATCGGTCTGTATGGCAGCTATATCTAAATATAGTCCGATCCGAACCATATTTGGGACGGATGTCGGGAGACCTAAAGCTACCCACTGTTTCAAATTTCAGCGAAATCGGGTAATAAATAGAGCTTTTATGGACTTCAGACCCTTTATCGGTAGATCGGTCTATTTGGCAGCTATATCTAAATATAGTCCGATCTGAACCATATTTGGGTGGAGGCGTAGAACTACGCACTGTTTCAAATTTCAGCATAATCGGATCTAAAATTAAGCTTTTATGGCCTATAGACCCTTTATCTGGAGATCGGTCTATATGGCAGCTATACCTAAATATGGTCCGATTTGATTTGATTTACGTCAGATGTCAGGAGGCTTATATTAACCCTCTGTTTCAAATTTCAGCGAAATCGGGTAATAAATAAAGCAGATCGGTCTATATGGCAGCTGTATCTTAATATAGTCCGATCTGAACCATATTTGGGGTAGTTGGGAGGCTTAAAACTACTCACTGTTTCAAATTTCAGCCAAATCGGATGAAAAATAAAGCATTTATGGGCATTAGATCCTTTATCGGAAAATCGGTCTATATAGCAACTATATCCAAATATGGTCTAATTTCGCCAGTTCAAGAACTTAACCAGCGTGCATCAAAAAGACGTATCTGTGTCAAATTTCAGCTCAATATCACAATTTTTGAGGGCTGTAGAGTGAATACAACAGACGGACGGACAGACACACGGAACTCGTTAAATCGTCTTAGAATTTTACGACGGTCCGAAATATATATACTTTGTAGGGTCGGAAATTGATATTTCCATGTGTTGCAAATGGATCATAGGCACTCAGTATTTGTGCAAGAGCCGGTGCCACCCGACCTCTCACTCCCCACTGATTGTCTGCGACTCCGTATGGAGCATTCCACTATCCGCAACCGTAAGCTCGAAGCTAAGCTTCTTGTAACAGCAAACGTGTTCTTTGGTCTGCCCCTGCTACGTTGCCTTTGGGGATTCCACCGAAGAGCTGAGTGTGCAGTTTCATATCATCACCTACCCCAGCCAGACATACTTTCGTCCGTTTTATCGTCGGGTATTGTTTGTCGACCTATTATATTCCATTCCTAATTTTCAATATTCTTCGAAGAAATCTGTTTACGAACAATAATTATTCTCTTGTGTCTCTCCTACTAGGGAAAAACGGTAAATATTTGGGCATATAAACGAGTGATGTGCAAAAATACTCACACTATTGCACATTACTGTGCACGTAGACACAAAAAATAATCCCAAACCATGCGCTGGCTCATAGACTGGGTAAAGAGCAGTCAGCCTGTTGAGCAGCTCGGTCGAGTACGGATGTTAACTTCGAGAGTTAACATTTTTAAAGTTTCACCTTAGGTACATAAAGGTTGGTATATCCAATGACAAAAAAATTATAGCAACTGACAAATGACTGCCAGGTACAAGAAAACACCACAACAATTTCTAAGGCACATCGCAAATTAGCTATTTAAATGTGCAAAAACAAGAACTCCCTTAAGTAATTTTTTTTTTATTATATCATAACGAACGCAGCAGATCATTATAAGGGAGATTTTTTAGCTATTATCTTTTTGACAACAGTGGTTTAAACAGATGATGCACGTTTCGGGTTTTGTTACACTATCAAACATCTTCAATTCGGTCTATAATTTAACCATGAATCGTCTTACAAACGAACAGCGCTCGCAAATTATTGCATTTTATTATAAAAATGTGTGCTCTGTTAAGAAAGTTCATCGCGCGCTCCTTCCATTGAGAGCGACGAAGCTCATTTTTGGCTCAATGCGTACGTAAATAAGCGGAATTATCAATTTTTGAGCGGTTGCATTGCAAGAGCTACCAATGCATCCAGAAAGTCACAGTTTGGTGCGGTTTATGGGCTGGTGGCATCAATGGACCGTACTTCTTCACACATAACAATGTACTTATTGAAAGGCGAGTTCAGTGAACATTTTATTTCACGTTCGGGACCTGTCAATTGGCCAACTAGATCGTGCGATTTAACGCCTTTAGACTCTTTTTTGTGGGACTAAACAGACAAGCCCGCTTCAATTGGAAGACAACATTGAAGCATTTATTCGTGAGTAAACGGCCGAAATGTTGGAGAGGGTATGCCAAAATTAGACTAAGTGGATGGAGACGCAGTCAGGGTCAACATATGAGAGGCAGTCACGATCAACATTTGCATAAAATAATCTTCAAACATTAAATTATATGGACCGTACTATCGATTCAATAAAGAATTTCTAAATTTTTTTAAAAAACTTTCCTATAGTTTTCAAAAAATCACCTTTAAAAAACCATAAAAGAGTTGTGCTAAAATGGAAATCCTTTAATATAATTGTCATCTGCTTAAAATTGGTAAAAGTTGAAGTTTGAATGTTAATACAACATTAAACTGAACTTGGCATCCTTTTCAGTATACACCATCTATTTTAATACTAACAAGTAAAAGCGTTCAAAGTTCGGCCGGGCAGAATCTTGGGAACCCACCACCATGGATTCTGCTAAAAATGTATACAAAATAAATTTAGTTGAAGGGCATAATTTTACTCTACATACCAAACTTCTGTCAAACCAACAAAAATTAAAGCTTTCAGGAGCCGAACAAGGATGTTCGAGAGGCCGGTTAACATGGGAGCTATATTAGGTTACATACCGATTTGGACCGTACTAAGCACAGTTGTTGGAAGTCATAACGGTACAACACATGCAATATATCTTCTCAAAGGTTAAAAAACTCGTGTAGTTCACGCTTCCGTTCTGATGTGAGATGTTGTTGAACTGCAAATTAAATTATATTATTATTGAATGGGATCAATATACTTATATTATATTATATTGCATTTTCAAAAATGCTTTAATTAATATTAACCTTTGTAAGTGGAAGCTCGCAGTGAAAATGTTTTATTTAATATTAATATTTTAATTTTTGCCACTTAAAAAGAGCCAATCACTGTATACACAGAAAAAATATTGACTTAAATTTGGCCACTTAAATAAGATATTGTTTTATACCAATATTTTTAACAAAGTGATTAATTGTTAACATTGAAATTCTATTTGCCATTGAATCATGACATGTGATTGGTTAAAAGTCAAATGTTTAACAAACTTTTAATTGCACGAATTAAAATTGTTTTTTAATAACATAAACAGTGGGTATGTATGTTTTTCTACAAGTATGGCATTGTATACTCTTTCCCACACATGTAATGCGAGTAGAAGTGCAAATGAAAATAAATTTTACAAAAAATTTCATAAAACTCAATAATTTCTAAATAAAGTGAATTGCAAATTTTCCTCATGAACATTCCACTAAGGGACAGGGGCAAACTTCTCATATATCAATGAGTTTAGTCCGATTCAAGTTTAAGGTCCATGATAAGGGGCCTCCTTTCTATAGCCGAGTCCGAACGGCGTGCCACAGTGCGACACCTCTTTGGAGAGAAGTTTTACATGCCATAGTACCCCACAAATGTTGTCAGCATAAGTGTGGCACTAATCGGTATATAACCTGATATAGCTGCCATATAAACTGATCTGGGATCTTGATCTTGAGCCTCTAGAGAGCGCAATTCTCATCCGATTTGGCACAAATTTTGTACAACGGCTTCTCCCATGCAATATGATCTGAATCGATCTATAGCTTGATACAGCTCCCATATAAACCAATCTCCTGATTTTGTTTCTTGAGCCCCGAATCGGACTATAACTTGATATAGCTCCTCCTCCTCCTCCGTCCTTATTCATTATTCTTTGTTTGCCTAAAAAGAGATATTGCGCAAAGAACTCAACAGATGCAATTCATGGTGAAGGGTATATAAGATTCGGCCCGGCCGAACCTAGCACGCTCTTACTTGTTTAAGACTTGGCTGATTGCTCGTAATTCCGCATAATTTGCCAACTGAAATACATTTTAAAAATTTTTAATTTTGTGTTTTAATTCAATATTTCAGAGTCAATTCAGGTAGTTTGCATTTAATGCGCATGCAGTTCGAAACCCCTGAAATATAAATATTATTTGTCATTGAAAATTTGTCTTGTTGCATAAAATGTAAATCAAGAAACAAACAAATGAAAAGAATCATAAGCGGGCGAGGAAACTAAAAAAATATATTCATAAACAATTTTGAAAAGAAATATTTCAAAAAATTGGGTCACGTTATCCTCACAAACTTAATGGAGCCTTAAAATAGGTTTATTTCACAGTTCTACCAAGGAAATCTGTCAAATAAACCTGTTTCAAATATACACTCATAGAAATTTGTTAGTAGAAACAGTAAAAATGTTTGCTGAAACAGCCGAAAGTCTGCTTAAAATGGGACAGCAGTAATTTATTGCCAAAACAGCTGACAATTTTGCTGTTTTTAAATTCAAAAAAGAAAAATGCTTAAAAATGTATTATATATTGGGTTGCCCAAAAAGTAATTTCGGATTTTTCATATAGTCGGCGTTGACAAAGTTTTTCACAGCTTGTGAAAATTTTTGGGCAACCCAATATTTAAAAAAAATTTATATTTCATCTTGTTTTTCAATTTCACGAGCATATAACTTAAAAGTTTTAAAAATTTTGTTCTATTTGCTAATTTTTGATCGAATTCTAATAACAGCAGACAACATAACTACTATTATATTTATGCTTTTAAACAAAAAAATGTATGCCTAAATTTGGCATTTTTTTTTATTTTTATATAGCAAATGCCTCAATTGTGGTTTGGAAGTTCAAAAGTTTTGAATGGATTTATTCAAAAGTTTAAAATTTTTAATTTAATATCAGCAGACAGTGTTTGTTGATATCAGCAGACTAATTTTTCTGAGTGTAAATAAGGTTTTGTGAATACCGGTGTACATATGATATACAGTATGTCAAGAATGACTTTACACGACTAAAATAATTTAGAATTTTCCATTTCATAGGTAATAAAAACACATGTATATGTAATTTTTTTATTATTTTATTTATTGAAACGCAAAAATAAAGATTTCATTAAAAAATGAAAAAGAATAAAAGAAATATAAATATTATTCCAATTTTGAAATGTCAAACAACTCTTTACTCAAAAAAAAAAAAAAAAAATGATTTTCCAAAACCCTATTCCAAAAATTGTTTTTCGTATTTTTGGTATTTACTTTGGCCACTCTTTGCATCTATTGTAGAACGCATTGTCACCGTTTTTTATGGAATGCGCCAACTTTTTCATATCGTAATGACTTTTTTGCCACTCTTCAATGATTGCTGTTTTTAAGGCTGCCATTCTTTTTGGATGCCATGTAGCCACCTTCTTCTTTAAACAGGCCTACAAATTCCCATTGGGACTTAGATAAGGGCTCTGTGCAAGTGTGTCAATACCTGCACGCAAAAATTTAATTAAAGTGGCACAAGCTGTGCACAGAACAGAGCGGCAGATTGGGTAAGAGTAAGCACAATTTTGAGTGTTTGGTAATTGAGAGCTTGCAAATTTCTACTGGAGATTTTTTCCCAGAAGAAATTTGCATCATTGATTATCTGATTAATTTAAATAAACAGTAAAAGAGAGTAAAGGCTGTTCTTAACCTCTTGCCTATGTGTACTTAAAAAGTACGCGAAGAGACCTAATTACTTTGCCGCAGTTAGAATAATTCAAAGGATAATTTCTTTCCTGGCATTTTGCAAAACACAATGCTTCTCATCAACATGACACACAATGGACTAATGTGATCATAGAATAAAAGC
This sequence comes from Stomoxys calcitrans, assembly GCF_963082655.1. Lineage (NCBI taxonomy): Eukaryota > Metazoa > Arthropoda > Insecta > Diptera > Muscidae > Stomoxys > Stomoxys calcitrans. The sequence goes on from NC_081553.1 coordinate 14,800,924, forward strand.
ATGCAACTAGTAGATAACGGTAAAGTACAGTTAGAAGTTCAGTGTGTGCCAAAAGAAATAAGAAAGGTGATGTAAAGGGTGATTTTTTTGAGGTTAGAATTTTCATGCACTAGTATTTGACAGATCACGTGGGATTTCAGACATGGTGTCAAAGAGAAAGATGCTCAGTATGCTTTGACATTTCATTATGAATAGACTTACTAACGAGCAACGCTTGCAAATCATTGAATTTTATTACCAAAATCAGTGTTCGGTTCGAAATGTGTTCAAATTTTGACAAATTTTGTTCAGCGATGAGGCTCATTTCCCTGTGTTGGGTCTCTGGTCACAAGAATGTGTCAGGTAATGTGAAGATACCCATCTCGATAGATATATCAATCATCCTATTTTTTATAACTCCACTAGCATATCCATAGTTTTATCTTAATAAGGGCTGGTCTGGATCATATTTGTTTCAGGTCCCGAGAACTCTTATTCAAGTCACAGTTTCAGCGAAATCAGGCAATAAATCCGCATTTCATGAGATTAAGATCCTAAATTGGAAGATCGCTACAAATGGTAGCTATATCTAAATATAGTCTGATCTGGATCATATTCTGATTGGATGACGGGAGGCCTAATGTATGTCACTGTGTCGAATTCCAGCGAAATCGGTTAATAAATGTGTTGTGTACGAGATTTAGGCACTAAGTCGGCACATCGGCAGCTATATGTAAATGTCGTCCGCTCTGAATCATATTTCGGTTGGATATCGGGAGGCTTAAAACAACTCACTCTATAAAATTTCAGTGAAATTGGGTAAAAAACAAAGCTTTTATGGACTTATAACCCTAAATATCGTCCGATCTAAACCATATTTGGGTCGGATATCGGAAGCCTTAAAACAACTCACTGAATCAAATTTCAGCAAAATCGATTAATAAATGCAGCTTTTTGGGTTTCAGACCCTACATCGGCAGATCGTTCTATATGGCAGCTATATCAAAATATCGTCCGATCTGAACCTTATTTGGGTCGGATGTCGGGAGGCTTAAAGCAACTAAATATTTCAAACTTACGCAAAATCGAGTAAAAAACAAAGCTTTTGTGGGCTTCAAACTCTTAATCGGCAGATCGGTCCAGAACTAAATATAGTACGATCTAAATCATTTTTGGGTCGGATGTCGGGAGTCCTAGTACAACTCCCGGTATCAAATTCAGCAAAATCGGGTAATCAATGCAGCTTTCTTGAATTTCAGACCCTAAATCAGCAAATCGGTCTATACGGAAGGTATATCTGAATATAGTCCGATCTGAACCATATTTGAGTCGGATATCAGGAAGCTTAGTACAACTTACTGTATCAAATTTCAGCGAAATCGGGTAATAAATTCAGCTTTTATGAATTTCAAACCCTTGATCGGCAGGTCGGATCTACTCCCAAATATGGCCCGATTTGGCCCGTTCTAGAACTTGACTTGCGTGCACTAAAAATGCGTATCTGTGCCAAACTTCAGCTTCATATCTCAATTTTTGAATGCTGTAACGTGATTACAACAGACGGACGGACAGACACACGGGCATGTTTAATTGCCTTAGAATATTACGACGATCCGAAATATATATACTTTGCATGGTCGGAAATGGATATTAAAATAGCCTTTATTTTTATGGACAATTTTTATTAAAAAAATAAATAAGTATATTTATAGTTTCCTATTTATTTAAAACTTTTATTCAATGACATAATCCAAAATACATGAAATAACGATGACAACAAAGTTTTCAGAACTTTTTTGTAGACATTTTTTTTTAATTTTACTCTCACACAACTCTTAGGTGAATTCGCTGGTGTTTTGTATTTTGCTTTAATTTGCCGACTTAGTCTTTATGGATCTTTGTGTTGTTGACAAGGTTTTGGCTTTTGCTTCAGTTGTTATTAAGGAAGCAGATGTGATATAAAACTTCATACAATGATCTTCATTGTCTTCTTTTGCGGTTTCGTACAAGTTCTTGTACGAACGATGGATGAGGAGATGTATAAATAGATGCATGCATCTTTAAGATAGATAATACTAACAACTATACCAACCAAAAATGTTAAAAGCCAAAAAAGCATACACATGCGTATGGTGGCGCACGCTGAAAGACGATATTTAAAGACAATTTGGCATTCACTTCTTCACTCTATATCGCCTCAGAGTATTTTCAAGTTCAAGTATGAATTTCTAATTGCCATCGATTTCTACTAAGCTAGAACATGCAAACTAATTTTTATGCCCATCTGCATTCTCTAAAATCGTTGAGTTTGAATAAATTAGTACAAGAAAATAGATTTCCGTTAACGTCACTTAACAACAGCTAACCTCCATTCAAATGCATATAATTTTGCTTTTAGGCAACATTCTCTGCAGATTCTATAAAGAATTTGTATGTTTGAGTTTTTGCCATCAAATACACCATTTTTAGGAAAAGCGCTTTGAATGTTTTTAAAGGTAACAAAGGGTTAGTTGCTTTTGTTTGCTTTCTATCAATTCTACTCTATTATAAGGGATATAAATAGTATTTTGTAGACATGTGTTTTTCAATCTGGTCACACTTTTTCCGGAGTTGGTCTTTTTGACAGTTATAACTTGATTTTAGTTTGGCATTTTATAAGGAGTAGGCTTAATCAAAACACAGTTCAACAGCCAGTTTGGGAAGTAGAAAATGTCATGTAATGATGATGTAGAGTTAAATCCCAAAAGGCAAAAACATTATTAAAGGCCATTTGTATATAACTTCACCCAGAGAAAAGTTGATACCAAACGTGCTCATTTCAATACCATACGGTATTGATAGTAAAGCAACACCGTATGGTACAGTATGGGTGAAACATAAAATTATTAGTACCGTTTGGTACTAGACTTATTACCGAACTGGTTTTGGTTTTAGTAGCAAGCCGTTATTGATTATTCCACCCCCTAATGAACCAAAAGAAAACTGCAAAAAAGTTTATGTGGGAACAACAAAAAGAAGATTAGGTGTACGATTGAGCGAACACGAATCAGATATAAGAAAATGAAAAGACAGCAGCGCATTGGCACAGCACATTAATAAGAGCAAACACACTGCGGATCGGAAATAAACTGACGAAATGTTAGGAAAGAAGAAAGAGCGTGCCGGGCCGAATGTTATATACCCTCCACCATGGACCGGGCATTGAGGTATCTCTTTTTAAGCAAACAAAGAATATTGAATAAGAACTGCTATGCTATTGGAGCTATATCGAGTTATAGTCCGATTCGGACCATAAATGAATGCCGAACATTTTAGAAGTCATTGTGTAATATTTCAGTTCATTCGGATAATAATTGCGCCTTGTAGGGGCTCAAGAAGCAAAATCGGTAGATAGGTTTATATGGGAGCTGTATTAAGCTATTGATCGATTCAGACCATATAAGACACGTATGTTGAAAGTCATGAGAGAAGACTTTGTACAAAGCTTCTGCCAAATCGTATGAGAATCGCGCCCTTTAGAGTCTCAAGAAATCAAGATGCTAGATCGGTTTATAAGGCAGCTATATCAGTTTATGTACCGATATGCGTCATACCTAGCACAGTTATTGCAAGTCATAACAAAACATCTCATGCGAAATTGCAGCCAAATCGGATGAGAATTGCGCCCTCTAGAGGCTCAAGAAGTCAAGATACAAGATCGGTTTATATGACATCTATACCAGATTATGAACCGATTAGTATCATACTTAGCGCAGCTTATGGAAGTGATACCAAAACACCACGTGCAAAAGTCAGTCAAATCGGATGAGAATTGCGCTCTCTAGAGGCTCAAGAAGTCAAGACCTAAGTTCGGTTTATATGGTAGCTATATCAAAACATGGACCGATTTTGCCCATTCATAATCTCAATCGACTTACACTAACACGACTTCGAAAGTTTGCGTGCTTTCGACAGACAGACGGACGGACGGGCGTAGCTAAAATGTCATGACGATCAAGAATATATATACTTTATGGGGTATTAGACGCATATTTCAAGGCGTTACAAACAGAATGACGGAATTAGTATACCCCCATCCTATGGTGGAAAGTATAAAAAAAAAACATTGAAAATAATTTTAATCAAATGTTATTTCGATTATATATGTTAGTAATTATAAATTAGTTAGTCAATCGGAGGCCACCGTAGCGCAGAGGTTAGCATGTCCGCCTATGACGCTGAACGCCTCGGTTCGAATCCTGTCCAGACCATCAGAAACAAATTTTTCTCTTGTTTTCCACACAAGAGAAATGAATTGATACCAAATGGTATTAAAAATCTTTGGCAATGACGCGAACAAAATAATATCAGGCGGTATTGGCAAAGTACCGCCATTTTTCTATCAGTAGTTAACCGAAGTCAAAGGGTTTGCAATATTTTGCTATTTATTCGAGATATATGTATCATACAGGGTGGCTGATGAATATTGCTACAATGATGAATATTGCTACATTTTTTTTTCGGTGTATGGAATACATTTTTCTTTTATTCATGTTAAATTAAATTATTAAATTAATTATTAAATTATTATTAATTATATTAATTAATTAATTAATTAAATTAATTATTAAATTATTATTATTAAATAGAAAAAAAGTTATTACATTTTTTTTTGGTAGCGGCTTTCATCAGCCACCCTGTATGTCTACCCACACATATTGACCCGAATTTTGGTTTGAATACTTAGAATACTTGGCCGAGTGGGACTTGAAGAAAGTTATTTTGGTCTAGATCATGATTTAAAAATCAGATAGGAAAATGAAAAGTCGGGTGGAGTCTACTATATAATACCCTACACTACCAAGTCTGCCTACTGCTATTAAGCAAATGCGAGAGCGATCCCAACAAAGTGTGGCTACTACTAACTACTAACCATAAGATCACATCTCGGAAAAAAGATATGTTTATATGGAAGCCACTTGTAAACCTGAACAGATTCTAATGAAATTTTGCACACTAGTTGAGACGTCAAATCAAATACCTCATTTTGTAAAGATCGGACTATAATTGTAACTGCCACTGCCCCAATGGGATATGTCGTGTGAAAGATATACATGCGAGATATATCTAATACTGGACCGATTGTGATGAAATAAAAGATAAACTATATGTATATATGGAAGCCACGTCTAAATCTTAACCGATTCTAAGGAAATTGTATGCACCAAGTGAGATGTCAAATCAAACACCTCATGGAAATAAAAATGATATTTGCAAAATTTGATGGTAATCGGATAAAAACTGCGAGCTGTACCTTTATTACAAGAAGATATGGACAGATAGACAGACGCTCGTAGCTAAATCGAATCAGGAAGTAGTTGTAAGTAGAACGGTGTACCTAACAATGGGTCTAGTTCGTTTTATTCTTAAAGCCTAGTACTGACTTCATTCGCACCGAAAATGCCTATTAAATTATTGCGAAATCCGACGGTCAGAACACAACTTACTTTACTTGGCTATGACAGCACTTTGTTCTACTAACCGAACTTAGAATAGCGTTCCAAGCGCCTCGATCTTCTGCGCTCATTCCAAAATCTCTGACAAGTTTCGAGGTGTCTCTCACCACTTGATATTTCCATCGGGCTTTTGGTCTTCCCGATTGCGTATACCACCGTGTTTGTCTTCAAAAGACTTCTTTGTTGGAGCTTCTTCATCCATTTTCACAACATCCATTTTAGCCAACGCATCCGTTGTATTTTGATGCGTGCAACCAAGATATATTAATTTACAGGTAGTGGCAATAGCCCAACAACAAAATATTGAGTGCACTATCTGATTTTGTGTATGTAGCTAGTTCGCGCCATTTTTCGTAGTTTGTTTGTGTGTTATGGTTCTTAACTATAATACACACATCAAACCAAAACTCATTGACAGATAGTGCACTTCGCGAGCAAAAAATTTTACTCAGCTGTTTGCGGTACACTACCTGGTAGTTATGTCATGCGCATAACTATGCTATAGTCGTCATACAGCTCGTGTTTCATACGCCAGAAAACAAACAAAAGTCATTTTTTTTTTATCAAAAAAGGATACATTTCATTAAAAACTATCGATATTTACGCAAAAATTATTATTACCGATCATATTGGATAGTCAAAACAGAGCGGTCTATTGGCAGCAAATAGACCGATATATTTTGGCTCATAAAAATTTAGCTGAAACTTGGTACTTGGTACATAGTCCAGAACGGATCATACTTTACATAGCTGCCATATCTGAAGTCTCCCAATTAAATTCTTCGGCCCATTTAAAGCATATTTCTTACCCGATTACATCTCGATCGGACCGTAATTTGATACCGGCCGATCATCCGAATAAAAGTAGAATTTTTCATCTGTCCTGTTCCTGTTTACCAAAGCATACCTTGATTAAAATGAATTTTTGTCATTGCTTTTCACATTTATAAGCTTGTAGTACAATAAATCGTCCAATCATACATTAGTTATCACCAATAGATGGCGCTAGCTTCGTCATCGTAATAGTTTGGCAACACAGCAAGGTTGAATTAAAAATATGGTCTCACCCGTACAAATGCTAACAGCCATCCAGATTTGACAGTATTAAAGGTGCTATTACACTTAAAGTAGATGAAGATTTAGATGACATGCCACTTTTTTATTCACATGTAATTGAAAATGTTTGTCAAAATTGTCAATTTACATGGAATTCATCATTTTTGTTATCACACCTGTATGTCATTTTCGTATGATATAATCTAAAAATTTGAACAAAAGCTATTTTTTATGCAAAATGATAGTTAAAGTTATGAGAAATCTGGTTAAATCATTAATTTTTGAAAGCAATTTAATCTGGGGTTGCATTCATTCGACTGACAACAAAAACAGCCTACTTCATTATGATATTGTCAAAAGTAAAAGAGCACGTTCTAATTGAAAAACAAATTACATGTGCTATTTTGTGTCAAACGACATGTACAAGTCAAAATGTGCTAAATTTGACACGTCATAAGACTAACTAACTACATGCCGTGTAATAGAGCTATATAGGATGCCATTTGGTTTTTATGCTGTTGCACAAATGAGACAACCTTTAAAATAAGTCAGTGTACACACCTAGAAAGTTGAGTCATGCTGCAGGTGAGTAAAATTCATCGCTGTTGTTGCAAAGTCTATTGACTACCATGGCGAAACAATTCATTCGTCGTTTTGCCAACACACGCAAACATATTTGTGTGCGTGTGTGTAAACGTGTGCGTGCATGAGCGGAGAATATGCGAGAAGATAACAACAAAGAGAATGCAAACAAAAATATGACATATGTTTGAATATTAATTGATAATTTATTTTAAATTTATAACGGTTTTGTTGTAATTAATAGGGGTATTGCAACTTTATGAAACCGATTATTTGAATATATCGAGTTCTCGTAATCGATTTCGGTGCATAAAAATCGATTAATCGAAAGACTTTTTTAGAACACAGCAACTCTGCAATATTTTTGTTCGTCCGTCGTAATTTGTGTCCGTCTATCCGTCTATCTATTCGCGCTTATCTGATTGTTTCCTTTCCATATTACGTAGGGCAAAGGACAAAGGAGCTATCATTGCAAGCGTAGAAATCCCGTGAGTACTACTTCACATTCGGTAAAGTATTATTTAATATTGGCAGTATGTGAAGGGTCCATGCCATTGGAGATAGAGCGAGCTGCAACCACCCACTTGCCGCACAGTGTCTTTGAGAAAGGATATTTGTGACAGCAATAAGAGAAATGCCTTGGCTAAGATTAACCCGTTTGTCTTTTGCAAGGAGTTTTGATAATTCTAATAGAGGAGTATTGAATAGAGTGCCTATTTAAAGGAATTATTGTTTTGCTTTTGTTCAATTGCAGCTTAGTGTTCTGTTGTTGTGCCTTGTATTTATTACGTTTTTATTCAGTTAACTATTATATTGCTGATAAACTGTGAAAGTAGTAATACCAATGGGTTTTCTCAGTTAGAATTGTCGGCAGTTTGTGATTACCTAATTTTATTTACTATAAACTAAATTGGTCGCAACAAAGTCTGCACTATAAAGCGAAGAAGTTGTCCAAATATTACATTGCTTCTTATCACCACATGTAAAAATGTACAAAAACAAATAAGAAAAGACTAGGTTCAGAAGTATTCGACTCTATAATACTCTATAGCAATAGATTTTGCTTCTTTAAATAAAACCTCTATGCAAGTTGGTGTATGAGAGACATGAGAGCTTTATCTTAATCTTATCCTAATTACAGTTTGCAAGAACTACTGGTCTAGAAGTGCATATTTTCGGAAGTTTTATAGGGAAGCTCTGCACAAATTTTGAATTTCGTAGGCATACTGTGTTATGTAAAACATAACAATGGACTTTGGTTTTGTTGGATCCCGGCACGGGATAGCTTTGAGCACCATACAGGCTGGAGCATTGAGGTCCAATCTGTGTGGTGTTCATTGCTGTCACGAGAAGTTTAGCTGCGAGCCACAGGTTGTGGATAGTGGAATGCTCCATACGGAGTAGCTGCAACGGCAGTCGCGGACAATCAGCGGTTTCAAACGGAGAGTTTCCATGGCACCGTCGGGCGGCACCGATTGCAATCAAAATAACAGTCTTTAAAAATTAAGATATTGAGCTGAAACTTTGAAAAGATCATTTTTTGTACATAGGCAAGTTAAGTTTGAAGATGGTCTATATCGAACTATATCTTCATATAGACCGATCTCCCGATTTAAGATCTTAGGCCCACATTTACTACCCGATTGGCTGAAATTTGGCATATTGAACTGTGCTAAGATCCCCGATATCCTGGTCGAATATGGTTCAACAGCTCTTATATTAAGATACATAGCCGCCATATGGACAGATATTTTGGTTTAGGGTTTTCGGCCCATTAAAGCTGCATTTATTTACCAATAAGATTTAAATTTGGTACAATAATTTGTGTTAACATCCTCTATATTCGATTGGAATATGGTCCAATCCGTCTATATCGTAATATAAACATATAGACCAAACTCCAGATTTGGGGTCTTAGGCTTTCAAAAGCTGCTTTTATTACCCCATTTTGCTGAAATTTTACACAGTGACCGTACCGTGTAAAATCGACGACCGTACCGATTATGGTTTAGATCGGACTAGTTTGAGTATAGCCCCCATACAGGCAGATCTCTCGATTAAAGAACTTTCGTATTTATTACCCGAGGGATTATTAATCATATAGGGATTACACCCTGGTGTGAACATCAAAAAAAAAAAAAATGTTTCAGCGGTGGTTATTCCCTTACAAATGCTGGCTACATTTGTGAGTTGTTGTCGTAACCACATTTGCATGTGGAGGTGGCGATTCTCGTCATGCTCCTGTAAATGAACAAGCTCGTTTTGGTCCATAGGACCGATTGCCGCGGGAACAGGGTAGTCATTGGTTAATTAAAGCCTTGTCATATCAAGCATCACAGGCACTCAGTATTTTTGCAAGAGCTGGTGCCGGTGCCTATCACTGAGACTCTTCGCTCTATACCGCTGATTGCACGCGACTGCTGTTGCAGCTACTCCGTATAGAGCATTCCATTATACACAACTTGTGAAGCCCGGTAGCTCGCAGCTAAGCTTCCCGTAACCGCAATGAACACCACACAGATCGGACCTCAATGTCTCAGCCTGTGTGGAGCTTACAGCTATCCCGTGTGAGTAATAGCGCCATGTTAAAACTTCTCTACCAAGTAGTGTCGCTATGAAGCACGGTGTTCTGACTCGGCATAAAAAAGAAGGGCCTTTATAATTGAGTATAAACGTTAATCAGACTACAGTCATTAATGTAAGAGAAGTATCCCCTCGGAAAAATGCACTAAAAACAATTTTATGAACGTTGTGGGGAGATATGCTAATATATGCATTCAAAGTGCAAAAATGTGCGCAAATAAATGAATAACGTTTTCTAATGCTGCTCTTGGTTCGTAAGGAAATATTATTGGCTAATTTAGACGAACGACAATCAATATACATTTCCATAGAATTCCGAACCCTACTCCACCGTAGCGCAGAGGTTAGCATGTCCGCCTATGACGCTGAACGCCTGGGTTCGAGATCAGATCAGAAAAAATTTTCAGCGGTGGTTTTCCCCTTTTAATGCTGGCAACATTTGTGAGATACTATGCCATGTAATCCTTCTCTCCAAAAAGGTGTCGCACTGCGGCACGCCGTTCGGGCTCGGCTGTAAAAAAGAGGCCCCTTATCATTGAGCTTAAACTTAAATCGGACTGCACTCATTGATATGTGAGAAGTTTGCCCCTGTTCCTTAGTGGAATGTTCATGGGCAAATTGCATTTTTTTTCTTTCCTTTAAAAAAAAAATCTTTTCTTAAAAAAAAAAAAAAAAAAAAAAAAAAAAAACATTTGAGAAAACATATTGTGTGATATCACCTTTAGGCCTATGTGTGCCATATCCATATCGAAAGCCATACTGGCCTGCTTCCTACTTCGTCTCACAAATATCCTCTTCTTCTCACGATCTGGATCCACAATATGGTTTTTGTCTTTAATTCCTATAATAGTGCTAAGTAGCCTCTTACCAAAAGCCAGCACTTCCTTCGTTTTGCTACGGTCGACGGTAGTCCAGTGTAACCTGACAGCTCGGTATTCATGTACAGATTCCCATTTCGCCACCGACTCCGCACGGACCACCTCTTCTACCTTGTTCAGTAGTACGAAAAATAGCCCATACGCGATCCGCCTTTGATTGGCTGGCCGTAGACGAGCCATTTCTGGTATATTTGTCCGCCTTCTCAATTCCCAGAACACCACCGTGTCTGAAATCATTTGCGGCTTTCAGACATCTGCCTGAAAGACCATGCACTCCATCTTGGCGCCATAAGTGAAGAATGAGTTCTCATCTCAAAGACAACATCCGTCTACGGTCTCTCATTCCCTCCTACGGAAAGCAAATCCTGAACATCTTGTGTCGAATCGGCCTCTGTGTCAGTGAGTCTTTCTTCAGTCTTCCCACCGCATCTATAGTATTCTCCTACAGTTTGTCAAGCTCACTCTACCTAAGTGCAAAATTGCAACCTCCATACTACTTTCCGCAAGCGAACCATTTTTTTTGTTTATAAGATTATGAGATTGAAATTTTTAATACTTTTTTATGCCCTGATTTTTATTATAATAAACAAATAAAAAGTCGTTAAGTTCGGCCGAGCCGAACTTTGGATACCCACCAACTCGGAAATATATGTAAACCACCTTTCATCAAAATCCGGTGAAAATTGCATAACTTATGTCCCATAGCAATTATGTCGAAATAGGATCCGATTTGGACCAAATACTAATAAGTACAAGTCATTGTTCATTTGTGTATAACAAAATTTCAGTTAAATCGAATAATAAATGCGCCTTTTTTGGGGCCAAGACTTTAAATCGAGATATCGATCAATATGGCAGTTATATGCAAATCTTGATCGATCTAGACCAAATTGCAGAAATATGTGGAGGGGCTTTACTTAACTCACTGTCCCAAATTTCGGCGACATTGGACAATAAATGCGCCTTTTATGGGCCCAAAACCTTAAATCGAGGGGTTGGTCTTTATGGCAGCTATATCCCAATCTGGACCTATCTGAGTGAAATTGAAGATAGATGTCGAAGGGCCTAACACAACTTACCGTCCCAAATTGCGGCGACATCCGACAATAGATGCGCTTTTTATGACCCCAAAACCTAAAACCGAGAGATCGGTCTATATGGCAGCTATATTCAAATCTGGACCGATCAGGGCCAAATAAAAGACAGATGTTGAAGGGCCTAAAATTCAGCAAAATCGGATAATAAATGGGGCTTTAATGGGCCTAAGATCCTAAATCGGAGGAATCTGTACCGATCTGAGCCAAATTGACGAAGGATGTCGTAAGGCCTAACACAACTCACTGTCCCAATTTTCAGCAAATTTGGATTATGAATGTGGCTTTTATGGCCCTAAGACTCTCAATCGGAGGATCGCTCTATATGGCAGCTATATCCAAATCTGGACCGAAGGATGTCGCAGGGCCTAACACAACTCATTGTCCCAAATTAACGTAGGCTGTCGAAGGGCCCAACACAACTCACTGTCCCAAATTTCAGCGAAATCGGATAATAAATGTGGCTTTTATGGGCCTAAGACCTTAAATCGGAGGATCGTTCTATATGGTAGGTGTATCGAAATCTGGACCGATCTGGGCCAAATTGACGTAGGATGTCGAAGGGCCTAACGCAACTCACTGTCGGATAATAAATGTGGCTTTTATGAGCCTAAGACCCCAAATCGGAGGATCGGTCTATATGGCAGCTATATCCAAATCTGGACCGATCTGAGCCAAATTGACAAAGGATTTCGAGGGGCCTAACACAACTCACTGTCCCATATTGCAGCAAAATCGGATAAAATATGTGGCTTTTATGGGCCTAAGACCCTAATCGGAGGATCGCTCTATATGGCAGCTATATCCAAATCTGGAACGATCTGGGCCAAATTGACGAAGGATGTCGAAGGGCCTAACAAAACTCACTGTCCCAAATTTCAGCAAAATCGGATAATAAATGTGGCTTTTATGGGCGTAAGACCCTAAATCGGCGGATCGGTCTATATGGGGGCTAGAACTTAACCTGCTTATGGACAAAAAAATAATCTGTGCAAAGTTTCAGCTCAATATCTCTATTTTTGAAGACTGTAGCGTGATTTCAACAGACAGACGGACAGACTGACGGACATGTCTAGATCGTCTTAGATTTTTACGCTGATCACGAATATATATATACTTTATAGGGTCGGAAATGGATATTTCGATGTGTTGCAAACGGAATGACAAATTGAATATACCCCCATCCTTCGGTGGTGGGTATAAAAACATATGTGCATGTGGCTTTAAAACAAAATCGAACAATTTTTTTATGGAAAACACTAGGACAACATTTTTCATTTTTGATGTTAAAACAAGTGTTCCATCCTATGTGTCCATGTCAAAACAATTCAAAATCTATAACTTAGCTGTTATCTCCTTATTTGTTTTTGAAGTATCACCTAAATATCCACATATGCATGTATGTTAGCTATTCATATGTTCGTTTTGAATTCAAACTAAAAAAAATATCTATACATTCTTGTTTGTTTATCCCAAAATAAAAAAATGCATTCTTTAGATGAGCGGAGGAGGAGGAGTAGTAGTAACACAGTGAAAATTACCCCCCACACACCAACACATCGGGCCACATACACATTTCACAGCCACATGTCAAGAAAAATAAGAGAACCATTGCTGAGGAGTTTGAAAAGCACATAGTCAATGAAAACAGAGACGGACGATTGACTGGCACGCAGAAGAGTATCAAAGTATCTATCTCTAACCAAACTCATGTCTAGCTGGCTGCTCTCCTAATAATATTTATGGTTGTGCAGCAGTAGACCGTCTACGACCGACAACGACGACATTAAAAAACCAAATTCACTTTTTCTAGTCAGTCGTAGTTGCTGCTTCGGCCGTGTTTAACGTGTCATATTTTTGTTCGTCAAATAAAAACGCTTTAACGCTTTGTGAAAGAAACAACAACAAACAATAAACGCAATCTTTGCACAAAAAATACAACAAGCAAGAACGACAAGTGAAAAAAGTACAACGCAAAGTAAACAATTTACGCTAATTTTTATTAATACTAAATCTCACCTTAATAAGAGCTCTTCTTAACAAGTAAATAAAAAAAAACAAACTACAAGAACAACAAAAAATGGCTCAAAAAACCAGCGTTTGCATTGTCGGATCCGGCAACTGGTAAGTCTTTCTTTTCTTTTTGAAAGTTGCATTTTCTTGTGGTTGTATTTAAATAGAAAAAAAAACTAAAATTATATAATTTAAATATTCAAAAGTAGAAAGCGAACAATCAACCATAAGATTACAACATCATTATAACCTTTTCAACCAAAAATAATAGCTCTTTGTTTTTATGGTTTTTTATAGGGGCTCCGCTATCGCCAAGATTGTGGGTGCGAATTGTGCCAACCTTCCTGAGTTCGAGGAGCGTGTCACTATGTATGTTTATGAAGAAATGATCGATGGCAAAAAATTAACAGAAATCATTAACACCACCCATGAGAATGTTAAATATTTGCCTGGCCACAAATTGCCCCCCAATGTGGTAAGTTGTATGGTTTGCACTAAGGACTAAATCTTCAAGGATAATGCCCAATATAAATATTAATTTTATCTTCTTACCCCAACTTAGAAATGGGTTTTTGACCGTGGCGATTAGGAAATTAGTATTGCTTACCTTGGTTATCCTCAAAATGATTCATTGAAACATTGATGACAATATGGGTTTTTTTCTCTTCCAATGCTACTCAAGCAATTAATTATTCTTTCAAACAAAGTTGTTTGAATTCTTTACTATTATAAATGATTTCAGTAATTTTAATCATTATTGGGTAAAAAGCATACCCTTTCTTTCGGCAAATGTTATAAATGATTTGGAATGGAAATCAGCTAGAGGGCGCAACGTTAACCACATCATAAAACTGGTTTGAAAGATTGCTTGTGAGAAATGACTGAAATTGCTAATTAGTTTTAGTTTAAAATTGTATAAATTATGGCTTTGTCTCTAATTTGGGATAGTGAAAATATGAATACAACATCATAGATAATGGAAGTCATTTTTGAAGTGGCAAATTATTAGTTAAAAAAAATATATAGTTGTTGTTGTAGCAATGTGTTGTAGACTGAGGCGGCAGCCCTTACCGATGAAGGGATTCATAGGATCAATCTGTTACGTACAACCGGCTGCCATGGGATTGTATCAAACATGGAATTGTTGTAACAATGTTTTGTGCCTTCCAATAAGTTCTAATCCTGGGCATTTGTAAAACTTCTCTACAAAGAGATGTCGCCCCTTGCCGCTCCATTCAAACTAGCTATTTACGATTGAGAAAGATTTGTATAGGACAGCACTAAATGAAAGAGTCTTTCCATGGGAAAGTTGCGTTTGCATCCAAATCTAGAAACTCTGCATCTAGTTCATGATGCGTGGAAAATTTGCAGGCTATAAGTTAAGCTGCTATTACACGATACGACTTGTCATATGCAATTTCCAAAATATCATCTCTTAAAGTTGTACACATCATGGGATATGTATGAAAAATTTAATTTGACAGATTTTGGAATAAATATGCAATTTTTTCGATTAAATCGAGCTTTTATTTCTTCCATAATACATGTAGAGATATGCCTATAAAAAAAATACAGTACATATGAAAATACATGCCGATTAGATCGCGCTCTATTTGTATTTGACGTACATAAGAAAAGTGTTATGAATACAGAAAGTAACAGCTCATATGACAAGTCTTAACGTGTAATGGCTGCTTTAGCAAACACACTACATCGTGCAAAAAATGTGCAAATTTTGCCTATGAACATTGCACTAAGGAACTGGGGCAAACTTCTTACATATCAATAAGTGCAGTCCGATTATAGTTTAAGCTCAATGATAATGGGCCTCCTTTTTATACCCGAATCCGTACAGCGTGCCACAGTGCGACACTTCTCAAATGCTGCCAGCATTTAGAGGGGAAAAACCACCGCTGAAAATTTTTTTCATAATTTGAACCCAGGCGTTCAGCGTCATAAGCGGTCGTGCTAACGCAGCGTAGACTACGGTGGTTTCCACTACATTTTGCACGTTACCATCAATCCCATACCAATCCAAAAGTAGTTGAGCCTAAACTTCCTTATGTTTTGTAGAGGCTCCATTATTATGGATTGTGGATAAACTTCAAGAATGGAGTTCACTTAGCAACCTTTTACCGTATACTCATGAATGCTGGTCAGATCTGCCTCACAAGCTGTTTGATCTAGATGGTATCTTTTATTTTTCAACTTGGAGTCTATGGACGATGGCTATCCATCCACTAGGTTGTTGTTGTAAGAGCAAGGTCTTGTTATATAAACAGAACTCTGCAACTTAGTCGAAATGTGTCCATTGTAAGCTAAGTAGGCTTGGCTTTCTAAGTACTTGGTTACAGGCGCGATACTCATCTGGCACATTGACATCAATTCCACGCTAAAACAAATTAAGGCGATTAAAGGCCTGTTACTGACCGAACTATAATTGTTTTGGAAGTTGGAGACCTTAGTAGAAGTCATTATGCAAAATTTCAGCCATATCGGATAAGAATTGCGTCTGATAGGGACTCAAGCAGTAAAATCGGGAGATCGGTTTATATAGAAGCTATATCAGGTTATGGACGAATTTAAACCAATTATGGTCTGAGTTGTTGTTGGATCAAAATAAAACACTATCCAATATTTTAGCCAAATCGGATAATAAATGCCCTCTGTAGAGGCTCAAGTCAAGACCCCAGATCGGTGTATATAAATAGCAGCTATATTAGGTTATGAACTGATTAGACCATACTTAGCAGAGTTGTTGGAAGACCTCATACAAAATTTCTACTAAATCGGATAAGAATTGCGTACTCCAGAGGCTCAAGAAGTCAAGATCCAATATTGGTTTATATAAGGCTATATGAAAAAAAACCGATATGGCTCATTTACAACCCCAACCGCCCACACTAATAGCAAGTATTTGTATAGAAATTGTATAAATTGTATTTGCATAGAAATTGGTCTGAGATTTTTTGACTCGGATAGTTGTTTTAGCAGTGTGTTGCACACTGAGGCGGCAGGTCGTTTCGGTCTATATGACTGATTGCCTGGGAATCAGAGTGGCCATTGGTTATCAAATAACGATTTCTGCACATCCTATGAGGACGTCGTGGAATATTTGTTGTTGTAGCTACATTTTCATGTGGAGGTGGCGATCCTCGTCAAGCTCCTGTGTGAGTAAGTTCATTCCGGTCCAAAGGACCGATCGCCGCGGGAACAAGGAGGCCATTGGTTATTTAAAGGTGCCAATAACTCGCCTTGTCATATCGAGCATCATAGGCACTCAGTATTTGTGCAAGAGCCGGTGTCACCCGGTCTCTCACTGAGGCTCTCCGCTGATTGTCCTCGATTACCGTTGCAGCTACTTCGTATGGAGCATTCCACTCTCCGCAACCAGTGGACGCGCCCGGTTGCTCGCAGTTAAGCTTCTTCTGACAGCAATGAACATCACATAGATCGAATCTCAATGTTCCAGTCTGTGTGGTGCTTACAGCTGTTCTGTGCCGGGAATAGTGTTCCACTTCTCATTACTTCGCTTAATAAGAAGACATTCGATACATCTTCCTTCTCTTGATCCTTTGGTATCACAACATACTAAAATATCTTAGTGAATGTTACTTAGACTGTCACTTTAACCTTACCTATTCAATTTTAACTGGTTCTCATAATAGGGAACTAGTTTCGTGTTTGTATTAACCTGCTTTTTAACTTCAGGATCAGCTAGTAGAACCACGCTAGAGCTAGATGGGGAAGTTTGTTGACCTTATACCTGTAAATAAGCCTATAGCAAAAGATGGGATTTTTAATACTTTTCTCATGTTTCGAAGAGCCAAATTTCACAATGCATAATTAATATTAATTTAAATTTTTTTAAACAATTTAGCAATGACCGAATAAATGAACCTGTTTTAAAATATTGCACGGAATTAAAATATGGCGACGTATTTTATTGGTTTCGATCTTATTTGGAGTGTCGTTGGGGGTATTTATAGAATTGGCATCATTTTTTTATCTTAGGCTAGGATAAGAGGCCACCGTAGCGCAGAGGTTAGCATGTCTGCCTATGACGCTGAACGCCTTGGTTCGAATCCGAGACTATCAGAAAAAAATTTCAGCTGTGGTTTTCCCCTCCTAATGCTGGAAACATTTGTGAGGTACTATGCCATGTAAAACTTCTTTCCAAAGAGGTGTCGCACTGCGGCACGCCGTTCGGACTCGGCTATAAAAAGGAGGTCCCTTATCATTGAGCTTAAATATAAATCGGACTGCACTCATTGATATGTGAGAAGTTTGCCCCTATTCCTTAGTGGAGTGTTCATGGGCAAAATTTGCAAATTTTGCTTCATGCCGATTGGTAATCAATTCAATTTACCCAAAGCTTTGAGAATTTAAATTGATATCCCTATCGTTTGTGAAATTAAGAAATAATATATTTGCATTAAATAATAGATTTATGATAAATTGAAAATGTTTATTTTTATAATTATAGGAAAATGAAGGGATTTCGAGGATTACGTTTTTATTGTTATGATTAGTGTAGTGAGTTCATACATATAACATATAAACATAAACGCGAATTCAGCTTGTTGGCCCACCCAAAGTCTCATTCATTCACCGGCGAAGTGAAATTGTGTAAACGTTTGGCGAAATCCATATTGGTGGCTACAAATGTTCAGCCTAGAAATCATTATCTTGTTAAAAGGGGATGCTCTTTTCAATTTGATTTGACACAAATTTTTAGACAATTGTAAAATGATTTTGCTACGCTGTATCGCTTTCACTTGCAATTTGCGTAAAAATAAATTACTAACTAAATTTCTCGAGAACATTCATTAAGGAAAAGAGGATACTTCTCCTATATCAATTAGTGCAGACCACTTAAAGTTTAAGCTCAATCATAAGGGCCTCCTTTTGTATACCGAGTCCGAACGGCATGCCGTATAGCGACTCAACTTGGTAGAGAAGTTTTAACATGGCAAGATTCCTCACAAATGTAGCCAGCATTAGTAAGGGGATAACCACCGCTGAAAAAATTTCTGATGTTCATGTCGGGATTTGAACCCATAGGTGTATGCTGTCATAGGTGTGCATGCTAACCTTTGCGCCACGGTGGCCTCCAATAAAAAATTAATTAAAAATGTATAAACCATATACAACTTATAAGCCATTATATCTTGACTTATATATAATTATTTTCACATTTATTTTAATTAAATAACAGCTGAAAACAAATAAATTAAAATAATGACTTAATATATTTTTTATCCGTCTACTCACAGAAGAGTAAACAAATAATTAGAACATTCTCGTTGTTAGTAATTAATTCATAAAATGTTTTATTAGAAAATATGACAAATTCGCTGGCTGGCTGACTGGCCATCTATTCTTATCAGCGGTAAATTTCGATAAAAGAACTAAAAAAACAGCATTCACACTCACCCCGAGGGTAAAAATACAGTAGAACTCACTCAGAAAGTGTTATCTTTGGTGTTAGATATGGCAAAATTTGTACCATGACCGTGAAGCAATCGAACAAACCCTCATATCACAATGACTTTGGATTAGTCAAGGTTATTATCAAAAAGAAATGTAATTGCGATAAGCCCTAGGTACTAGTGACTCCAATACATGACTTTCCACTCTATTATTAATTTCATTTATCTGAAGTTTTGTTTTTTTATTTTTATCTATTTATTCGTTTTCGTTGAATAAGAGGGAAAACAAACAAACAAACAATTGTATTATTTAATGACATTGGTTTTTTTATTTTATTTATATTTTCCTTATGTAATACATTGTACAAATGACACAAATGTTTCAATATCATTAAAAACAACAACAACAGTCAGCTGAGAAACCATGATGCGTGAATTTACATTTTGCCATTTCTCATGAGTTTGTGCATGCAACAGCAGTGAGTTGCCAAGTTGAGTTCATAGAGGCACAACTCATAGATGGCAACATAGGGCAATTGTTTAATTAAGCTATTTTCAGAAAATGAAATTCTATTAAAGCCAATGCATTAAAAATAAACATATTTGCGAATAGATTAAAATATTACTATTGATTAAGAGAACACTTAGTTCGGGAAACTGGAAGTGAAGAGGGTTTTTGGCATTATCCATTAGTCTGTATTGTTAGTTATTTCTATTTAGATATGATCGTAAACAGGGTTTTACCATGGTTGCAGTCATTGCATCATGTCTATCGCATGTTTGTTTATATTTTTAATTATTGCGATTATATTGATAATTGCGTACAACATTATCTGTGACATACATACTTTATCTATCATACTAGAAGTTTTATTAGAAGTTCAAAGTGCTGTCAAAAAAAAAGTTATTAAATGATTGTTTTTATACAGTCTGGTTTCATTTACGAGTATACAATAGATGTTTTAAGCAATTAATTTGAAGTGTTTTCTCAATTTGTTATTGCAAAAATGGACATACGAGGTAAGATTGATAAGTATAATTCAGTAGAGGGCACACTTACTCACGTACACGTACATAAAAATGTGCAATAGTATGTGTATTAGTGAAATAAGAGTAAAAAGCATACAATTAATTTTGGGTTGCCCAAAAAGTACTTGCGGATTTTTCTTATAGTCGGCGTTGACAAATCTGTCAGTTATCAGCTGTTACTTTTAGCTTGTTTTAGAAAAAAGTGTAAAAAAAGTATATTTGATTAAATTTCATTCTAAGTCATATTAAAAATGCATTTACTTTCTTTTAAAAAACCGCAATTACTTTTTGGGCAACCCGATAGAATAGAGGACCGGAGAACATGATAGCATTTATTATGAAGGGACTTTCCAGGCCATCAAACGTGTGTTAACGCTATATTGACTTTAACGGTTAAAGAGGATTGAAATAACAGAGAAATTTTTGTGATCTCCAAATTTTAAAGCTAATGTCAAGCTTATAGTAGTTGGTAATTATTTTATTTTTTTTTTCAAAGCAAGCAGCTCTGCTGAACAAATAAAAATCACGTGAAAGGAAATAATGCATATTAAGAAAATGTAAATGACGCAAACTGCATGCCATTGAGAGCAAAATTCTGCTTGCGACATGTTTTTAGATAATCCTCATTTATCTATATTCACAAGCGCCACCAATCACTCTATGTGCGAAGTTCAAATTCTTTATCTGTATATAATTATCTATGTAACGGTTTGGCAATATCTTTGATGTGGCAACTTCTTTAGACCGGCATTCAAGATCAAATCAAATTTACAGCAAATAGAAAATAAATAAAAGAAAGAAAGATACACATACTGGAAGCTATGACTGTCTAAACCCTATATGCGCTCAATGTCATACTGTGTGCGTCCTTTGAAATTTCTAAATATCCATTTTTTGCAGAAATGTTTTTGGCAGAACTGCTTGCTTAAAAAGAAAAAACAAGTAAAAAGTAAAAAGAAAAAACAACAAAAAACAAGTAAAAAGGCGGGCCAGGCCGAACTTAGGATACCCACCACTATTCGTCAAAATCCGGTGAAAAATGCATACCTTATGCCCCATAGCAGCTATATCGAAATACTAATAAGTACAAGTAATTGTTCAATTGTGTATAACAAAATATTGATCTTTTTACTAGCTATACTTAAAAATAAACCTTAAATTGATAGATCGGTCTATATGGCAGATATATCCAAATCTGGACCAATCTGAGCCAAATTGATGAAGGTTGTCGAGTGACCCAATACAACTTACTTCGGCGACATGGGACAATGAATGCGCCTTTATGGGGCCCAGACTTCTAATCGAGATATCGGTCTATATGACAGCTATATCCAAATCTGGATCGATTTGGGCCAAGTTTAAGAAAAATATCGAAGAGCCTAACACAACTCACTGTCCCAAATTTCGGAGAAATCGGACAATAAATTCGCCCTTATGGCTCCAAAACCTTAAATCGAGAGATCGGTCTATATGGCAGCTATATCCAAATCTGGATTGATCTGAGCCCAATTGAAGAAGAATGTCGAAGGGCCTAACACAACTCACTGTCCCAAATTTCAGCAAAATCGGATTATAAATGTGGCTTTTATGGGCCTAAGACCCTAAATCTGCGGATCGGTCTAAATGGGGGCTATATCAATATAAAGTCCGGTGGTGGGTATAAAAATAATGAACGACATCTATAAGCTTGACATTTGCTGTCAAATCTTTGCGGCAATTTATTTTCACTTTTCAATGAAACTTTTCTTCAGTTTTGTAAAAAATAAGGTAATGCTCTTTATGGTATATAAAAATGGGACAAATTTCTCCCCAAATCACTAATTTTCGAAAACGTCAAACATCGTGGATGGGTGGATGGCCAAGTTTGAGTGGAGTTACATATGTTTACACCCCGTTCAAAGATTTCTCTGATATCCCCACAACAGAGTAAACACCTTACCCCCATCGAGCGGACACATAGACTGGTAGAAAATATGTGAGATCTAAATAAACGATATTTTAGAGTAGATTATTAATTTAGGTTTTTGGTTCAGTTGCGGGCACCCAAATGTCACAAAATAAACGCAATCTCTGTCTTAAAAAAATTGGAATCAAATCAAAATTTGTTTTTCCTTCTGTCGGGCTTCCAGAGTGAATTGACAGTAGACCACATCTTGACAATACCGGCACTTAATATTAAATACACTTATGTATGTTCGTTGACCACCATACGGATTTCCAGATGTAGTTCTCTGATTGTGGTGTCAGTATGATTGGATTGGATTAAATGCCTTCGATGGCTCTACTTCAATACAAATGGCAACTCTTAAAGTTTGGCGCTAAGCCTAATGTAAATACTATCTCACACTCATCCATTAGTAATTCATAAGATATTGAAATATTCTATAACCGTATCAACAAAATCTACATCACACTCATCAAGAGCGGGAAGTTAGAGAACAACAAAATAAACAAGATGTAATTAAGCAGAAGTGCCACTCAAGTCATCGCGAAGGGAAGAGCTTATAAAGTAAAATTTTTTATCAATGCAGTTTTGATGAGAGTACAAATGAAAAAAGAAACCATATGGCAAGCAAAATTGTATGCGTATATAGAAAGTCCACTTATCTAATAGCAGCAGCATTGACATTGAAAACTCTTGGCGGTGTTATTTTTAAATAAAAAAATGTTTGCAAAATAAAAAGAAAATCTTAATCAAGACAATCGTATGATGAGACCGACAAGCATAACGAAATCAAATTTAAATGTTTGAGTATTTAATTCGCATTTTCAATGTTATGTCAGGCGCATAAGAGACACATTCGGGACGAGACAGATGTAAAGTAGATGGTATAGACGATAGATGAGTGCCTTATTTCTTTGTTTGGGTGGTGGGTGAGGTGACCGCTATTTTGTCTTTGCACAAGCAACAACAACTAACTAGCATGCAACATTAAGTGATTTGACGTCAGCCGTGCTATTTTCTCTTTCAATGTGACGACCAAGACACTTTTCTCTTTTTTTTGTGGGGGCAAAGAGAAATTTCTCTTTGCTTGGGGCCAGTTTGTTATGTTTTATTGTTGTAGAATTGACTTATGGGATCTGTGTTGTTGGGAAAGAATGTGCTTTCTTTGGCAGTATGTATTTGCATCAGGTAAAAGCATTGCAATGAGGTTGGAAGGGCAATGAAATGTATGAAAATAAGTATAGGTCAAGGCCGTCAAAGAGCAATAGACTAAAAACAAATTTGAAGACACAAAACCACACGCTACATGTATAGTAAAATGTATGTCCATATGTATGTATGTATATGACTATGGTATGGGTGTATTTTTAATATGGATATTTCTCCTTTTAAATTATTCAGCTAAATTTAGTCAAGACATATAATACAAGTTTGAATGAGAACTAGTTTTATTGGGACACTAATTGTGCATTAATATTTAAGGTTTGTTAGAAATGTCAGAAAGTCAACTTTTTAGCAAAATGTTATGTAAATCAAACGATAGATACAATAAATTAACGGCGGTATTCACAAAACTATGTGAAGCCTTAAAATAGGTTTATATGACAGTTATATAAAGAAAATCAGTCAAATAAACCTATTGGGTTGCCCAAAAAGTAATTGCGGATTTTTTAAAAGAAAGTAAATGCATTTTTAATAAAACTTAGAATAAACTTAATCAAATATACTTTTTTTACACTTTTTTCTAAAGCAAGCTAAAAGTAACAGCTGATAACAGACAGAAGAAAGAATGCAATTACAGAGTCACAAGCTGTGAAAAAATTTTTCAACGCCGACTATATGAAAAATCCGCAATTACTTTTTGGGCAACCCAATATTTCAAATCTAGATTAAGTTTTGTAAATGCCGGTGTAAATCTATACGTTTTTTTAACTTATCGTATGAAGTTGGGTATAGAATATATTCTCATATTAAAAAGATGTTGCAGTTGGCTTAGTTTATACATATCAAGGCGTATTTAATAAGGTGACCGCATCAGCACAGCTGATGGAACTTGATATGTCAATTGGTTTTTGAATTCGCCTTGTAAAAATATTAACTTCATAACAAATATTTTATAAATTGATTTTTGTGTTTGCTGCTGTTAGGGTTCTTAAACTTAGATTGCATAACGATACTCGTCTAACAATCTCAATCGCTGTCAGCTTTAATAATGGAAGTTAGGTTCATTGTGTCGCATCCGAAAAAGATTCAAAAAGCGGTGAAGATCACAGACAAAATATAAGGCAGTACAATGCCAGACATTGGAATGAAGAACATAAGGAGCCAACATACATGACAATAATGTGGGCCAGGCAGGCTGGCAGTAACCACGCAAAACACTAACGAGACACATATGAAGTTGGAATCAATCCCATCCCAATTGGAATTGAGGCAGCACTACCCTGGTACCTATTTTACCGCTACAATAACCAAGTGAAAACTATTTAAACCTGCCATCTTGGTGGTTTTGTGTGCAAAACTTTTGGAGATAATGGAAATTCTGAACATTTTTAAAAATGTTTTTCTAGCTTGAAACTCAAAAATTAATAAACTTTATTATTCTTAATCTGATTGGTCGAAAATTTTAAATGTCACGGCGAATAGAATTTTCTTTGCCCTGTTTGCAAATGTTGGCATATCAAGTTCCCAAAAAAGTTGCTTTGTTGTTGCAATTCGCCGATGCGGCCACCTTATTAAATATGCCTTGATACATATTATATACCCATGAAAAAATGTTATCGAAATAAGTAAGCAAACTCGATTGAGTAAAACAATACACGTTTAAATAGTTTTGTTACCACATCACAGAGTAATGGAAAAAAATAAACCTAATAAGAAGAAAAACAAAATTTACACAAATGTAGGTAATGTAAAAAATTTATATTAAAATTTGAAAAGTAAATGAAAGCTGAACAAATTTTGCCTAGTTTTTCTGAAGGTGACTTTCTGAAGGCAAATTAGAGAAGAGTTAACATTTAGAGGAAATGTGAGTAATCACTTTATAAAAGAGGAAGGATTTGTTATTAAGAGTTGGTTATATTCAACTTCCATTAAGAGCAATACTCATTGTAGAAACGAACTAACATTCCAATACTATAATTGTAGAAAGTTTTGCAGGCCTTAAGGCCTGGTTATGCCCTCGTAAATGTAGTTTAAATGTAGAACAAAAGTATCTTAAGCGTAGAGAGGCAATTATGATTATTACCAAACGTAGCATTTGGCATTTCAAAGAAAACAATTCTTTTAACAAAAAAGACTTGAAGGTGTGAGAGATCTGACGTCGAAGAACTTCAGGCATAACTCAAGGGCAGGACGGAGAAGTCAGCCCTCCACGCAGTGATGCTTGAAGTTGAGACGTCTCTCCAACTGAAGGAGTACGCAATGACGGCCTTCTCGAATATTGAGAGGGCATTTAATAACGAGGAGATGGGTCGATAGTCACTACCATGAGCCGCACGGGGAGACAGAATACGGCCAAGTTTCCCTTATGGATACTATGGATGCGGTGGACAGACTGAGGAGGGTTTCAGGAGACAGGGACTGGATTGGGACTATACTGCGAGACACTCAACATTTCGAGTGTGTCGCCATAACGATAGACGCAAAAGAAATTCTGAGAAGTGATTTACAGTTTTCGAAATCAGTTGTTTTTAATGATGTTGTAGCCACATTTGTATGTGGAGGTAGCGATTCTGTTCAAGCTCGTTCCGGTCACTGATCGCCGCGAAAATGTTATGACCATTGGTTATTAAAAGACGCCAATAGATCGCCTTGTCACATCGTGTATCACAGGCACTCAGTATTTAAGTAAGAGCCGTTGCCGCCCGGCCTCGCACGGAGACTCTCCCTTCGATACCGCTGATTGTCCGCGACTTCAATTGCAGCTACTCCGTATACAAAGCCTTTCATTAATCGCAACCTGTGGACTCGCCCGATAGCTCTCAGCTGAGCTTCTCGTAATGACGATGAACACCAAACAAATTGCAGCTCAGAGTTTCAACTGATGTGGTGCTTTTAATCATCGCGTGCCGGGTCGAAATCAGTATGTGTATATAGCGGCCTTGGTCTCTAGTATAGTGAGATCGAAGTGCGTGTAGGAGTGTGTGGAAGCCCTGAAAAGACCTCAGTTTCCAACATAGTTATAACATGGATTAGCGGATACAACAGCGCCATATTGGCGCTTACCCCTAATCTCTTGTAATTTCTTGTTAACACATATGTCTCACTGTTTTTCACAACAGTTCAGACTGACTACCTTTTCATGGGGGTCAATAAACCTTTATTATAAACAAGCAATTGTAATAAATATCACAGATAAATAGAATAGGAGAATAGCAGTTTTCTAAATATTCATTTTTGGTTTTAAAATTTTTTCAAACTTAAAATTTTATCACCTGACACGAAAACGAAACGCAAAATTTTGTTTTTACTGAATTCTACTTTCCGTTTACGGTCGACAGACATGTGTTTTCACAATGCAAAACAAAACAGCTGACACGTTTTCCTACATTTACGGTATGTTTACGAGAGCATGACCAGGCCTTTATTTCTAAAAGTGTTCTATAGGTACTTTCTGACAATTGTTGTTTAACGGTTAGTGTTTTCTTTTTATTCCACAGCACGTGTCGTTTCCGAATTATGGCTTGAACCTATTTCTGCCGTTTTCGCCAAGCGTATTCGACAACTTTTTATTTCACTCGCTAAAAAGATTCTTATCATCAAGTTAACAATAAAATGTTCTTATGATACGACAAACAAGCCTTGATGATTGAAGAGTACAATTTAATTTTTGAGTGGTTACACTTTATGAGATAACCTTTCAACGGTTTGTTTTGTGTGTTGTTTTTGTTAAGAATAATATTAAAAACAAAAAAAAAAAAAAAACAAAAATGTGTTAAGAGTAAAGGGAGCATACTTTGTTTTTGTAATTTTGCTGTAGATTTATTTTGTTTGGCTGTGAATATGTCGATATGTTTACATGATTTATGCTCTTTCAAAAGTTCAATGAACTTTGTTTAAGTTGTGCAGTTGTTGTTGTTGTGGGTTGAGCTTTGTTGTCGTAGGCTTGATTATTTACACAATGTAAACGTGTTTTGAAAATACGTAACAACCATTTGTGAATAAATTATATTATAGGTGTTGTATATGTATATACGACAGTAGAATTGTCAACGGTGTGTCCGCATTCATTATTTATTTCTGTAAATAATTCAACCAGTAGTGACAAAGATTTCTTTACTTTGCAAGATGCTGGAAAATGTAATCGGTTGAATACAGTCACAGTCGATTATTGATTACCGGTATATGAATCGGTTTCCTAGCTCGAATTGGAACCATTGTTCAATCAAATAAATACACACAGCCCATAAAGTCTCCGTTCACCTGACAAACTTTTATGATTGGTTAAAGAACACAAAATAAAATTTTAAATCAAATCAACTCTTTTACATTTATTTTTTCTTCATATTCCTAACATTAAAAAACAAAAACAAAATTCTAAGTTTGGTTAGCACTTTCACTCTAGAGCGATTTAAATATGATAACAATTAAATATAAGCACCACAAAGTCTGCGTTCAGTAATTAAAAATAAACAAAAGAGTTATTTAAACACAAAATAAAAACATATTAACACATTCCTAATATTTGGTAGGATAGTCACGTTGTTTTAAGACTGCACTTGGTCTATTTGGCATGGAGTTTACCAACTTGTCTGTTTCCTCAGATGTTATTTTCGCCCATTCTGCCTGCATAACACTTCGTAACATCTCCTTGCTGGTTATAACGTGCTCATGAGCACATAAAAGGCGAATTTATTACCCGATTTCGCTGAAATTTGGCACAATGAGCTGTGATAGGACCTTCGGCATCTGTGGCCAAGATCGGTTGTATTTGGGTATATGTACACAGAACGGTCTATATATAAAGTCTAGGGGCCATAATAGGTTAATTTGTTACCCGATTTTGATGAAATTTGCTGCAATGAGTTGTATTAGACTTCTACAAATCCTTACAGAATATAATGGAGATCGGGCCCTATTTTCATATAGCCACCTTGGTATGGGGATGTAGCGACCATAGGTGAGCAATCATGTTCGGGTCTTAAGGACCGATCGCCGTGGGAACAAGGTGGCCATTGGTTATTTAAACGGGCCAATAACTCGCATTGTCATATCGACTATCACAGACATTCAGTATTTAAGCAGGAGCCGGTGCCGGTGCCGCCCTGCCTCTCACTTAGACTTTTCACTCGATATCTCTGATTGCCCGTGATTGCATTTCACTATCCACAACCCGGGATATACCGAGATGAGCTTCTCGTGATGACATCACATAAATCGGAGCTCAAAGTTCCAAACTTTGTGGTACTCACAGTCGTCCAAAGTTCTGTCTGGCCGAACTTAATGTTTTTTTATACCAACCACCGTAGGATGGGGTATGCTAAACTAGTCATTCCGTTTGTAGCACCTTAAAATATTCGTCTAAGTCCCCATAAAGTATATATATTGTTAATCGTCGCGACATTCTGAGTCGATCTAGTCATGCACGTCCGTCCGTCCGTCTGTCGAAATTACGATAGAGGTTGAACGCGTAAAGCTAGCCGCTTGAAATTTTGCATATATACTTAATATTGATGTAGGTCGTTGGGGATTACAAATTGGCCATATCGTTTCAGATTTAGATATAGCTCCCATTTAACCGATCTCCTGATTTGACTTCTTGAGCCCTTGGAAGCCGAAATATTTATCCGATTTGGCTGAAATTTTGCATGTAGTGTTCTGATATGACTTCCAACAACTGTGCCAAGTACGGTTGCAGTCGGTGTATGACCTGATATAGCTCCCATATAAACCGATCTCCCGATTTGACTTCTTGACTCCTTACAAGCCTCAATTTTGTCCGATTAGGCTGGCATTTTGCATTCGATGTTTTGTTACGACTTCCAACAACTATGCCAAATACGAACAAAATCAGTCTATAGCCTGATATAGCTCTCATGTAAACCGATCTCTCGATCACCCTTGTTCGGTTCCTTGAAGCTTTAATTTTTGCTGGTTGACTGTTTGGTATGTAGACTGAAATTGTGCCCTTCAACTAAATTTATTTTGTATAAATTTGTAGTAGAATTCATTGTGGTGGATTCCCAAGATTCGGCCCGGCCGAACTTATCACGCTTTTACTTGTTGTTATTTTAATCATATAGGCGCTCTATACAAAATTTCTTTTCTGTTGAAAACCATATCGTAAATACATATATATATTTGTATATCCCAAAGCGGTAAAATTTCTGAAGACCCTGAAGCCTTTGGATTAATTTTTGTACCCTACACCACCACTGTGGTACAGGGTATTATAAGTTTGTGCATTTGTTTGCAACGCTAAGAAGGAGAAGAGCTATACCCATTGATAAGTATACCGATCGACTCAGAATCACTTCTGATTCGATTTAGCCATGTCCGTCTGTGAGTCCATGTATTCTTGTATTCTGTATTCTCATCACGAAATTTTCCACATATAACTTTTTTGGTCCAAGGACGGACGCTATTGATTTTGGTAAAAATCGCTTCAGATTTAGATATAGCTCCCATATATATGTATCGTCCGATTTGGACTTAAATGGCCGTATTAACTACAATTTTCAACCGATCTGCACAAAATTTCGCATGAACTGTTTTGTTACTGTTTACGAGATTTCATCAAAATCGGTTCAAATTTATCGCCATACATATTTATCGCCGGATTTGCACTTATAGGGCCGTAGTAACAAAAATTTTCAAATGATCTGTTTGAAAGTCGGTTCCGATTTAGATATAGCTCTCATATACATATATATTTATATAGTGCCCGAATTTATAATTGTAGAGTATCATAAAGTTGGCTCCACCCGAGTTTTGCCTTTCCTTATTCTTTTTCCATTATATTTATGTTCTTAACAAAATGTCCTCTAATTTGAGTACAATATTGTCCAAAATTTCCTATAATATGAGTACCATATTGTCCACATTCCGCCGAATTGCACTTGCGTGGTAAGAGGGCGCTTAAGGGGTATTAGTATTCCTACAATCACTTTAGGGAGAGTCCAAACAATTTTAATTTTTTGGGAATTTTTTCGGTAAACCGAAGTTTTGCTAAAAACCGAAAACTATCTCCTCTGTAGGGTGTTTACAAGATTCGGTTCGACCAAAAATCTTTTATTAATATGTTGATTAAATCTGTGAATGGCAGAATTTTCTTTGAAATAAAAATTTGAATTTGTGGATTTTGAATTTTGGAAATGAATTTGGACCAACTAGGCATGGACGTTTGCGATCCTGCCGAGAATATACCCCCTGATAAAAACAGCCATAAAAGCAATTGTAAGTCAGCCATTGGAAAACTTTTGCATGAAGCCTGCTTTAGTGGACATGGACATGGATATGGCTCGCAAAATTCTGGATGTTTGGATCAAGACATTACTCCTTCGACGTCTGCATCATCATCCTCTAAATGCAATAAAGGAATGTCTGCTAATTTGGTAATGAATGTTGAAAAATTGCCTTCAATTGACATTAAAAAATTGACAAAAACAAACTCAACGCAAGTCAATACATCAAGACCTTTACCATCCAACATTGAGAGCAATATGGATCACAACGAGTTTACCCCCTCTGACAAAGAAGGTTTTCAAATGGTGCAAAAGAAACGGAAAATATCTGGTGATACTAACTTGCGTAAGATAGATTTAAGCAATTCTGTTCTTAGCGTTTCAAATAATGCATCTGGCCAATCGCAGGATTCTTCCAATAGATTTGCAATATTAGGAGATTTAGATATTAAAACTAACAACACTTATCATAAGAAAATTCCAGCACAAGAGGCTTTAGTTGTAGAAAAATCTGTTGGAAACAGGAAGTCTTTCTGCCCTCCTATTTTTCTTTTTGGTGTTGATATGAATAATTTAATTAAAGACTTAAAGGCTAGGCAAATTGTATTTAAGATTGTCAACAAGAGCAGACACAAGAGTAAACTTTATTTGCAAGACCCAAAAATACACACTGAGCTAATGTGCCTTCTACGTGAAAAGAAATTAGATTCATACTCTTATACACCAAGGGAGTTAAAACGACAAACCATTGTTTTGCGTGGCCTTTTGTTTGACACAGCAATAGAGGATATTAAGTCGGAAATAGATATGTTAGTCCCTGATACAGTGCATAGTGTCTCTAAATTTTCCACTTCATACTCCAAGAAAAACAATATTGACACAGGTCTTTTTTTGCTAACACTGCATCCTGGTAAATCCGTATCTGAGTTGAAGACGCAAAGATATATTTTGCATCAAAGGGTGTCTTGGGAATTACCGAAGAAAAATATGAGGGATGTTCAATGCTGGAGATGCCAACAATGGGGGCATATGTCCCAAAATTGCAACAGGGATTTTGCGTGCGTAAAGTGCGGTCAAAACCATGCACAAGGTGAGTGTAAATTTGTGCAGGGCGATGGAAATTTACCATTTTGCATCAATTGTGGAAATAGCGGCCATCCCTCGAGTTTTAGAGGTTGCCCTGAGTATAAAAAATATGTTGAGCTTAAGAAGAGAGCTAGATCAGTTGCCCTAGAGAGAAAAGAGAAGGCAAAAAACAATGTTTTTAGTGCTTTAAACTCTTTTACTCAACCGAATGTATCTTATTCCGATGCGTCCCGTAACGGTACTTCTAGTTACACTCAACCCTCAACGAAACCGAAAATCATTGAAGAATTTTTGAAAATTGCTAAAGAACTTTGCCCTCCTAAAGTGATTTCGCTGGAAGACAAAATTGCCAATTTTATAAGGGAGTTTCAAACCATTTCAAAGGAAGAGGCGATACAGCGATGTATAGGCCTCTTACGCGAAGTAAACCAAGTCTATGGTCCATAATGTTCTGGATCTTATTACATTTAATGTCAGGTCACTCATTGAATATGGCCGTAGATTTGAATTACACAGTTTAATGAAAAAGTTTGATATTGACATTGCTTTCCTTCAGGAAACTCATTTGAGAGCTGGAGGTAATATTAGTTTTGAAGGCTGTCACTTTCTAAGGGATAACAGCGCACAAGGTGTGGCCATACTACTTAAGAAACATTTTAAATTCAGAAAAGAAGTCATCTTAGGGTTTCTCTTCCCTAATTTATTTATTTCTATTGATGTTTCTATTAATGGCGTTCTTAGGAAAATTTTGTTAGGCTCAGTTTATATTCCTGGCAATTCAAGCCAATCGCAAATTTTAAGTTCTCTGTCTTCTTTAGGTAATTATTCTGGGGGATTTGATTTCACATTTATAGGTGGTGATTTCAATGCTAGACATATTTCATGGGGTGATTCTATGAATAATTCAAATGGAAACTGTTTTTATGACTTCCTTCAAGTAAATCCCCACTTTTTTACCAGAATATCTTCATCCTGTCCAACGTTTCCAAATGGTTCATCTTACTTGGATCATTTTCTCTTTTGTTCTAACACATCTGACCTGCCAAATCCTGTTTGTTCGACCTCATGTTTACCCAGTTTTTCAGATCACTACCCTCTCAAACTTAACGTCATTCTTCCTAGCTTCGAAATTGTTTTGCAGCCTCCTCCTACATTTACAAGCTACGAAAGCACAAATTGGGATGATTTCAAGCACGATATAACTCAGGGTATTTTAAGTAATTATCCCCCTTCAAATAGAAATTTGAGTAACAATGAAATTGATCAGTACATTGAAGAGTTTGCTTCTGTTGTGAGTTCTGTCTCAGAACTTCATTCTAAGAAAATTGAATTGGGTAACAGAAAATTCTTGATATCTGAAAGAATTAAGAATTTATATAGAATTAAATATAATTGGCAAAAAGAACTTAAGAGGCTATATCGCGTGTCCAGTAACAGATTCAGTCCAGAGTATCGCATTTTATCCAAGCAAATCCAATTATTGAGTGTTATTATTAAGAGGCAGGTTGAACTAGAGCAGATTTCTATTTTTAGAGATAAACTTAGAGGAATTAAGCCGGGGCCAAGAGCACATCGGGACGTTTTCAAGATTATTGGGCATCGAAAATCTCTACCTTTGGATAAATTATCAATTGATGGTGCGATAATAACAAATGAGTCGGAATGCCTTTCCCATTTGAAATCGTATTTTTCTAATATTTATAATAACTCTGTTCATCTTTCGTCTGTAAGGGAAGATTTTGTGAATGACTTCATTGCAAATGTTCCTCAACACTGCTATTCATTTTCAATTGATTCAGATGCAAAAAATCAAGACAGGTTGGAAAATCTTACAACTTTGGGTGAAATTCTTGATATTTCCTCATATTTAAAGAATAAGAAATCGTCTGGCATTGATACTATTTCTAATTTTATTATTCGAAAACTTTCAACTAAAGCATTTGAATATTTAGTTATCATATTTAATAACTGTATCTCCAACGGATATTTTCCAGATTCATGGAAAACCTCAAAGATAATTCCAATTAAGAAAAAAGCCAATAGTAATGAGATTTCTAACTTGCGACCTATATCTTTATTGTCAAATCTGGGTAAACTTTTTGAAATGATTGTCCGTACTAAAATGGATAAAGGAATCACTTTACCATATATTCCAAACTCACAATTTGGTTTCCAAAAAGGGCATTCCACAGTTGATGCTATGACAAAGTTCACAAATGATATTGTATTGAATTTAAGAGCAAAGAAATGTACTGTTGCAGTTTTTCTTGACGTTAAAAAGGCTTTTGATCATGCTTCCCACTATGGTATATTAACTAAAATGATAAGGATAGGGTTTAGTCCTCCGATTATAAAGCTTTTCAAAAGTTTTTTTACGAATAGACAATTTGGCGTACTCTTCAAAAATCAGTTGTCGGAATTTTCAAATGTTAATTGTGGTGTCCCGCAAGGATCGGTTTTAGCTCCACATTTATATAACATTTTTATGAGTGATTTTCCCCACAACTCCGAACATTCCTCGGGTATTTTGTATACGGATGATTCCCTTTTATACTCTCACAATGAATCGCCAGCATGTGCTTTGGTCCAAGTCTCGCAATACCTCCATGAGGTTAAAAATTTTTATGATAAATGGGGTATAAAGATAAATACTTCAAAATGCGAAGCCATTTGCATAAGAAATGCATCGGGAAAATGCAAGCGCTTTGTTGTACCTGAGAGTAAATCCTTGAAGATATTTTTAAATGGCATTGAAATTCCATTTAAAGAGAAAGTTAAATATTTGGGTGTAGAGTTTAACAAACTTTTTAAATTCAACGTACACGCGCGGAAGGTCCGTAATAAGGCCCAGGGAATATTCGCATCGTTTAAAAAAATTCTTGGATACAAATCTTTGCCTGTAAATACGAAACTTTTATTGTACAAGACTTGTATTAGGCCTGTTATCTTATATGGTTTTCCAGTTTGGTTCAGTATATCCCCCATTGTTATGAAAGAACTTGAGATTTTTGAGCGGAAAATTTTGAGACTTTGCATTGGGAAGAATTTTAAGCGCATTAACAGAAGATATTCAAATAATTTCATTTATTTGAATTCCAAGTTGAAGCGGCTTTCTTCCTATGTGTGTGATCTTTTGGAGAAATTCAATTTAAGATTAGGGCTTCATGAGAATTCTCATATGATTGACGCTATGAATAGTCAAGCGAACATTGGTTGGTATAATGCTCAGTATTTATCTCCCTTGGGATATATAAATGAACCTGAATCGGGTACTATCGCTTTTTACGAAAAGGCACTAGCCGGCACTCACCGTGGGTAGCTACATCTTAACCTACTTTTCCTTGTTTTTTTTTTTTGGTTTAGTTATAATTGTTATTATTTTTTGCTTATTTTATTATTTGTAGCTTTAAGTTCAAACCCTAGATTAAGATTTTTCTATTTAATGTAGTAGTCTCGGGAGCAAGGACGTCAATAATTCTAATTTCATGTATCCATATTACATTTTACCTTTTATGCTAAAGCCAGGTGCTGAAACTACCTAATATGTTATTGCGATAATACATTATAGTCATAAGTTTTCTTTATTATGTTTCTAATTCTACTTCAATGTTTAAAAAAAGACTCAATAAATAAAAACTTCTAACTTCTAACTTCTGTGAATGGCAATGATTTTCATATAATTTTGGCAATTTATCAAAATTTTTTTTATTTCTATTAAAATATAAAATACTAAAAAAATGTTTTCGTCTATGTATATACGCACTTGTTGACGATGTTTTTTTCTTATTTTTAAAACAACAAAGTTGTGGTTTTTTCGTATAATATGTGGGTTTTTTTGTCGTCGGCAATTTTGAGAAAGCTGCCTTAAATTTATTAAATTCCAACTGAAAGAGATTTATTTAAGAACCAAAAACATACATATGGGACATTCCACATATATTTTTATATGAAATCAAAGGCTAATACCATTTTTTCTATGTGTGGTTCGCGATGTCAATAACCAGTCTATGCTATTAAAAAACCACATTTTTGTCAACCTTTTTTACTTTTTTTTTCCAAACAACTTTTTTATTTTTATAAATAAATTTTATCAAGTATAAAAGTTCGTCAAGTTTTCCAAGACATTTGACAAATTTTATTTTATCCAAATTTCATCAAAACAAAAATAGATTAGAACGCTTCACGCCCACAAAATTTCAACCATTACCTCAGCATATGTGCCCAATGGCTTCCCAAGCGTCTAGTTGAACCAACTCAAATTTGGTAATGGTTTGATAGTTGATTAAAAACATGATCTTTAAAGCACATAGGCAACAAAGAGAACTATGGAAAAAAACATATCAACAAAACAAAAGAAAACGTAGATGATTATCAAATTGTGAAGCATTTTTTTTTTTGGAATTATTTAAAATTAGAAAATGTTTCCTTAGTTTGATTTAACTATTCATTTTCGTTGAAATTCGATATTCATAAAATTAATAAAATTGTTTTTAAATGTATATCGAGTAGCCAAGTTCGTCAATATTTGTTTTCAATTTGTAACTCTTTTTTCCCAAATTTCATCAAAACCTAATTACAAGTCAACAAAAATAGATTAAATCGCCTCACACCCACAAAAAATCAACTATAGCCTCATCATATGTTCCCGCCCAATGCCCAGCGTCTAGTTGAACTAATTTAAATTTGATAATAGTTTGCTAATTGATTAACACCACCATAAGTAATCACACTTATCTCCAGTAAAAAAAAGCCACAGTATTTATTGAACATTAAAATTCTTATCTATGTTTCGAGCCAAACAAACAATTGTATTTTTTTTATACCCTACACCACCACTGTGGTACAGGGTATTATAAGTTTGTGCATTTGTTTGCAACGCTAAGAAGGAGAAGAGCTAGACCCATTGATAAGTATACCGACCGACTCAGAATCACTTTCTGATTCGATTTAGCAATGTCCGTCTGTCCGTCCGTCCATCTGTGAGTGCATGTATTCTTATAGTCAAAGTACTGGTTGTACATTCTTTTAATTACACCCTACACCACCACTGTGGTACAGGGTATTATAAGTTTGTGCATTTGCTTCCAACGCTAAGAAAGAGAAGAGCTGGACCCATTGATAAGTAGAGAGCACTTTTTGTTTATGGACCAATTTTGACCAAAATTTGTATTTAGGCATTATTTGGTGTAAAAAAACCAATTTTGACGTCATATCTGGTATACGAAAAAAAAATACAAAATGTGCGAACCAAAATAGATACGTTTAGAGCCTTAAATGATTTAATGGTTTGGGTTCTAAGTACTTTTGTGGGTATAAATGTCCTCTTGCAACCCATTTTCCTCTAATTGTATCCTAAGAATCACTAGGTCCAAATTTGTTCCGGTCTTCCGATTTAGGGTTTTAGGCCTATAAAACAACATTTACTGTCCAATTTGGCTATAAATTTGGCACAACGAATTGGGTTAAGATCCCAGATGTATGTGCCGAATATAGTTCAGATCGGTCTATATCTTAGCATAGCTCCCATCTAGACCGATCTCCCGATTAAGGTCTTAGGCCCTTACAAGCCGTATTTATTACCCGATTTGGCTGAAATATGGCACAACGAGTTGTGTTTAGATTTTTGATATCTGTGCCAAATATGATTCAGATCGATCAATATCTTACCATAGCTCCTATATAGACCGATGTCCTGATTTAAGATTTTAGGCCCTTAAAAGCCGTATTTATTATTTGCCGATTTGGCTTAAATTGGCAAAACGAGTTGTGTTTAGATTTTGGATATCTGTGCCAAATATGGTTCAGATCGGTCTATGTCTTAGCATAGCTCCCATCTTGACCGATCTCCCGATTTAAGGTCTTAGGCCCTTAAAAGGCGTATTTATTTCCCGATTTCGCTGAAAATTGGCACAACGAGTTGTGTTTAGATTTTTGATATATGTGCCAAATATGGTTCAGATCCGTTTCTGGAAATACATAAGTTTATAGGAGTGAATGTAATAAAGATTTGAATATTTGTACAGAAGAAATACTTAATACTCTTAGCGTTTTCTAAACCTACATTCGATGAAACGAATTTCTGTGTTTTCAAATTTTTTTTCCGATGCTCCAAAAAATATATCTATATATATTGGGTTGCCCAAAAAGTAATTGCGGATTTTTTATATAGTCGGCGTTGACAAATTTTTTCACAACTTGTGACTCTGTAATTGCATTCTTTCTTCTGTCAGTTATTAGCTGTTACTTTTAGCTTGCTTTAGAAAAAAAGTGTTAAAAAAAGTTCATTCTAAGTTTTATTAAAAATGCATTTACTTTCTTTTAAAAAATCCGCAATTACTTTTTGGGCAACCCAATATAATGTATTCGCTCTCTATTGATAAGTATACCGTTCGGCTCAGAATCACTTTCTGATTCGATTTAGCCATGTCCGTCTGTGAGTCCATGTATTCTTGTTATCAAGGTACAGGTAGTTTGCTGGCCAATCTTCACGAAATTTTGCACATTCCACTTTTTTGGCTCATGGACGAACGTTATTGATTTTGGTAAAAATCGGTTCAGATTTGAATATAGCTCCCATATATATGAATCGCCCGATTTGCACTTTAAAGGCCTTAGTAACTACATTTTTAAACCAATCTGCACAAAATTTGGCACGGATTGTTTTGTCACTGGTCTTAACATATCTGCCAGATTTCATCAAAATCGGTTCAGATTTGAATATAGCTCCCATGTATATGTATCGCCCGATTTGCACTTTAAAGGCCGTAGTAACTACATTTTTCAACCAATCTGCACAAAATCTGGCACGGATTGTTTTGGTACTGATGATAACATATTTGCAAGATTTCTTAAAAATCTGTTCAGATTTGAATATAGCTCCCATGTATATGTATCGCCCGATTTGCACTTAAATGGCCGTAGTAACTACAATTTTCATACGATCTGGCGTGCATTGTTTTGTTACTGATCTTAACATATCTGCCAGATTTCATCAAAATCGGTTCAGATTTGGATATAGCTCGCATATACATGTATTGCCCGATTTTCACATTAAAGGCCGTAGTAACTACATTTTTCAACCGATCTGCACAAAATTTGGCACGGAGTGTTTTGTTACTGATCTTTACAAATCTGCAAGATTTCATCAAAATCGGTTCATATTTGGATATAGCTCCCATGTATATATATCGCCCGATTTTCACATTAAAGGCCGTAGTAACTACATTTTTCAACCGATCTGCACAAAATTTGGCACGGAGTGTTTTGTTAACATATTTGCAAGATTTCATCAAAATCGGTTCAGATTTGGATATAACTCCCATGTATATGTTTCGCTCGATTTGCCCTTATATGGCCGTAGTAACTACAATTTTGGTTCAAATTAAGATGTAGCTCTCATATACTTATATCTATTGCTCGAATTTACGGTAGGTGTAGGTTATTATACAGTCGGCGCCGTCCTACTTTTGCCTTTCCTTACTGGTTTTGTTATTAAAAAATGTTTTTTTCTATTTACAGATTGCCGTACCCGATCTTGTTGAGGCCGCTAAAGATGCCGATGTTTTGATTTTCGTTGTGCCCCATCAATTCATTCCCAATTTCTGCAAACAACTCTTGGGCAAACTTAAGCCAAATGCCATAGCAATCTCCTTAATCAAGGGCTTCGATAAGGCCGAAGGTGGTGGTATTGATTTAATTTCCCATATTATCACACGTCACCTGAAAGTTCCCTGTGCCGTATTGATGGGTGCCAATTTGGCCAATGAAGTGGCTGAGGGACAATTCTGTGAGACCACCATTGGTTGCCGTGATGCCAAATATGCCAAAATCCTGCGTGACCTCTTCCAAGCCAATCACTTCCGTGTTGTGGTGGTGGATGATTCAGATGCAGTGGAAATTTGTGGTGCTTTGAAGGTATGTTGTTGGCAAATAGTTTGGTTAATTTTTATGGATTTGTGTTAATTTTTTTGTACTTGCTTTGTTTTTAGAATATTGTGGCCATGGGTGCTGGTTTCGTTGATGGCCTAGGCTTGGGCGACAACACCAAGGCTGCTGTTATCCGTTTGGGTCTGATGGAAATGATTCGTTTCGTTGAAATCATGTATCCCGGCGGCAAATTGTCTACCTTCTTTGAAAGCTGTGGTGTTGCTGATTTGATTACCACCTGCTATGGTGGCCGCAATCGCAAAGTTGGTGAAGCCTTTGTCAAATCGGGCAAGACCATTCAACAATTGGAAACTGAATTGCTTAATGGCCAGAAATTGCAGGGCCCTCTCACTGCCGAAGAAGTTAACTATATGTTGAAAAACAAGAATTTGGAAGAAAAGTATTTGAGACATATTTAACGATATTATTTATAGAAAAAAAATTGAATATTGTTCTTGTTGTTGCTTGTTTACAGATTCCCCCTCTTCACCGCCATTCACAAGATTTGCTCTGGTTCCCTTAAGCCTCAAGATTTGATTGAATGCATACGTTGCCATCCCGAGCACATGTAAGTTGGTTTATTTTTCAGTCCCTTAAAACATTCAAGTTCTAGGATTTAGTAATACTCTGTTACTTTCTTCCTTTGCATCATGTTCAATTCTGAATTGGAAGTTTTCATTTAGACTATTTCAGTATTTTGTATTATGTTTAGTTTAGTTGATATATTTGTTTGTTACTAATTAAGATGATTGTCAAGTATTAGGTCGATTACCCTGTCCTTCAAGGGTAACCGATCAGTCACTCTTAAACAGTTGTTATTTTTTTTTAGAATAGAAATATTTATGTCATTTATTATATTCTAATATTCTAATATCCTTGTTTTATTTGTTTTTAATAGAGGTCTTGTATAAAATTAAATTAAATATGTCTTAAAGTCTCATTCATTAGATTGTTTAAAGTATAAGCATATCATGTTTGTAACCTGCACCACCAAATTGTTAATAATTTAAACAAAAACTACCAATTAGATGTAATTGAACATTTAAAATTGTACAACTGAATATTTCTGTTCCTAAAGGAATAGCTAAAAATATCTTTCAGCATATTTTCATATAAAGTAGTATGAAGAATTTTTTTTTTATTTTATTTGAGATATGATTGATTATTTTTTAAATGGCATGTTTTTTTTTAAGTTGTAATTATTAGATTTTGTTCATATACAAGGAAACATTTATAGCCTGTTTGTGGACGTCGAAAGTAATCTATCCTTCGGCCTGCAAATGAAAAAAAAATGATTTGGGTTTGTGTATCTCATCTTAACCGACGAATTTATTGAACGATAAGTCGAACAGAATCGTAAGCGGTCCCATACAAAAATAGGTTCATGTATATCGTAACAGTTGCCAAAAATGCGAAGCAAATGTAAAAACCAGTCACTTGATAATTTGCCTTCGAGCAAGAATTATTTAGTAAAAATGGAAAGCACAGAACAAGTGAAATTATAAAAATTTTAGCATTTAAGAACCTTAGATGCCAACCAAATTGCAAATTTTGACCATGAACATTCCACTAAGGAACATGGGCAAACTTCTCACATTTTAATGAGTGCAGTCCTCCTCCTTTTTATTCGGACTCTGCTCGGAACGGCGTGCCGCAGTGCGACACCTCTTTGAAGAGAAGTTTTTACATGACATAGCACCTCACAAATGTTGCCAGCATTAGGAGGGGAAAACCACCGCCGAAAAATGTTTTCTGATGGTCTCGCCAGGATTCGAACCCAAGCGTTCAGCCTCATAGGCGGACATGCTAAACTCTGTGCTACGGTGGCCTCCCACCACTGATTGTTTTAATAACAATAGGCGGCCAAGAAATGTTGTCTATAACAATTTACGGACTTTTCTCTTAAGCGTTCTTCTAAAATCAGCTTTAATATTAAAATTTTTACCTTTCTACATCGCTGTAGTATTACAATGTTGGGCTCCTCCTCCTCCAACCGCCAAAAAAGTAAACGCTAATGGATGATTCCTATTGATTTTTTATTAAACTCAACATGCAACACAATTTTATATTTCAAAAATGTTTTAAGCTTGTGTATGTGATTGAAATAAAGAAAGCCGTAACACAGTTGCCACTTCGGGACCTTGCACAAATACCGAGTGCCTATCCCGGCAAGGGATAGCTATGAGCACCACACAGGCTGAAACATTGAGGTCCGTGTGGTGTTCATAGCTGTTACGAGAAGCTTAGCTGCAAGCTGCCGGGCGCGTCCATAGGTTGCAGATAGTGGAATGCTCCATACGGAGTAGCTGCAACCAACGGCAGTCTCGGACACTCAGCGATATCGAGCGGAGAGTCTCAGTGAGAGGCCGGTTGGCATCGGCTTTTGCACAAATACTGAGTGCCTATAATGCTCGATATTACAAGGCGGGTTATTGGCGCCTTTAAATAACCAATGGCCACCCTGTTTCCGTAGCAATCGGTCCTTTGGACCGGAACGTACTTGCTCATCTACAGGAGCATGACGAGGATCGCCACCTCCAAATAGAAATGTGGTTACAACAACAACTGAGTGCCCAATGGCCACCCCGTTACCGCGGCGATCGGTCCTTTGGACCGAATCTCATCTATAGGAGCAAGACAAGGATCGCCACCTCCAAATACAAATGTGGCTACAACAACAACAACTGAGTGCCTATGATGTTCGATATGACAAAACGGTTTATTGGCGCCTTTAAATAACCAATGGCCACCTAGACTAGATCAAGCTTGCTCACCTACAGGAGCTTGACGAGGATCGCCACCTCAACATGAAACTGTGGCTACAACAAAAACAAAATAGTTGCACCACTGTACAAACCAATTGGTATAAGATCAGGAGACATCGAAAAAAAAAAAACACCCATATGGCAATGCCAAAATCGTAAGTATGGGAAAATGAGAACATTAATTTACGTATGTATGTGCAGGCGACCAATTGAATTCGACATACACAAACCGAAAAAGATTCTTTTTCGACCACTATACAAACCAATTGGTATAACATCGGGAGACTTCGAAAAAAAAAGCAACCATATGCAATGCCAAAATCGTAAGTATGGGAAAATGAGAACATTAACTTACGTATGTGCAGGCGACAAATTGAATTCGACATACACAAACCGAAAAAGATTGGATTTCGAGCCATTGATTGTCTTTTATTCGTCTGGACTATTTGACGCCCACAAACACGGTATTAGGGATAAAGCAAGAGTTACTACAATACATCCAAGAACTCAATAGAGAGCCCAATGTGTGCTTAATAACGGTGTTCAAAGCACTTTTTTTGTTTTGTCAGAACCAAATCGTTCATGAGCCGGTTTCCGTCTCCGATTCGGAAGTACAGTCATTCTAAGTCAGCAGTTGTTGTTGTTGTAGCAATGTGTTCTACACTGAGACGGCAGCCTTTGCCGATGAAGGAATCCATCGGGTCAATCCGTTACGTACAAGCGGCTGCCATGGGATTGCTTAGTCAGCAATGTGTTCGGACTATGTGACATCTTCGAAGTTTTCTACTAGAAATTTGCACAGTTTTAGCTAGGCACGGGAGCACTATGAGCACCACGGAGTCTGGAACCTTGAGTTCCGATCTATCTGGTGTTAATCGTTATCACATCCACAGGTTGCTGCTAGTGGAATGCCGAGTAACTGTAGCTTCTGTCACGGACTAGGAGAGAGTAGAATAGGGAATAAATAGAGGTCACACAGTGCCGGAGATGCCATGGCTCTGTTTCGTTTTCGATGGTCCACGAGGACCATCCTATAACATGGCCTAGGTTGATTGAAGCCACGGCAAATGTGTGCGGTGATGGCATGTAAAGCAGTTGTTGTGCTCTGCAGTCTTTGAAGTCTTTGCTATTGCTCGGCGAATGGAAATGCACCAACGAGATACAGGGAGAACGGTCTGTATGACTACACTAGGGCGGGTCCTTTTCGGTCTTCCGTAGCGGGATTACTCTTCCAGACATCGAATACTTTAAGATTGCTCAAAGACAGAGAGATGGTGTCAGAATCCAGTAGCTAATATTTGATTCAAATGGTAATGAAGAAGCCTATAGAATTCATAACAATAATTTTGAATCTCACGGCAGCCGGTTGTACGTAACGAATTGACCCGATGGAATCCTTCATCGGCAAGGGCTGCCGCCTCGGTGTACAACACACTGTTACAACAACAACAACAAGTAAAAGCCTGCTAAGTTCGGCCGGGCCGAATCTTATATACCCTCCACCATAGATCGCATTTGTTGAGTTCTTTTCCCGATATCTCCTATTAGGCCAGCAAAGGATAAAAGAAAATAATTGATTTATTATTGGAGCTATACCAAGTTATGGTACGATTCGGACCATAATTGAATTGAATGTTGGAGACCATATCAGAAGTAATTGTGTTAAATTTCAGCCAATGTGAGTAAAAATTGCGACCTTTTGGAGGCTCAAAAGGTAAAATAGAGAGATCGGTTTATATGGGAGCTGTATCAGGCTATAGACTGATTCGGATCATATTTGACAAGTATGGTGAA
This sequence comes from Stomoxys calcitrans, assembly GCF_963082655.1. NCBI lineage: Eukaryota > Metazoa > Arthropoda > Insecta > Diptera > Muscidae > Stomoxys > Stomoxys calcitrans. The sequence continues at coordinate 14,844,986 of NC_081553.1, forward strand.
GGTCACGGGAGAAGCCGTTGTACAAAATTTCAGCCAGATCGGATAATAATTACGCCCTCTTGAGTCTCAAGAAGTCAAGATCCCAGATCGGTTTCTATGGCAGCTATATCAGGTTATGGATCGATTTGAACCATATTTGACACAGTTGTTAGCCAAGTCGGCTAAGAATTGTACCCTCTAGTGGCTAAAGAAGTCAAGACCCAAGCATCGGCTTATATGGCTCCTATATCCAAACATGGACCGATATAGCCCATTTACAATCCCAACCGACCTACACTAATAAGAAGTAATTGTGCAAAATTTCAAGCAGCTAGCTTTACTCCTTCGAAAGATAGCGTGCTTTCGACAGACAGACGTACGGACAGACGGACGGACGGACTTGCTAGATCGTCTTGAAATTTCATGACGATCAAGAATATATATACCTTATTGGGCCTTAGACGAATATTTCGAGGAGTTCCAAACAGAATGACGAAATTAGTATACCCCCATCCTATGGTGGAGGGTATAAAAATAATTTTAATAAAACCAAAACCATGCTGCAAGATATTTAACACTCGCCTAAGCTTAAATTATTTATAAATAATTATGAGAATTGGATAAATAAGAATTTTCTATTTTCAAAAAACAAATGTATTGCTTTTTTGTATGTATGTAAATGATTTTTATTCTAAATTTTATTCTTTATAATTTTTTTTATATGATTTTTACTCCATCATAAGTCTAACAAATGTTTTGTCTTTATAACTTTGATATCATCATTTGTTCCCATTGTTTTTCTAGGGAGTCATCATTACTGCCGGCACCAAAACTCTAAAAAAAGACACATACACTAGCATACGCACACAACAAACAGAACGAACACTTACACCCAAACCACAACCAATACCACCACTCGCATAGTCATCAACATGATAGATAAATGTTGTAAAATATCAAAAATGAAAGAAAACCCGCCCAATCAAACCCAAGAACGCAACCAACTTGCCCAACTACTAAAACCCTTAACCCCCTTTCAACCCGGATCAATCATGATGCATCAATCAAAAAAAAAAAAAAAAATTGAAAAAAATGCAGTTAAATCAAAACATTTGTTGTTGTTTCCTTTGTGTGTGTTTTTGCACTCGCCCCGCCCCCATGCAACAACATCAACAGTCATGCTGCAAAGTCATCAATCAAACAATCAATCAATCAATCATAAGTAAACTTTATTTTTCTATCATCTTTTCTTCTTAATTTTATTCAAAAAGTGTTTAATTTTTTATACACAATTTTTTTTTTCATCAATTTCTTTTTGTATTAATTTGTACATAATCAAATGTAATTAAATTTGTTAAATAATGCATTATGAAACTAAAGACAATTTTTAAAGCAAATTAATTGTTAATAAAGAAGAAAAAAATTATTATTATTTTCTAGAAAATTCAGAAAAATACACAAAAAAAATGTTTTTTGTTTTAATTGGTTAAAGAAAATGATCTAAAAATTGGCATGAGAAAAGTCTGACAAGTTGTTTCTTTATGTTGTTTGTATAAAATTTGTTTGAAAATCAAAATTTTCCTACAATTCGAATTCTGTTATTCTCTTTAATTCACAGGCAAAATCTTTAAATTCATATTCACCACGAACAATAACAAAACAAACAAAAAAAAAAACGTTAAATTGTTGAAGACAGCCCACCCAAGTCTACCATTACTGCGACATTTGCTTCGTTCAACAAGAATACCCCATTTTTTTAGCTAACTTTTTAAGCTCATCGCTAGATAGCTAATATTGAAAAAATAAGAACAAAATAAATATATATGCCAAATCTGTGATTTGTTTTTATTTTAAAGTAATTTGATATTTAAAAAAAAACATTTCACAAGCATTACAAAAACAACTGCATACAAAATCAACCAAAAAAAAAAAAAAAAAACAACAAAATGCACAAATTAGTCTATTGCCGTCTATGTGGGACGCCCGAAATTCCCCAATTAATTTTAACGATATCGAATACACTTTAAAACTGAACACCTGTTAAGCCAACCAATGTCTTGCAACATTTGTGTTACACTTTTATTAGGCAAACCTAAATAAAAATGGCATATCCTAAGACAACACCAGAAAGAAATTTCTTCTTTAGCGATCGTATTGTCCTGGAGATTTCAGAAAAATTAACTCAACCCACTTACAAAATTTGCCCCAACCCCTCCCCACTTCATTTATGAAATACTGAAACCAAGGTACCTAATATTTGTTAAGGTAACAACAAAGGACAATTGAATTTTATGTTTACAAAAGGAGAAAAAGAAAACCTAAAATTACCATTAAAAAAAAAAAAATAAAAGTAGTTAATAATTTTTAAAGGTAGTGGAAGAAAAACGATGACCCATTAACTTAGTATGAAATATTTGTGAAAATAAAGAATTTAAAACAAAAAACTTTCTTACTTTTGTTATAACGATTTTTCTTCATTTTTAGGGCAAATGGTTTTCAAAATTTCTGTTTGTTTTTTTTACTAAGAATGATTTGCCATGACTACGAAAAGAAGTAAGTAAATGCCCTTGAAAGCTTAAAACGTAATACAACTCATTCGTGTGTGTTCTGAGTTTCACTCTTCCCCTAAAATGAACTGCTTTTTACCACGTCAATAAAGTTTCAATATTTCCCAAATTTTCATCACAAGATTTCTTAGGTAAAACCAAAAAAAAGGCATAAAGTTCGGCCGGGCCGAACTTTGGATACCCACTACCTCGGGTATATATGTAAACCCCCTTTTGCTACAATCCGTAGAAAGTTGGATAACTAATGCACCCAAATTTGGCACAGACATTGAGTGGTCTAATAAATATAAGTCACTGTTCAATTTTGTAGAACAAAACAAGTAAAAGTGTTCGGCCGAATCTTATATACCCTCCACGATGGATCGCATTTGTCGAGTTCTTCTCCCGACATCTCTTCTTAGACAAAAAAAGGATATAACAAAAATTTGCTCTGCTATTAGAGCGATATCAAGATATGGTCCGGTTTGGACCACAATTAAATTATATATTGGAGACCTGTGTAAAATGTCAGCCAATTCGAATAAGAATTGCGCCCTTTGGGTGCTCAAGAAGTAAAATAGAGAGATCGATTTATATGGGAGCTGTATCAGGCTATATACCGATTCAGACCATAATAAACGCGTATGTTGATGGTCATGAGAGGAACCATCGTACAAAATTTCAAGCAAATCGGATAGGTTAAGCGACCTCTAGAGGCTCAAGAAGCCAAGTCCCCAGATCGGTTTATATGGCAGCTAATCAGGTTATGAACCGATTTGAACCTTAATTGGGCACAGTTGTTGGATATCATAACAAAACACGTTGTGCAAAATTTCATTCCAATCGGCTAAGAATTGCGCCCTGTAGAGGCTATGTCTCCTTCCAGACAAACCTACACAATATGTGAAAATTTGGACAAAATTGGTTTTGCCGTTTTTCAGTCTATATCAGTGAATGGCTTATGTGCCCATTCTGGGTTGTTTTTGTGGGGGTGGGGTGACCCTCTATACTTCGACATGAATTTACACGCCATATTCGTTATCTACTCCCGCATACTTTTCATTTGATACCCATATTGTTCTTATGGGTCCACATTTGATTCTGGGTGATGTTTTTGAGGTAACGTTGAAAAGTCCGCCCCCTTTCGTTATCAATAAATTATAAAGCCTATTCCTACTTCCTGACCATATTCGTAATCTACTCCCGAATACCTTTCATTTGAGTCCCATATTGTCATGATCGTCAAATAACCCAATTTAAAGAAGTTTTTGGGCTGGGGCGGCCCCCCAGTTACTTGGACCCAACTTTTATTATGAAATTCGTACTCTACTCTTGAATACCTTTCATTTGAATCCCATAATATCCCGATCGGTCCACTTTTATTTTTGGGTAGAACTTTTGGGGTAAGGGGGAGGGTCTGCCCCCCTCCCGATATCCAAAAATTATATAGCGTATGTATGTGTCCTTCCAGACCTAACAACACAATCTGTAAAAACTTCAAGGTAATGGGTTCAGCCGTTTTTGAGTCTATACGGAACAAACCGACAAACAAACAAAAATTGAATTTTATATATAAGAAGATATCAACCAATAGAAAAAATAAAATACGACGATCCCTTATCTAGTTTTCCAGATACTACAATACATTTGCAATCAGATCAAATTACCTAAAAATGGTGTGTAGTTTTTAGTTAGTATTTACATTTGTTTCCATAATTGTTTGAAAATAAAATTCTAAAATTTATATTTTGGCATAATTATTCAGCGTTGGTCATTACCCCACTAAAGCTGTTGATATTTTAAAAAAATAAGCCTTTTGCCAACTCGGTTCATTGAGCTTAAACTTGAATAAGTCAGTACTCATTGATGTGAAAGATATAAGTTCGTTTCTTAAGTCTTTTGTTTTTGAAGTACAAATTTTGTCATAATGAAAAGATAAATATCAACAAAGTCGAAAACAACAAAACCAAAAAAACGCGAGCGAAAATAAGGTTTTTTTATAAAACAAAACAAAATAAAAGTTTTGCAAGTTAAAACTTTTCCTATTTATAGAACATTAATAGCCTTGGGCCTACTTCACTACCTTTCACCAATAACATAAATATGTTTGCAAATGCTCTCCATAAAAATCCCCTAATTCCAGTTAGTGAATTTTTGCTAAACATCAAAATGACCATGGTAGCAGAAACAATAACATATGACCGAAAAAAAAAATTAGTTCAAATATGATTTATTTCAATTTTCTATTTAAGCTGACTAACAGTCAGCCACCCACCATGAGGGTAATACCATTTTAGGAGTTTACAAAATTATTTCCATTACATTATTCGTTTAAAACAATTCACTTAACACACTGGAATGTCGCCCTTCATCGCCCTCTGTTACTAGTTATAAATATTTCATTGTCAAGATGAAAAAACAAAAATAATTTAGCCCCAGGCATAGTAAAGATAATACTTTGAAAAAAATAAAACAAAAATGTCTCTGCCCCAGCAGTCATACATATAGCTCATAAAAAAAAGTATAGCATAGCAAATGGTCGGTCATAGACCATAACTAAAGTGAATATTCATTTAAAGCACAGTACAATGGAAAGGCTAAAATAGAGTGGAATTTTCTAAAATATTTTTTGGACAACATTTTATTAAAATTTGGTCTTCTGTTGATAAAATATGTACTCAAATCCTGTTAAATATCTTCCTGTCGTCTAGATCTTTTCAATTGGATGAAAACACTCTTACTTTACTTAAATTGGCTGTTACAGAACATTTGTCCCATTAGCCGAACAAAGAATAGATTGTCAATGACAAGTTTCGAAATGTCATTCAACACTTAATCCTTCCATCGGAGTTTTATTCTGACAACATGACCTAGTCAACACAATCGTGGTATTTTGATACGTTAAACTATTCCAACGTCATCATACAGCTTATACAGTTCGCAGTTCATACGTCGTCGATATTCTTCACCAATGCATACTGGTCCAATTTACGGAAAATCTTCCGCTCAAACGGTACATGCACTGTTTTCACAAGTACCCATGTCTCGGCTGCAAAGGCAAAGGCTGCAGTTCCTACTTACTACTACCGACCCATGATATCATTGTCGTCGGTATAGGCGAGTAGCATGTCTTCTCTTGTGAGTAGTGTGTCATACCTATTTACATCTGTATCTCGTATGATCTTCTTCATTAGGATATTAAAGAGATCACACGATAAGTTGTCTCGCTGTTTGAAACCTCGTTTGGTATTGAATAGTTCGGAGAGATTCTTTTCTATTCTTACAGAGGAACGTGCATCATTAAGTGTCATCCTGCAGAGTCTTTTTTATTTTGAAGGAATACCAAGCTCAGACATGATTTGAAATATCAAAAATATGTTGAAAGTGGATTTGTAGTCAACAATGAGATGGTAAAAGATGACCAGACCTTCTCGGGTCTTTTCCAGGATTTGGCGCAATGTGAATATCTGGTCTATGGTGAAATTTACCTGGTCTAAAGCCGCATTGATGTTAGAAGTTTGCTCCTGCTCCTTAATGGAACGATTGGAAGGAGAGTTTCTCCTCTGTAGTTGGCACATTGTGTCTTGTCTCATTTGTTGTGTACGGGACATGGTTATTGGAACCTCAGCATGCTGGTTTCAACCATGGTGTTTCCGTTCTTCTAGCCCGATCGCTCATACGAGCTGATGCATACGCCTATCAGTGTGCCGCCTCCGGTCTAAAATATTTCAGCTGGCAACCCATCGGTTCCTGCTGCCTTGTTGTTCTTCAGTCGGGTCAATGCTACTTGGACATCATTCTGACTAGGAGATAAACATTTTATATCATCATCAGAGATGGGACACTTGCAGCTGGAAAAATTTTTCTTTTCATATCCCTATCAAACAATTTACCCGATTTATTCTTTGTCTCTGCAGGAGGATGTGGCTGTACAACAACCATCGGTATGATATTTCTTTGGTAAAATTCTCGATTTTCATTCTGACTCCTTTACTTCTCAATTCACTAACTCTCACGACTTTTAATTTCCTTTTTGCGGAATAGACGTTTTGAGTGGAGTGTGCCGTTGCCATCAATTGCGTTAGCAGCTTTTCTTTGTCCAGCTTCCGTCAGATGCGAACCTTTTCTGCAACAAGGTAATGATCCGAATCTTTTTCGTTCCTCGGATCGATCGTGCATCAAGCACACTAGCCGAATACCTTCCATTTATCACAACGGGGTCAATTTATTCCTTGCTTCTTGATCTTTTTATATTATGACGGGATAGGTTAGATTAGGTTAGGTCGAAAAAAGGGTGCGGACTTTAATCCGCCCCATGCCACTGTGGACGTTTACCTAAGCCAGTATTCGGCTTGCTGTGCGCTCTAAATACTAAAAAGTAACCTCGAAAAAGAAAAGCTATGTTAGGATTTCCGTGCTTTCGAAATCAGTATACACATATAGCGGCCCTCAAGGCCATCGGTTGTAGGACAGTGAGGTCGAAGTTTTTGGCGGAATGTGTGGAATCCCTGAATAGACTCCAGGTTCACGATATAACATGGGATATAACATAGCGCATACGACGGCGCTGTATTGGAGCTTACCCCTACCCCTACTACTCTATATTTTTTTTTATCACATATATTTTATTTTTTCGTTTTCTTTTCACCACAGGTCAAAATGGCCACGAGTGAACTCACCTTTTCATGGTGGGCTACCCATTCAATCTGAACTATTAACAATCACAAAAAAAAAATCATACGTCTTCGTAGCATACGGGTTCAAATTGCTCCTCAGTCAGCATCCGTAATAGGTTACTTATGGTGGTCACCTAAAGGAGTGGCGATAAAATGCCCCCCTGCTGCTTGCCCTGTGTCACTTTCTCCTTTATATTTATGGCATGGGACTCAAAATTTATGCACCTGTTCCTTAGCACATGATTTTTCGAGTCTCTAAGGACCCAGTTCATCCGGTACTGGTCTAAGGATTGGATCAGTGTATCGGTCTGCACATTGTGGATAGTGGAATGCTTCTTTCGGAGTAGCTGCAAATGCGACCCCAGACAATTGGCGGTGTTGAGTGAAGAGTCTCAGTGAGAGGCTAGGCGGCAAAATTGCAAATTTTGCCCATGAACATTCCACTAAGGAACAGGGGAAAACTTCTCACATATCAATGAGTGCAGTCCGATTAAGTTTAAGCTCAATGATAAGGGCTTCCTTTTTATAGCCGAGTCCGAACGGCGTGCCGCAGTGCGACACCTCTTTGGAGAGAATTTTTTACATGGCATAGTACCTAACAAATGTTGCCAGTATTATAAGGGAAAACCACCGCTGAGATTTTTTTTCTGATGGTCTCGCCAGGATTCGAACCAAGGCGTTCAGCGTCATAGGCACAATACTGAGTGTCTATGATGCTCAATATTACAACGGCGACTTTAAATAACCAATGGTCATCATGTTCCCCTTGCGATCGGTCCTATAACCGGAACGAGTTTGCTCACGTATTGGAGATTAACGAGGATTGCTATCTCCTAATGCAAAAGTGGATACAACAACAACACTTATACTAAGTTTCCCATTATAATTCCATTAAGGATCAGGGGATACAACAACAACAGCATTGGCTTCAAACCATTATCGGAAGTTATCTCGTGAGGTTAAAATTTCCAACTGTTGAATCAAAGATTTTTTCCTTCCCTATCTTCGCCATAAAATCTCCCAGAACGATTAAAACTCCATTTGTTTCCCATCATTTGTTTGGTTCTTATTTCTCTGCTAAGGCTGGTTCTATATTCGCATTTCTCGACATTTTTCGCCGATTACTTTTTTTAGATAATAGATTTTAAAGCAAAAAAACTTGCTGATTTCATTAAGGAGGATATTCCCTCATTACTTTTGGTAAAATTTTAATAAAATCGCTATTTTCGTAATGTTTTAAAAAAGTAATCGTGAACAAAAGGGTTTTCAACGGTGAAAAACGAACATAGTACCAGCCATTAAACAAAAAAACTATTCGCATAATAATTTTCCACATCATTTACAAAAAAAATCGTTATTTATGTATATTTAAAATTCGAGCCAATGTTTATATATAAAATTGTTACTGCAATTAGAATAAAATTACACTCATCTAATATTTGCTCTCATTATTGATTTTCTCGATACACTGTGAAATGCAAACAAAACGTCAAATTGTTTGAACAACGTTAACACCACATAAAAGCAATAAAAACCTTTAAATGTTCGTAACAATTCCCATTGTAATGTGCACATGTATGTAGGTACGCATTTTTTTTTTTTATCATTTGAGCCATAAATCATTTTTAGATGAAAATAAAGAAGAAGCAGAAGAAATAATAAAAAAAATAATTGCAAATGGCAATGTGGCGGTGGAATTATTCCACAACTTTGGTATGTGCACAATGTGTTAGCAGATTCCATAAATTGACATACTGTATGGAAATAATAATAATAAAATTTTAAAAGTGGAAAACTTTAATGCTTAAAGCGTATTCAAGGCGTCTTAAATTAAAACTGTGCCATTTTGTAATATCCGTTTTAGATTGAAAGGTTAACATGGTGTAATAACATACATTCAACGTGGGAATAATGTATGCTGGATTAGTAAGATGTATAAATTTACGGAGTAATTGATGATGATCACATTTTTTGCTCAGGTGCAGTTTTGTTGGGCATTATTATTTTTCATATTCGCTTTAAGCTGGTTTCTGATATACAAATTTACATAAGTGTTTGTCCTATCTCTTTTAAAATTTCCATTTTTTTAAAGAAACATTTCCTTTGGTGAAAAATATTTTCGTCCTTTTAAGAAAATAGTATCTTAAATTGTAGTACAGTGGATCCTTATATACCATTGAGGGTAGTGAAACAGAAATTAGGAAGAGGGCAACATTTCTGATATACACATTTGTCCCTACTATTCCAAATTTCCAATGCAAAGTAATTTAGAAGGATCTTAAGGAGTTTTGTCTTAAATTGTTTGGGAAGAGGATAATATTTTACCTCAGTTAAAGATACAGAAAAGTCTTACAAATAGGAGCGTCCATGAAAATTTTTTGCATTACGGCTATCTGATAACTTTGTTTAAACCTCTGTGAATAAAAGTTACATTTGTTTTTTAAAGTTTTTTATTAAAAAAGTTTCATGTCTCGTAAAAAAATATTTGACTATCTTAAATTCTAGTAGTAGGATTTCCCACAAGAAAATACAAATAACTTCAAAATAAATAAGTTTTAAATGCCATCGAATTATATAAAAATTGTTAAGCTTCCATCGCCTTAATCTTTACTTTAACCAGCCAAGATATTTAAATGTTAATAAAGGTTTGCGATGAAAAACCTTTCGAAAACCTTTGTATTGTATGGGACGAATATTAACAATGGTATCATCGCGTTCATCTAAAATGTTCCAAAATTTGGGAAGCTGTAAAAAACCGAATTATATCAATTACAAATCTAATTAAAAATCATTATCTTACCTCTTTATATGATATGGGTAAAATGTCCGCAAATATTATCCAAGACACAGATTCGGAACATGGCGGAGTGGTCAAAGATCCATGATAGGTATAGAAATCTTCACGATTTATATTACCCAGCAATGAACCTAAACTCATTAAATCCATGGCTGTAGCTGAACTATTGAATTCTTGCACATACTCCAAATTATCGTAGATTGCATTTAGGCCGGGATAGAAAACATTTTCAGACTGAAATGAGAAAAACCCGAATTGATATGTTAAATGTTTTAAAACTTTAATTTTTATGTTCATACAGAAAAAAATAAAAATAATAAGTGATACAATTAATTTTTTAATGAAATAGTCAATTCGAAGAATGATTGAAAATTTTTGAAATATACAAATAATTTTTTAATTGATCCAAAAAAAGAATTATTGAAAATTTCAAAATATCCAATTAAATATTGAATTGGATTAATTAACAATTTAATTGAAAATATGCAAATGTTATGTCAAACAATGAAACGGAAAATAATGTTTTCCGAATTGTAAAAGAAAGAGTAGCGAGACAGTGACAATGAATCGTCTTACAAACGAACAACGCTTGCAAATTATTGAATTTTATTATCAAAATGCATGCTCTGTTATAAAAGTTCATCGCGCTTTTCTTCCATTTTACGACGAAGCTCATTTTTGGCTCAATAGGTACGGTTACAAGCAGAATTGTCGATTTTGGAGTGAAGATCAGCCAAAAGCATTGCAAGAGCTACCAATGCATGCAGAAAAGTCACAGTTTGGTGTGGTTTAGGGGCTGGTGGCATCATTGGAACGTACTTCTTCAAAGATAATGCCCAAAATGCTACAGCTGGACTTGCATGACAACGTGGTTTCAACAGGACGGTGCCACATGCCACACAGCACGCGTAACTATGGACTTATTGAGAGGCGAGTTCGGTGAACATTTTATTCAACGTTTCTGACCGGTCATTTGGCCGCCTAGATCGTCGGATTAAACGCTTTATGACTATTTTTGGTGGGGCTATGTTAAATCTCATGTCTACACAGACAAGCCCGCTTCAATTGACGCATTGGAAGAAAACATTGAAGCATTTATTCGTAAGATACCGGCCGAAATGTTGCAAAGAGTATGCCTAAACTGGACAAAGCGGATGGACAATTGGAGGCGCAGTCACGTTCAACATATGCATAAAATAATCTTCAAACATTGAATTGAATTTTATGTGCTTTTTTTGAAAAACTTTTCTATAGCCCTTAAAAAATCACACTTTATTCATAAAAATTTTGAGCGGCTAGAGTTTTGCAAAAACGGATAGTCATAACAGTGCTGTTGGGTCTAAAAAAGTTCCCGCTCCATTAAAAAATGATTGAAAGAACTTACTGCATATACAACTAAAATTTGTTTTATTTTGTCAACGAAAACAGCTGTTTTTAATGAATTCAATTAATTTTTAATTGAAAATTTCAAAAGTTTCTATCACGAAGGTAATTAAAAACGAGTTCAGACTCAATTAAACAAATGATTGAATCAATTAATTTTTAATTGAAAATTTCAAAAAGTTTCAATAACGATCGTAATTGAAAAAAATTCCGGACTCAATTCTAAAAAAATTCGTTCAATTCATTTTTATACCCTCCACCATAGGATGGGGTATACCAATTTCATTCATTCTGTTTGTGACTCCTCGAAGTATTCGTCTAAGAACCCATGAAGTGTATATATTCTTCATCGACATGACATTTTAAGTCGTTCTAGCAATGTCCGTCCGTCTGTCCGTCCATCTGTCCGTCCGTTTGTCAGTCGAAAACACGCTATCTTTCAAAGAGTACAGCTAGCCGCTTGAAATTTTGCACAAATAGTTCTTATTAGTGTTAGTTAGTTGGGATTGTAAATGGGCCATATCGGGTCATGTTTTGATATAGCTGCCGATCTTATATATTGACTTCTTGAACCACTAGAGGGCGCAATTCTTATTCGATTTGGCTTAAACTTTGCATGAGGTGTTTTGTTTTGATTTCTAACAACTGTGCTAAGTGTGGTTCAAATCGGTCCATAACCGGATAAAGCTGTCATATAAACCGATCTGGGGTCTTGAATTCTTGAGCCACTAGAGGGCAAAATTCATATCCGATTTGGCTGAAATTTTGAAAGACGTGTTTCCAACGTGTTATGACTTCCAACAACAGTGCTAAGAATGGTTCAAATCGGTTCATAATTTGATATCGTTGCCATATATATCTAGCATCTTGACTTCTTGAGTCTCTAGAGAGCGTAATTATCATCCGACAACGGCTTCTCCCATGACCTTTAACATACGTTTCAAATATGGTCTGAATGGGTCTAAAGCCTGATGCAGCTCCCATATAAACCGATCTCCCTATTTTACTTTGTAAGCCCCTTAAGGGCGCAATTCTTATTCGAGTTGGCTGAAATTTTACACAATGACTTCTACCATGGTCTCCAACATTTAGTTCGTTTATGGTCTGAATCGGACCATAACTTTTATACAGGGGGCTCCAGGAAAGATAAAATGCCTTCAGCCCAGATATCCTTTTTCGGAGAAGAGAAAGGGATATCTTCATCCTCTCTCTCTTTAGCTCCCAGCGGAACAAAAGAATGTCCAAAGTTTGAGTAGCACCATGTACATGACTCTTTCGGTGATATGGTGATCTTCGTTGTCACTGATCCTACAGTCAGGTGCAAAAGCCTAAGATCGAGAATGGTATTTAACGCCTGTCTTGAGCCACTCCTCCTTGTCCCAGAGATCAGCACTGGCACCGTGCCATTCTCGATTATATTGCGGAGTGCTCTGTTGGTCAGAGCTTCATGCCACACCAGACATCCATAGGTGAATTTTGGTCGAACAACCGCCATAAAAATTCTGTGCACTTTCTCCGGCGTAAGCTCCCAACCTCTTCCTAAGTATTGTAGCGATACGAGCATAGTGCATGGAGTCCCCTTCTTTGTTCCTGCTAAAACTTGGTATCTGGTCAAGAATCACGCCCAAGAACTTGGCCTCTGCAGAGAGCGGCTGCTCCAATCCATCCACGACAAGTCCACTTAGAATGTCCAACTTCCCCCTCGTGCTGAAAAACCTCCAACTCTTTCCTATAGCGTGGCGACAGAAGTTGAGCGAATTCAGCTCCCTTTTGACCCTTTCATCGATGTTCCTGCTCCAAATTAGATTCTTATCAAGAACCACGCTCAAGTACTTGGCCTACGGATAGAGCGGTAGTTCCTCCCCATCCAGGACAGGTCCCCTGAAAACATCCAGGGGGAGCACCCCCTGTACCAGTTCAGTCTTTTTGGGGTTTATGCTAAGCCCGTTTCCTCCCCATCCAGGACAGGTCCCCTGAAAACATCCAGGGGGAGCACCCCCTGTACCAGTTCAGTCTTTTTGGGGTTTATGCTAAGCCCGTTTTCCCTCCATGATGACGACGCAAAGTGGGATAGAATAAAAAAAATAAAAAATCTGCCGTTTGAGACCGGGTAGATTTCTCTTTGAAACTGTAAGTGTTTAGAGGTGTTATCGTGATCATATAAAAATTTTGAAGACCCTATGTGGTGGCACCGCTTTTTGGCAGGCTGTAATATGGTCATAATGGCATTTCGAAAATATGTTGGGGCTGCCAAATCTTCATTTGTGGTTCCATTTCCAAAATTCTTAATTTGTTGGATAGTGCTCAAATTTCTAACCATTTAAAAGTTCAAAGATATATCTCCACCTGCTTTCAAACGGCAGATGTTTTACCAGATTTTTTTGGATTCTATCCCACAGTGCGATATCATACACGTAGGCAACGACAAACTATGTCTCCCTCTCTAAAAACATCAGAATCGCATTTATAACCAGAAGCCATAATAGAGGGAATAAAGCCCCTCTTAATGCTGTTCCTCTGGTAACAATCTTCCTTATCGAATCCTCTACCAGTTATGCGATGCAATTTACCAAAAGAACAGGAACCCTAATGTCCAACAGAGTGTCATGTATGGAGTTTAAATTTAGGTTATTAAAAACCTCTTTTTTTCCAAGAAGGCCGCTAAAGTGAAGACGCCCATGAAGCGAATCACGTCATGAGCACTGTCAATTGAGCGACTCTTAGTGTACGCATGCCGATAGCTGCATCCAGTGACGGGTCGAAACGGTCCCTAAAGATGGATGAGTGAATGATTGGCCTGGGGTATTTGTTTAGAGAAAGGTTCGATTACGGGATAAGAACCACCCTCTTTTCCCGACATTCAGTTGGTAGGTAGTCCAGCAAAACGTTGCTCATAAAAATCATCTCAAGATGTCAAACGGCAAACGGTCCTGCCTGACAGCTTCGAATAGGAACTACTCATATGAAATGTTTGGCCGTTTTTGATCGACTCATATAGTTAAGGGAAAAAGTAGTTATATCGAGCCAAAGTGAATGGATTCTGAAATTTCGGGCTTATGGATTTATAGCGCTTTTACTAATTTTTATAGATTTCTTCATAGTGTGGGGGCTCACTAATCTAATCATTCCGTTTGTAACACTTCGAAATATTGATCTGCAACTTGATCTATCCTTGTCCGCCGTCTGTGGAAATCATGATATCGTCTAAACGAATAAAGCTATTTGCTTGAAATTTTTTTTCGAATTTAGCTAAAATTTTTAACACTGATATCTTTGCCCATCAACATCCATGTCAAGTATGGTCGCATCAATCCACAACATGATGTAGCTCTCACATAAACCGGTCTCCCGATTTTACTTCTTGAGCCTGTATAGAACGTAATTTTTGATGGCTGAAATTTTGTATTGTAGTATGATTTCTACTTTAAAATCTAATCCAAATTTGGCCCAAATCGTTTTGTAACCTAATATGTATAGCCCCCATATAATCCTACCTGTCAATTTGATTTCCTGAGCATCTACAGAAAACAATTCTTATCCAAATACATAAAAAAATATAATATTTTATTTACTGCTTTGTGAAGAGCTCTTGAAAACTGCAATCCATGGAGAAGGGTACATAAGTTACGACCCCTCTGAACTTAGCCAGTTTTTACCTGTTCAACTTGATTTCCCTATAAATATGTATGTGTTCCTTACCTTCACCACTTTGAACAATACAGCCAACACAACAAAACCATCTTCAAACTGTTGTGCCACATCCACATTGGGGTATTTGATATTTCGATGTACGATGTGCATCTCAACATCATATCGATTGCCATTAACAATATGCTCGGAACCCTTACGTGTTGGAGAGCCCCAGTGAAAATGCACCTGCTCAACTTCATAGGTATCATCCAATAATCCTCCACGAATATAAGGTTTCTCACCCAAAATGGTAGGAGGAATAGAAAACTCCACTGAAAAAAAATTAAATATAAATAATAAGAAAATAAAAAGTAAATTCTTAAGATGTTCTTACCTGTATGACCATTGTTACGCAGATGAACAGATTCTGATAAAGGTATGTCGTAGTAAACAAATTCCATGGGATTAATAAGAACATCAACTGACTAAAAACGGACACAAAAAATATAAGGGAAAAAATTTAAACATTGATAATAAAAATGAAAAAAGGTTAACTAAACAAGTTAAAAGAGATAAATAGTTAAATTAACAAAGCGTAAAAACTTTTAATTGAAAAACTTTTATTCAAAATAGTAATTTGTTCATTAAATTGCACATTGCAAGAAAAACTCAAAACGTAATTTTTAGCTTTAATTTTTCCCAAAGTCAATGTTCGAAGCACACCATACATTTAAAAGTGCATACATAACTGGGGAAAAATAAAAAAATATAATAATTGTCACCTTTGGCGTTGATATAATTATGGGTGATTGTTTGTTGCCGCCACACTTAGAAAAATCCAAATGCCATTTCTCCGGTTCGTCATAGTTGAAACTTTCTGCAAATAATCCCCAAAACATATGAATGAGTGAGTAACCAAATGTGTATATTTATGTTTATTGCTGAAAATTATTTTTACTAAACGACAATAACAAAACTCAATAGTCATTATTATTGTTATTACAACAACAATTAACAATAACACTTTGCATCATTACTCCAGTGTTTTGAGTTGTGTACACACACACAATGCCACTTGATGTGTATGCTCCACTATACGCATGCGCTATCTCATGATTATTATTCCTTAAAAGTTTGTTATGTTTAGCCATTACACAGCTTTCTGGGGTTTGACTTCGACCAGACGTTGTTGGAAATATTGTTAACAAGCGTGGATAGTTTTTGAACGCGCGTTGTTGTTTCATATACCGAGCGTTGTGAACATCATCCCTACAAAATGTGTATGTATACCAACTCTCAGTTTAAATGACTTCAAAAATATTGTATGTACATAGTCGGCTGTGGTGCAATGTGGTAAAGCATTTGAAAATATTTAATGGAAAGAATGCAGGTTCGATGCTCAGCAGCACACAAATTCTTTATTTGCAATCTTTTAAAAAACTGTGCACTAGACGTTGTCAGAATGTGAACGGGTGTAAACGTTTCATTCACATATACTGTTGTTGATTGATGAAGGTTTGTGTATGATCTGATGCATCTGTGTGTTGATTCACTTTTGTGAACTAATGTGGTTCCTTTGTCAATGCCGTGCTTGATTTTTGCTATGGGTGTATAGGGGGGCAAAGTTTTGGTCCGATCGGTTAAAATTTGGGGCTACAATCTACAACGACCAACGATTCGAATTTTGATCTCTAACTGATTTTCAGGTTACTCTAAAGATGACTCTCAATATCTTATTTTTTGAAAAGTGTCTATGGGGCCACCATAACAAAATCTAAATGGGACATATTTGCTAACAATTGCAATATGGGGCAAGTCACTGAGTGCCGCCCATCCCCCAAAACCCCCAAACCGAACATGTTTGCCGACTATGAAAAAATGGGGCCCAAATGAATCGTATTTTAGAATAGACCGCAAATCTGATATCAACATTCGGGACCAACTGTCTAGGGCGGTTCCACCCCCAAAATAGGACGCATTTGCTAGTCATGAGATTATAAATAATAAGGTGTTTGAGATTATAAAACGAATTAAATATCCAATTTTAAGGCCAATGGCAATATAGAGTTGAAAGAAATGATATTTGAGAGTAGAGCACGATGCTGATTTGTTTTGAGGGCTAAGTGTTTGGGAGGCTACCCCACTCCCCAAAACGCACCTAAATCGGACATATTCACCGACCAGGTCAGTGTGGGGCTCAAATGAAAGGTATTGAGAAGTACAGCATGAAATTCTTAACCGCTTTCTGGACCAATTTTCTGGGGATCTACCCCTTCTCCAAAACACCCCACAAACAGCAATTTAGCAATTTAGTGACCATCGCAATATGGGACTTAAATAAACGCATTCGCCATGCCTTCCTCAAAACGCCCCACAAAGAGTACATATTTACCGACCATGGCAATATGTGGCTCAAATGAAAGGTATTTGAGATTAGAAAACGAATTTGTGAGTTTATTCTTTATAACGTATATTCTTTTCAAAAGTGTTACAATCGAAATGGCTACGTTAGCATACCGTCTATCCTATGGTGGTGAGTATAAAACCCAAAAGCCGCAGACAAATGTTTGTTTTCCGTTTGACACACGTTTTAGCAAAACGGTAACAATTTGACAACCACAAGTACTTAACATTTACGTATATACATGCTGCAGACAGACTGGCGGACGAACGTACATACAGTTGAAGACTGATGCTTTATAATAGGAATGTTTTATATTATAATTTTATTTGAAATTTTGAAATTTTATAATTTTTAAATAAAATTAGAAGTAAAACAAGTAAAAAGGCGTTAAGTTCGGTCGGGCTGAACTTTGGATACCCACCACATCGGGTATATATGTAAACCACCTTTCATCAAAATCCAGTGAAAATTGCATACCTTATGTCCCATAGCAGTTATATCGAAATATGAACCGATTTGAACCAAAATAAGTACAAGTCATTGTTAAACTATGTATAACAAAATACTGGTATTTTTAGTAGCTATATCGAAATGTCGAATGCCTAACATAAGTCACTGTGTCAAATTTCAGTGAAATCGGAAAATAAATGCGTCTTTTATGTGGCCAAGGCTTTAAATCGAGAAATCGGTCTATATGGCAGCTATATTCAAATATGGACCGATCTGGGCCAAATTGCAGAAGGATGTTGAAGGGCCCAACACAACTCACTCTCCCAAATTTCGGCGACATCGGACAATAAATGCGCTTTTTCTGGCCCCAAAACCTAAAACCGAGAGATCGGTCTATATGGCAGCTATATCCAAATCTGGACCGATCTGTGCCATAATGCAGAACTATGTGAAGGGGTTTAACCTAACTTAATGTCCCAAATTTCGGCAACATCGGACAATAAATGCGCCTTTTATGGGCCTAAGAACCTAAATCGGAGGATCGGTCTATATTGACAGCTATATCCAAATCTGGACCGATCTGAGCCAAATTGGCGAAAGATGTCAAAGGGTTGGCCCTTTGACATCTTTCGTACCAAATTTCAGCAAAATTCGATAATAAATGTGGCTTTTATGGGCCTAAAAGCCTAAATCAGAGGATCGGTCTATATGGCGGCTGTATCCAAATCTGGACCGATTTGGGCCAAATTGATGAAGGATGTTGAGGGGCCTAACACAACTCACTGTCCCAAATTTCAGCAAAATCGAATAATAAATGTGGCTTTTATGGGCCTAAGACCCTAAATCGGAGGATCGGTCTATTTCGCAGCTATATCCAAATCTGGACCGATCTGAGTCAAATTGACGAAGAATGTCGAAGGGCCTAACACAACTCACTGTCCCAAATTTCAGCAAAATCAGATAATAAATGTGGCTTTTATGGGACTGAGACCTTAAATCGGCGGATCAGTCTATATGAGGGCTATATCAAGATATAGTCCGATATAGCCCATCTTCGAACTTAACCTGCTTATGGACAAAAAAAAAAAGAATCTGTGCGAAGTTTCAGCTCAATATCTCTATATTTGAAGACTGTAGCGTGATTTCAACAGACATACGGACGGGCATGTCTAGATCGTTTTAGGTTTTTACGCTGATCAAGAATATATACACTATAGGGTCGTAAATGGATATTTCGATGTGTTGCTAACGGAATGCCCAAATGAATATACCATCCATTCTTCGGTGGTGGGTATAGAAATTTACTGCAAAAATGTTTGTTCTTACTTTAAGCAACTGTCACATTAAAATCTTCAATATTCTTTTTATAAAAAGATTTCGGTTGATCATGCTTAACTGATACAAAGGAATTTTTTCATAAAATATTAATATAATAGATGCTTAACTTAATATATCGTTATAAAGGTCGAGATATCGTCTGAGATTAGGTAATAGCTTCGAGCAACATACAACATTAACACTCCAAAATATTTTGCTCAATTTTTAAGGATTAAAGATTATCAAACATAATTTAAAGATGATAAATTGTCAAACTTTTTAAGGAAACATTCTCTTTGGTGAAAGATATTTTCGTTGATATTAAGGATTTTTTTATTTGAAATGGTAGGTTAATTTGCGTCTCGTTATTAAAGACAACAAGTAAGAGCGTGCTAAGTTCGGCCGGGCCGAATCTTATATACCCTCCATCATGGATCGCATTTGTCGAGTTCTATGCGCGGTATCTCTTTTTAGGCAAACAAAGAATATTGAATAAGAACTTTTATGCTATTGTGTAATATTTTAGTTTATTCGGATAAGAATTGGGCCTTGTAGGGGTTCAAGAAGCAAAATCGGGAGATCGGTTTATATGGGAGCTGTATCAAGCTATTGATCGATTCAGACCATATTAGACACGTATGTTGAAGGTCATGAGAGAAGTCGTTGTACAAAATTTCTTCCAACTCGTATGAGAACTGCCCCCTCTAGAGGCTTAAGAAGTCAAGATCCCAGATCGGTTTATATGGCAGCTATATCAGGTTATTGACCGATTTGCGCCATACTTAACGCAGTTATTTTAAGTCATAACAAAACATCGCATGCGCTCTTTGGGCTCAAGAAGTCAAGATCCAAGATCGGTATATATGACAGCTATACCAGATGATGAACCGATTTGAATCATACTTAACACAGATATTGGAAAATATACCAAAACACTACGTGCAAAATTTCAGTCAAATCGGACAAGAATTGCGCTCTCTAGAGGCTCAAGAAGTCAAGACCCAAGATCGGTTTATATGGCAGCTATATCAAAGCATGTACCGATTTGAACCATACTTAGCACAGTTGTTGGAAACCATAACATAACACTTCGTGCAAAATGTTCAACAGATGATGAACCGATTTGAATCATACTTAACACAGATATTGGAAAATATACCAAAACACTACGTGCAAAATTTCAGTCAAATCGGACAAGAATTGCGCTCTCTAGAGGCTCAAGAAGTCAAGACCCAAGATCGGTTTATATGGCAGCTATATCAAAGCATGTACCGATTTGAACCATACTTAGCACAGTTGTTGGAAACCATAACATAACACTTCGTGCAAAATTTCAGCTAAAACGGATAAGAATTGCGCCCTCTATAGGCCCAAGATTGGTTTATATGGCACTTATCTTTATCTGGACAACTTAAGCAAGATATGCCTTTTGTGGCTGGTAAATAAAAAATATTAGTGGGAATTGCGACATATTTCCAAATACTTTTGGTAGATAAATAAAATTCGCACTTAACGATTGGTTGATAATTCAAAACTACTGTACCACTCAACTTTTTTTTTTAAATTGTAATATTCAAGGAAATATGGGTAACACATTGCCCTGGATAAGAAGTATAGCGACACTACATCTTATACATCCAATTAGAAATACAAGACTTTTGTATTAAAAATTTTAAACTATAATAAACTAAAACTTAACGTTGCGGAAAGGTAGGGGATACTAGTCATAATTGGTTTGGTGGATAAGAACACTCGATTAGAAGCATAGCCATACTTCATCTGATACATCGCATTATAACTACAAGACTTTTGTATTGTATATAAAAATAATAACTTTAATAAACTAAAACTTTACGTTTTGGAAAGGTTATACATTAAGGAACAGGGGCAGAAGGTTGGAAAATGGAGTTATGAACCCGCGTCCTTTTAAAGACTATACATGTATATGAATGATCGTCCTGACATTCTATATCGATCTTTTCATGTATGCCCTTCCCATAATATGTCTATCGGTATCAGTATGGCATTCAAATGATTGACCTTCAAGAGCTTTACTTTCTGCCCATGTAAAATCATCTCTGAAAATGATTCATTGTTCAATAAAAAGTCAACACAAAGGGGTTAAGGCTAATCATTGCCATCTGAAATTACGGCCATAAAATGCAAATTTGAGTTTAATGTAATTTTTTTCAAATTGTTTAAACGTTACGTCAAAAAATATAGGCCATCCATCAGAGAAAGTATCCATTCCATTAACTTTATTTGCTAACCCATTAACTGATTGTATTTATTTGCCAATAAAACATAGAAAACCTGCCTAATGTATATTTGGAGATTTTATGTTTTTATTATATAATCTGGAAGCAACCAAACATCAGGCATCAAGCAAGTAAACATTATTTTGTGGCAACAAAAGACTGCGAGCTTGCTCACTCACTCACATGCTTCGTTTAACATTCCTCAATTAAAGAAATTTACTTGCCATACCAACTAACCAGCCAAGCACTAACTCTTCACTACATTCGCACGCAATTTTCCATAGCACCATTCATTAGTCTAATTTGTTAACAAAAGAAAACAATTTTGTCGTTCTTAATTTTCCCCACATTTCTTGCAGAAAAACATTTGCCACGGATGTGGGCAAATTTTCCACTAAATCGCTGCTACCGACTGCTGTCAATAAACATCTTAATGGTCCATTAACAAACAACTCGAAATTGTGTTCCACAACATTCCATTCCAACAGCTTTTCACCATTTAAGCGCAAATTTTCTATGGGGATGAGACCAAATCTTCCGATTTCATACAATGGACATTTAAGGAGTTCATACAAAATTACTCCATTGTTGTGTCAAGATTACACTATGCTTGGTCAACAATGCAAATATGGAGATGGGAAAATTATGAAAATTTTACGTTTCACAAAAATATGTGAATATCAAATACTACCAGTCATGGTAGGCTTGAAAATATTTAGACTATTAAAATAGAATGTGGCAACAAATGTTAATTCATACTAGGTTAAATACATATGCATCTTTAATCTATCCATCTAAAGACATCTTATACTCAATGTTTATACTAAAATTAATCCAGTGAAATATCAGTTACACCTAAATTGGATTTCATTTAATAACTTTTCACGGATTTAAATCAAGAAATAAAATACCTTTGATAACTGTATTAATGAATAACATAACCCAGCCCACCTTATTTGTATTCCCCAGCTTATATAAATCTTATACATTTTGAAATAATTTGCAAATAGAAGCTGTGGTCAAATGCTATTTCAAAAGACATTCTAAAATCATGATAGTTGTGCCACTTTCTGGCAGTGGGGAATGAATTTACACGTATAAGCTTAGGACCGGGTGAAACATTGTTGTAAGCATTTAGTACAACTATTATCTAATTACTTGTTACATTAAATTATTCAAAAATTTAATCTCTTTTGTTGATAAATAGTTTGGAGTTTCATAGTCAATTGTTTGTGAGAACTTTAAGCTGGCTGGCAGGTACTCGTATTTAAACCACATTATGTGATATTAAAACCAATTGTTTGTGTTATCTATCAGTAGGTGAATATTAATAGATTGATTATATTAAAACGTTGATTCCGCTATATTCTAAAAACAAGTAAAAAGGCGTTAAGTTCGGCCGAGCCGAACTTTGGATACCCACCACCTCGGGTATATATGTAAACCACCTTTCATCAAAATCCGGTGGAAATTGTATACCTTATGTCCCAACCAAAATTTGGACCAAATACTAATAAGTACAAGTTATTGTTCAATTGTGTATAACAAAATATGGATCTTTTTAGTAGATATATCTTAAAATAAATCGATCTGAACTATATACGACACGGAAAGTCGAATGTCGAAAAGCCTAACATAAGTCACTGTATCAAATTTCAGTGAAATCTGATTATAAATGCGCCTTTTATGGGGCCAAGACTTTAAATCGAGAGATTGGTTTATATGGCAGCTATATCCAAATCTGGACCGATCTGGGCCAAATTGCAGAAGGATGTCGAAGGTCCTAACACAACTCACTGTCCCAAATTTCGGGGAACTAGGACAATAAATGGGCCTTTTATAGGCCCAAAACCTTAAATCGAGAGATCGGTCTATATGACACCTTTATTAAAATCTGTACCGATCTGAGCCAAATTGCAGAAGGATGTCGAAGGTCCTAACACAACTCACTGTTCGAAATTTCGGCGACATCGGTCAATAAATGAACCTTTTATGGGCCCAAAACCTTAAATCGAGAGATCGGTCTATAGGCAGCTATATCCAAATATGGGCCAAATTGAGGTAGAATGTCGACTGGCCTAACACAACTCGCTGTCCCATATTTTAGCAAAATCAGATAATAGATGTGGTTTTTATGGGCCTAAGACCCTAAATCGGCGGATCGGTCTGCATGACAGCTATATCCAAATCTGAACCGATCTGGGCCAAATTGACGAAGGATGTCGAAGGGCCTAACACAACTCACTGTCCCAAATTTCAGCAAAATCGGATGATAATTGTGGCTTTTATGGGCCTAAGACCCTAAATCGGCGGATCAGTCTTTATGGGGGCTATATCAAGATATAGTCCGATATAGCCCATCTTTGTACTTAACCTGCTTATGGGCAAAAAAAGAATCTGTAAAATGTTTCAGCTCAATATCTATATTTTTAAAGACTGTAGCGTGATTTCAACAGACAGACGGACGGACATGGCTAGATCGTCTTAGATTTTTACGCTGATCAAGAATATATATACTTTACAGGGTCGGAAACGAATATTTCGATGTGTTGCAAACTGAATGACAAAATGAATATACCCCCATCCTTCGGTGGTGGGTATAAAAAACACACTCTATGAATGGATTAATTCGTACTTATTAACAGGGTCGGAAACGAATATTTCGATGTGTTGCAAACTGAATGACAAAATGAATATACCCCCATCCTTCGGTGGTGGGTATAAAAAACACACTCTATGAATGGATTAATTCGTACTTATTAAGCTGCTTTGATTATTGTTTGTTAGTACGAGTATTCAGGAAAATTTCTTTTTATTTGGTAGAAATAACACCACCACTCTACATACGTCATTGTCTTTTAAAGGCCGTTTATGTGAATTTCTCTGTTGTTTGACTATATACTAGCTACAATTACAAAGTATAGGTGTTCAATTTGGTAAGTGAGCTATTCGAATTGCTTACTCTTTATGGGTTAGGCAAATTGATTTTTGCCTAAAAGAGTTATTGTTATAATACTTTACATGCCAAACAAAAAGAAATATAGTAAGTAAAAACTAAAGTTGGCCTAAACGGCAAAATTGATTTTTTGCCTAAAAGAATTATTTGTATAATACTTTACATGTCAAACACAAAAAGAAATATAATAAGTAACAAGTAAGAGCGTGCTAAGTTCGACCGGGCCGAATCCTATATACCCTCCACCATGGATCGCATTTGTCAAGTTCTTTGCCCGGTATCTCCTTTTAGGCAAACGGAGAATAATGGATAAGAATTGTGATTCTATTAGAGCTATATCAAGTTATAGTCCGATTCGAACCATAAATAAAAGCCATAGTGGAAGTCATTGTGCCAAATTTCAGCTAAATCGGATAAGAATTGTGCCATATAGCGGCTCAAGAAGTAATATCGGGAGAACGGTTTATATGGAAGATGTATCATTTGACACGAATGTTGAAGGTCATAGGAGAAGCCGTTGTACAAAATTTCAGCCAAATCGGATAAGAATTGCGCCCTCTAGAGGCTGAAGAAATCAAGATACCAGATCGGTTTATATGGCCGCTATATCAGGTTATAGACCGATTTGAACCATACTTAATACACTTGTTGAAAGTCATAACAAAACACCTCGTGGAAAATTTCTGCCAAATGGGATATGAATTGCGTCCTCTAGAAGCTCAGGAACTCAAGACCCAAGATCGGTTTATATGGCAGCTATATGAGGTTATGGACCGATTTGAACCATACTTAGCACAGCTGTTGGGAGTCGCAACAAAATATTTGATGCAAAATTTGGGCCAAATCGGATAAGAATTGCACCCTCTAGAAGTTCAAGAAGTCAAGATCCCAGATCGGTTTATATGGCAGCTATATCAGGTTATGTAATGATTTGAACCATACTTAACACAACTGTTGGAAGTCGCAACAAAACACCTCGTGCAAAATTTCAGCCAAATCGGATAAGAATTGAGCCCTCTAGAAGCTCAAGAAGTGAAGACCCAAGATCGGTTTATATGTCAGCTATATCAAAACATGGACCGATATAGCCCATTTACAATCCCAACCGACCTACACTAATAAAAAGTAATTAAATAAGAGATATTGAGCTGAAACTTTGCACAAATTCTTTTTTGTCCATAGGCAGGTTAAGTTCGATATAGCTCCCATATATACACAGATAGGAAACATATGTTTTAAAATTATGCGCCAACGTTGCATACACGGGCGTTGTTGAAAATATTGTCAACAAGCGTGAATGATTTTATGAGCAAGCGTTGTTGATGCATGCAATGACCGTTGTGGACATCGTCCCTTCGAAATGTGTATATATACCAACCTTAAGTTTAAATGACTCTTCAAATCTTGTATGTGTATAGCCGGCCGTGGTTCAATGTGGTAAGGCGTTTTTAATATCGTGCTATATTTGGATATAGCTGCTATATAGACCAATCTGTCGATTTAGGGTCTTAGGCCAATTAAAGCCACATTTATTAACCGATTTCGCTGAAATTTGGCACAATGTGTTGCGTTCAATATTCGTACCGAGTATGGTCAAGATTGGGATTCATATACGATTTCCCGATTTTGGGTCTTGGGTCCATAAAAGGCGCATTTTTACCCGATTTCGCCAAAAATGCTAGACTCTTTGATATCCGTGTTCAAAATAGCCTCGATCTTTCCATATTTGGATATAGCTGCTATATGGACCAATCACCCGATATAAGTTCTTCGGCCATTAAAATACGCATGTATTATTCGATATAGCTGAAATTTGGCACAATGTGTTGCGATAATCTCCTCGATATCCATACCGAGTATGGCCATGATCGGGCTATATTTGGATACAGTTGGCATATAAGGTCTTATACCCATAAATGGACATATTTATTATCCGATTTCGATGAAATTTGGCACTGTGTCCTATGTTAAGCTTCTCGAAATCCGTGGCGTATATGGTTCCTATTGGTTTATATTTGGATGTAGCTATCAAATATACCGTTGTCCCGATTTTAGTCATTGGGCCCATAAAAATCGTTCGGCACCGGGAGCTGCGACAGCCGCGTTCAATATGGGCCCCATCGACCTATATTTGGATGTGGTCCAAATCGGACCATATTTCGATATAGCTGCTGTGGCCTATTAAACGATGCATTTTTCACCGGACTATGACGAAAGGTCACGATAGCGATCGGATGCGTAAAGCTAACCGCTTGATATTTTGCACAAATACTATTATTGATATAGGTCGTAGGGAATTTCAAATGGGTCATAGTGGTTCAGATTCGGATATAGCTCCTATATAAACGGATCTCCTGATTTGAATACTTGAGCCTCTGGAAGCCGCAATTAGTTTGAAATTGTGCAAGTAGCGTTCTATTACGACTTCTGACAATCGTGATAAGTATAATCTGAATTGGTCTAAAACCTGATATAGCTGCTATATTAACCGATTCCCCAATCGGACTTCTTGAGCCCCTGAAAGACGGAATTATTATCCGATTGAGTTGAAATTTTGTACGGAGTGTTCTGTTACCACTGGCAACAAACGTGTCAAGTATGGCCCAAATCGGTCTGTAACCTGATATAGGTGCCATATAAACCGATCACACGATTTGACATCCTGAGCCCCTAGAAGATGCAATTTTAATCCTATTGGGATGAAATTTTGCATAAATGTTTCGCTGTGACTTCCAAAATTCGTGGTAGGTATGGTGCAAATCGGTCTATAACCTGATATAGGGCCCATATAAACCGATATCCCGATTTGACATGCTGAGCCCCTAGAATCCACAATTGTTGCCGGAATGGAATGAAATTTGCATGAGTGTCTCGTTACGACTTCGAACAATCGTAACAAGTATGGTCTAAATAGGTTTATAATTTTAATTTTGCCTTATTTGGTAGAAATTTCGCATGTATGTAGAAATTTTTAGGAGAATTGTTGGTGGTGGGTTCCCTAGATTCGGTCCGGTCGAACTTAGCACGTTTTTAATTGTTTCTAATAGTCGAAAACCGATTTTAGGTTAAAACCAGTTTATTGATTGTCCTATGAAGTTTTTGAATATTCACTGCAATATGGGACTTTTTTCTGTGCACACATTTAGAAAATTAATTATGCTTCCGCTTTTTATACCCTACACCACTACTGTGGTACAGGGTATTATAACTTAGTGAATTTGTTTGTAACACCCAGAAGGAAGAGAGAATCACTTTCTGATTCAATTTAGCTATGTCCGTCTGTCCATGTTAATTTGTGTACAAAGTACAGGTCGCAGTTTTCATCCGATCGTCTTCAAGTTTGGTGCAGGCATGTTTCTCGGCCTAGAGATGAGGCCTATTGAAATTGGAAAAAATCGGTTCAGATCTGGGTATAGCTCCCATATATATGTTCGTCCGATATTCAGTAATAATGCAATAAAATTGTCATCTGTTAACCGATTCTCTCGAAATTTGGCAGGAAGGATTTTTTTCATGGAATTTCATGGAAATTGGTTCAGATTTAGATATAGCTCTCATATGTATATATCGCTTGATTATCACTCCTAGAGCCACTGCAAGCATATTAATTGACCAATCTTGCCAAAATATTGTACATCGCATCCCTCGATGACTACCACAATATACATAGAGTTTGGTCAAAATCGGTTCCGATTTAGATATAGCTCCCATATATATGTTCGTCCGATTTGCAGTAATATTGCAAAATGGTTTTTTGTTAACCGATTTTCTCGAAATTCGGCTGGAGGGATTTTATCATGACTCTCAATATTACTGGTGAATTTCATGGAAATCGGTTCAGATTTAGATATAGCTCTCATGTATGTATATATAGCCCGATTTTAACTTCTAGAGTCACAGCAAGCGCATTTATTGATCCATCTTGCCAAAATTTTACAAAATGCTTTCCTCGACGACTGCCACAGTATCTGAGGAGTTTGCTCGAAATCGGTTCAGATTTAGATATAGTTCTCATATATATGTTCGCCTGATTTTGAGAAATATTGCAAAAAAGTTATCATTTGTTATCCGATTGTGTCGAAATTTTGCAGGAAGGATTTTCTTATGACTTTCAATATTACTGTTGAATTTCATAGAAATCTGCCCAGATTTATATATAGCTGTCATATATGTATATCGCCCGATTTTCACTTGAAGAGCCACTGCTAGCGCTTTTATTGACCAATCTTGCCAAAAGTTTGCATAACGCTTTCCTCGAAGACTACCACATTATCTGAGAAGTATAGTCGGAATCGGTTCAGAATTACATATAGCTCCCATATATACGTGCATCAGATTTTGGGCTATTTGCCATAATGTTGTCATTTGTCAACCGTAGTTTTTACAATTTGAACATATCTGCTCGACGAGGTCCATCAAAATTGGTTCAGAATTGGGTATAGGTCCCACATTGTACTTATAGGGTAGGTGTAGGGTATTATACAGTAGGCACCGCCTGACTTTTGCCCTTCTTTACTGGTTTCATTTCATTAACACTTTTTTAATATTCGGTTTCACTTAAATCTTTTTTTAGAGTCTGTAATAAATAGCTGTAACAACTTCTAATCGATTAACGTTTTTGTCGCATATAAATCATGAATAAAAAAATAACCGAAAAATCAAAATGAAAATTGCACACCAGCTCATATATACATGTATTCTCGTCTTTTTTTTACATTGTCAATGCCAAATGATTTAAAAAAAGACCTATAACTAAGATAACTGTTTATGCAGCTAATTTTTGAATTGAGATACACCTGATCAATTTCGATGTTTGATTGAGCGGCGGCGGCGGCGGCGTTGACGGTGATAGACAAACGGCCAGACATTCAATTTTGTTATTAATTTATTATTGTTTACTTTTGTTAGTATTGTATTAATGTAGTAATTTTGTTGTTGTTATTGTTTTTATTATGATTGACATTCTGTCCATGTTTCTGATGAATTGATGATACGTACCCGCTGCCAATGGCAAAATGAATAAAAGACGATGGTAAATGCTGCCGAACACCGGAAAACTCATATTTCTATTTGGCGTTTCCCAGAATGGGGAACTAAACACTTCACTAATGGCAAAAGCTTTGACAGTTTAAAATTTAGTTTTTTTTTTATAATTTTTGTTTAAATTCACTATCAAATAATATTTAAAAAATATCTGTATTTCTTGCACTTATCCAAACACCAATGGAGAACGCCCGTTTTAACTTTTCTAAATAATTTTTCTTTAAAAACTTTTCTCTTTGGTCACTTTAAATTTTCGTTTGTTTTTTTTCCAAATTTGAAAAAGAGTTTGGTTTCTGACTTTACACATGCGCCGTTGTTCGTTGTGTGTCGGTTTCAATTGCCATCGTATACTAACGTCAATGTTGTTGTTACCATTATTTCTTATACGACTTGCCATTAGACATACAATGCATGTATGTATGTATGGACAAAATTGACTCAAATAAAAATCCAAAATTTGTTTTTGAAAAATCTTTGGTCTCTATTGTGATTGTTTTCATGTGTGTGCCTTTGTTTGCACTCGATTGACTTACAATGAAATTGAGTTAAATTTTGTGTTGCGGTACTTTTTTTTGGAAATAGGTACCCACTCTTGTGTACTTTAAGTACATATATGTACCTACAAGAAGGTAGCGGCATGTGAAAGTTAGATTGAGTCAAATAAGAAAATCGGCAGACTTTAACAATTTTAATAAAACAAGTACAAAAGGCATTAAGTTCGTCCGGGCCGAACTTTGGATACCCACCACCTCGGGTATATATGTTAACCTCCTCTCGTCACAATCCGGTAAAAATTGGAATTAGTGGTCTAATAAATATAAGTCACTGTTCAATTTTGTAGAACAAAATATTGGTTTGTTTGGCAGCTTTATCCGAATATAAACCGATCTGAATCATATTAAAGTCAGATATCGGGAGGCTCAGAAAAATTCACTGTTTCAAATTTCAGCGAAATCGGATAAAAAATAAAGCTTTTATTGCCTTCAGACTCTTTATCGGCAGATCGGTCTATATGGCAGCTATATCTAAATAAAGTCCGATCTGAACCATATTTAGGACAAATATTGGGAGGCTTAAAATAACCCACTGTTTTAAATTTCAGCGAAATCGGATAATAAGTAAAGCTTTTATGGGCTTCAGACCCTTTATCGGGAGATCGGTCTATATGGTAGCTATATCTAAATATCGTCCGATCTGAACCATATATGTTAGTTAGTTGTCGGGAAGCCTTAAACTACTCACTGTTTCAAATTTCAGCAAAATCGGATGAAAAATAAAGTTTTTATGGACATTAGACCCTTTATCGGAAAATCTGTCTATATAGCAGCTATACTCAATAATGTTCCGATTTCAAGAACTTAACCAGCGTGCATCAAAAAGACGTATCTGTGCCAAAATTCAGCTCAATATCTCCATTTTTGAAGCCTGTAGAGTGGTTACAACAGACGGACGGATAGACTCACAGACGGACAGACACACGGACATCGTTAAATCGTCTTAGAAATTTACGACTATCCGAAATATATATACTTTGTAGGGTCGAAAATAGATATTTCGATTGGGTATAAAAATAGCCAGTAGAATGTTATTAAAGTAGGTTAGGTTTGGTTGGGTTGAAAAGTGGGTTCAGCCCCATGCCACTATGGACATACACCTAACCCAGTAATCGGCTTGTTGTGCTTTCTAAATACTAAAAAAGTAAACTCGAAAAAGAAATCTAAGTAAGGAATTCCGTTCTACTTACAAAATCCCTAATGGTTTTCTATGCCACGCCCCTAAGTTTGTTCATATATGGTATTGTGTCCCCACCTATGTGCCGGTAAATGTTAGACGCAAAAGCCGGGCAATGATAAAGGAAACGTTCCAACGTCTCATCATCTACCCCGAGTGCCCTGCACATGCTACCACTTGACGCACTATACGCCGGTATATGTTAGACGCAAAAGACTGGCAATGACAAAGGAAGCGCTCCAACGTCTCATCATCTACCCCGCAGGCCTTGCACATGCTATCACTTGACGCACAGATTTTACATAAGTGAGCTAGTAGTCCTATGTGTCCCGTTGTGATACCGAAATCTATACTGACCTCCTTCTTACTGCCTTTCAGTAATGGGCTCGTCTTCTCTCCATCTGGATCTCCCCATAGGATTGTCGCCGTCCTACCAATAGTTTCCACAGGGTTAAATGCGCATTCGTAGGCCACGCCCTTAAATCGGACTGCATTAATCCGAAAGGCTTCGGGTTAACCTGGTTTATTGATGACAGTTCTCTGGTCTTCACCGGCACCAAAACGATGAGGATTGTGCCATCCTTAGAAGGCGTTAAGCAACTGCTTACATTCCAAGACTGTTCGTGATCGTACCGTCGTGGTTGTTATTGCCCTTATGGCATGTCTGTAACCACCTCACGCATTCCATGATCGCCCGGATCTCTGCCTGCAGGACCGTATTAAAGTCAGGCAGTCTAAAACAGATCTGAGTCCCTGGGTTCTCAATGTAAAACTCCAGGTCCACTCTGCCTTCTAGCTTTGATCTATCCGTGTAACATGATCTTCCAGATAGCAATACTAGGGCTCCATCCAAGACTGTGCCACTGTCAGCAATGCCTCGCACTCGACCTCAAGTGTCGTCTCAGGTATCTTATGGGAAACCTCGTCCAATTCTTCCAGGTTTCCTATCGTCGCCTCGATTATAGCCTTCCATGATGGCTGTGGCCTCTTTTGGAAGTCACAGTCCTTGTCTACCTCCTACACTGCCTGGAGTCTCCATTGCGGGAAGGCTGACTTGGTTTTCCCAGAATACTTGAAAGCGGGGAGCTCCGCTTCTTCTTCAGCATTTTAGCAGTGTAATGCTCTCCGGGTATCTGATTCTCTTTCCAGCTTCCCTAGAAGTGCTTGGAATGTCAGTTCTATTCCTTCCAGCATCCTGCAATTTCGCCCGATTGCGCTGCCGGTACTTACACCTCTATCTCCTTCGTCGTGCCCCGGATCGCTTTTTCGGTCTGCTTGTGAGCTTAGCAAAGCCATCGCTTACTTCTGCCGTCATCCCGCTGTTCAATCTCCAGATTCGGCTGCGATGAATGTTTCATTGACACTGTCGCTGTCTGAATCCGAGTCTGAAACACCACCTTTACTTAAATGCTAGGAACGAACTGTGCATCCCTCTGGTTTATCCATCTTTTCCTCATTAATTAGTCTGACGACTAGTTGTTACTCTCGACTACAGGTGTCAAGGAACCCACACTTATAGGAGGGGAGGACAACATGCTACGGTCTGACGCCACCACCGCAGTTTTTGGGTCTTTGGAGTCCATTTAGAGCCTACTCCAAAAGGCTTTAACATTTTTCGTAATTGGTAGTACCTATTCCGAGATACGGATATTTTTCTTTGAGGAGCGAAATCAAAACACGTCCGGCTACTTTTTGAGTATTAAATTAAGTTTTACAAAATTGTATATTGAAGATTGTCAGGAAGATGCCTTATTCGATTAGCTATCTTCTGGCCCTTGAAGGCCGCCGTAGCGCAAAGGTTAGCATATCCGCCTATGACGTTGAACGCCTGGTTCAAATCCTGGCGGAAACTTAAAAAAAGTTTTCAGCGGTGGTTATCCCCTCCTAATGCCGGCGACATTTGTGAGGTTATATGCCATGCAAAACTTCTTTCCAAAGAAGTGCCGCACTGCGGCACCCGTTGTTCGGACTCGGCTATTAAAGGAAAGACCGTTGTCATTGAGCTTAGTCTTGAATCGACCAGCAGCCATTGTTATGTGAGACGTTTGCCGCTGTTCCTTAATGGAATGTTCATGGCCAACTTCGCATTTTCATTCTTTTAGGGTGTACAGTAGACCGGGATAATTTGTATGGATGAAAAAAGTGAAAAATCGTATAGCAATAACGTAAACTACATACAATTCTAAGAAGATTCTCCGAAGAAACCATGTATCTAAAATTAAATCGGTATTTCTTATTCTTGTGATCAAGATACAGGTCGCATTTGTTGTTCGATTACCGTAACATTTTGCACAAGTCACATTTTTGGTCACACAAATGACGATTTGGAAGCCTGAACAATTTTTCTAAATGCCGAGGTGACCTATTTTAGGGACCTGCTAAGAGGCTCCTGGACCATCTAGGTCCTTGAAATTTTGTACATAATGTCGATGATACCTCAACTTTTACCATTTCAAGATTTTGTAGTTACCCACTCTAATGTATGCTTGTTTATGACATGTGGCATCATGAGGTATGCAATAATAATAACCTACAAATGTACCGGCACATTAAAAGCCACTCAACAAATTTTTTTGCAACAAAAAGAAAAACAAAGCAAAATTTAAACGTTTAAATAGAATGAAAAGATGAAATTAAACATATATAGCAGTCATGGATTAAGAAAACTTAAACCCTCCGTTTAAATGCGGGCAATTGGTTAAATGGACAAAAAGGTAGGTAGTTAGTTAGTTGGTTAGGTACCTACGTAGGATTTGTTCGAGCTAAACTCCTACCACTCATGTCGGCAAGTGCTAAGTGCTTGATTTGCGCATGCTCGCGCACCAGTGAATACAAGGTAAAGCATTTGCCGTTAAATGGTGCAGTGCATCGCACATAAATTGAACCCTTAAAATTAGTTAAGTCGTTAAAGCGTTTACAGCTCTGTCTGCCACTGTAAAGTCTCGACTTAACAACCTTTATATACGATTTAATTTTAATTAGCATTAGTTGTTTGCGCGCCTTTACACACACACACACTGGCACGTTCCTTAAGGCTTTATACCCACAGTTTTATGATGAGTGAAGGGAAAATGTAACAAAAAGGTGCTGTGACTTCTTGCCATAGGCTTTTGTTACGCCGCCGCCAGTTCCTTGAAGGTTTCCAAAGTCACGATTTTTTTAGACTAAAAAGATTTGTTTCAGAAATGAGTGGTTGTATTCCTTACTAATGATTGTCGTAACTGGAGACAGATAACAATCACAATTGCAATTGATGATGTGACAACATTGATTCCCACAATGGATATGTCTAAGAGTTTAAAGGAAAATATGCGAGCATGAATTGCATTTGAATATTGAAAAGCATGAATTGCTTTTGAATAATGTCATCAGTTTAAATTGTGGTGTCTTCTGGTTGGTGATTATAAAGAACAATCTCGGAGTTGGTGAGCACCTTGTTTATGTAAGTCGAAGTCTTGTTTTTGGGACCATCGAAATGTGGGTTGCGTAAAAATGTTCTATCAATAATTCCATGATGTATGCTCCACAAACATAAAACTTTTTATTCCTAATGTAAGGATGTTTGTCCGGAATACTAGACATTCCAGGACCAGCTGAATGTTTCATACACTACAGAAAGAATTCTTTTTTTAACCGAACGGTTCGAACATGGAATCAACTTCCGACCAATGTGTGTGACACTCAGAAATTACAAGCAAATGGCTTTTCCCCCCTCCGATTTCTAACTTTCCTCTTGCAAACGTAATGGCTTGACATGACTACCAGGTAGTGTACCGTTAACAGCTGAGTCAAATTTTTTCTCGCGAAGTTTTGGTTATGTGTGTGTATTTTAGTGAAGAACCATAACACACAAACAACCAAAATTGGCGCGAACTAGTAATATATACAAATTCAGAGTTGCACTAATCACTTACATATAGTGTACTCAATATTTTGTTGTTGGGCAACTGGCACTAACTGTAAATGAATATATCTTGCCTATTACATTGTTTTGTGTGTTGCATAGTTAGAAACCATGCAACACACAAAACAACGAAAAATGGCGCAAACTAGTAACTTATATAAAATCAGAGTTGCATTAATCACTGATTTTGACAGATAGTGCTCTCAATATTTTGTTGTTGGGCAACTGCCGCTACCTGTAACTGGATATATCTTGGCACGTCCCGAGCATTTTAGATGAAATAGAACAAGTAATAACCTAAGTTCGGCCGGGCCGAAACTTGGGATCCAACCACCATAGATTCCGATTAAAATTTACACACTAGGAACATAGCCGAAGAGCATAGTTGTATTTTAGGTACCACTTGTAAAATGTCAGCCAAATCGGACATCAATCGATTTGGACCGTATATGGCACTGTTACAAGGCGGATTTAAAAAGGTGGTTTCTCGCGAACTGCTGTTAACAGGCGGCCGGGTTTGACGGTGTTAGGATGTCAGATTTTTGTTCGCATTCTCTTTGATTTTATATTCTTTCTCGCATATCCACCGCCCATGCACGCATACGTATACACACACACACACACACAAATACGTTTGCGTGTGTTGCCAAAACGACGATCAGCTTGATGGCAAGATGGCGGATTGCACCATATGAATTGTGGTTGTAGTACAAATGAGATCACCTTCAATTGTTTCGCCATGACACCGTTATTGGAAGTCGTAACAGAACACATACAAGATTTCAGCCAGATTTAAAAATCATACATACGGAAGATCCGTATGTATGAGAGCTATATCAGAACACACTATGCTATATTTCATTGGGATAACAGTTGCGGCTCAAGATATCAAATTGGGAGTCCGGTATATATGGGAGCTATATTTGGTTATATGTGCCTCGATTTGAACCATTCTTAGCACGGTAGTTGGAAGTCGTATTAGAACACTATATGAAAAAGTTAAGCCCAAAAGAATAATTATTGCAGCTTCTAGGTGCTCAGGAAGTCAAGTCGAAGGACCACTTTACATTGGAACTGTATCTTAATCTGAACCGATAGTCCTATTTGTAATCCACAAAGGCACATCAATAAGTAGTACTCATCAATAAGTAGTATTCGAGCGGCTACACGGAAAAAAAATTCGTTAGCAATAAACGAACTTATCGACAAGTAAACTTCTTTTATGAAAAACATTGGAATTTTTTTTAAGACAAATTCGCAAAAAAAGGATTGATATTTCTTTAGGGCTCATAATATTGTGAAACCGTCTATGCATTGTGTCGTAGAAATTCTTGTTGTCTATAGGATGGCGCCGTTTGGAGCTATTTTTTTGTAGTATTGTAAATATGAGCATTTTTTCACAAAAAGTAAAATTAAAAAAAAAAAAAACACTTTCCAAGTTTGCATTTGCACACCATCGCGAACTGACTGTTGGCAGACTGAGCTTTACCCAATGAAAAAAAGAGTCTTTCTCCTTTAGCTTAACTTTCTTCGATTGGAGGATATACAAGATAATAAGATTTTCATGTAACAAATAGCACTTTTGGCTTAAAAGAAATTTTGAATTTTTGCAAAAAAGAGTCATCGTTTACCACAGACGAATTTCAATAAACGAAGTAGCATTTACATTAAAAGTTTAGCAAATTCATGACTAACGTTCAATGGTGGAGGGAAATGTTTCATAGTTTCTATAAAAAAAAATACTTCCTTCACAAAACAGATTTGCTTGTCGCTTTACCCGACTTCCATTGTGATTTCTATACACGGACGAGCATGACTAGATCGACTAAGAATGAATATCAAGATGACATTTATACTTTATGGGGTAGCAGGTCATTATTTTGAGGTTTTATCAACGGAATTACTAGGATAGTATACCTCTAACCTTTGGTGGTGGGTATAAAAAACCTTTCTTATCTGTCTGCATATCCAAGATTTATAAGGAAAGAAAGAAAGCTCCCAGTTGGTGCTGAATAGAGGTGGCCATTTTATTTTTTTCCTTTTAGTTCCGTTCCACTAAAGGAACTAGTTCCTTTTTTTACTTCCTTAGTTCCTTTTTCATTGGCGATCCCTTATTTTGATTCCTTCATACAAAACAAAAAAGAGCTTTGCATTTGGTTTTGAACCTTAAAATGAGCGTTTTTTAATGTACGTATAGATACAAACATTTCGACTGTATATGTAATTGAACTGTAATTGTACTTTATTTTAAACAAGTATTAAGTCTCGATGCTGAAAATAAAAACCTAGACTTCGAGATAAGTTCTACATATAAAAAGTACTACGTACACCAGGTGGTGTAGGGTATTATATAGTTGGCTCCGCCCGACTTTTGCCTTTCCTTACTGGTTTTTATTTGATTTCGTGGTTAGTTATGAAATATAAACATTCGAGTGTAAATTTAAGTAATATTGTTTCAATTTATTGACTATTCATATTTTTGAGAACAAATTTGTTTAACAATTTTCTAAGCAGGATAGTAATAATTGAAAAAAATCTTTTATAAATCTCTTATGGTTGTGCAATCTTACAATTTCATTACTGGTCTTTAGATATTTCCCCCTTTAATTCATGTAAGGTTTAACTATAAAAAGTTTCACAAAATAACTTCCATATTAAGCATTGTTGTAATATAAAGGACGATCATTACGATCTTGCAGGGGTCTAAAGTTATTGACCAATGGTTGACCATGGGCATCTTTGATGCCCCAGAAATTCTGTAAATGTTCCATGGAAATTTGAAGTGGTTCAGGGAATACATGCCAGGTAACAGCTTCACCACAGCCTGGGGTAGTCAATGAGCCGCTGTAGCTAAAGAATTTTGTGGTATGGAGATCACCCAATAAATGACTCAATGACATGGTCTTCTTAAGTGGAGTTGTTGATTGATAGTCAACCAGTTTGGGCAATCTATCAAAGATTTCACTTAAGGCAGGATAAGTGCGGGTAAGAGTCTACGAAAAAGTAAAGAAAAGTATAACACATTTGTAATATCTTTCATTTTGGATTATTCCCAAGTCTTCTTACTTTGGGAGCTTCGAAGAGTACACCCAAAACAGCCAAACCATCGGCATGTTCAACGGCTTCAGGAACGCTGGCGTATTTGACATTCTTGTGGACAATGTGCATTTCAGCATCAAACTGACGGCCATCAACGGTATGTTCGGAGCCCTTGACACCTTTGCTGCCCCAATGGAAATGGACACCAACAGCTTCGAATTTGCCAGGCAAGTTGCCACCACTGATGGTGGGAAGATCTCCCTTAACGGTTTTTGGTACACTGAATTCAACTATGAATAAATAGGTGAAACCACAATGAAACAGCCTCTACATTAAATATGCATTAGTTCAACTTACCGGAGTGACCATTGTTGCTTAGATTAATAGTGCCAAATAAAGCCTTGTCATAGTTGGTGAATTTAAGTGGAGCCAATTGTGGTGTGGTACTCTACAATAATAAAACAAAATCATTTAACTAAAAGCCTAGTTTTATTTTATTTAACCTTATGAATCAGATTAAATCTTATTATGTAACCTACGAGTAAATGCCTAATGTTCATTTGATTTTAAAAATATGCCAGCATATAATACAATACGATGATGATTTTAAGAGTATTTTTGAGTGCGGTTTTGTTAAAAATTGCGGAATAAAACGATGTGTGTAAAAATCATATTAAAAATGCAATATATATTAACATAAGGCTCTGTGATGTATTTGAATTTTTATATATACACTAGCTGGACCGGGCCCGCTCCGCTGAGCTTTCTTTAACTCTGTGATATCTTCGCCCTGAATGCGGATATCGAATTCGTGCTATTGTAGCCTATGACGCTGAACGCGTTCGAATCCAGGCGAGAACATCGGACAAAGCGGTGTTTATCCCCACTTAATGTTGGCGACATCTGCGAGGTACAATGCCATGCATGGTCATTTGAAAAAATTTCTCCAAAGAGGTGTCGCACTGCGGGACGCCATTCGGACTCGGCTACAAATAAAGGTCCCTTTATCATTGAGTTTAAACTTGAATCGGAAAGCACTCATTGATGTGTGAGAATTTGCCCCTTCTGTTTCGTGGTGGTAATGTTCTTCCTTAGGGTAATGTTCTCATTAGGGGAGGGATGGCACGTCAGACATTTTGACTCAAATATGGATATCAAATTCGTGCTGCACTTCCAAATCCCTTTAATTTGAGCCCCATATTGCCATGGCCGGTAAATATAAACTGTTTGGAAGGTGTTTTGGGGTTGGGGCGGCCACCTGCACTTTGCACTTAAAATAGATATCCCAACGTAAATGAAGTTCAGTTTAGGGGGTGCTTAAGGGCGTACCCCAAAACACTTGTCTACAAAATTGGATATCAAATTCGCTTTCTAATCTCAAATGCCTTTCATTTAAGTCCCATATTGTCATAATGGGTCAAATAACCCATTTGATGTATCTTTTGGAGGCAAAGCGCCACCTAGACTTGAAAGAAAATTTTAATGTCATATTCGTAATCTACTCCCTAATACCTCTCATTTAAGTCCCAAATAGCCATGGTCGGCTAATATGCCCATTTGGGGGTATTTGGGCGTGGGCGACCTTCCGTTACTTGGACCTAATTTTTATACCCTCTACCATAGGATGGGGGTATACTAATTTCGTCATTCTGTTTGTCACTACTCGAAATATTCGTCTGAGACCCCATAAAGTATATACAATATATTCATGGCAGTCGTGACATTTTATGTCGATCTAGCCATGTCCGTCTGTCTGTCTGTCGAAAGCACGCTAACTTTTGAAGAAGTAAAGCTAGCCGCTTGAAATTTTGCACGAATACTTCTTATTTGTGTAGGTCGGTTGGGATTGTAAATGGGCCATATCGGTCCATGTTTTGATATAGCTGCCATATAAACCGATCGTTGGTCTTGACTTCTTGGGTTTCTAGAGGGCGCAATTCTGGTCCGCTTTGACTGAAATTTTGCACGTGTTGTTTTGATATCACTTCCAACAATGGTTGGT
Source organism: Stomoxys calcitrans (assembly GCF_963082655.1). Taxonomy (NCBI): domain Eukaryota; kingdom Metazoa; phylum Arthropoda; class Insecta; order Diptera; family Muscidae; genus Stomoxys; species Stomoxys calcitrans. The sequence goes on from NC_081553.1 coordinate 14,885,101, forward strand.
TTAAATCGGTCCATGTTTTGATATAGCTGCCATATAAACCGACTTCTTGACTTCTTGAGCCTCTGGAGTGCGTAATTCTTACCCGATTGGAATGAAATTTTGCACGACGTGTTTTGTTATGATTTCCAACATCTGTGGCATGTATGGTTCAAATCGGTTCATAACCTGATATAGCTGCCATATAAACCGATCTTGGGTCTTGACTTCTTGAGCCTCTAGAGAATTTGAATATGATATCCAACAACTGTGCCAAGTATGGTTCAAATCGGTTCATAACCTGATATAGCTGCCATACAAACCGATCTAAGATCCTGACTTCTTGAGCCCCAAGAGGTCGCAATTATTATTCGATTTGCCCGGATCCTCTGATGACCATTAACATACGTGTTTATTATGGTCTTAATCGGTCTATAGCTTGATACATCTCCCATAAAAATCGATCTCTCTATTTTACTTCTTGTTTACGCTATATTTGTAATTTACTGCCTAATACTTTTCATTTGAGTCCCATATTGACATGAACTTCGAATATATCTGTTTAGAGAAGTTTTGGGGTTGGGGGACCCGCTGGGTACTTGGACCCAAATTTTAATACCATATTCGTTTTCTGGTCTCGAATACCTTTCATCTGATATTGTGCCCATCGGACCACTTTCGGAGATGTGTGGTGTTTTTGGGGTAAGGGGAGGGTTCGCCTCCACCCGATCTCTAAAAATTGTATAGCCCATGTTTCCTTCCAGACAAAAGTACACAGTCTATGAACATCTTAAGAAAATCGGTTCAGCCAAGTATCATATAGTCATAATGGGCCTAATGACGTTTTTTAGGGTTGGCGTGTCCCCCTATACTTCGATCTGATTTTGTATGTCAGATTCGAAGTCTACTCCCCAATAACTTTAATTTGAGCCCCATATTGAAATGAACGTCCAATATGTCTGTTTGGGGCAGATTTGGGGTTGGGGCGGCCCAATGGACACTTAGACTCATATTTCAATACCATATTCGTATTTTACTCCCCAATACCATTCATTTGACACCTATATTGTCCCCACCGGACCACTTTTGATTTTGGGTTGTGTTTTTGGCATAAAGGGGAGGGTCCGTCCTCCTTCTATACCGAAAAATAATATAGCCTATGTTTCCCTCCAGACTAACCTACACAATATGCGAAAATTTCGAGAAAATCGGTTCTGCCGTTTTTCAGTCTATACGGACCAAACAAACCGAGTCCCATATATCCGTTATTGGCTAAAGTGTCCAGTTTGGGCGTTTTTGTTGGTGTGATCCCCTATACTACGACATGAATTTGTATGCCAGATTCGTTATCTACTCCCGCATACTTTTCATTTGATATCCATATTGTCCTTATCGGCTCACTTTTGATGTTGGGTGGTGTTTTTGGGGTAACGCCCCTATCCGTTATCAATAAATTATAAAGCCTATTCCTACTTCCTAATCATATTCGTAATCTACTCCCGAATACCTTTCATTTGAGTCCCATATTGTCATGATCGTCAAATAAACCATTTTTAGGGGTTTTGGGCCTGGGGCGGCCCCCCAGTTACTTGGACCCAACTTCTATTATTAATGTAAACGATTTTAAGTTAATAATAATTATTTTGTAAGTAATTCTTTTCAAAATAATTATTGACATAAAAACGCTTGAAAATTGCAATTTGCAATAAATGCCACATTTCCATTTCTTAAAACTTCTTCTTTGAGACCTTTAATATAAACTCTTCAATTCAAATTTGTAGCATACATCTGCGAAATAAATAAGTTAATACGCTATTGAAATGTTAAAGCTGGATAAGCAAACATTAAAAAATGACTACGTCAGGCAAATGCACACATCAAATAAGTCAATACGTCAGAGAAGTACTAACTACGGAATTATGAGTGCGTCATAACCATAGATACTTGGTGCTTTTTCAAGAGCTATAGGAAAGTTTATCAAAAAAAAAAAAAAAAAACACTTAAAATTCAGAAAAATCGATAGAACTGCCCATATAGTTTAATGTTTGACGATATTCCATGCAAATATTGACCGTGTCAGCGCCTCAATGGTCCATTCGCTTTCCAATTTTGGCATTCCAACATTTCGGTATCTCACAAATAAACACTTCAATGCCGTCATCCAATGCGTCAATTGAAGCTGGCTTCTCTGTATAGACATGAGCTTTAACATAGCCTAACAAAAAATAGTCTAATGGCGTACACCGCACGATCTAGGCGGCCAATCGACCAGGATGTCGAAGGGCCTAACACAACTCACTGTCCCAAATTGCGGCAACATCGGGCAATAAATGCGCTTTTTATGGCCGCAGAACCTAAAACCGAGAGGTCGGTCTATATGGCAGCTATATCCAAATCTGGACCGATCTGCCCCATAATGCAGAACTATGTCAAGGGACTTAACTTGAATGACCTCGCCTACAAGTTTAAGTTATGCTTTTGAATTCTTTGATTCTCTTATTTTAATTCGGATTTTTATACCCCCTATCCTACGGTGATGAGTATAAAAATCCGAATTTCCGAACCAACAAAGTATATATATTTCGGATCGTCGTAAAATTCTAAGACGATTTAACGATGTCCGTCTGTCTGGTCGAACGTCTGTTGTAATCACTCTACAACCTTCAAAAATTGAGATATTGAGCTGAAATGTGGCACAGATACGTCTTTTTGGTGCACGCTGGTTAAATTCTTGAACGGGCCAAATCGGACCATATTTGGATATAGCTGCTATATAGACCGATTTTCCGATGAAGGTTCTAATGCCCACAAATGCTTTATTGAGTTGTTTTAGGCCTCCTGACATCTGACCCAAATATGTGTAAAGATCTGACTATATTTATATATAGCTGCCATATACATATACCCGCTATCCAACCCAAATATGGTAAAGATCGGACTGTATTTAGATATAGCTGTCATATAGACCGATGTGCCGATTAAGGGTCTGAAGCTCATAAAAGCTTTATTTTTTACCCGATTTTGTTTAAATTTGAAATACAAACTTCAACAGTGACTTATATTTATTAGCCCACTCAATATCCGTGTCGAATTTGGGTGCATAAGTAATCCAGTTTTCACCAGATTGTGCCGAAAGGGGGTTTTCATATATACCCGAGGTGGTGGGCCCTTGAAGCCATCACACCTTATATGGTTGAAAAGTCTTCTAACCAAAGACGAAACGCGTCCCATAGTGGTTGTTGTGCTATCTTTGGCTTTCCATTTCCATCTCCGATCATTGAGCTTGTCTCGAAAGAGAAACAAACAAAAATTGTGAAATTTAATGAACTTCGCCCTAACAGGAAAAAAGCTCGAAAAACTAAAAATTCCGCAGATCCCCGGTCGGGATTCGAGCCTGGGCACACGGGGCAAAGGCGAGAGCCATTGCCGTTGTCTTAGCGTTGGAAGCCATCAACACAACTTCCAGCAGATGCACAAAATCATGAGTAGTACGGAAGAAGTGTAAGTTGTTTTGTATACGGTTGTGTTTTTTGGCCGCTCCTGATTGTTTTGCTGCAAAGTCAAGCTATACGTTCATACACATCACTATAGGCGCTTCAAACTATAATACAACCTTGGCTGTTTCATCGATGACGAAATTGGTCCTTATTGAAGAATAGTTCTACGCAATTTTGCATTTATTTTTTCATCTTATTTGCAAAACTATTTCTAAATCACTGGAAGGCGCCCACATTTTTCACTAACACAAGGAGTAAAATACAAACAACAGCTGGACTGCTCTATCAAACCTATAACTGCCGGACAAATCGATAATCATCATACAGCTGGTAAAAGAAATAATCGTTATCGAAAAACACAGGGTGCACTGCAATACTAAATGAGCAGCAAGCGCACTCTTTTATCGACATCACCTGATCATAAAGAACATACACCAAAAAAATACGCGCCGTCCCTAAATATGAGTGTAAGCAGTCATCAAGACGTGTTTACATGGAGCAAACTATGCGAAGTCCTGGACGACAAATTGAAGGGTGTAGCAAAGAAAGAAGATCTGACGGATATCAAACATGAAATTGAGGAATTAAAACATGAGAATTCTAAATTAAAGGAAGACATAAAGAAATTAACAAACCGTCTAGAACTAGTTGACCAGAAATCGAGAACCACAAATATCATGGTGAGTGGACTATCCTGTAATAATATCCCGGCCGCAAAAAAGAAGCTCGCCGACATCTGTAAAGACGTGTTGAATGTAGATGTTACCGTCACATACACCAAAATGCTATCCTCTGGAAAATCTTTTGTGTTTACACTAGGTACCGCCAGCGAAGTCCAAAGGGTTTTAAATGCTAGAAGTAACCTTAAGGGACAAGCAATTTTTATTCAGAAGGATTACACTGCAGCTGAACAGTCTATTAGATACAATCTCAGGCAAGTTAGCAAAGTAATATCTAAGCATAAAAAAGATGTAAAAGTACGGCTTGGTGAATTTTGTATCTACATCAACGATAAACGCTTTACTTGGTTCAATGGAAAGATACGTTCTTCCGCTACAAACGATGTAAAATTTCTAGAAGATATATTAGCTGAATGCGGTTTTAGTTGTGAGGTTGTTTGCAACGAAAACGTAGTATTAAATAAAAACGATAACAATCCTTATGTACAATAGCTAGCTGATTCGTGCCATATAATAGCTTATAACGTTTGTAACCTTGAAAAATCGCTAAATTTTGGAAACTTTATAACCTTTTTAAATAAGTTTGATATTTTCTTTTTGTTTGAAACCCATGTTGTTGCTAATAAACAAACTTATTTCTCATCATTTTTTCAAAATTATTGTCTACACTGGGTTGAAGCAATTAAAATACATAAATCGGGTCGTGCTAGTGGAGGTTGCCTATTCGGTTACAAAAGAGAAATGAAAAAGAAATACAAGCTAAACTTTACCGAATGCAATAGCCATACAATGCTATCTGTGAATATTGACGGAAATTTATTCCAACTTATCCCGACCTATCTGAATAGTACGAGCTGGAAGAACGATGCAGATAAGTTTGTATCATTTTTGAGCAGTCTAAATCCAACCAGCTTCTGTATTATGGGAGATCTAAATGCAAGAATAGGTGAACAACAAGTCCTGGACGAAAATATAATCAGGGACCAACCTCATATAAATGTAATTAGGTGCTCTAAAGATAAGAATATAAATACACAAGGGAGACGGCTTTTGAATATGATTGAGGACATAGGTGGTATTGTGGTAAATGGAAGGACTTTAGGTGATTTGGATGGAAAACTTAGTTTCTTTGGTGTAATGGGAAGCTCATTGATAGACTACTGCATTTGCTCATCTGATTTGTTGCAATATATTGAGAATTTTGCAATACTTGCTAAGCCGTTTTCAGACCACATGCCCATCTGTCTCCAGCTTAAAATCCCAAAGCATTCTAGCAATGTGACTAAACAGAATGATACTAGAAGACTTTATTGGAGCGATAGAAATATGACTCAATACGGGTTAAATCTGGGTAACACCCCAGTGAATGGATACTACCGTGCAGATATGTCTGTGGACGACATGATCTGCGGTATAACGCAAAAGATTAGACAGGCACATGTCAAAAACACAAACAGGAAATTTTTTGAGCCTAAACAGCCGTGGTTTGATTGGACATGCTTCCGTTTGCGTTCAGTAATGCGCAGGAACCTTAAAGCGTTTAGGGCTCTCCATACTGATGTTAATAAGAAAAGATATTATTCATCGAGAACCAAGTTTCAAAGACTATGTAGTAGGAAGAAATTGGAATATTATAATGAGAACCTCAGAAGACTGGACAGAGTAACGAGTAGCAAGGATTGGTGGAACTTGTCGAATTCATTGAAGAATAGATCACAAAATTCAAAAGGAAATCTTAATGCTGATGATTACATGGTACATTTTAAGGCATTACTACTTAACCGAAAGGAATCCGAGAACATACACTGGTGTTTGCCTTATTACGTCGACCCATTCCTTGACTCTCCCTTTGAACTGTGTGAACTATTCTTTGTTATTAAAGGGCTTAGAAGAAATAAGTCTCCAGGGCTGGATGGAATCCCTTATGAGTTCTATAAATACGCTCCTCGCAATTTTCTAGAAGAAATATTGGCTGTCTTCAACACTATATTCCTTAATGAAAGGATTCCGTTATCTTTCAGAGAATCTACCTTGATACCGTTGTTTAAAAAAGGTGACGTTAACATTGCGGCTAATTATAGGGGACTTTCACTTCTAAACACTAACTGTAAGATCTTTAACTCTTTGCTTTTGAATCGGATATCTGCTTGGATAGAAAGAAATGACATTCTAAATGAGTTCCAGTCTGGGTTCAGAAAAGAGTACTCCACGCTTGACAATATATTCAATCTGGTTAACATTGTTAATTTGAATAATTTGAAGAACAAGGCTACCTACGCTTTCTTTGTAGATTTCTCATCTGCTTTCGATCTGATCCCCAGAAACAGCTTATTTTATAAATTGTCAAGCTATGGACTCTCTACGAAGATTGTGCGGATATTGCAACTATTGTATGAAAATACTACGAGTAAAATCTGGGACGGAAATGCATTCTCAGATTACTTTTCGGTGGAAACAGGAGTGAAGCAGGGTTGTACACTCAGCCCAGTACTGTTTTCTTTATATGTTAATGACTTACCCGATTCTTTACCAGGAGGTGTGAACGTAGCAGATACTAACATTAAAGTTCTTTTGTATGCAGACGACATTGTCATTCTGTCTGAAACTGCAGAAGGGTTACAAGATATGATTAACGTTCTTGAGGAGTATTGTTTGACATGGAGTCTGAAGGTAAACCTTGCCAAATCTAAGATACTTATTTTCCGGAAGGGCACAAGAGTCGCTAGAAACTTGAATTGGCGGTTTGGGAATCAGAATATCGAAATTGTGAATAGTTACACTTACCTTGGTGTCGAATTAAGTTACAACTTATCTTTTAGAAAACATCTTCAGAACAAGCTCACTGCGTCTAAAATGGCGATAAATTCTACTTGGTCAAGATATATTAATCACCCAAAAATATCGAAGGCTAATAAACTTAAAATTTTTGAATCGTGTTCAAAGTCTATAATGTGTTATGCCGCAGAAATTTGGGGATGTGTAAGATATGAGGACGTGGAGAAATTGTTTAGATTCTTTATTAAGAAAATGTTATATCTGCCTAACAATACGCCTAACTACATGTTATATCTGGAAACTGGATTCAATTCACTTTTCTGTTCTACATTGAAGACACATTTTTGCTACATTGACAGAGTACTCCAACTAGACTGTCGACGATTACCACGTATTCTTGCGCTGAAGATCATAGAACTGAATATGTCTTGGGCAGAAGAATGGTCCAATATATGCCAATCTCTGCAATTTTCTTTGCACTACAACGCGACACATTTACCCTCGTACTGGAAAGAAGTTATAGAACTACTTAAATCAAAGGAGAGATTAGATTTTGAGGTTAGGGCAAAAGGCTCACAGTTCCATGACCTTTACCCACAGCTTGAATACACCAGGATACCGGAACTCACTGCGAACTTATCTTCACGTGCTACAAGTATCATTGTAAAGGCTAGAGGCGGGTTACTTAATTTAAATGCTAGATCTTTCAGAGACAATACCGATGGCGTTTGCTCAATTTGTAACACAGACGAAACCGAGAACACCTTCCACTTTATCGGCTCGTGCCCAATATACACAAATCTCAGAATTATTTACTTTAATAAGCCCACACTTAATGTAAACGAAGTAATAAGCATATTGAATGGCACGAATTTTTTATCTCTATACAAATATTTAGAAAATTGTATTAAATATAGAAACTTTATACAAAATGAATTTAACTTTTAAAATAGCACTTTCTCTTTTTTATAGTCTCCAATATGTAAACAACTTTATATAACATAGATTAACATACTATAATCAGCCAACCTTTGGTAATATCAATGAATTATATGGCTAACAGCATTCTTGCTATGCCAGCTTTATAGATTTACAACAACACTGAATTTCAAACCTCTATCATTGTGTACTCAAAAATCTATTAATAAATAATAAATAATAAAATAAGAAGTGTAATTTGTCATAGAAAGAATGTCTGTCATTATATGAAAATACATGCATTGGGAAAAAGTAAAGCTAATAGACAGGTTTGTCGAGCGTGGTTAATGTGGTAATTGTATCATAGATGCGTTTTCGCTATTAATACCTTTTAAATACAACATACCAACGCACGGTCCTTGAAGCCATCAAACCTAATATGGTTGAAAAGTCTTCTAACCAATGACGAAACGCGTCCCATAGTGGTTGGTGTGTGTTGCTATCTTTGGCTTTACTTTTCAATTGAGCTCGTCTCGAAAGAAAAACAAACAAAATTTGTAAAATTTAATAATCTTTGCCCTAACAGGCAAAAAACTTGAAAATGTAAATCTTTTATGTTCAATGTCTTATAATATTAATTTACACTCGGAAGTATTGATATTTTTTTAATAGGATATTCAGTTTGTATACTTTTAAAAGGATATTAATTTAATTCCATTTGGGTATTAATTATTAACATCACTTACCTCAGATGTTACCAAAGCTATGGGTGATTGTTGTTTACCAAAACACTTGGGATCTGCATCGCCCCAATGAGCACAATTTCCATAATTCCATTCATGCCCACCTGCACATTGAAATATTTTAGTAATTTGGTCCACGAAATTGTAGTAAATATAAACAAAAACCATTAGCTAAATCTTACAAATATTCAATGTTTTACTTGAAATCAGTAAATAATTTTTAAATCTCAAAATCTTTCAATTTCCGCGTTCTGAACTATAGATTTGGCTTTAAACTCACGAACTGAAGTTATAAGCAATTTAATGTTTTATTTATTGAATTGCTTACTAAAAGACTTAGTTTTGATGTTTGTTAAACTCTTTTTTTCAATAGTGCAATCCTTTCAAAGGATTTGATTTTGGTTTATGTTATTCTTTTTATTTTGTTCCGTTTTTACCTTCTGAGGCAAATGCCAATGGCAAGAGTACACAAATTAAAGTTAGAGCGGAGACCATTTCAAAATCCTTCACTGAAATCTTTTGGACGACTGAATATTTTCACCTAAACTTTGATAATTTTATACTTAAACCAACTATGATATTATTTTCCCCATTCCCCATATCTCATCGATTATAAAAAATAATAGACTTCATTAATTTGTTCAGTTGATATTTGTTCGTTGAAACATTTAATATTTGTTCTAAACTTTTATTTGTTTCTAAGAAAGGAACAAATAAAGAAAGAACGAAATGTTTTCTTCATCACACCGAATTCTTTTGTGAATTGAGTGTGGAAAAGAATCAATTGGGTTGGATAGTTAATGCGAAATATATTTTTTAATGTTTAGTTTAGTTTATAGTTTATGTTTATATTTAAAAACAAAGGAAAATTGAATTATGTTATACTACACTAACACTGTTTGGTTTATGCATATAATTCCATCTAGCAGATAGACTTCAGTTGTTCCTAATAAAGAACAACAAAAACGGTTTTCGTTAATTCTATTAAATATATTCACTTATACAAAGTCGATTATAACTTTGGTAATATCCGAGTTATTAATAAATAATTTTATTTGCGTAACACAATTTTTCAAATATTTTGTCAAGACACGTTTATTGAGATCTGTGGTCTTACTTGAATTTCCCAAACCTCAAGTTGTGAAAGTGTTTATTCTGAATATTCAGCATATATGTTGATAATTTTGTAGAAACACTATGAGAGTAAAGATCTGTCTAATAAACCATTTTCAAAAATTTTATTGTCTGAGATTTGTAAAAATTATATCCTGTATATTTATAAATTAATTTAACTTTGTTTGTTCCGTATGTACATAAAAAAGTCTGAACAGATTTTCTTGATATTCAATAGTACATTAAGCCAGATGTTGCTGTCTATATTATAGGATCTAATACTAGAGCAACGTCACTTCAATAGAGTGTGTATACAACTCAAGTCATGAAAAGGTAATGCCACTTAAACATGTTGAATTTTAACCAGTAAGGAAAGGCAAAAGTCGTCCGGTGCTGACATTATAATACCCTACACCTACCCTAAAGGTACAAAGTGGGAGCTATGTCTAATTCTGAAACAATTTTGTTGGACCTCGTTGGATATTTTCAGATGGGTAATAGTACGGTTCACAAATGACAACATTATTGCAAATTAACCAAAATTTGATAATGTGTGCAAAATTTTAGCGAAATTGGTATATAAGATTCGGCCCGGCTGAACTAAGCACGATTTTATTTGTTTTAGAAATTTGGCTGCCACGATCTCATTTATGGCTGGAATATGACGAGATATCCCTCAAAGTGAGAAATCGGATTGAGAAAAACTTGCATTTAAAACTTTTCTTAATACCTGCACAATGCAAATGCAAATTTGCCCATGAACATTCCATTCTACAGCATAAGATATTGAATAAATTTTTGCTATATTAAGCAAACAAATGTATACTGACGGAATTCTTGTAAAATATTTAGTATGAAGCCATGGCGAAATAATTAAAGGTGGTCTCATTTGTACAACAACCAGAAATCATTGCACCATCCGCCATCTTGCCATCAAGTTTATCGTCGTTTTGCCAACACACTCAAACAAATTTGTGTGCGTGTGTGTATATGTGTGCGTGCATGAGCGGAGAATATGTGAGAAAGAAGATAAAAAAGAAGAGCATGCAAACAAAAATCTGACATCTTAATACCGTCAAACCCGGCCGTCTGTTAATAGCTGTTCGCGTGAGACCACCTTTTTAAATCCGCCTTGGTATGTAGCTAAAAATTCACAATGGCATCGTTATTATATTCTTTTAGATCTCGCCAAGCTCTTTCTTCAGTCATCGTAATCATGGAAAGAAGCAAAATCATTCAGTAGATTAAAAGTTATAGCCCATGAAAGTTGGAAACTTGGAAGGGCAACTTTGTCACACTGCATTAAAAATATACGCCATATTTCTGACCTACTCTACAAGTTTCTAGAAAATTTTGCACCGCTCAGATCAAATGTTGTGGACTTACTTCCATTTTTTGCCATTTGGACCACTGTGAATGAGTGAAAATTGTAATCTCGCATGGAATACACCAAACAGCCACAATTTTCTCGTTAACCATTTGAACGGACTTGATCTCTTAAGTCTTTTGAATTTATATTTAAACTAGCTGGACAGGGCCCGTTACGCTGCGTCTTCTTTTGGAATAAAACTATCTTTTGCAAATTTATTTTGGACTATTAGTAGCTTTTAGCTGTTAGTAAACTACCATGCTACGAAAAATAAATTAGAAATTGACTAATAGCATAATAATATAAATGCCTTTATCTGAATCCCATATTATCTTTATTGGTCTACGAATTCGCTCGAAAGGTTTAGGGGTCATTTAAGTTTGGATGCTTGATATTCTCATGGGGATTTTGGGGGTGGGAAGGCCCCCAGGGTGGTTGTTGGTGAGTCTAGGGGGTTGTGTGGACCCCCAGTGCTCTACTTCCAAATACCTTTAATTTCAGCCCCATATTGGCATGATCGGTAAATATGTATGTCCGATTAATTGGTGTTTTCGGGGGTGAAGTGGTCCACCAGATACTTAGCCCAAAAAAATATAGGCATCGTGCTCTATTGTCATATATCTGTTTCTCATTTAATTGAACCCCATATTGTCATTGGCCTGGATATCAAATTCGTTTTATAATCTTGAATACTATTCATTTAAACGCCTTATTGCAAAAATCAGCAAATATGTCCGGTTTGAGGTATGGACCCTAAAAACTATCAATATCGAGCTCCACTGTCTTTAAGACACAAATATTCATGGTGAGCAAATACGTCCTATTTGGGGGTTGTTATGAGGGTGGGTCGTCCCGTAGACAGTTTGTCCGGAATGTTGATATCAGATTCGTGGTCTACTACCAAATACCTATAATATGAGCCCCATATTCCCACAGTCTGCAAACATATCCGGTTTGGGGGTGTTTTGGGGAGTGGGGCAATGGTCAGCAAACACTCCATTTTTGGGTGGTGTTATGGGGTTGGGGTGGCGTAATAGATACTTTTCCCGAATATTGATATTAGATTCGTGCTTTACTCCCAAAGACTTTTCATTTGAACCCCATGTTGCTATGGTCGTATATTTGTTCTCTTTGGGGGGTGTTTTTGGGCGGCCCCCCCAAACACTTGGTCCACATTTGGATATCGCATTCGTATTCTACACTCAAATACTTTCAATTTGAGTCCCATATTGCCATGCTCAATAAAAAAGTTCTATTTGGGGGGTGTTTTGGGGAAGGGGTGGACCCCAGAAACTTGGTCCAACATTTGGATATCCTATTCGTATTCTACTCGCAAATACCTTCCATTTGAGTTCCATACTGCCGTAGTCGGTAAATAAGTCCGATTTAGTGGTATTTTGGGGGTTGGGGTGGTCCCCAAACACTTGGACCGACAATTAGATATCGAATATGTTTTCTCATCTTACCTTTCATTTGAGTCCCATATTGTTGTGATTGGTCTATATATATATATTTGGTAGGTTTGGGGCGAATTTTCATACCAAATTTTTGTTTTCCGGTTACTATAAGGGATCACGCAAAATTTCCCTTAAATCGTACCACCTTCGAGATCTGGCGTTTCTGAAAATTGGGATAAGGGAGAGGGTCCCCCCTTCAGAAATCTGTGACAATTTCAAGAAAATCGGTTCAGCCGTTTTTGAGTCTTTACGGAACAGACAAACAAGCAAACACAAATTGATTTCTATATATAAAGAAGAACGTCTCAATGAAGTATTTGAATTACGCTCATTTGTAAGAACCGATAGATTAGTATATTATAATGTAATGGATTAAAAGATAATATGGAATTTATTAAAGAAACCCCAGTATTAGTAATGCTGACTGACAATATTGAAATAGCCTGCGAGCAACGAGCTCTGATTTCCTTCTTTTTAGTAAGCAAACGTCACCCACTAAAATTCTTCCCTGAAAGTGAAGCTAAGTTCACCAAACCCCCCTCACATCAAGAGATCCTGAGTTCTCAACAAGTCAACCTTATACGTAGATATAGAAGGAATCCCAATTTTTGTTATACCCACCACCATAGGATGGGGGTATACTAATCTAGTCATTCCGTTTATAGCACCTCGAAATATTGATCTAAGACCCCATAAAGTATAAATATTTCTGATCGTCTCGACATTCTGAGTCGATCTAGCCATGTCCGTCTGTCGAAATCACGATAGCGGTCGAACGTGTAAAGCTAGCTGCACACATACTTACCATTTACGCAAGATATATTCATTTACAGGTGCTGGCAGTTCCCCAACAACAAAGCATTAAGTGCACTATCGCTCAAAATCAGTGATAAGTGGAACTCTGATTTTGTGTATGTTACTAGTTCCCGTCATTTTTCGTTGTTTGTGTGTTATGATTCTTAACTATAATACACACACACAACCAAAACTCGTTGACAGATAGTGCACTTCGCGAGAAACAATTGTACTCAGCTGTTTACATTACATTATCTGATAATTATGTCATGCCATTGACGTAGTTAGTTGGGGATTGCTAATTTGCCATATCGGTTGAGATTTGAAAATAGCTCCCATTTAAACCCATCTCCCGATATGATTCTTGGGCCCCTAGAATCGGTCTATAATCGGATATAGCTCCCTAAACCGATCTCCCGATTTGGCTTCTTGAGTCCTTATAAACCGCAATGTTTGTCCGATTTGGCTAATATTTTGCAGATAGTCTTCTGTTATGTCTCCCAACAACTGTGCGAAGTATGGTCTGAGCCGGTCTATAACCACATATAGCGCCCACATAAATCGACTTACCAATTTGACATATTGAACTCCTAAAAGCCGCATTTGTTATCCGATTGAGATTGAGACATTTTGCACGTATGGTTCTGTTATGACTTCCAACAATCGCGACAAGTATGGTCAAAATCGGTATATAGCTTTATATAGCTCTTTTATAAACCGATCTCCTGATTTGACATCTCAAGCCCCTGGGAGCCTCATTTTTGTACGTAGTCTTCTATTACGACTCCCAACAATCGTGTACGTTTCAAATCCTTTGTGTTAATTTTCAGCAGAATCCATGATGGTAGGTTCCTACGATTCGGCTCGGCCGAACTTAGCACGCCTTTACTTGCTAATGTAAATAAGTACAACCTTGATTCAAAACAAACACAAAACCATTAATAAAGCTTTCTTTTGTTTTAATTTCAAACATACAATTCCTAATATATATCTATGTTTCCCAAAAGAAACAAATTATATATATAAATGAAATGACAAAAATAATTTAATGACATGGTGAATTATGAATTATCTAAGGTTTAAACAAATTGAACTAAATGAACTAAAGTTGAATACATGTCAACCGCTAACGTGAATTGCTCCAGTACGATATAAAACCACTCTTCCATTACGCCTTTGCAAAGGCCTAAAATTATTGGTCAAAGTATTGCCACGGCCATCACGTATGGACCAGAATTTTTGCATATATTCATAGGATATGGGTAAAGGTTCAGGAAACACATGCCAGGTAACAGCTTCCGAACAGCCAGGTGTAGTCAGCGAACCACTATAGGTAAAGAAAGATTTGGTGTTTAAATCACCCAGCAGGTGGCGCATTGCTATGCGGCCATCGAGAGTTGCATATGATCCATGGTTCACCAGATATGGAAGTTTTTCAAAGATTTTATTCAGCCCAGGATAAATCCGATCAACTACCTATAAATTTAGGCAATTTTAAATTATTTTTTAATCCTATTTCATAGTGGATGTGTGTTGTTGTAAACTTACCCTTGTCCCCTTGAACATTATGGCCAAAACGGTTAAACCATCCAAGTGCTTAGCTGCCTCTGCTATTGTTCCATAGTTGACATTCTTATGAACGATGTGCATTTCAGCATCGAAACGGCGATTATCAATCATATG
This sequence comes from Stomoxys calcitrans, assembly GCF_963082655.1. NCBI lineage: Eukaryota > Metazoa > Arthropoda > Insecta > Diptera > Muscidae > Stomoxys > Stomoxys calcitrans. Next base: position 14,900,107 of record NC_081553.1, read on the forward strand.
CTCTGAACCCTTTGACAGATCGCTTCCCCAATGGAAGTGCACTCCAACGGCTTCATATTTGCTCTTCAGCACACTGCCACTGATGAAGGGCCGTCTGCCATTTGCAGTTGGTGGCACCGTAAATTCAACTGTTTACCACAAATAATTTATTGTTGTCATCATGCAATAAAGAAATAAGAGTGCCAAGAGTTGCAACATAAAATCAGAAACAAGGCAAAATAAAAAATTTGGTCTGACCCACTTACCTGAATGCCCATTATTGCTTAGGGTTATATTTCCATATAGTGGTATGTCATAATTGTTGAATTTTATGGGCGGCATTGGTGGAGCATAAGACTAAAGGAGGTAAAATATAAAAAAGGGAAGTAGAAGTTAATTGTACATCTTGAAAAGCTGGTTAATAATGTTTTTATGCTCCCATTATCAAGAATATATATTTTATTGATATAGGATGTGCCTCTGTCCATCCGTTTGTGGCTAGCACACTATCTTCCGAACGAAAATGGCATGCAATCTTCGCAAATAATTTATCCTGTCCAAATTTTGCACAAAAATTTTTACTCTTTATATATTAAGGCCACCGTAGTGCAGAGGTTAGTATGTTCGTCTATGTCACTGAACTGCTTAGTTCGAATCCTGGCGAAAACATGAAAAAAAAAAATTTTCAACGTTGGCGACATTTATGAGGTAATGCAAATTGCAAATTTTGCCCATGAACATTCCACTAACATTCAATGAGTGCAGTCCGATTCAAGTTTAAGCTCAATGATAAGGGGCATCCGGCACGCCGTTCGGGCTTGGCTATAAAGCTCAAGGATCAAGAATCCTGGCGAAAACACAAAAAAAAATTTTCAACTTTGGCTTTCCCCTCCTAATGATGGCGACATTTATGAGGTAATGCAAATTGCAAGTTTTGCCCATGAACATTCCACTAAGGAACAAGGGCAAACTTCTCACATATCAATGAGTGCAGTCCGATTCAAGTTTAAGCTCAATGATAAGGGGCATCGGACTCGGCTATAAAGCTCAAGGCTCAAGAAGTTAAGATCCGGGATCGGCTTATATGGGAGCTATATCTGGTTATAAGCCGATTTGAACCATACTTGGCGCAGTTGTTGAAGGTCAAATCAAAACACTTCACGCTTCAAAATTTAAGCCCAACCGGAAAATAATTGCTCCCTCTAGCGGCTCAAGAATCTAAGATCGAAAATCGGTTTATAAGCCAGTTCTATCAGGTTACACTCAGATTTAGATCGTACAGTTATGGGAAGACATAACAAAACGCATTGTGCAAAATTTCAGCTAAGTCGGATAAAAATTGCGGCATCCAGCGGTTAAAGATGTCAAATCGGGAGATCAGTTTAAGTGGGAACTAGACCAGGTTATATAGCGATTTAAACCGTACTACCCACAGTTGTAGGAAGTCGTAACAGAATACCGCATGCACAATTTCAGCCAAATCGGACAAAAGTTGCGGCTTGTACGGACTCAAGAAGTCATATCGGGAGATCAGTTTATGTAGGAGCTAAATCAGGTTAACCGATTTGTGTTTTGCTGGGTTGGTTACATTCTGATGGGAACTATGTACGTTAGTTATTCCTGCCGAGGTGTTGCTGTGCTGGCAAGGCGGAGTGATTTGGGGCAACGTCTAACATGTCATAACATGACCAGCTCGCCCATGTTGAAGCTTTATTATACCCACCACCGTAGGATAGGGGGTATATTCATTTAGTTATTCCGTTTGCAACACATCGAAATATCCATTTCCGACCCTACAAAGTATATATATTTCGGATCGTCGTAAAATTCTAAGTCGATTTAACGAAGTCCGCGTATCTGTCTGTCTGTCCATCCGTCTGTTGTAATCACTCTAGAGCCTTCAAAAATTGAGATATTGAGCTGAAATTTGGCGCAGATACGTCTTTTTGATGCACGCTGGTTAAGTTCTTGAACGGGCCAAATCGGACCATATTTGTATATAGCTGCTATATAGGACGATTTTCCGATAAGGGGTCCAATGCCCATAAAAACTTAATTTTTCATCCGATTTTGCGGAAATTTCAAACAGAGAGTAGGAGGAGAGGAGGCCTAGAACCCTCCTAACATAGGAAGCAAATATGGTTAAGATCGAACTATAT